>NC_030681.2:149820372-150420372 GCF_000004195.4 Xenopus tropicalis
TTTTTCCGCTGCGGATTTTCACGAACGTTTTGCTAAACAATTCGCTAATGGCGAAATGCGGACATTCGCTGCAAATCCATACCTGGCGAAAAAAATCACTAGAAATGTTGTATTAAGAAATAGTTCTAGGTTAATTATCTAGATATTCATCAAAAATTGTTCCGGGTTTTGCATTGTTCACTGATTGGCTCCTTAGCAATTATTAGTTTTTGCTGTAAAAGTCGTTTTTTATTACAGTATTTTCTTAAAGAGGCCATTCCGACTTATTTGCACAAATAAAGTAGCGCTGAAAGAAAAGGAGGGGGGGCTGGAAATGTATAATAGAAATGTTTAGTGATGAGCGAATCTGTCCCATTGCGCTTCACCATAAAATTCGCGAAATGGCAAGAAAAAACGCATTCGTCGTGTGATTTTTTTTTTTCCCCCCATCTTTTTTTTGACGTCCACGCCCAATTTTGACACGACCATGGGCAATTTGACGCGCGACTAAATTTTTCACTGCGAATTTTCATGGAAGTTTCGCTGCAAGTCCATGCCTGGCGAATCTCATAGACTCATCACTAGAAATGTTGTATTAGGAAATAGTTCTAGGTTAATAAGCTAGATATTCATCAAAAATTGTTCTGGATTTTGCATTGTTCACTGAATCTGTCCCGTTTCACCTACAAAAATGTTGAAAAATTCATAAAACATATTGAAGCCAATAGGCAGTGTTTTTTGCAACTGCTATTTTGTTGCAGCAACTTTTTCCGTGCAAAATACAGTACATTGGAGTCTATGGCAATTTTTTTTTTTTTTGCGGCGCTTTTTTTTTTTTTTAGCAATGGCCTTTGTCCACAGCGACTCTTTGGGGCTGATTTATCAAAGTCCGAATTTCGGACTCTTAATAGTACGATTGGCAAAAATTCGTATTGAATACGAAAATTTCTGATGTGCGTTGATTGCGCGAAAATTCGCATTGTGGGCGTCAAACAATATTGTGGTAGGATCTGAAAGTTCAGAAATTTTCGTCTGCCATGGGTTAGCAGCTGGGTCGGACTGGCCCACCAGAATACCAGGAGAACTCCCGGTGGGCCCAGGGGTCAGTGGGCCCCTCCTGCTCCTGACCATTTGGCCTGTTTCATGGCCATTCCCTATTTCTGAATGGGAAGAAAGAGGAGAAATAGATGGAAGAATAGATGCTAGCATGTAAATAAAAGAGACTGGGAGAATAAAGAGGTTGGGTGAGTAAAAATAGTTTGGAGACTGGGCCTATAGTCTAAGGGTTTCTGGTGGGCCCCTGGGTTCCCAGTCTGACACTGGTTAGCAGACCTCAATACCATTTTTATTTAGAAATGCTTTCATGCATTTTCCCAGTTGGTTTTGCCCTGTTTAAGCCATAGGATTGTCCTAGCCAAAGCCTACAGGTAACCCCAGGCCAAATCCAATGGCCACCTACCTCCTCCTGAAATGCACCACCAGGGAATTGTACAACTGCCCCGATCTCTTTACTTAGCTAAAAGATGCTGAGTTGCAATGTGAGGTTGGCAGACGCCATCTTGTATCATTTTGGATATTCTTCTGTATGCAAAGTTGAAGCTGATCCAGACATGGGTTTTACTTTACAAGAAGAGACAGTGATACAGGAACACTAGGGCCACCAGTGATCCATCGCTGCACTTGTCTATTACAAGCAATTTGGTCTTTACTGATGGATAGTGATGGGCGAAATGTTTCTCTAGGCATGGATTCGCCGCACGTCCAAACATTGTTGCCCGCGTCGAAAAAGAATAGCCATGGGCGACAAAAGAATAGCCACGCAACAAAAGAATAGTCGCGGGCGACAAAAGAATAGCCACGCAACAAAAGAATAGTCGTGGGCGACAAAAGAATAGTTGCGGGCGACAAAAGAATAGCCACGCAACAAAAGAATAGTCGCGGGCGACAAAAGAATAGCCACACAACAAAAGAATAGTCGCAGGTGACAAAAGAAGAGTTGCGGGCGACAAAAGAATAGCCACGCAACAAAAGAATAGTCGCAGGCGACAAAAGAATAGCCACGCAACAAAAGAATACTCGCGGGTGACAAAAGAATAGCCACACAACAAAAGAATAGTCGCGGGCGACAAAATAATAGCCACACAACAAAAGAATAGTCGCGGGCGACAAAATAATAGCCACACAACAAAAGAATAGTCGCGGGCGACAAAAGAATAGCCACGCAACAAAAGAATAGTCGCAGGTGACAAAAGAAGAGTTGCGGGCGACAAAAGAATAGCCACGCAACAAAAGAATAGTCGCAGGCGACAAAAGAATAGCCACGCAACAAAAGAATACTCGCGGGTGACAAAAGAATAGCCACACAACAAAAGAATAGTCGCGGGTGACAAAAGAATAGTCACACAACAAAAGAATAGTCGCGGGCGACAAAATAATAGCCACACAACAAAAGAATAGTCGCGGGCGACAATTTTTTTGACACGCAACATTTTTGGCGAAGCGAAACGGGACAGATTCGCTCATCACTATTGATGGACAAACAATGAGGCAAGTAAATATTCCCAACGGAATGCCTACTTTCCCATTGTCAGGATCATAGATTTTAGCTAATAAATTGCTAATAAATTGTAGGTCCTTGGGGATGGGCCAAAAAAAAATATGGCGCACACAAATAAAAACTCAGCCAGGACATACAAGCCCTTTAAAGAATGGAGATCTAAGTTACGGAAAGACCCCTTGTCCAGGTCCGGAGCTTTCTGAATAACAGGCCCCATACCTGTACAGAATGACTCAACCATCCAGTTGATAATAATATGAAAGCTCTTGGAATATCACATATTGTCAGTCTGTGTTTGTATAAACGTTGCGCCTTTGCGTTGGAAGCCCTGATATATTCAACCGAAAGCCGCTCCTTTATAGTCCTAGTAGTTGTCATGCAGGGCTCCGGGGCTCCATCGGAATAACAAATAACTAATAAGCCACTTAAGATGCATGTGTTTTACTGCGCAAGTAGGAGTGTTTGGATAAACAAACAGAGGTCAGATGCCTTCCGCTGTTGCCTGTACACCTTTAGAATGACAAATTCTATTATATAAACCTCCATTATTCAGCAAATGCTGTACAGGCTTCTGGGGAGGATCCAAAGACATCTTCACCTTAAAACTGGTTGGGTTGTTAAGGGGGTGTTTAGGGGCAAATTGTTGCCCAATTCAGCCCAAGGAAGACCTTTACCTTACCCTTGTCTTGACCAAGCAATTGAATCACACACATGGGACAAATGTCTAAGTGGACAACCATGTCCTCTCCATGTGGTGCCCTCATCTCCAAAATCAGCGATGAAATTGTGGGCATGAGTGCAGTGAGCACAATCACTGGTAAACACACATGGAACCATGACTATGCCCTTCCACAACTTTCCCATAAAAACGTTCAACGCACCAGAGGCCCCCCCTTTAGATTAGAGGAACGGAGCTTCCACTTGAAGCAGCATAGGGGGTTCCTCACGGTGAGGGCAGTGAGGATGGGGAATGCCCTGCCAGGGGATGTTGGGTAGGGGGTTCCTCACGGTGAGGGCAGTGAGGGGGTTGGGGAATGCCCTGCCGGGGGATGTTGGGTAGGGGGTTCCTCACGGTGAGGGCAGTGAGGGGGTTGGGGAATGCCCTGCCGGGGGATGTTGGGTAGAGGGTTCCTCACGGTGAGAGCAGTGAGGGGGTTGGGAAATGCCCTGCCGGGGGATGTTGGGTAGGGGGTTCCTTACGGTGAGGGCAGTGAGGTTGGGGAATGCCCTGCCGGGGTATGTTGGGTAGGGGGTTCCTCACGGTGAGGGCAGTGAGGTTGGGGAATGCCCTGCCGGGGGATGTTGGGTAGGGGGTTCCTCACAGTGAGGGTAGTGAGGTTGGGGAATGCCCTGCCGGGGTATGTTGGGTAGGGGGTTCCTCACGGTGAGGGCAGTGAGGGGGTTGGGGAATGCCCTGCCGGGGGATGTTGGGTAGGGGGTTCCTCACGGTGAGGGCAGTGAGGGGGTTGGGGAATGCCCTGCCGGGGGATGTTGGGTAGGGGGTTCCTCACGGTGAGGGCAGTGAGGGGGTTGGGGAATGCCCTGCCGGGGGATGTTGGGTAGGGGGTTCCTCAGGGTGAGGGCAGTGAGGTTGGGGAATGCCCTGCCGGGGGATGTTGGGTAGGGGGTTCCTCACGGTGAGGGCAGTGAGGGGGTTGGGGAATGCCCTGCCGGGGGATGTTGGGTAGGGGGTTCCTCAGGGTGAGGGCAGTGAGGTTGGGGAATGCCCTTCCTAGTGATGGGGTAATGGCAGATTCTGTTAATGCCTGGGGGGCCTGGATGAGTTCTGGAACAAGCAGAGTACCCAAGGCTATTGTGATACTAATACCTACAGTTAGTATTAGTGGTTGTATATATAGTTTATGTATGTGAGTGTATAGATTGATAAGTATAGGGTGTGGGTGCTGGGTTTACTTGGAAGGGTTGAACTTAATGGACTCTGGCACAAAACCCATCAGGATTTTTTTCTTGTCCTAAATAAATGTTTTGTTAACTTTACTTTATTATTTTCTGCTTTCTTTGGGGAACCCATATTTTTTTCTTTTTGAGCATGATATTACACCCCCACTCTCTGTGGGGGTTTCTCTGTGGGCATTTCCCCCTTTGAATAACTATATTGACTTATAACTATTATATAAATTTCCCCTTTGCAGCAACAATTCTTTTGATGCACGACAATTCCTTTGACGCCCGCGACAATTCTTTTGACATGGGCGACAATTTTTGGATGCGCAGCAAATTTTTTCAGCTGTTTTGCGAAACAAACCGCCAATGGCGAAATGCGTAAATTCGCCGCAAATCCATGCCTGGGGAAACATTTCGCCCATCACTACTGATTACCACTCTCTTTTCATTTTTTCCAAAGGGTGTGTTTTATCCCTGGAGTCAAGTCCCCTTGTGCGCCATAAGCCTGGTGCCTTCTTCACTGGCAAAAAAACACTAGTGGGAAAAATGTGGATAAAACCCAATTCCTTCCATAGGTTTGAAGCTATAAGTTTATATAAGCATAAGTTAAACAACTCCCGTCACCCTGCAAGCCCACACGGCTTTTGGAGGCTTCAGGAATGCACCGGAACAATGGGCCAGAACACTAGTAGCGCTTATCTGACATTAAATAGGGCAAATTGCCTCTGGCGGTGACTGTGAATGGAGAGTAATGTGGTTACCCATTCTTCTTTATCATCTCCTGGTAATACTATTCATGTTACTATCTGTCCCTCAGCTTTGCCAAAATATCAGCCTCATAGATTGTATTGTATAGGATCCCATTAGCGTGGGGGGGGGCTTCGTGCTCGTTCCTGTGGCAAATGAGCGGATAGTCTGACACACTTTGAAATCATTTGGCACATTTAAAAATAACTAAGAGACAAAAATGCCAAAAGTCAACAATGCGCCGCAGATTTCTCTGCAGGCAGATTATTACATTCCAGAGAGAAAATACTGGATGTGGTTGTTTTGGCTGAGGGAGTCGTGTTTAAAAAAGATCTGGGAAAATATTAACATTTAAGAATGATTTAAAAAAACACTAGAATGTCTTTATCTTTTTCTGCACGGAATAAAAATGCACCGAATACGGTAACATCGTTCTACTATAACTAGTGAATTATCTGAGTAATAACAATAATTCCTATAATTCTAACATGAAAGTGTCAGAGTGTCTTTGGCCGGAATATCCAGACCCCGTACAATTTGACCTTTTCTATAAGTATCCAAATAACCAGAGAAGCAATTTCTATGACTCCAATCATGAGAGATACACCCCTGTATCTATAAGTTCTCTTGGACCATTTGATAATTGTTTTGATCGTTGTATAACCTTGCTTTCATCCTTCTGTGCAGGCAATTGTGCATATATTTTACATCCTTTCCCTTGAGCCGCCATTTAGTGATGGGCTGTGTGCCCCCTCAGAGATCAGCTGACAGGAAGTGATGCAGCTCTAACTGTAACAGGAAGTAGTGTGGGAGCAAAAGGCAGAACTCTGCCCATTCATTGGCTGATGGGGCCTAGCATGTATGTGTGCCTTGGCTTGTTTGTGTGCACTGTGAATCCTATGATCCCAGGGGGCGGCCCTTAGTACTTAAAATGACAATTTTCTGATGACTTGATGTCCAAAGATGGACATGTCTTACCTTTACCACTGCTCTCATCCCCCACCCATCCTAATCTTGTCTGTGTTATCCGTTGTTCCGGTGTTTCCCTTGTCTGGTTCCTGCCTGGTCCCTGTTCCGTACCTTGTTCCACCACTCCAGTTCCCCTTGCCTAACTCTGTTGGACCTCCTAGTATTTGACCCACACCTAGGGGCACATTTACTAATCCACGAACGTCCGAAAAGCGTCCAAATGCATTTTTTTCATAATGATCGGTATTTTGCGACTTTTTTCGAGCGCTCAATACGCGACAATTCGCAAAAGTCGTAATGGCTATGAAAAAGTCGCGACAATTCGCGCAAGTCATAATGGCTATGAAAAAGTCGCGACAATTCACAAAAGTCATAATGGCTATGAAAAAGTCGCGACAATTCGCGCAAGTCATAATGGCTATGAAAAAGTCGCGACAATTCGCGCAAGTCGTAACGGCTACGAAAAAGTCGCAAAAAATGCGAAAAAGTCGCAAAATGTTCATTCCAAATTCCAATCCGAATTTTTCCCATTTGGATTCGGATTCGTGGATTAGTAAATCAGCCCCCTAGGGTACATTTTTCAAGCTTGTGTTTCTCCCCAACTCTTAATACATTTGAATATGGCTCATGGGTAAAAAAGGTTGGGGGCCCCTGATTCAGTGTCGGATTGGCCCCCCAGGATAACAGGAGAACTCCCGGGGGGCCCAGGTGTCAGTGGCCCCTCCTACTCCTGACCATTTGGCCTGTTTCATGGCCATTCCTTATTTCTAAATGGGAAGAAAGAGGAGAAATATATGGAAGAATAGATGCTAGCATGTAAATAAAAGAGACTGGGAGAATAAAGAGGTTGGGTGAGGAAAGGAGAAAAGATAGTTTGGAGAGTGGGCCTAGGGTCTAAGGTTTTCTTGTGGGCCCCTGGGGTCCCAGTCCGGCACTGCCCTGATTTAATACCTGTCCATAGTTTGGCCTTACAGAATTGTTTGATCTTACAGAATATAAGAACACTCTATGGAAAAATCACAGAAAAGGTTGCCTGAGATGTTGCCAGTAGTTCCACTGCCATTTTATCAATTTTCAATATGGAGAAGACTCAAATATTACCATGAAGATACAGAATATATGCAACACCATTTTTGTTGGGCACCAATGCCGATCCATTCTTTACTGGGTGGTGTAGAACCACTGAAATGAAACAAAAGTGTCACATAAAACTAACCATTGAATGAGATGGAGATCACTGAGCTTTGTGCTCCATAGCAAGTTGGAATGGAGCCCCCTCAATGGGAGTAGGGTAAGTACAGGTACGGGTCCTATTATCAAGAATGCTCGGGACCTGGTGTTTTCTGGATAAGGTGTATTTTTGTAGTTTGGATCTCTGTACCTTATGTCTGCTAAAAATCATTTAAATATTGAATAAATCCAATAGGATTGTTTTGCCCCCAATAAGGGTTATTATATCTTAGTTGGGATCAAGTACAGGTACTGTTTTATTATTACAGAGAAAAGGGAATCATTTAACCATGAAATAAACCCAATAGGGCTGTTCTGCCCCCAATAAGGGGTAATTATATCTTAGTTGGGATCAAGTACAGGTACTGTTTTATTATTACAGAGAAAAGGGAATCATTTAACCATTAAATAAACCCAATAGGGCTGTTCTGCCCCCAATAAGGGTTATTATATCTTAGTTGGGATCAAGTACAGGTACTGTTTTATTATTACAGAGAAAAGGGAATCATTTAACCATGAAATAAACCCAATAGGGCTGTTCTGCCCCAATAAGGGGTAATTATATCTTAGTTGGGATCAAGTACAGGTACTGTCTTATTATTACAGAGAAAAGGGAATCATTTAACCATGAAATAAACCCAATAGGGCTGTTCTGCCCCAATAAGGGGTAATTATATCTTAGTTGGGATCAAGTACAGGTACTGTCTTATTATTACAGAGAAAAGGGAATCATTTAACCATGAAATAAACCCAATAGGGCTGTTCTGCCCCCAATAAGGGGTAATTATATCTTAGTTGGGATCAAGTACAGGTACTGTTTTATTATTACAGAGAAAAGGGAATCATTTAACCATTAAATAAACCCAATAGGGCTGTTCTGCCCCCAATAAGGGGTAATTATATCTTAGTTGGGATCAAGTACAGGTACTGTTTTATTATTACAGAGAAAAGGGAATCATTTAACCATTAAATAAACCCAATAGGGCTGTTCTGCCCCAATAAGGGGTAATTATATCTTAGTTGGGATCAAGTACAGGTACTGTTTTATTATTACAGAGAAAAGGGAATCATTTAACCATTAAATAAACCCAATAGGGCTGTTCTGCCCCCAATAAGGGGTAATTATATCTTAGTTGGGATCAAGTACAGGTACTGTTTTATTATTAAATAATTTTCAAAAATTAGAATTATTTGCATATAATGGAGTCTATGGGAGACAACCTTTCCGTAATTCGGAACTTTCTGGATAATGGGTTTCTGGATAACGGATCCCATACCTGTACCTTGCGATGGTGCCGCTATATTAGTATTTCATATCTGTGTTGGAACACTGACACTCGTTAATCCCATAGCCGTCCTAATTAGCTGACATAATTAGCATTAATTTCCCAATTGTGATTTGTACTATTCTTTAACAATGTTCATAGAGGGATAATTAAGGAGGTGTCGGCTGTACGAGGATGGTTTCATGCTTTAAATCTCAATTGGCCTATTAGGACCCTTTAAGGATCTTGTGGGAGAAATCTGCGCGTTGCTTGTCAGGCATTCGGAGCCGTGTGTGCAGCACCCCAACTGCAGCCCCCGCACATGGGCCGTGTAAAGCGGCAAATTAATTAATCATTAACATTAGGAGTGAGGCGTCGGCGAGGGGAGAGGGATCAGTGCGGCACTGGCTCCCAGCAACTAAACGGTCAATTTGTTGGATATTGAGATGTTCCACTGTCTGTCTATCTATCTATCTATCTATCTATCTATCATCTATCTATCTATCTATCATCTCTATCTATCATCTATCTATCTATCTATCTATCTATCATCTCTATCTATCATCTATCTATCTATCTATCTATCTATATATCATCTATCTATCTATCTATCTATCTATCTATTATCTATCTATCTATCATCTATCTACCTATCTATCTATCTATCATCTATCTATCTATCTATCTACCTATCTATCATCTCTATCTATCATCTATCTATCTATCTATCTATCTATCTATCTATCTATCTATCTATCTATCTATCATCTATCTATCTATCTATCTATCTATCATCTCTATCTATCATCTATCTATCTATCATCTATCTACCTATCTATCTATCTATCTATCTATCTATCTATCATCATCTCTATCTACCTATCTATCTATCTATCTATCTATCTATCTATCTATCTATCTATCTATATCTCGATTATACATCTATTTATCTAATCTATATCTATCTATCTAATCTCTTTCTCACTCTCTCTATTATCTCTCTCTCTCTCTCTCTATCTATCTAATCATCATCTATCTAATCTATATCTATGATCTATCTATCTATCTATCTATCTATCTATCTATCTATCTATCTATCTATTAATCTAATGTCTTACTCTCTCTATTATATCTCTCTTTCTCTCTCTCTCTCTCTCCATCTAACTATCTGTCATCTCTCTCTCTCTCTATCATCTTTCATTTATCTTCCTTTACGTATCTTTCTATTTATAGACTTATTATATTATATATATTATATTAATTAAGGCCAAAATAATCTATATCAATATTACTTAGTGTCCATTTACACACCCTGTCTCTGCTCTCCACACCTTCCTGCCCCCCAGTCTCTTCTTTCCCTGATGCCCTCACCCTCGTACCTGGACATCCATGTTCCCACCCAATCCCATCTATCCCTTTCTCATCCCACAAAGTGCTGATTTCCTAAAGTTGGAAATCTCTAGCATTCCCTGCTCAGTGAGTATTCCAGTTGTTCTACTCTACAACTCATAGCACTAAAAGCATTCGTTCTTCTCTCTCTCCACCAACATGGTCCCAGTTCTCCTTCATTACACAGCAGAGTCTCCTGCCTACAAGAGCCCCAAAAACCACCAAAATCTATTCTTGAGTTTATACAGATGATCTTAAGTTTGAGTTAATCCAGGAAAGTCTCATATCCGCATGTATATGCCAGAAAAAGTTTCAATTAATAATAAATGACAGGTTAACAAACGGTTGTCAGATGTTTTTATTTCCTCTCAAAAAGTAGGCTGTTGACATGAGCTGCTCATCACGCACATCCAGAGTGTAATACAGGGTATAATTATGAGCTTACACAAGCTTATTCAGAGACAAATTATTATTATTAAGTCAGTCACTCAAGATATAATTTTATAGCCAACCATAGGCCAATCTCCATCTTTTTCTCATGCTGTTGTCTATTGCTCCACTGTTGAGGAGGCCAAACACTTTAAGATCTGCTTGTTTGGCACGGTCACCAAGGGAGCGGATCTTCTCCTGATATGCCCACCTACAGGTGGGCAATTTCGGGCTAACTAAATTGAAAACGTGCCCAATCAAGATCTGGCCAATTTCAGGCCAGATGTCGGTCGGGGAGGCCCGTTGGGGGTGCCCATACACAGGCAGAAAAGCTGCTGAATTGATCTAAAGGACCAATATCGGCAGCTGAAATTGGCCCATGTGTGGCCACCTTTATAGAATGCCCTGGGGTAGGAAGGAATTGGGCTGAACCAAGAAACTCTGCCCTATAGACAAGATTGTTAGACCATGGAACCAACTTACTCTTTGTTCTCTCCAGTAACCTTGTATTTTCTCACCTACTAGGCACCAAAACCCTTTCTAGAAATGCACATTGTTAGTCCACTCTACTGCTTTCAGCAAAGAATTCTACAACTTAATCGTTTTCACTATAAGAACTTTCAAGGGAAACTTTCTTTGTTCTGTTCTCAGGGGGTTCCTTTGTGTCTTCTGGAAAGTCCAAGTGGTCAATAAGGTCTCTATGAGGAATAAAGGTCCCTGAATGCTTCTATGATGGATGTGGACATCTTAAGAGGAACAAATGGCAAAGGGATTATGAACTTCTGACCAGGTTGTACCTCAGTGCCAGATTAGTTGTACAGGTATGGGATCCCTTATCCGGAAACCCGTTATCCAGAATGATCCAAATTATGGAAAGACAATCTCCCATAGACTCCATTATAAGCAAATAATTCCAATTTGTAAAAATGTTTCCCTTTTCTCTGTAATAATAAAACAGTACCTGTACTTGATCCCAACTAAGATATAATTACCCCTTATTGGGGCAGAACAGACCTATTGGGTTTATTTAATGGTTAAATGATTCCCTTTTCTCTGTAATAATAAAACAGTACCTGTACTTGATCCCAACTAAGATATAATTACCCCTTATTGGGGCAGAACAGCCCTATTGGGTTTATTTCATGGTTAAATGATTCCCTTTTCTCTGTAATAATAAAACAGTACCTGTACTTGATCCCAACTAAGATATAATTACCCCTTATTGGGGGCAGAACAGCCCTATTGGGTTTATTTAATGGTTAAATGATTCCCTTTTCTCTGTAATAATAAAACAGTACCTGTACTTGATCCCAACTAAGATATAATTACCCCTTATTGGGGCAGAACAGCCCTATTGGGTTTATTTAATGGTTAAATGATTCCCTTTTCTCTGTAATAATAAAACAGTACCTGTACTTGATCCCAACTAAGATATAATTACCCCTTATTGGGGCAGAACAGCCCTATTGGGTTTATTTAATGGTTAAATGATTCCCTTTTCTCTGTAATAATAAAACAGTACCTGTACTTGATCCCAACTAAGATATAATTACCCCTTATTGGGGCAGAACAGCCCTATTGGGTTTATTTAATGGTTAAATGATTCCCTTTTCTCTGTAATAATAAAACAGTACCTGTACTTGATCCCAACTAAGATATAATTACCCCTTATTGGGGCAGAACAGCCCTATTGGGTTTATTTAATGGTTAAATGATTCCCTTTTCTCTGTAATAATAAAACAGTACCTGTACTTGATCCCAACTAAGATATAATTACCCCTTATTGGGGGCAGAACAGCCCTATTGGGTTTATTTCATGGTTAAATGATTCCCTTTTCTCTGTAATAATAAAACAGTACCTGTACTTGATCCCAACTAAGATATAATTACCCCTTATTGGGGCAGAACAGCCCTATTGGGTTTATTTAATGGTTAAATGATTCCCTTTTCTCTGTAATAATAAAACAGTACCTGTACTTGATCCCAACTAAGATATAATTATCCCTTATTGGGGGCAGAACAGCCCTATTGGGTTTATTTAATGGTTAAATGATTCCCTTTTCTCTGTAATAATAAAACAGTACCTGTACTTGATCCCAACTAAGATATAATTACCCCTTATTGGGGGCAGAACAGCCCTATTGGGTTTATTTCATGGTTAAATGATTCCCTTTTCTCTGTAATAATAAAACAGTACCTGTACTTGATCCCAACTAAGATATAATTACCCCTTATTGGGGCAGAACAGCCCTATTGGGTTTATTTCATGTTTACATGATTTTATGGCAGACTTAAGGTATGGAGATCCAAACTATGGAAAAAAACCTTTATCCGGAAAACCCCAGGTCCCAAGCATTCTGGATAACAGGTCCCATACCTGTATATATATATATATATAGTGGAATAAGCCACTAATTCTCTAGGTTAGGCATCCCATTCATGCTGCACTAATAAGGCAATAAAAAAACAGACCATATCCTTAAATATTTATGATTTTGATTTAAAAGGGGAGAATATTGTGGTGGGAACTGGTTGTATATAAAATGGCTTTAATGCCAACAAACTGCAGAATGAAAGCACAAACACCATTTGAGGTTGTGACTATAAAGGGTTTCTCCCACTGAGCGCCTTGGGCCGCCATCCTTTGTAAGCAATCCCCTTCACTCGCATTGTAGCTTTTACTTTGAATATTTTTTTTCTCGCTAAAATGTTGAATTTCTTTTTCAGTTCTATTGGAGAACAAAAATATGTTCATGAACACAACCCTATACAGAGGAACCTCAGAAGTATGTTTATTTATACTAATGTCATAATCTCCACTAATTCCAAGATCTATGAGCCCTGAATCCAGAACACTCAACGTGGCCACCAATCCACAGATTCCTGCTGAGAAGCTCTCATTGGAAATGGCTTTTCTTATTGTATTTGAAGCTTATGGGCAGCAACCAACGTTCCCTTTAATAGGTTTTTGCACAAAAATGTCCTGTACAGGTATGTTCACTCAAGAATATTAATATATATGGCAGTCCATGTGTGTGATTCATGTCTATGATATCCCAAAATATGCTTTTCTATGGTAACAAAATCCCCAGTATCTTCTAATATCCTTATCATTTACAGTAGGGGGTACACTATTAGAGATGTAGCGAACTGTTCGCTGGCGAACTAATTCGCGCGAACATCGGGTGTTCGCGAACGTGGAAATTCGCGAACTTTTGGAGATGTTCGCCATTTTGGGTTCGCCGCGTTTTTTCGCCTCGGGTTTTTCCGCCGCGTTTTTTCGCTTCGGTTTCTCGCCTTTGCATATACATAGGAATAGCTTGCATTTTTTTTTTTGGCGTTATTTTTTTGCGTTTTTTTTTTTTTTTGCGTTTTCAGTATTTTTCAGATAAATTTTTGCTTGATCCCCCTCCTGCATGCCACTGTCCAGGTCGTGGCACCCTTTAAACAACTTTAAAATCAGTTTTCTGGCCAGAAATGGCTTTTCTAGGTTTTAAAGTTCGCCTTCCCATTGAAGTCTATGGGGTTCGCAAAGTTCGCGAATATTCGCGAGTTTTGGCGAAAGTCCGCGAACGGGTCCGCGAACATTTTTGGCGATGTTCGCTACATCCCTATACACTATCCCTTATAATACATGAGTGATACTCAGAGTTCCCTGTATAACTCAGCCTGCAGCCTTGTGCCTTTATATGGGCACAGAACCCCTCAGTGACTGCTAATATCCTTATCATTTACAGTAGGGGGTACATTATCCCTTATAATACATGAGTGATACTCAGAGTTCCCTGTATAACTCAGCCTGCAGCCTTGTGCCTTTATATGGGCACAGAACCCCTCAGTGACTGCTAATATCCTTATCATTTACAGTAGGGGGTACATTATCCCTTATAATACATGAGTGATACTCAGAGTTCCCTGTATAACTCAGCCTGCAGCCTTGTGCCTTTATATGGGCACAGAACCCCTCAGTGACTGCTAATATCCTTATCATTTACAGTAGGGGGGACATTATCCCTTATAATACATGAGTGATACTCAGAGTTCCCTGTATAACTCAGCCTGCAGCCTTGTGCCTTTATATGGGCACAGAACCCCTCAGTGACTGCTAATATCCTTATCATTTACAGTAGGGGGGACATTATCCCTTATAATACATGAGTGATACTCAGAGTTCCCTGTATAACTCAGCCTGCAGCCTTGTGCCTTTATATGGGCACAGAACCCCTCAGTGACTGCTAATATCCTTATCATTTACAGTAGGGGGTACATTATCCCTTATAATACATGAGTGATACTCAGAGTTCCCTGTATAACTCAGCCTGCAGCCTTGTGCCTTTATATGGGCACAGAACCCTTCAGTGACTGCTAATATCCTTATCATTTACAGTAGGGGGTACATTATCCCTTATAATACATGAGTGATACTCAGAGTTCCCTGTATAACTCAGCCTGTAGCCTTGTGCCTTTATATGGGCACAGAACCCCTCAGTGACTGCTAATATCCTTATCATTTACAGTAGGGGGTACATTATCCCTTATAATACATGAGTGATACTCAGAGTTCCCTGTATAACTCAGCCTGCAGCCTTGTGCCTTTATATGGGCACAGAACCCCTCAGTGACTGCTAATATCCTTATCATTTACAGTAGGGGGTACATTATCCCTTATAATACATGAGTGATACTCAGAGTTCCCTGTATAACTCAGCCTGCAGCCTTGTGCCTTTATATGGGCACAGAACCCCTCAGTGACTGCTAATATCCTTATCATTTACAGTAGGGGGTACATTATCCCTTATAATACATGAGTGATACTCAGAGTTCCCTGTATAACTCAGCCTGCAGCCTTGTGCCTTTATATGGGCACAGAACCCCTCAGTGACTGCTAATATCCTTATCATTTACAGTAGGGGGTACATTATCCCTTATAATACATGAGTGATACTCAGAGTTCCCTGTATAACTCAGCCTGCAGCCTTGTGCCTTTATATGGGCACAGAACCCCTCAGTGACTGCTAATATCCTTATCATTTACAGTAGGGGGGACATTATCCCTTATAATACATGAGTGATACTCAGAGTTCCCTGTATAACTCAGCCTGCAGCCTTGTGCCTTTATATGGGCACAGAACCCCTCAGTGACTGCTAATATCCTTATCATTTACAGTAGGGGGGACATTATCCCTTATAATACATGAGTGATACTCAGAGTTCCCTGTATAACTCAGCCTGCAGCCTTGTGCCTTTATATGGGCACAGAACCCCTCAGTGACTGCTAATATCCTTATCATTTACAGTAGGGGGTACATTATCCCTTATAATACATGAGTGATACTCAGAGTTCCCTGTATAACTCAGCCTGCAGCCTTGTGCCTTTATATGGGCACAGAACCCCTCAGTGACTGCTAATATCCTTATCATTTACAGTAGGGGGTACATTATCCCTTATAATACATGAGTGATACTCAGAGTTCCCTGTATAACTCAGCCTGCAGCCTTGTGCCTTTATATGGGCACAGAACCCCTCAGTGACTGCTAATATCCTTATCATTTACAGTAGGGGGTACATTATCCCTTATAATACATGAGTGATACTCAGAGTTCCCTGTATAACTCAGCCTGCAGCCTTGTGCCTTTATATGGGCACAGAACCCCTCAGTGACTGCTAATATCCTTATCATTTACAGTAGGGGGTACCCACACATACAAACACACATACATACATACATAGATTATATATATATATATATATATTGTAGGGACCCATAGGGTTAAGTTCCCTATGGTGTTATCCCCTACCTTTATGTTATCTGTGTTGTAATAGGGCAGAGCCCTCTACACTCAGATTATAGTATTAGGCTACCCCCTATAGGTTTAGCCCAGGTTGACCACTCCCCTTGTGCAGACTATATAGTGTCTGGCACAAGGAAGTGTCTTCCTCTTTGGCTGATGTTGTCCTGAGGCTTCATGTCACTGAGCCTGAGGCAATTAGGCCCCAGTAAAGAGAACTGCTGATTTGTAAGTCGGGGACAGGGCCCCGTGAATGAGATAAAGCCAGCACAGTCAGTCATATGTAATAGCACCCTCTAGGAGTGGTGAGCATAGATAGCTTATTTAGTAAGGGCAGCACTAGCCCCATCAAAGGAGACTGTAAGGGTTTAGTCTAACCCAGGCTCTGTATGCCTTGCTGTAGGGACCACAGTTAAGACGCAGGATTCAGGCAGTTCCTTACCCTGAACCATAGTTGGCTGGAGGGGATCCGTTCCAGTAAAGGGCATCCATTCCTGGCATACAGTTAATACTCTGCATATCCTCCAAGTGGGCTATACTGTTACCTTGAGTGTCACTTCTGCTGTGTTCTCTGTGACCAAGTTCTATACTGCTGTGACTGTGAGTATATACCCTGATGCACTATTCTATATGTGCCTTGTCCAAATAAAGTATCATTCAGTTAACTGCAAGAGCTCCTGGCGTCCAATCACTTATTATATTGCACAACACCAGTGTGAGTTGTAGTTCAACTACCTCATCTAGCCTGACGTAGCTCCCATATAGCGGAGGCCCATTCCTGGGAAAGGGGGTTGAATGTAACCCATGCTCTAATTATCCAACTAGCCTGGTATAATACCCCTATTAAGCCAAACAAGTGTTACATTTTGGCGCCCAACGTAATAGTGGGGCTGGGAAACACTGTGTGTAAATTGTGCTTCTAAAATCGCTGACAGGCAAAAAGGCTAGCCTGCATTGAAAAATCTAAATTGTAATTGGCCGTGGGTTCGGTTCTTTTGGAGCTCTTAGACCGTTTCCCATTGGTTGCCCTGCGCTGTCAATCACCCTCTGCTGTTTCGCGCACTTTCTGAGTGACGCGGGAGGTATTTGGCGCGAAGGGGGAGTCTCGCGTGAAGAATAGTCTAGACGCGAGATCTCCAAGGGCGGCTCCCGGACACACGTCACCGCCGCCATTTTGTGGAGAGAACTTTGTAGAGAGCGGACGCGTGTAAGCTAGCTCCTCACTGCTGTGCCTAGAGACCTCTTGCGGCTGCATTAGGGACAAGGGCTACCTCTTCACAAAGCAACACTGAGTACCAGCGCGGCTGCGCAACTCAGCAACAGTGCCTCACTCTTCAGTTATACCGCGGCTGCGGGTAAGATTCTCCAAGGAGGGGGACTGTTTGTAAATTACCGCACAAGCCAAGCCACATAGTGGGGCGGCCTAAACAGTGCGGCCGGCCATAAATATTTTGTGCCGAATTTCGGGTACTACACCGCCCTACGCGGCTGCGAGGGATCATACGGGGGTACCCCAGCATAACCTTTTTGTGCAAATTTTCAGCTCAGACCGCGGCTGCGGCTGAGCATAAGGACACTGTTTGCCACCGCGCCCAGCCAAGCCACATAGTGGGGCGGCTCTCTTTGGAGCGGGTGGTTGTTCTATTTGTGCCAGTATTACCTGAGCCAGCGGCTGCGGCCAGGTCAATTGTGCTTAACTTTTACCCAACGTCTACCCCAGAAATGGCAGATAAAGGCTGGGATGGCTGGGAGGTTCTTGATGAGGACAAAACAAAAGCTTTCACCCCTCAGAGACCCCCCAGTGATAGACGCAGGTGCCCGCTACGTATGGGTGGGTACATTTGGGGAGAGATTAAATGGTGAGGGAGAAAGGGTGACTGTACCATTCTGTGGCAGGTGTGGCACTACCCTCATAGAGGAGGTAAAGAATTTCCAGAGCCACTGCAGTTTATGTTATTATGGCTGCTGGATTGGCCCATACCAGGAAACAAGGCCCCCTAGGGGTCGCCCACTGCCTGGCCCCATGATATTGGGAATAAGCAAACTGTCTGTGCAGTCAGATCTCTCCGCGGAGGCGGAGCCTTTCACACCAGCATCCTCACCAGCACGTAGTGTTCTTTCTGCCAAGGCCATAAAAGAGGAGCCTATTTCTCCACCCATGGGAGGTGTTAAGGATAGCCCTCGTGGAACCAGCTCGGGGGAGGAGCCTCCAGTAATGCTGGATCGTAAGGTTGTTGCTAGGGGGAGGGGTAGAGTACGGGCTGTAGCCAACAAGCCTTCCTCTCCACCCACAGAGAGCCCTTCAGAGGAGCCTACAGATTGGGCCACTGATGGGACCACTACAATTTGGGTAGATAAACCATCACCCACACCAATGCCTACACCACCAGTACCTGACCAGCCTCCAGCGGAGCCGGTCTTGTCATTGCCCACTGTACCACTTAAAGGGGCCGCGCCAGGCCTAAACCAAGCTTTTTGGGTCTTGCCAGGACGGGGAGACCCAGCAAAGATGCGGTCAGTGTCCAGGGTACAGAGGATGATAAATACCCGTGTAATGGAACTCTGGGGTTTTTGTATGCCATATGCCCCAGAGTGGGTCTTTGACGAGGTAGAGAAAAAGGTACAAGAATGGTTGTATGGAGAAATCATCAGGCGCGCAGAGATTGGCACTGAGGGAGTATTCCACAGTGACGCCGAGAGACGCGGCCGTGATGTAGAGTTCGTAGGAAACATGATGCACGAGTGGTGGTATGGGAGAACCATCCTTAAACACTTCGTCAAAAGTTGCGGCAAATTTCATGACGACAAGTTTTTCAGCATGAATGCTCAACTCCCCGGAGGGGGAAGGATTGACAAGCCTCATCCTTCTTACTACCTTTCCTACGAGGAGACCCTGAAGAGATTTGGGGTACGTCCGTGAGTATTCCACAGTGGCACCGGCTGGGCACTGTACATTTCATTTTTGGTAGGGACTGAGCGTTTGGCCAGTACCCGAAAATTTTGCATTTGGAAAAATTTCCCCACTCTGAACTCACGTTTTTGAGCATGCAGAGATCACTTCCTTCAGTTAGTTCAGTAAGTGAGATGGTTCTCCTCCTAAGGGAGGCACTACTGAGACAATAACTTTTAGTTGTACATAGTTGGCTCTAAAAGGACTACTGAGCCCCCACCTCACTACAACTTCTACCTCAACCTCACAGGGAGGATCCATTGCAGTAATCCATACCTACGAAGTGCATGACGGGAGATTCATGAACACTGGGCTAGGGTGGGAAGCAATGGACTAATAAAGTTGGCTTGGGTGGGGCCATAAATGTCTAATGAGTTAACTATTGTTTGCACTAACATTTTCCTCTTTAAGCTTGAGCCTGGAACACCTGAATGAAGGCAGGATCGTTTCCATGTGTAAGTGTACCTGTTATGCTCCTGTTGCAGGTTACAGGTAGTATATCTAGGATACTTAAGTGTGTACCTGAGCACCACTGTTTAGGGGCAGGGAGGTGACTCAAGAACTCTAAGTATTGTGCCTGTCATACCTCTGTTGCAGAGTCAGATGGTGTGTCATGGAATTATAAGTAAGTGCCTGAGTGATCCATCGTGACACTCATGTATTGTAAATGGTTTACAGAAACGTAACTAGTAATGTAACAGTTAATATTTTCTGTGCCTTAAAATTTCTATTACAGCTATCCAATGTACCAGATACTCCTCAGGAGAGGGTATCAGAAATGGATGTATGGGTACTGTATTTTTGCACTAAATCAATGCACTACTGTTTTTGCTTGAAATGTGTACTTAAGGTTGTTTACCATTGCCGGGTCGGAATGGATTCTTCCCCCGGGTGAATGTAGGGACCCATAGGGTTAAGTTCCCTATGGTGTTATCCCCTACCTTTATGTTATCTGTGTTGTAATAGGGCAGAGCCCTCTACACTCAGATTATAGTATTAGGCTACCCCCTATAGGTTTAGCCCAGGTTGACCACTCCCCTTGTGCAGACTATATAGTGTCTGGCACAAGGAAGTGTCTTCCTCTTTGGCTGATGTTGTCCTGAGGCTTCATGTCACTGAGCCTGAGGCAATTAGGCCCCAGTAAAGAGAACTGCTGATTTGTAAGTCGGGGACAGGGCCCCGTGAATGAGATAAAGCCAGCACAGTCAGTCATATGTAATAGCACCCTCTAGGAGTGGTGAGCATAGATAGCTTATTTAGTAAGGGCAGCACTGGCCCCATCAAAGGAGACTGTAAGGGTTTAGTCTAACCCAGGCTCTGTATGCCTTGCTGTAGGGACCACAGTTAAGACGCAGGATTCAGGCAGTTCCTTACCCTGAACCATAGTTGGCTGGAGGGGATCCGTTCCAGTAAAGGGCATCCATTCCTGGCATACAGTTAATACTCTGCATATCCTCCAAGTGGGCTATACTGTTACCTTGAGTGTCACTTCTGCTGTGTTCTCTGTGACCAAGTTCTATACTGCTGTGACTGTGAGTATATACCCTGATGCACTATTCTATATGTGCCTTGTCCAAATAAAGTATCATTCAGTTAACTGCAAGAGCTCCTGGCGTCCAATCACTTATTATATTGCACAACACCAGTGTGAGTTGTAGTTCAACTACCTCATCTAGCCTGACGTAGCTCCCATATAGCGGAGGCCCATTCCTGGGAAAGGGGGTTGAATGTAACCCATGCTCTAATTATCCAACTAGCCTGGTATAATACCCCTATTAAGCCAAACAAGTGTTACAATATATATATATATATATTTGAACAATAATTCGTACCATCAAACGGTCTCCAGTTCCCAGAGAAATGAGATGGATAATAAAGTGCAGACTCTCGGCGGTGCCTGTGCATTTCACATACAAGCTGCCCCCGTATTAATGCATAATTCTGTAATTCAAATCATAAACGTAAACACGATTTCCATAAAGGTTTAAATTAGTAACTCTCATGCATCCGCGCTATCTGAGAGGGAACAGGGAACGACTGAAGGAGTTGGAAAAACAGCTTTTGGCGAGAATAGTTATGGTTCCCTCGGGGACCCGAGAAGATAAAGCTTCAGAGTAGTCTAAGCTGCAAACTGGCTTAAAATTATTTGTATTTATGTATTATATCTGTCAGTGTGAGACCCGCAGCGGGGAAATGGAGGAGGGTTGCCATGTTTAATAAGGCTTTGTGGGATGCATTAATTGGAGATGGTTTAACGCATTCGGCTTTTTATTTTGAAGTTTATTTTTCATCTTGAATGATGGGAATTGAACTCTAGTTACACTTGTTTTGGCTGATACTCAATTTTTTCCCATAGTTGCATTTTGGATATTGATAAAGTGGCCTCCCCGCCATCCCCCTGCGCTCTGTGGAGCATCACTTTATTGTCGGTGCCAATCTGATTGCCCAGGCGAGCACTTCTGCAGGCACCGCGCCTTCTCCAGCAGCCTCCCATTAACTGGAATGGGAAATATTTGAGGGTCAGTACAAGTATAGGACCTGTTATCCAGAATGTTCGGGACCCGGGGGTTTCCGAATAAGGGATCTTTCCGTAATTTGGATCTCCATACCTCAAGCCTACTAAAAAATCATTTAAACATCATTTAAACCCAATAGGATTGTTTTGCTTCCAAAAAGGATTAATTATATCTTAGTTGGGATCAAGTACAGGTACTGTTTTATTATTACAGAGAAAAGGGAATCATTTAACCATGAAATAAACCCAATAGGGCTGTTCTGCCCCCAATAAGGGGTAATTATATCTTAGTTGGGATCAAGTACAGGTACTGTTTTATTATTACAGAGAAAAGGGAATCATTTAACCATGAAATAAACCCAATAGGGCTGTTCTGCCCCAATAAGGGGTAATTATATCTTAGTTGGGATCAAGTACAGGTACTGTTTTATTATTACAGAGAAAAGGGAATCATTTAACCATTAAATAAACCCAATAGGGCTGTTCTGCCCCAATAAGGGGTAATTATATCTTAGTTGGGATCAAGTACAGGTACTGTTTTATTATTACAGAGAAAAAGGAAATCAATTCTAAAAATTAGAATTATTTTCTTATAATGGAGACTATAGGAGACGGTCTTTCCATAATTCGGAGCTTTCTGGATAATGGGTTTCCGGATAAGGGATCCCATACCTGTACTGTTGAAGTCAATTTTGTGTGCCATCAGTTTAAAGCAGGGGTCCTTAAACTTCTTAAGCAAGGGGCCATATCATGGCCCCTCAGACTGTTGGGGGGCTGCACCCCCATCATCACTAACCCCTCCATCGTCAAACTGTTGCCCACTCCTGCATTCTCTTCCAGCATCCCCCTACCCCCCCTCACGCTCCGTCCCCTGTCCACCCTCCCTCCAAGTACTAGGACTGACTACCTAAAGGGAGAGAAGAGCTCATACTCCATTGTCCATTGAGAGTAGAGCTGGCTTTACCAGTATGCACTGGGGGGTTCTCCCTATAGTTATACAGATATGGGATATGTTATCCCCACTATCCAGAAAGCTCCAAATTACGTGAAGACCATCACCCTTAGACTCCATTTTAATCAACTAATTCCCATTTCGATCCCAGCTCATAACCAATAACCAGTCCTTATCGGTGGCAAAACAATTCTGTATGGTATATTCCATGTTTAAATTATTTTGTTAGCAAACCTAAGGTGTAGAGATTCAAATTACAGAAACACCCCTTATCCCGAAAAGCTGAGGTCCCAAACATTTTGGATAATGGCCCCCATACCTGTACTGTGTGTGATTTTTCCAACTTTTACAAAACTTCTACAATAATGCCAAATGTTTCATTCCCCGCACATTTCTACTTTCTTTCTCATTTCCCCTGTTTATATAGATCTTCAATATCACATTTTGCAGCAAAAATATCAATAGAAGCAGTCGTTCAGCTCAGACCCCGTGAATTCCCATTATTTCCTATGAGAGAATAACACTCTTTTTTGGCAAAATGACAAAAGAGAAAAACTTCAGAATTTCCCTGTCCGTAAGCTTTATAGTTACTATCACAAGGGCAGAATTTCAGTAGCCATTTACTACTTACAGTTATTTTTCTTTTTGTTCAGCAGCGCTTCAGTGTGGCATTTTAGCAGCACTCCAGTTGCTAGGGTCTTATTTACCTTAGAAACCAGGCAGTAGTTTGAATGAGAGACTGGAATATGAACACGTAAGGAATATAAGAAATAAAAAGTAACAATAACAATAAAACTGGAGCCTCACAGAGCAATAGTTTTTGGCTGCCGGGGTCAGTGACCCCCATTTGAAAGCTGGAAAGAGACAGAAGAGGAAGGCAAACTATAAAAAAATGTAGACCAATAAGGGTCGGACTGAGCCAGAGGGACACCTGGAAAAAAAATGGTGGGCCTGGCCCACCCAAGCCCTCTTTCCTGCCCAGGCCTGCCCAAGCTCGCTCCCCAGCAGGTAAAAGGATGTACCATGGAGGGGGTGGGGTGGATATCAGGAGGAGGTTCCCTACACTCCAGTCCGACCCTGGAACCAATTGCATAGTTGCTAGGAATAGGACATTCTATAATATACAAAAAGGTTAACTTAAATGTGAACCGCCCCTTTAATGAAAATGGTGAGAGAGGAGGTGTCATTTACACCATTATAGAAACTGAAGATAGCCCTGCAACTAAATTGTATATAGTGAATAAAGTGCCCCCTATTGTAACATATAGGGATATTATAAGTCCCAGAGGAGTTCCTTATAATATATAGTGAATAAAGTGCCCCCTATTGTAACATATAGGGATATTATAAGTCCCAGAGGAGTTCCTTATAATATATAGTGAATAAAGTGCCCCCTATTGTAACATATAGGGATATTATAAGTCACAGAGGAGTTCCTTATAATATATAGTGAATAAAGTGCCCCCTATTGTAACATATAGGGATATTATAAGCCCCCGAGGGGTTCCTTATAATATATAGTGAATAAAGTACCCCCTATTGTAACATATAGGGATATTATAAGTCCCCGAGGAGTTCCTTATAATATATAGTGAATAAAGTGCCCCCTATTGTAACATATAGGGATATTATAAGTCACAGAGGAGTTCCTTATAATATATAGTGAATAAAGTGCCCCCTATTGTAACATATAGGGATATTATAAGTCCCCGAGGAGTTCCTTATAATATATAGTGAATAAAGTACCCCCTATTGTAACATATAGGGATAATTTAAGTCCCCGAGGAGTTCCTTATAATATATAGTGACTAAAGTACCCCCTATTGTAACATATAGGGATATTATAAGCCCCCGAGGAGTTCCTTATAATATATAGTGAGTAAAGTGCCCCCTATTGTAACATATAGGGATATTATAAGTCCCCGAGGAGTTCCTTATCATATATAGTGAATAAAGTGCCCCCTATTGTAACATATAGGGATATTATAAGCCCCTGAGGAGTTCCTTATAATATATAGTGAATAAAGTACCCTCTATTGTAACATATAGGGATATTATAAGTCACAGAGGGGTTCCTTATAATATATAGTGAATAAAGTACCCTCTATTGTAACATATAGGGATATTATAAGCCCCTGAGGAGTTCCTTATAATATATAGTGAATAAAGTACCCCCTATTGTAACATATAAGGATATTATAAGTCCCCGAGGAGTTCCTTATAATATATAGTGAATAAAGTACCCCCCTATTGTAACATATAGGGATATTATAAGCCCCCGAGGAGTTCCTTATAATATATAGTGAATAAAGTACCCCCTATTGTAACATATAGGGATATTATAAGCCCCCGAGGAGTTCCTTATAATATATAGTGAATAAAGTACCCTCTATTGTAACATATAGGGATATTATAAGTCACAGAGGGGTTCCTTATAATATATAGTGAATAAAGTACCCCCTATTGTAACATATAGGGATATTATAAGCCCCCGAGGAGTTCCTTATAATATATAGTGAATAAAGTACCCCCTATTGTAACATATAGGGATATTATAAGCCCCCGAGGAGTTCCTTATAATATATAGTGAATAAAGTACCCCCTATTGTAACATATAGGGATATTATAAGCCCCCGAGGAGTTCCTTATAATATATAGTGAATAAAGTGCCCCCTATTGTAACATATAGGGATATTATAAGTCCCCCAGGAGTTCCTTATAATATATAGTGAATAAAGTACCCCCTATTGTAACATATAGGGATGTTATAAGTCCCCCAGGAGTTCCTTATAATATATAGTGAATATAGTACCCCCTATTGTAACATATAGGGATATTATAAGCCCCCGAGGAGTTCCTTATAATATATAGTGAATAAAGTACCCCCTAATGTAACATATAGGGATATTATAAGTCCCCGAGGAGTTCCTTATAATATATAGTGAATATTATATACTTGTGTACACAAGTTTCAGTGAGTCATGTGAGAGAAATGACATCACTAAGCTCCGATTATAACTGATGACATCACTAAGCTCCGTTTATAAGGATATAACGATATGGTCCCATAGTGAAATGGCCAAACTGTATATTATATACATTTACATACACTTTTTCCTTAATGTTCCCATCAGATTTAGGGGGGGGGAGCTGTGTCCATTTATCTGAATATTACTAATATATATATATTACTAATATTAGTGCTCAACAATAATGAAAATAAAGGGTCCAGGACTTTATGGGAGCAGACCCCACAGCCTCAGCGGAAAACGAGGTTCAATAAGGATCTGCACCCAACCGTGGGTCCCACAAGGGCAGGGAATAAACAGCTTCTGTTTTATTATAACAGAGAAAGGCAAACCAAACAAAATAAATAATCGTTTGATTAAATAATACTCTATGGGAGGTGTCTGTATTAGGGATCCCATAGCTGCCCAGTATAGAAACGTCAATTGATTTTCTCTGTACGTATCCGTTCTTTCCTACACGTTCCCTACACGTCGGCCATTAGTAGGAAATAATGACTGGCGCTTTCCCACCGCTCTATCTGCTTTCTGTCTTCTCTCTTCACTTTAATCCCTTCGCCCTTTATACATGTTTGTCAGAGCTCGGATTTCAAATGTCCATTTAGATGATCCTTATTGCCTGAGACTTAACAAAGGGATGCCATTAGCCACATCCAGGCTATCGGGTGATCCGGCCTCGGCTTTGATACCCAGGGAAGCGACACAAATATCAAAACACAGTTTCCTTAAATTGCCACAAAGGAATGATCAACAGCCGAAAAAATGTCATCGGCACTGAAGTACTTCCAGCATCTGTTCCACACTAATTCAACTGAAATGTATTATATCAGTACAAGTATCTCTCTGAATATTGTAATGTTTGTATAATGTTACATACTAAAAAAATAAATAAATACATAATAATAATATTGTGCAAATCATACTGTATAATACACAAAGGCAAAGGGATAATGTACCCCCTACTGTAAATGATAAGGATATTAGCAGTCACTGAGGGGTTCTGTGCCCATATAAAGGCACAAGGCTGCAGGCTGAGTTATACAGGGAACTCTGAGTATCACTCATGTATTATAAGGGATAATGTACCCCCTACTGTAAATGATAAGGATATTAGCAGTCACTGAGGGGTTCTGTGCCCATATAAAGGCACAAGGCTGCAGGCTGAGTTATACAGGGAACTCTGAGTATCACTCATGTATTATAAGGGATAATCTACCCCCTACTGTAAATGATAAGGATATTAGCAGTCACTGAGGGGTTCTGTGCCCATATAAAGGCACAAGGCTGCAGGCTGAGTTATACAGGGAACTCTGAGTATCACTCGTGTATTATAAGGGATAATGTACCCCCTACTGTAAATGATAAGGATATTAGCAGTCACTGAGGGGTTCTGTGCCCCCCATATAAAGGCACAAGGCTGCAGGCTGAGTTATACAGGGAACTCTGGGTATCACTCATGTATTATAAGGGATAATGTACCCCCTACTGTAAATGATAAGGATATTAGCAGTCACTGAGGGGTTCTGTGCCCCCCATATAAAGGCACAAGGCTGCAGGCTGAGTTATACAGGGAACTCTGAGTATCACTCATGTATTATAAGGGATAATGTACCCCCTACTGTAAATGATAAGGATATTAGCAGTCACTGAGGGGTTCTGTGCCCATATAAAGGCACAAGGCTGCAGGCTGAGTTATACAGGGAACTCTGAGTATCACTCGTGTATTATAAGGGATAATGTACCCCCTACTGTAAATGATAAGGATATTAGCAGTCACTGAGGGGTTCTGTGCCCATATAAAGGCACAAGGCTGCAGGCTGAGTTATAGAGGGAACTCTGAGTATCACTCATGTATTATAAGGGATAATGTACCCCCTACTGTAAATGATAAGGATATTAGCAGTCACTGAGGGGTTCTGTGCCCATATAAAGGCACAAGGCTGCAGGCTGAGTTATACAGGGAACTCTGAGTATCACTCATGTATTATAAGGGATAATGTACCCCCTACTGTAAATGATAAGGATATTAGCAGTCACTGAGGGGTTCTGTGCCCATATAAAGGCACAAGGCTGCAGGCTGAGTTATACAGGGAACTCTGAGTATCACTCATGTATTATAAGGGATAATGTACCCCCTACTGTAAATGATAAGGATATTAGTCACAGGGGTCACTCTAAAAAGACAAAAAGCTGAAGGTTAAGTTAAACAGGCTGAAGGAACTGTGGGTATTACCCATGAATCATTTAATGTTTGGGAAAATATTTTTCAAACAATGGAGCTTACAATCTAAGTGATCACAAAGCTGTGCCACCAATGCCCCCTGAAACCCTTCCCTGAAGATCAAGTGCCCAATTCCGAGCTCCGCTGAAGATTTAAAGTGATATTTTTCATGACGACTTTTCTTCTTCTCAAAGCGGTTTCCGCCTAGGATGCAATCTGTCATAATGGATTGCCCCGCGCGCTCTCCGCTGGGAACAAAAATATCAGTAAAGTTTACCATCTGTGTCAATATACGACTGTGCACATTTGCATCCGAGCAGATTTGCTGCTCAAGTTCCCAGAAACCTGGGATGGAGCTGACACGTTGCCCCCCTACAAACAGAATAATCTCGACGCAGGAGGAGGAGAAGCTGTTTTTTTATTTTAAATAAATGAAGAGTTTGCGTTTCTGTACTGGTGTCCGGATATAACTCTGTATGGAATACGTCGTTTGTCTAACCCTTTATGCGCTGGCGAGTTGGCATTGGCGCTACCAAGAATTTTTTTGGCAAGCATGGATTCGCAGCAAATTTCTCTTGTTTTGCCATTGGCGAATTGTTTCACGAAACTTCCGCGAAAGTTCGCTGCGGAAAAATTCGTCGAAGATCAAAAAATTTCGTTGCATGTCAAAATTGGGCATGGTTGCGTCAAATTGGACGTGGTCGCGTAAAAAAAACGCGGGCCACCAAAAAAGATGCGGGTGACAAAAAAGACGCCGGCGACAAAAAAATCGAGCAACAAATGCGTTTCGCAAATTTTTCGCAAATTTTCTTGCCGCATTTCTCCATTGGCGAATTGTTTAGCAAAACAAAAATTCTAAATTGGGCGCAGTCGCATTTCTCCATTGGCGAATTATTTCGCGAAACAAAAATTCTAAATTGGGCGCAGTCTTATTTCTCCATTGGCGCATTGTTTCGCGAAACAAAAATTCTAAATTGGGCGCAGTCGCATTTCTCCACTGGCGAATTGTTTCGCGAAACAAAAATTCTAAATTGGGCGCAGTCGTATTTCTCCATTGGCGCATTGTTTCGCGAAACAAAAATTCTAAATTGGGTGCAGTCGTATTTCTCCATTGGCGCATTGTTTCGCGAAACAAAAATTCCATATTGGGCGCAGACGCATAAAAAAAAGATGCGGGCAACAAAAAAAATCGCGTAACAAATACGATTCATTAATTTTTCGCCGTTTTGTGAATTTTCTTGCCATTTCGCGAATTTTATGGTGCAGTGAAACAGGGCAGATTCGCTCATCACTAGAGTCCACATTTCTCCATTGGCGAATTGTTTGAAAATTCACTGCAGAAAAATTTGTTGAACGTCAAAAAATTTTGTCGCACATCAAAATTGGGCGCCGTTACGAAAAAAAGACGTGGTCCACCAAAATAGACGCAGGCAAAAAAAAAAACGCAACAAATGCGCTTTGCGAATTTTTCACCGTTTTGTGAATTTTCTTGTCTTTTCGTGAATTTTATGGCAAAGCGAAACGGGGCAGATTCACTCATCACTAGAGCCGGCGCCTTAGATTTGCAGGTAAATGATGGCAAAATGGGCAGTTGATTGGCAAAGGACTTGGATATTTATTCTATCGCGTACAAGGATAATCCAGTTAGTTAAGGGGGTACATAAACTAGATCTCACCCCTCCATGGCACGGGAAGCAGCAAGTCTGGGACCCTCTTTCCTTTCCAAAAACCGGTGAGAATTGTGGGTTAAAAAGGCCACAGCCAAATGTATTGATCATAATTTAACCACCATATAACTTCACAATTTAAAACATAGAAACATTAATGATCGACCAACTGGATCCCCACCAATAACCACTGAAGGCTGCTTCTGTTCCCCACTACCCAAACCTTGGGGCTAACCCCCTTTTATTTAGCCACTCCCCTTGTAACAGCGGCTGCTATGTGCGACCCCTAGCCTACAGCTGCCCATATATATTATCATACAATATTCGGTGCGTGTATGGTGGATTGATGAAGGCGACCAATATTGCAAAAGCCTTGGATATCAGTTGTCTTGTCAATCGGGTGGGACATAGGCGCCCAAGCAAAAGCTGCATTTAGGGCTGAATGGTCACATAGGGGTAACATTCCTATTGGTTCTACCTCCATATCTAATGATTCAGCCCTGAACGTTAGTGGAGGATATGAGCGATCTTTCCTGCGACCAATGGTTGTAATTGTAACATGTATGGCCAACTTTACTCCTAAACGAATTCCACCATCGCCTCGATCCTATCACTTAGTTCCCCACGTGACCCAGTCGGCCGGGACTATTAACTCTGTATCCTCCCTACTGAGACCCCTGTGCAACAGAGGGAAAGCAGGGGCTGCTAAGGTAAAATGGTGCCTGACTCCACTCATCCTGCTCACAGGGTTGGACTGGGCCGCCAAGACACCGGGAAAAACCCAGTGGGCCCCGGCAGCCCAGACCTGATGCCCTGAGACCTGTTGCTGCTCCCCCGGCCGCAGGTGTACTTGGGAGGGGACCCTTATGGGGTGGGTTAGGGGGGCACGGCAGGGGACGGAGAGTGACGAGGGTACCTTGGGGGTGCCGTAGTCCCAGTGGGCCAGCCCCCCCCCCCAGTCCGACCCTACCTACTCATTTACTTTCTTTCTTCCTACACCCCTAACCAATCTCCTGTGACACTACATTTCCCACAACCCCTTGCGAATGACTTCTTCCTGGGTTCCCCTTCCTACTCACTGAGTACATTATGGGGTCTATTTATAAAAATTTGACTTTGCCTTTTTTTCACAATAGGAGAAAAAGACGTGGTGGAAAAAAAAAGCAAATGCGAATTATACATGAGAATATTTTTCAGAACCTTGTTTAGTTGGTATTTATTGAAGAAAAAAATGTGAAAAATTTAGCAAGAAAAAGCTGGCAAGGTTCAACAGACATCAATGGTTAATCGAATATATATATCAGTAAATATTGCCCTTTTACATCCTTTCCCTTGAGCCGCCATTTAGTGATGGGCTGTGTGCTCCCTCAGAGATCAGCTGACAGGAAATGATGCAGCTCTAACTGTAACAGGAAGTAGTGTGGGAGTAAAAGGCAGAACTCTGCCCATTCATTGGCTGATGGGGCCTAACATGTATGTGTGCCTTGGCTTGTTTGCGCGCACTGTGACTCCTATGATCCCAGGGGGCGGCCCTTAGTACATAAAATGGCAGTTTCCTATTTAGGATTACCCAATGGCACATACTGCTAAACAAGTATATTTATATGAAAATGGTTTATTTAGATGAAGCCGGGTTTTACATATGAGCTTGTATATTTGTTCGGGGGTATAGTTTTCCTATAACAGCCCTATCTGTAAGATAAAATGCGAGAAAACAAAAAGAGGGTTAAATGTTTTCCTCTGAAACGTACAAGTTACTTTCATACCAGTTTCACTAACAAGATAATGTGCAACAAAAGAAGCTCTGGTATTCGACAAGAGAGGGTTTAGCCGCCCTAGCCAGGGGCAATACACCTGGGTTAGCTGTGATTAGTAACAGAATAACAGGCAAGAGACAAAAACATTGTTCTAATATTGTCACTAGCGCCTCAGCCACATACTTCGCGTGAAACCGAAACCTGAAATTGTAGCTACTGCGTTGATTCCTTTCAGCCGAAGGTCCCATAGATCTGATGTCAGCGCTGCTCCTGGGGCCCCGGGGCACCCAGCCGGCCTCTCACGCCCTTTCACGCTAAGATACCCAATACATCTCCGTATCTGCAAAACAGACCTTTCACTGCAGACACCTGAGCCGCTCTGCCTTTGTTTGGAACAGTATTTATCTGCGGTTAGATTCAGCCCTGACACGTAACGAGGGGAGATGTTGTGGGGTAGGGATGGGGGGGTAGGGATGGGGGGGTAGGGAGTAGTCCAGACAATGCAACATTTTTGGGTTTCGCAGTCAAGCTCAGATGTTTGATTCCATGACGAGTTCATGGAAACTGATATAGCCATTAGAAATGACAAATGGAGAAGGAATCTCGTAATTCTACATGTAAAAGATGTGTCTTTCTGTCTACTGGGCACATGGGGGTGCCATTTGGTAGATACCCCAAGTCGCGGGCGTCAAAAGAATAGTCGCGCGTCCAAAAATTGTCACAAGAATAGTCATGGGTGGCAAAAGAATAGTCGTGCGTCCAAAAATAGCCGCAAGAATAGTCGCGGGCGTCAAAAGAATAGTCGTGCGTCCAAAAATAGCCGCAAGAATAGTCACGGGCGTCAAAAGAATAGTCACGTGTCCAAAAATTGCCACAAGAATAGTCGTGGGCATCAAAAGAATAGTCGCGCGTCCAAAATTTGCCGCAAGAATAGGCACGGGCGTCAAAAGAAAAGTCGCGCATCCAAAAATTTCGCAAGAATAGTCGCGGGCGCCAAAAGAAAAGTCGCACGTCCAAAAATTGCCGCAAGAATAGCCATGGGCATCAAAAGAATAGTCGCACGTCCAAAAATTGCCGCAAGAATAGTCATGGGCGGCAAAATAAAAGTCGCACATCCAAAAATTGTTGCAAGAATAGTCGCGGGCGTCAAAAGAATAGTCATGTATCCAAAAATTTCTGCAAGAATAGTCATGGGTGGCAAAAGAATAGTCGCGCGTCAGACTGTCGGGGGGGCTGGACCACAACCACCACCCCCTCCTTCAAACTATGGTCCACTCCTGCATTCTCTTCCAGCCCTCCCCCCCCCGCTCCCATGCTCCATTCGTCTACCCTCCCGATGCCCACTCCTACCTTTTTCAGCTCCCCCCCACTCCATCCGTCTTCCCAGCTGCCCCCTCCCACTCAACGCTGAGTCCCCGCACCGTCCGTCCTCCCTCGCAGCTTCCCCGTCCTGCTCCCTGCTGAGTCCTCTCTTTCCGCTGCCAGGGGTGAGGATGCAGCAGGGGGCCGGATCCAGCACGCGGGCCATAGTTTGAGGACCCCTGAGTTATTTTAACCAATTATCCTGCCTGTATGATTTTGGAGTATGGAAGGAAACACACAAAGACACATAATGAACATACCGTTTCCTTGCAGATAGTGCCCAAGCCAGGTTTGAACTCAAGACCCCAGAGCTGCAAGAAAGAGTGCTACTTACTGAGCCACCGGGCCGCCCCTTAGCGTGCCTATCATGCCTGCCTTGGTTTCTGTAAAGCGATTTGAGTCCCATGGGAGAATAGTGTAATATATATCATTCCCCTTCCCTAAGGGGTTTGAAAAGTTTTGAGTTCTACATCCTCTTTGGCAGAGAATCAAGAAAACCCAGTATAATGTTAGCAGAACATACTACATTGTTACTATAGTGTTTCAAGTGTCCACAGATTAGCACTTTTGTATTTACTCCAAATGCTGAATTCCCCAACCCGCCCACAGTTTGAGAAGCTCTAGTTGTATCTACTGTAGATAGATTGGCCCGAGGGTATCTTACACAGTTCCTGGTAAAGGAGGAAAGAACATGTACTGAGCCTCCTTCTCAACTCTATCATATTAGGAGGTGGAGCTACAAGAAGGCTATGGGAGGGGGAAAGCAGGGCAAAGTTAGGCACGGTGGGCAAGAGTTGCTTTGTGTTCTACCATATTGGAGTTAATATTCCCTAGTTGGCAAAAAGGGAATAGACCGTGACCATTGCCTAGAGTGGTGCCACCCCAACTATATCTCTGGGAGCACAGTACAAAATTCAATATTAGGACGCGATTTTGGCCTAATGTGTTTTGTGCCTACTGGGGATCCTACATGAGTAAATGCCCCAATAGGCACAAAACGTGTGATGTCAACAACTTATGCCCTAATAAATTGTTTATTTATTTTTTTATTGACAGTTTTTTTGCATTTACAAACTACATCACCCTTGATCTAGACACTCACTAAGGCTGAAGCTAAGAGAGACAGTTCCAATATACTACTGGTTACATATAGGGGCTGATTTACTAATCCGCGAATCCGAATCCCGGGAAAAAATCGGATTGGAAACGAACATTTGCGACTTTTTTTTGTATTTTTTGCAATTTTTTTTACGACTTGCGCGAATTGTCGCGAATTCTTCGTATTGAGCGCTAGTAAACAGCGGGCAAACCTTTCAGATTTTTTCACAACAGCTACGGAAAATTCGCAACAATTCGCGCACGTCGTAACGGCTACGAAAAAGTCGCAACGGCGATGAAAAAAATCGCAAAATACCGACCATTACGAAAAAAGCGCATTTGGACGCTTTCGATCCGTTCATGGATTAGTAAATCGGCCCCATAGTACAGGTAAAGGATCCCTTATCCGGAAACCCGATATCCAGAAAGATCCGAATTACGGAAAGCCTGTCTTCCATAGACTCTATTTTAATGAAATAATTCAGATATTTTAAATTGATTTCCTTTTTCTCTGTAAAAATAAAACAGTACCTGTACTTGATCCCAACTAAGATATAATTACCCCTTATTGGGGCAGAACAGCCCTATTGGGTTTATTTAATGGTTAAATGATTCCCTTTTCTCTGTAATAATAAAACAGTACCTGTACTTGATCCCAACTAAGATATAATTACCCCTTATTGGGGCAGAACAGCCCTATTGGGTTTATTTCATGGTTAAATGATTCCCTTTTCTCTGTAATAATAAAACAGTACCTGTACTTGATCCCAACTAAGATATAATTACCCCTTATTGGGGGCAGAACAGCCCTATTGGGTTTATTTCATGGTTAAATGATTCCCTTTTCTCTGTAATAATAAAACAGTACCTGTACTTGATCCCAACTAAGATATAATTACCCCTTATTGGGGGCAGAACAGTCCTATTGGGTTTATTTCATGGTTAAATGATTCCCTTTTCTCTGTAATAATAAAACAGTACCTGTACTTGATCCCAACTAAGATATAATTACCCCTTATTGGGGCAGAACAGCCCTATTGGGTTTATTTAATGGTTAAATGATTCCCTTTTCTCTGTAATAATAAAACAGTACCTGTATTTGATCCCAACTAAGATATAATTACCCCTTATTGGGGGCAGAACAGCCCTATTGGGTTTATTTAATGGTTAAATGATTCCCTTTTCTCTGTAATAATAAAACAGTACCTGTACTTGATCCCAACTAAGATATAATTACCCCTTATTGGGGGCAGAACAGCCCTATTGGGTTTATTTCATGGTTAAATGATTCCCTTTTCTCTGTAATAATAAAACAGTACCTGTACTTGATCCCAACTAAGATATAATTACCCCTTATTGGGGCAGAACAGCCCTATTGGGTTTATTTCATGGTTAAATGATTCCCTTTTCTCTGTAATAATAAAACAGTACCTGTACTTGATCCCAACTAAGATATAATTACCCCTTATTGGGGCAGAACAGCCCTATTGGGTTTATTTCATGGTTAAATGATTCCCTTTTCTCTGTAATAATAAAACAGTACCTGTATTTGATCCCAACTAAGATATAATTAATCCTTACTGGATGTAAAATAATCCTATTGGGTTTAATTAATGTTTCATTGATTTCTAAGTAGACTTAAGGTATGAAGATCCAAATTACGGAAAGATCCCTTATCCGGAATACCCTTGGTCCCGATCATTCTGGGTAACGGGTCCTATACCTGTATTAGGGAAATCATATGGCAGCCAACACATAAAATATAAATATACAGAGAGGCAACGTGAACAATAACATAATTTACTTTCTCATACAGACTGGGCTACAGTCTAAAGAGACAATAGGCAATGAACAAAGAGACTGGTGAATACACAGATATTGACAAGCGCTCTCTCCAATGTAGAATTTGAGTTTAGTGCTCAAGATGGGTAATTTATTTCTCTCCCAGCTACTTGTCCCGCAGACATAACGTTGCTCTAACAATACACACATTGCTTTATAACAAATACATCTTTATATATATTTCTGTGGCTTTTTAAAGGTAAGCAAAGCAAAATGGCTCGGCGGAGTTTGATTGCCCGTAATGAAGAGTAAAAGTAGCTTTAGAATTATTTATGATTTGCTTTTGGCTCCGCTGTGTTTACTTAAAAGAAAATAAGAATCTTACATAACGAGGATCTTGAAATTTGCTGTAATGGATTTCGTAGAGCGCAAACGCATGAATCGTTGGCAGGTTTGTTGGGCCCCACATGTACCGGACCTCAGGGTTCGATAACAATTGAGTGGGGGATTGATATTCACTGTTACTGGACTCTTGGTGGCTGCCATTAGTGATGAGCGAATCTGTCCCGTTTTGCGAAACGGCAAAAATATTGCGTGTAAAAAAATTTTGTCCCCGCGACTATTCTTTTGACACCTGCATCTAATTTTTTGGATGCCCACGACTAATTTTTTCGACGCCCAACTATTTATTTTGATGCCGCTACTATTTATTTTGATGCCGCTACTATTTATTTTGATGCCGTTACTATTTATTTTGATGCCGCTACTATTTATTTTGATGCTGCTACTATTTATTTTGACGCCGCTACTATTTATTTTGATGCCGCTACTATTTATTTTGATGCTGCTACTATTTATTTTGACGCCGCTACTATTTATTTTGATGCCGCTACTATTTATTTTGATGCTGCTACTATTTATTTTGACGCCGCTACTATTTATTTTGATGCCGTTACTATTTATTTTGATGCGCAACTATTCTTTTTATACACCCCTATTTTGTCGCCTGCGACTATTCTTTTGATGCCCGTGACTAATTCTTTTGACGCGTGACTATTTATTTTGATGACCGCAATTATTTATTTTGACGCCATGACTATTTATTTTTATGCCACTACTATTTATGTTGATGCGCAACTATTTATTTTGATGCCGCAACTATTTATTTTGACACACAACTATTTATTTTGATGCCGCAACTATTTATTTTGACACGCAACTATTTATTTTGATGCCGCTACTATTTATTTTGATACCGCTACTATTTATTTTGATACCGCTACTATTTATTTTGATACCGCTACTATTTATTTTGATGCCGCTACTATTTATTTTGATACCGCTACTATTTATTTTGATACCGCTACTATTTATTTTGATACCGCTACTATTTATTTTGACGCTGCAACTATTTATTTTGACGCCGTGACTATTTATTTTGATGTCGCTACTATTTATTTTGATGCCCGCAACTATTTATTTTGACGCCGTGACTATTCATTTTGATGCCGCTACTATTTATTTTGACGCGCAACTATTATTTTTATGCACGACTATTTTGATGCCCGCGACTAATTCTTTTGACACATGACTATTTATTTTGACGCCACGACTATTTATTTTGACGCCCACGACTATTTATTTTGACTCCTTGACTATTTATTTTGACTCCGTGACTATTTATTTTGACTCCGTGACTATTTATTTTGATGCCACGACTATTTATTTTGACTCCGTGACTATTTATTTTGACTCCGTGACTATTTATTTTGGCGCTGTCATGGATCGGAGACGCTCCCTACCTGCTCCTGTGCGGCGGCGTCCTTCCTCCCGGCGCGGCGAATCCAAGATGGCGGCGCCCAGGGCTCCACATGGGCGCAAGGACGCCGGCGCGATGACGTCACGCGCTATGGCGCCAAATTCAAACTTAAAAGGACGCCAGAGACCCAGGTTCAATGCCCGAGTATAGCTCAATTTACCTATTGTGTTCCTGGGTCTCTATTTGTCTCATCTGCCTTCCTGTTGCTGTTTATTGCCTGTTCCTGACCTTGAACCTTGCTGCCTGCCTTAAGTGACCTTTGCCTGGACCTGACCTTGTTTTTGGATTACCCTGCATCTGTACTTCGCTCGGACTCGCTGGAAGCGGCCTTCCTCCTTGATCCTGACTTCACCCTCCCCGTGGGTGCCGAAGGCCCCCGTTGACAGACGCCCGCAACTATTTATTTTGACTCCATGACTATTTATTTTGATGCGTGACTATTTATTTTGACGCCCAGGACTATTTATTTTAATGCCGCAACAATATTTGGACAGGCAGTGAATTTTTCCGCGGCAGATTTTTTCATCCATTTTGCCAATGGCGAAACATGGAAATTCGCTGCCCAAACATTTCGCCCATCACTAGCTGCCATGTATAAAGGTCTATTTTAGTCTTGAAAAGTCTAGGGCTTCATCTTCCACATCCGTCAGATCCCCAGTTGCACTGCCCTGAGTAAAGGTATTTAGAACACAACTGTTTGGGGGGCTTTGGTAAGGGCAAACACTGTAGCCTTTTTGGAGGAGCCAACATGGTTCAACAACATCTCCAAACCCTGCAGAGATCTAAGATATTACTCTAGAAGCCCAAGAACATGAGTGTTCTTTCAGAATTACTTAAAAAGCAGGGTATATAATGGGAAGCTTATCTGGAGAAACCGATTGGCTAAGCGCTATATAACATGTATAAGAAAGGAATTTGACCTCTATGAAGCAGGACCAGTTTTTGGAAAGTTCATATGTAGTCTTGTATATAATCTTTTGCTATGTTGCCAAGAATAAGGTGGCGGCAAGTCATTTCATCTACTTGCTCCTCAGGTACCACCAGTTACCTTATAAGCTATGAAGATCTTCATTCATCCATGTCATGGTTTATCTAGAATAAATAAATCTAAAGCAATTGGACTTGTTAAGTAACTCAAAGTAACCCCACAGCATTCACACCTCTGTGAGTTTTAGGTGTCACCTCTCTGAAGAGTTACAAAGTGCCATTGTGATTGGATTAGTGGAAGAGTATATATGCTGAGGGCTTCCCATACCAGTCAGTTGAACTGAAGAAGCTGCTCGGATGAGTAGTGAAATGTCTTCAATGATTACCAAACAAGTCCAGTTGCTTTAGATTTATTCATACTAGATATACCTTATAAGCTGTTTTGGGCTGTAACCAGGTTTGGAACAATACTGCAATTAGCACTGTAGAGGAAAAAGGCTCAAGGGTTAGAGTTGAAGTCAGGACCAAGGAGGAAGCTGAGTTCAGAAAATGCAAGGGGTTAAGAAAGCTCAAAGTCATATTTAGACAGAAGGTTGAGGCAGGCAGCAGCAATCAATGTAGTCAGGAACAAGGCAGTCAGGAAACAGGAAGATCAAGTCAGAACAGCAAAGAAAGATCTATGTTTGGGCATTGAACCTGGGTCTTTTCTGTCTAGTTATTTAGATTTTCTAGCCAGGAGTGACTCAATGACGGCATGCTGACATAACTATGTAGGTTCCTCATCCAACATGGCACCCATGGGCACCGCCATTTTGTATGTGATACTGGAGGAAAGAAGAGCACCATCGGATGCTCCTCAAAAGAAGTTATTCTGCCCAGTAGTATAAGGTTATAGTATAGTATAGTTCTAGGGCTTGCCCACATGTTCCTGACTACATTCATTGCTGCTGCCTGCCTCAGCCTTTCATCTATATATTTGAACTTTTCAAAAACTGGCCCTGCTTCATAGAGGTCAAATTCCTCTCTGAATTCAGTGCTGACAAGTTCAGGAAAGACCATGTTTAGAGTGAGGTTCTGCCCTTTTTGATGTATTCTAGGAGCAAAAAGTACTGCATGTGAGGTTTCAAAAATCACATAATCATTTTATGTTTAACTGGAAATCTATAAAAACACAAATAGTAAAGCACTTTGGATGAAGAAAAAAGTGATCTATTCCACTTGAAAATGCTGGGCCCATTGGGCACCAAGGTATAGAAAAATGTGTTTAAGCACATAAAGTTTCACATTTTATCCACCAGAAGGCTCATCAGGGAGAAGTAGGGCAGAAAACCCAACCTTCCTCAGATCACAGAGTAGCAGCACGTAAGGCCATTCTTATTATTATCCTTTATTTCTAAAGCATCAACATATTCTGCGGGGCTGGTCTGTTGCAATAAATGTAAAAGAGTTTCTATGGAGGGCATTGACATGACAGTAAGAGGAGGAGATACACATGGGTCTGACATGTTGGGAAGATATCAGCAGGGAGATGGGTCAGCTTCAGTTACTGTACAGAACATTGTGAACTATTCCAATACACATATGCACATGTTATATTATACATGACTTGTTCCGTGGTATTCCAGCCTTCATGTTCATATTATGGGATTGGTAGGAATGTTTTATAGCAACCAAAATCCTTCTAAGACTAACTGAATGCCAGAAATGTGGCTCTCTGCACAACACACAAAAAAGAGAAATGAATTACATTTTTGGAAAATTGTGCCCTACTCCAGCTTTTCTATGTGATATAGGCACAATTTTGATACAAGGAAATGCACAAGTGAGCCAAAACCAAATAATGAGTAGACTAAGAACTAGCTACCAGTTGACCACATCCAGTAAATTGCAGGTAAAGGGCAGGCTACATATAAACCAAGACTATAGAATAAGTAGGTAGAGACCATAGTGTGCAAAGCCCAAGGCCATATAAGGAAACCAATGCCATAGTACAAGTAGACCAAGAACTTGGGAAAAGTAAACAAAGACCAAAGTTTGTAAAGCCCAGGTAAATGTAAGAAGGAGACAAATGCCAATGTAAAAGTAGATTGAGACCATGAAAGAAGTAGATAAAGACAATAATACATGAAGCCCAAGTCCACACAAGGAGACAAATGCCATGGTACACATAGACCAAGACCATGAAATAAGTAGACAAAGACCTTAGTGCATGAAACCCAAGTCCATGCAAGAAGAAGACAAATGCAACAAAACAAGTAGACCAGAACTAGGGAAAAAACAGACAAAGACCATAGTGTGTAAAGCCCAGGTCAGTGTAAGAAGGAGACAAATGTGACAATATGGGTAGAACAAGACCATGAAAGAAGGAGACAAAGACCTTAGTGCATGAAGCCAAAGTCCATGCAAGAAGAAGACAAATGCAACAATACAAGTAGACCAGAAGTAGGGGAAAAACAGACAAAGACCATAGTGTGTAAAGCCCAGGTCAATGTAAGAAGGAGACAAATGTGACGGTATGGGTAGAACAAGACCATGAAAGAAGTAGACAAAGACCTTAGTGCATGAAGCCAAAGTCCATGCAAGAAGAAGACAAATGCAACAAAACAAGTAGACCAGAACTAGGGAAAAAAACAGACAAAGACCATAGTGTGTCCATAGTGGGTCCACAAGACCAGTTCAATGCAAGAAGGAGTAAACGCCATGGGAGAAGTCAAGACCATGGAAAATGGCAGCTAAGGCCCCAGAATAAGATAATTACCAAAAAATGCAAATGCCTGAAACATCTTATGGTCCCTAGCAACAAAATTAGCCAGTCCTCCATGAGGCAAGTTTTTTACTTGTCTTCCATTGTAACTTCCAAACTGATGCCTCGTTGCTATGGAAATTGGGACCTTAGCAACCTTATAGTCAGTAAAACGTGAAAGTGGAGAAATGCAAGATAAAAAGATAATTTAAAAAACACTAAAGAAATAGGAACCAATTGGAGATTGTCTAAGAATAAAGTTAAAGTTAATTTGAAGGTGAGCTACCCCTTTAAGTGAATCATTGCCTGGAACGCACGGTTATATTTTATTCATGCATGCCCATACCTGTAACTTGTAAATAATTCCCTAAAATAATTTATTAGCCCTAATCTCTTAATTGCTGCATGATAATGAAATGCACCATTCAACGGCGCGGCTCCAAAGGCCGTAACTAAAGGGATTTGCTTTGAAGCTGAAGATTAAAGACCAGAGATAAGACAAAAATATTTGTGAGAATTATTTTCATGTTTGGTTACAAACATAAACAACATTTACATAATCCTGAATTTGCATCCAAATTATATTCATTTATGTAAAGGTGAATGTGACAAAAACATTGGGAAAAGCACAATATTGTGCCAATCATTTCTATTTTTGTTATATAGATAGCTAGAATCTCAGCCATAAAGCAGGGCAGGACTGCTGCTTACAATGGGGGGATCAGATAGGATCTGTGCCACTGTGACAGAATGCTCTGTTATACAGATAGCTAGAATCTCAGCCATAAAGCAGGGCAGGACTGCTGCTTACAATGGGGGGGATCAGATAGGATCTGTGCCACTGTGACAGAATGCTCTGTTATACAGATAGCTAGAATCTCAGCCATAAAGCAGGGCAGGACTGCTGCTTACAATGGGGGGATCAGATAGGATCTGTGACAGAATGCTCTGTTATACAGATAGCTAGAATCTCAGCCATAAAGCAGGGCAGGACTGCTGCTTACAATGGGTACAGTCTCCTTCATGGAGAGACTTCCCTTGCTATAGTATAGAAAGAAAACCCAGTGGCTATTTAGGAAGACAGAATACTGATAGAATCCTTAATACTTATAGAAGCCTGGTCTAAAAGTTAATGGGTTGAGGGTGGCATTTTCTCCAAGATACTTATGAAGGCCCAACTCAAGGTTGAGGTGAGGGGAAGAATTTCTTCTTGATGTTTATGAATGTCCAGCCTTAAGGTTAATAAGGTGCAGGGTTCTCCAAGATACTTCTAGATTCCTATGAAAGACCAGCCTGAGTGTTATTAGAGTGAGGGTTAGAATTTCTCCAAGATACTTACTCATGGAAGCCCACCCTGAAGGTTAATGAAGTGAGGGGGAACATATCTACTAAATACTCTTAGATACTTGGCCCAGCCTGAAGCTTAATACAGTATAAAGGGGGTAGAAATTCTCCAAAATAGTTCTAGATACTCATGGAAACCCAGTCCGGTGGTTTATGGGGGGGGGGGGGGGGGGGGGGGGGGGGGGGGGGGAAGGTTATATTGCTGGCATTAGGGTGAAATTAACTTTTCTTTAATGTTTTCATATATCTGATCAGGCGAGGATCATGGACAAATGTTGAAACTCAAAGTGATTATACCCCCCCCCCAAAAAAAATCTATTGCCTTTATTCTTGTTAAACATATTGCAGGGGCTATTTAGGGGCTGATGGGTAATTAGGGAAGGGGGGAAATTGCTCCTGTGTACTCCTGAATACTTATAGAAGCCTGGTCTAAAAGTTAATGGGTTGAGGGTGGAATTTTCTCCAAGATACTTATGAAGGTCCAGTTCAAGGTTGAGGCGAAGGGAAGAATTTCTTCTTGATGTTTATGAATGTCCAACCTTAAGGTTAATAAGGTTCAGGGTTCTCCAAGATACTTCTAGATTCCTATGAAAGACCAGCCTGAGTGTTATTAGGGTGAGGGTTAGAATTTCTCCAACATACTTACTCATGGATCCCACCCTGAAGGTTAATGGGGGAGAATTTCTACTAAATACTCTTAGATATTTGGCCCAGCCTGAAGCTTAATACAGTATAAAGGGGGTAGAAATTCTCCAAAATTGTTCTAGATACTCATGGAAACCCAGTCTGATAGTTTTTGGGGGGAGTGGTGGGGAATTCCCTAGTTCCTTCTGGAATGAAGCGTTTCAATTGACGACTTGAAGATTTTAGAATATATGTCACTCTATTAAACAGTTTTATAAATACATTTATACAGTTTAATCAATGTAATAAATAGATTTTTCAGTTAGCGACTAAATAATTACTCACAGCCAAGCAATTAAAAATCCTACTTATTTGACCTTGATGCTTGAAGAAACCCCTATTAGTCACAGTATTCATATGGAATACCCATACACATATGGAGATGCAGATGTTTAATGGATCCTGGATAGGGATGAGCACAGAATTCTTTTTGTGTCAAATTGGGCACGGTCACTTAAAAAAAATGGGCGACAAAAAAGACGCGATAACAAAAAAAAAGCGTGCAACAAATGTGTTTTGCGAATTTTACATCGTTTCGCAAATTTTCTTGCTGTTGAGTGAATTTTATGACGATTCGCTCATCACTAATGACAGATTCGCTCATCACTAATCCTGGATAGTGATGAGTGAATCTGTCCCGTTTCGCTTCGGCGAAAAATTCCCGAAATGCTAGAAAAGTCAGAAAAACGCTGAAAAATCGTGAAAAAAAAAAAGTTTTTTTCTGCAACTATCATGGTAGTTCTAAAAATTCAAATGGAGAAAAAAAAAATCCAGTGGATAGTAAATGGGCCCCTAAGTGTAATTTTCATAAAACTTCCGCGAGAATTTACAGCGAAAAAATTTGTTGCGCGGAATTATTTTTTTAATCAAAATTGGGCACAGACGCATCGGAAAAAAAAGCACGCAACAAATGTGTTTCGCAAATTTTCTTGCCGTTTCGTGAATTTTATGGCTAAGCGAAATGGGACAGATTCGCTCATCACTAATCCTGGATAGTGATGAGCGAATCTGTCCCTTTTTGCTTAGGCGAAAAATTCACGAAATTCTAGAAAAGTCTGCAAAATGCAGAAAAATCGCAAAAAAAAACTTTTTTTTCTGTGACTTTTAGTACTAAAAATCCAAATGGAGAAAAAAAAAATCCAGTGGTTAGTAAATGGGCCCCTAAGTATACAAGATAAGGCCCATGTATATATATGAGGGCCTTTTTGTCTATGTACCAAGCAAATTGGTCATTATCTCCCTTTTCTTCCCTTATCATTCCTTTTCTCCCGCTTTTGAGTGTCTCATTATCAGGTGGTGACTAGTGATGAGCGAATCTGTCCCGTTTCGCCATAAAATTTGCGAATCGACAAGAAAATTAGCGAAACGTTGAAAAATTTGCGAAGTGCATTTGTCACACAAATTTTTTGTTGCCCGCGTCTATTTTTTGTCGAAAATGTTGCGCGCCAAAAAAAAATTTGTCGCCCGCGGCTATTCTTTTGTCGCCCGCGGCTATTCTTTTGTCACTCTGCTATTCTTTTGTCCCCCGCGGCTATTCTTTTGTCACGCAGCTATTCTTTTGTCACCCGCGGCTATTCTTTTGTTGCGCAGCTATTCTTTTGTCGCCCGCGACTATTATTTTGTCGCCCGCGGCTATTCTTTTGTTGCCCGTGCCTATTCTTTTGTTGCACGGCTATTCTTTTGTCACCCGCGGCTATTCTTTTGTCGCCCCTGGCTATTCTTTTTGTCTTTTCTCCAAGATACTTATGAAGGCCCAACTCAAGGTTGAGGCGAGGGGAAGAATTTCTTCTTGATGTTTATGAATGTCCAGCCTTAAGGTTAATAAGGTGCAGGGTTCTCCAAGATACTTCTAGATTCCTATGAAAGACCAGCCTGAGTGTTATTAGGGTGAGGGTTAGAATTTCTCCAACATACTTACTCATGGATCCCACCCTGAAGGTTAATGGGGGAGAATTTCTACTAAATACTCTTAGATACTTGGCCCAGCCTGAAGCTTAATACAGTATAAAGGGGATAGAAATTCTCCAAAATTGTTCTAGATACTCATGGAAACCCAGTCTGATAGTTTTTGGGGGGAGTGGTGGGGAATTCCCTAGTTCCTTCTGGAACGAAGCGTTTCAATTGACGACTTGAAGATTTTAGAATATATGTCACTCTATTAAACAGTTTTATAAATACATTTATACAGTTTAATCAATGTAATAAATAGATTTTTCAGTTAGCGACTAAATAATTACTCACAGCCAAGCAATTAAAAATCCTACTTATTTGACCTTGATGCTTGAAGAAACCCCTATTAGTCACAGTATTCATATGGAATACCCATACACATATGGAGATGCAGATGTTTAATGGATCCTGGATAGGGATGAGCACAGAATTCTTTTTGTGTCAAATTGGGCACGGTCACTTAAAAAAAATGGGCGACAAAAAAGACGCGATAACAAAAAAAAAGCGTGCAACAAATGTGTTTTGCGAATTTTACATCGTTTCGCAAATTTTCTTGCTGTTGAGTGAATTTTATGACGATTCGCTCATCACTAATGACAGATTCGCTCATCACTAATCCTGGATAGTGATGAGTGAATCTGTCCCGTTTCGCTTCGGCGAAAAATTCCCGAAATGCTAGAAAAGTCAGCAAAACGCTGAAAAATCGTGAAAAAAAAACGTTTTTTTCTGCAACTATCATGGTAGTTCTAAAAATTCAAATGGAGAAAAAAAAAATCCAGTGGATAGTAAATGGGCCCCTAAGTGTAATTTTCGTAAAACTTCCGCGAGAATTTACAGCGAAAAAATTTGTTGCGCGGAATTCTTTTTTTAATCAAAATTGGGCACAGACGCATCGGAAAAAAAAGCACGCAACAAATGTGTTTCGCGAATTTTCTTGCCGTTTCGTGAATTTTATGGCTAAGCGAAATGGGACAGATTCGCTCATCACTAATCCTGGATAGTGATGAGCGAATCTGTCCCTTTTTGCTTAGGCGAAAAATTCACGAAATTCTAGAAAAGTCTGCAAAATGCAGAAAAATCGCAAAAAAAACCTTTTTTTTCTGTGACTTTTAGTACTAAAAATCCAAATGGAGAAAAAAAAAATCCAGTGGTTAGTAAATGGGCCCCTAAGTATACAAGATAAGGCCCATGTATATATATGAGGGCCTTTTTGTCTATGTACCAAGCAAATTGGTCATTATCTCCCTTTTCTTCCCTTATCATTCCTTTTCTCCCGCTTTTGAGTGTCTCATTATCAGGTGGTGACTAGTGATGAGCAAATCTGTCCCGTTTCGCCATAAAATTTGCGAATCGACAAGAAAATTAGCGAAACGTTGAAAAATTTGCGAAGTGCATTTGTCACACAAATTTTTTGTTGCCCGCGTCTATTTTTTGTCGAAAATGTTGCGCGCCAAAAAAAAATTTGTCGCCCGCGGCTATTCTTTTGTCGCCCGCAGCTATTCTTTTGTCACTCAGCTATTCTTTTGTCCCCCGCGGCTATTCTTTTGTCACGCAGCTATTCTTTTGTCGCCCGCGGCTATTCTTTTGTCGCGCAGCTATTCTTTTGTCGCCCGCGACTATTATTTTGTCGCCCGCGGCTATTCTTTTGTTGCCCGTGCCTATTCTTTTGTTGCACGGCTATTCTTTTGTCACCCACGGCTATTCTTTTGTCGCCCCCGGCTATTCTTTTGTCGCCCGCGGCTATTCTTTTGTCGCCCCCGGCTATTCTTTTGTCACCCGCGGCTATTCTTTTGTTGCCCCCGGCTATTCTTTTGTCACCCAAATTTTCTTTTGACGTGGGCGACGATTTTTGGACATGCTGCAGCAGCGAATCCATGCCTGCCGAAACATTTCACCCATCACTAGTCCCGACCCACAGGTTGAGAACCACTGTCCTGGGCGCTCGAAGAATGGTTGAGTTTGATGGCCATTTCTCTTTGAAACCTGGTAACGTTGGCATACAATTAGCTGCCCTAGTGTGTACTCAATACTAATATACATAATTATTTGCAATTGTTTACTAATAATAATTTTATCCTCCAACGTGTAACGAGCCACAGAATTCAGTATAGCCGACGCCCACGAGTAACGCTACACTCCTAGTTTGCCCTTTAGAAGGCCGTCGATGCTTCGCACAAGTAACAGATTAACAACATCTCAATGTCATTGCAGTAAGTTGACCTACACACAAAAAAAGCCCCCCCCACCCCTCAAATTATTGTTAATTAAATAATTAATTATTCATCGGCGCGCACGCCATTAGCATTGCAGAGCTGCGGTAAGAATACACATTATGTGCGTTTTATGAATCTTCGGAAAATAGATTCTTTTATAAATTAATAAAAGGGCTCTGGGGTTTCATTAAAAGGTGGCTGGAGGGCCTGCTTGCTTGTTTCCAAGGAGACCACAGGTGGTTCGCTTGCCTTTTTTTTTTTCCAGTTCAACTTGTTTGGACCAGATGATTTTTTTTTTTCACCCTGTTCTCGCTGATCTATCCTCGGGCAGAGAACTGAACATTTTAATGAAACCCCTGTTGTCCTCGTATCACTTTGATCCTCTCCAGTTTGCACATTGGCCAGTAAGAGAGGATTATTTCTGGAGAATTGTCACAATGCAGCTACCCAGCCATAAACAGCAATGCTGGCAATATCCCATAATGATCCGCATATACGGGCAAATAAATCTTGTTATAACTACGTTCTTTCGATGAGAGAGGTTTCATTCATTCCATTAGTCCGCAATCATTCCTAATAATATGTATATTAATATGAGTCATTGTATAATAAATATAATGAATATACAGGTATGGGATAGCTTGTCTGGAAACCCAGTCCTATTGGGTTTATTTAATGGTTAAATGATTCCCTTTTCTCTGTAATAATAAAACAGTACCTGTACTTGATCCCAACTAAGATATAATTACCCCTTATTGGGGGCAGAACAGCCCTATTGGGTTTATTTCATGGTTAAATGATTTCCTTTTCTCTGTAATAATAAAACAGTACCTGTACTTGATCCCAACTAAGATATAATTACCCCTTATTGGGGGCAGAACAGCTCTATTGGGTTTATTTAATGGTTAAATGATTCCCTTTTCTCTGTAATAATAAAACAGTACCTGTACTTGATCCCAACTAAGGTATAATTACCCCTTATTGGGGGCAGAACAGCCCTATTGGGTTTATTTCATGGTTAAATGATTCCCTTTTCTCTGTAATAATAAAACAGTACCTGTACTTGATCCCAACTAAGATATAATTACCCCTTATTGGGGGCAGAACAGCCCTATTGGGTTTATTTAATGGTTAAATGATTCCCTTTTCTCTGTAATAATAAAACAGTACCTGTACTTGATCCCAACTAAGATATAATTACCCCTTATTGGGGGCAGAATAATCCTATCTTAAACAAAAGTATTAATAGGAGAATCTTCCAAAACTTGAGATATTTGGAACAATTTCCCTACTCAAAGGCTTTATTGTCCCCGTTGCCTGACGAGGCCCAGTAATAAATAATCAGAACCCCAGTAACATATCATTTCTACCAGAGACAGGAAGCCCAACCAGAACCGACAGTAAGCGCCGCCAGTCTCCAGGCAATGGGGCCGACGCACAAACGATTCAGCCTCAATCCTTTATTTTCGTTTTGCTCTCTGATTTAGTACAAAAGTCCCTGTTCATCGCACTTTAAATAGAACAAAAATTCTCCATAAAGCGTTACACAAGCGGTAATTGACTTGGAGTTTCCTGTTATAAATAATATTTTTTACAAAGCGACGGCAGGGAACAATATGGAGTTGTGTGCGAGGGGGAATGAAGGGGAAGCGGCCGGGATATTGGGGCCGTTATACAGATCTGCGGGGTAGGAAGCAGTAGTTATGGGATGTACTGGGGACTCGGGGAAACAATTAACAACGTACATTGTTTTCCTTCTGGTTTTCCTTCCAAAAATTAAATATATCAATTTTTCACAGGAATAGCAATTTGTAGTGTGTAAGTAGAATCTTACCCCCTGAATAGGTGGGTCCAGGTGCTCATGCCCCAGACCTTCAGCTTAGGGAGCCACACAGGAATATACAAGGAAAACAACAGGAGGCAGGCACTTGTGGTATCCAAAAATATGTCAAAAGTCATAGAAGGCAGCTAGTAGTATTCATAAAAAAGTCATTTTTTATTTAATCCATAAAAAACAAAATTAGCCTTACGCGTTTCGTACCTAGGGGTACTTACAGCCTATGATTAAGTACCCCTAGGTACGAAACAACTGGCCTCCACTTGCAGCCACAATAGTGCATTCTATAAGAGTAAAAACCCTGCATTTTTGGAAACAAAACATGGCCACTGCTCTCAAAATTGCTCTTTGCTCACTTGTGTCTGTGTCTGTAAATAAACTACAATTTTTTTTGGTTGATTTTATTATTAATTAGACTTAGTACATAAAAACTCACCCACATTCTATTCATTCCTATGGGATTTTTAGAAGCTACTAAACGCCAGAAAATCCCCTGCCATAGACAATACTGAGAATTGCCTCTGCTAAAACACACATAGAGACAGTTATCAATAAACGATCAGCATTGTCTGTTTTAGTAGCCACGACAAGTAGCTGCTACTATGAAGACACATGGAGCTACTAGTAGCAGCTACTTTTTCATGGCTATTAAACACCAGAAAATCCCCTGCCATAGACAATACTGAGAATTGCCTCTGCTAAACACACATAGAGACAGTAATCAGTAAATGATCAGCATTGTCTATTTTAGTAGCCACAACAAGTAGCTGCTACTAGTAGCTCTGTGTGTCTTCACCCTAAATGTCCTTCAGGCTGGGGCACCAATGCTTTGTGTCACCTGAAGAAGTCATCTCCATATGTTGAATTAACTATTTTGAATTTGGATACGTTTTCAAACTACACATACTATACTATACGTACACTACAATTTTCATGATTAACGTATTCATTTCATGAGATTTCTCAGCTTTACATTGAATATACTTGAGAGAGAATACAGAGCAAATGTGAATTTCAAACAGGAATGAGTGAAGCATTGTCTAAAGACATGATAAAAATGATGATTGACAGCTGACTTGGTACATTATTCACTTAAGAAAAGCCCTTGTATAACACAACAAGACATGAAGAGAAGGACATTGTATTCAGTGGCAATTGTCACGTCCTATGACATTCCGCCAACTCGCGGACTTGGTAAACGCTCGTACTTACTGCCCTCTGTAGCTGTGTGCAAACGTTTAGCCACCCCTTGTCATATGTACATCTCAGAGAATTAAATTGAAGATGACACAACCTCTTTCCAGAAATGTCAATGCAAAACTACTAAGTGCATCAAGTGGTGTTTAATTATTACTATTTATTAAAGAACAAAGTACTGTGCGTATTTTCTGTGACTTTTTCATATATATATCCAACTTTTTTGTACAAAATCGTATTGTCGTGCCGAGTAGGAAAGTTTCGGATTCATTCAAGCTTCATTATCGTGACTTTCCTTGGGCCGGGTTGGAGCTGCAGAGTGCCATTGAGCCCTATGGGAGACTTTCCTTGGGCCGGGTTGGAGCTGCAGAGTGCCATTGAGCCCTATGGGAGACTTTCCTTGGGCCGAGTTGGAGCTGCAGAGTGCCATTGAGCCCTATGGGAGACTTTCCTTGGGCCGGGTTGGAGCTGCAGAGTGCCATTGAGCCCTATGGGAGACTTTCCTTGGGCCGGGTTGGAGCTGCAGAGTGCCATTGAGCCCTATGGGAGACTTTCCTTGGGCCGGGTTGGAGCTGCAGAGTGCCATTGAGCCCTATGGGAGGCTTTCCTTGGGCCAGGTTGGAGCTGCAGAGTGCCATTGAGCCCTATGGGAGGCTTCCCTTGGGCCGGGTTGGAGCTGCAGAGTGCCATTGAGCCCTATGGGAGACTTTCCTTGGGCCGGGTTGGAGCTGCAGAGTGCCATTGAGCCCTATGGGAGACTTTCCTTGGGCCGGGTTGGAGCTGCAGAGTGCCATTGAGCCCTATGGGAGACTTTCCTTGGGCCGGGTTGGAGCTGCAGAATGCCATTGAGCCCTATGGGAGACTTTCCTTGGGCCGGGTTGGAGCTGCAGAGTGCCATTGAGCCCTATGGGAGACTTTCCTTGGGCCGGGTTGGAGCTGCAGAGTGCCATTGAGCCCTATGGGAGACTTTCCTTGGGCCGGGTTGGAGCTGCAGAGTGCCATTGAGCCCTATGGGAGACTTTCCTTGGGCCGGGTTGGAGCTGCAGAGTGCCATTGAGCCCTATGGGAGACTTTCCTTGGGCCGGGTTGGAGCTGCAGAGTGCAAAATCATGCACTAAAGGTTCAAAGTCAGTAAGGTCTTACCGCCGTTTAGGATTGTTCGGATACGAAAATTTTGTGACTTTCGGATCGCCAATACGATATTATCATGACTAATATGATTTTTTCCTAAGAATTTTCGTGACATTTCCAATCATCAGAAATTATCGCATTTAATCCGAATTTTACCCGTTTCGGGATTCAAACTCGTACTGTATCTAAATGAATAAATGAAAAAACAAAACCAAAATGTTCACACACCCAGTTAATTTATAATTGCTATGTACATTAGCAAGAAAACACTGACTTGTTTATAAACTGAGGACCTTGATCGGAGACTACTTCCTTAGGTAGTTAAAGTGCCCATAACGTGTATGAAGAGCCGTCTTCCACTCTGAGTCTCTGAAGATGGACCAGGACTGTGCCCAACTGGAGAAGTGGCAGGAGTGCCGGAAATCCAAAAGCATCAAAGCAAAATCTGAAGGCAAGACAGGCCAAAAGACAGGTCAGACAGGAAAAGGTTGATTCAAACAGCAACATCGATATCCAACCAATAATCAAACATAGGGAAAACAGGATCAGAAGAGGCTCAATGTCTCACTGGAAAGCAGTAATCAGTTTGCAAGGAAACTAGGCCCTCTGTGTCTTTTTAAACCTAAGGCACAAGTGTCAGGGTACATGCATGCTGGCGTTGTGCCGCTATCAATGTGGACTCGGTCACATCGGTGACAAACTGGACGTGGCATTTCGTTGGAGGGTAGAGACGTGCCAGGAAAGTTCCTTATAAATTGATTGGTGTCAATGTAGAGACATGTGTGGGGCTACCGATATAATCCCTGACTAGGACAGAAGACATCTCTATCTTGGTGACATCAAGAAAGCAAAGAGCAATGTGGGAGTGGGATGTTTTCTACCCATTTCTATTATGTATCATACTCCTAATCCAATTAGTGTGGAACCGTTGGAGGAGTCTAAGAACTATTGTTTGCTACTAATTGTGTAGGGTAGAGTTATCCATGCAGACAATGGGCCTCCTAAGTGGTTTCTTTGAGGCCTCCTAGATGGCAACTCATCAGTAAACCTGCAAGACGTGGCGCCCTGTGGACTCAGGGAAGTGGTAAAATCTATCCTTAATGCTTGTTTATCTTTTGGTTTCAGTGCTGGAAACCATATGAGTTGCGCTCTACCCTTTGCACCCAAAAAGCAGTCATGAAATCAGAAGAGAAAAGCATAAGAATGGGGCCTGCACAGAAACCTCAAACAGAAGATATGAGTTATAATAAAACTGAGGCCATAAATACAATCTGCATTTTAACTGCAAGGGCCAGTGGCCCCGACAACCATATGGCATTTTTAGTTGCAAGCCGGAAATACATGGAAATAAATATTTAGAATGTTTAGTAAAACGTACGTTATAATGAAGGCCAACTGTAAAGTTGCATGACAATGGTCCATCTGTAACAGGCTATTCTGCACATATAATAATAGGCACTAAGGGGCTCATTCACTAATGTTACTAATGTTGTATTTTTTAGAATCCAAATCCGGCTAAATCCATGCTTCTGGCCGAACCGAATCCGAATGCTAAAAATCCCGTGACTTTTTGTCACGTAAATAGTGATGAGCGAATTTTTTTGCCAGGCATGGATTTCGCAGCGAATTTACGCATTTCGCCATTGGCAAATTATTTTGTGAAACTTCCATGAAAATTCGCTGCTGAAAAACGTGTTGCACTGATTTTTTTTTTTGTTGCGCGTCAAATTGGGCGCAGTAGCGGCAAAAAGGGGCATGGTCACGTCAAATTGGGTGCGGTCGTGTACAAAAAAAGGCGTGGTTGTGTCAAAATTGGGCACGGTCACGTATAAAAAAAGCGCGGGCTACAAAAAAATACACTTAGGCGACAAAAATAGAAGCGGGCACAAAAAAAAACACATGCAACAAATGCGTTTCCTGAATTTTTCACTGTTTTGCGAATTTTCTTGCTGAAAAATACACGGATTTGCTCATCACTACACGTAAACACAGAAGTTGAAAATTTTGCCCATTTTTCCCAGATTAACCCTTCAATTGCTAATTAGGATTCGATTCGGTATTCAGCCAAATCCTTTATGAAGGGTTTGAGGGCTCGGCTGAATCCAAAAAAGTGGATTCACTGCATCCCTACTAAATACTATTACCTAACTGTAAACCACCCAAACCTTTGGTCAATATTGAAGGACATGGACCTGGGTTTGTTGCATAAGAGGTTTTTCCATAATTAGGATCATCCTGCTAATAATATATTAACCAAACAGAGTTGTTTTGCCTCCAACATGGATTTAATCAGCTTAGCGACCATTGAGCACAAGGGATTTTTTATTACAATTAAATCCCATATTTTGTAGCATTTCAGATCATTTCTTTCTGGATATTTTAGTCCAAAACAGAAGTCAATGAAGGTCAAAGGGGGCATTTACTAAAGCACTATTTTTTGGGTCAGGCTTTTTGTAGCGGAAAAAAAAATGTGAATTTGTCGTGATTTGTCAAAACCACAATCATTCCGAATGCTAAAATACGCCAATGTTTTGGGGTTTTTAGACGCTGGGTTTTGTGAGACAATATGAAAAATTTGCTGTTACTGCGCCACAAGCTGAGAAATTCATGGTTTTCCCAACTTTTCAGTGACTTTTTTTTTTCCGAAAATTTTTGTCAATTCTGAATAATAATTCTGTTAATGACAGAATGCCATTTGTGGAAATTCGTTCTATTTTTTTTTAAAAAAAATATAAAATGGAAAAAATCGAGTGTTAGGAAATCCTCCCGCATATACTGTATATCTTCATCACAATATTATTCTATTATTCCTATTTTATTATTATAATACATTTTCCATAACATTTCGAAGAATGAAAAATAGACATAATGGTCAAAAATAGTCGATGAATAAATGAAAACCGTTTTTAATGAATTCAAATACATTTTTAAAAACGAAAATAGGAAAGGAAATAAAACAATGACTGGGGAGTGAATTGAATTAATCCACTATTTAGCAACAAGGGGGATTTGCCCTTTGTATCAGTAAAAATGTGTAATAATATAGATTGTAAGCTCTATGGGGCAGGGACCTCCATCCTCTTGTGCCTTTGACTCTTAACTTATTGCAACTGTACCTTGTATTTATTTGTATTTATTGTTACTTTGTATTTATCTTAATAACCCCCTGTTTGTATTAATGTATTCTACTGTACAGTGCTGGGTACATAAGTAGCGCTTTATAAATAAAGATATACAAAAAGACTTTTGTGGACTCATCAAAGCTGCTAATTTCTTTGTGCCGAATGTCCAGTCCAAATGGAAATTCTATTGACACGGGGCAAATCTCATGATATGTTATGTGACAGATCAGTGTGTATTCATTCGGGGGCCCCTCAGACGTCACCGGGTTCTTGTCAGCTCTCCGCTGCACGAGGCAGAAATCTCTTTTGTCAGTTCCCATTCAGAGGAATAGGTCAGCCTTACACCTACGAGCCGGAGTAGCGACTGCCTGACAGGATCTGTCATGGCTCAATAGTCACCGCACTCAACCGCACAGCGAGTTCTTTCAGCAGCACGTTTGTTATGACATGTACTATAAGCGGCCCCCCGTGCCAGCCCCGGCCACTTGGGACGGTGTGTAAGGAAAGACAAGTCGGCTTTCAGCACTGAAATCATTTGCCGACTGGAAATAATTTCTAATTCTTCATGCTTTGGTCCCAGCAGTGTGTCACGTACGGTGGGATTTCAGCATGGAATTACTAGATGCTTCCTAGAATACTTCTCATTCGGGGGCTGCTCATATTTCTGTACAATCAATGCAGGAATGAACTCTGGAACGCATACAGGCACGGTGCCGCCGCCACCGCCGGTGCTGGGATACTTTCCCTGGAACATAGAGAAGATACACTACTACCAGTACAATGTCACCGAAAGAGCCTAAACGTCTCATAATTAGTGATGAACAAATCTGTCCCATTTCGCTTCGCCGAAAAAATTGCAAATCTTTCAAAAGATTCGTGAAACGGTGGAAAATTCGCAAAACGCCGAATATGTCACTCGTCAAAAAAAATTGTTGCCCGCGGCTATTCTTTTGTCGGCCGCAGCTATTCTTTTGTCGCCCGTGGCTATTCTTTTGTCTCCCACGGCTATTCTTTTGTCGCGCGGCTATTCTTTTGTTGCCCGCGGCTATTCTTTTGTCGCTCGCGGCTATTTTTTAGTCGCGTGGCTATTCTTTCGTCGCCCGCGGCTATTATTTTGTCGCCCGCGGCTATTCTTTCGTCGCGCTGTTATTCTTTTGTCGCCCGCGGCTATTCTTTCGTCGTGCAGCAGAATTTCGCAGCGAATCCATTCCTGGCGAAACATTTTGCCCATCACTACTCATAATGTACATAGAAAAAAAGAAATATGCTTTTTATATTTATATGTCACTTATATATTAGTCAGAGATTTGCATACACTGCCATTTTTCACATCAGAGGGGGCTTACGATTTAATAGGGCAAAGTAATAAGAAGGAGATATTTACATATTTTGTATTTGTTAGGCCTGCTGCTCTATTACCCAAGGTATAATTGCTGCCAAAATGTCGCCCCTTAAGATCACTTGTGGGGTTGGGATTTTCTCGGGGTGCAGAGTGCAGTAGGTCTAGCACATAGTCTGCCATTGTCAGGCAGAAAGCTTAAGACGAAGAACAAGGATCAAAATGCACCAAGAATCTCGTTAAATGAACTTGTGTCTGTACCTTGCACCCAAGAATCTGGCATAAGATAAAGGGTGCAGCTCTCGCCCTGTCCTTACCACCCACCATTGGGCTCCTCATCACCCTGTGTTCTCCCTAAATTGTCCATCTGAAGGACATACAATTTGGGAGGCTGGTGGGGGGCAAGATAGGGGATGCTGGGATACCAACGGTGCTGTAGTCATAGGGGGAGAGCAAGTCTTTACACTCTATTGTGGAGTAGAGCAAAGTGTGGGGCAAGGTGAAAATGTGAAAAAAACCTATTGTTCCCTCTTGTTCCAGGCCCAGACTGGCAATCTGTGGGTTCAGGCACATGAATTTGGAACAAGTGAAATGGAACAAAAAAAAAAAGATCTTTCAGTTGTAAAAGGGACATCTGCTATTGACATGATGCCGACAGGCTTTAGCTGGAGTATTTTTGTATTCTGAATTGTCACGACTTTTATTTCCGTGACTTTTTTGTGGGGTTTTTGGTCTACAAATAGAACAACCTGAAAAAGTTACGGCTTAGTAAGTGCCCCTCTTAGTATGAATGATAACACAACTAAACGGTTTGGTAAAAAGCAGCTTATTGTCATATATTGACCAAACGCTGTTTCTACACCCTTCCTGCAGTGTATTTGGTTCTCCACCAGAGCCCACAGGCTTTCCCAGTGTGTATTGCCCTAAGGCCCATGTATGTCCCTATAACAGCATGTACTGTATGTACAGTTCTACATCAGTAGTAATGAGCTATCAGTAGCACGTACGTTCTGATTAGGGCCTCACCAGGGTTGGACTGGGCCTCCGGGACACCAGGAAAAATCCTGGTGGCCCCCGGCGGCCCGACCCGACCCTTGCCGGTGCTCCCCCTCCCGAACGCTCCTCCCCTGGCGTGTCAAATTTATGCGCTCGGGGGAGGATGTCGGGTGGTAGGGGGCCCTTGGGGGGTTAGGGGGGGAGGGGGGGTTGGGGATAGAGGATGCGCCCGGTTGAGTGCACCTGCAGGGCCCCTGGGACAGGAGCCCCGGTGGGCCCTTCACACCCCAGTCCCACCCTGGGCCTCGCCACAAATCCAGGCCTGAGGATTCAGCCAAATCTTCTACGAAGGATACAGAGGTCTGGGTCTGTCTGGGGCAGCTTCCTTATGTGAGGCCTACAAATAACATTCAAAAACAAAACATATAAATTGGGGCACCATGCTATGCAACAGGACATTTAGTTTATTGAATTGCTAATTTATGTGCAAGTTCTACATTTAGCACCACATTGTACATTCCCCTGTATCCCTGTCCTATATCTTAAGGATCACATGATTTGGAAAAGGAACAAAAGGTATATATAGAGATGGGGAGATATATCCTCCCCATACTTTTGTTAATATTTAACATATAGGAGTAGATTTACTAAATGTTGAACTAGAAGGTGCCCAGAAGGCCAATATTTTCCCCACATATTGATAGAAAGGAAATCATCTAATGCTTTAATCAATTTGCCATATCATCAGAACTTGTCCAGTTGCACTGAGCACCACACTGGATAGTTGGAGTCAGGGCTGGACTGGGGTGTGCAGGGCCCCCTGAGGCTGCCACCTTAGGAGCCCCCATACCCCCCAGGGGCCCCTACTGCCTACACACCCAGGCCCTCCCACCAAGCATGCATATCTGATACTTACCTAGGTGCAACTGGGGAGGGAGGTGAGTGGGGGATCAGGTCTGGGTCGGCAGGGCCCACAAGGATTTTCCCAGAATTCCACTGGCCCATTCCAACCCTGGTTGCAGTGCAGTGTGGTGCAATGTATGTACTTGAGTCTTAACAGTTCAGTAAAAATCATTTGTGTCTCTATGAGTAGCAATGGAAGTAAATCAGATGTTGTTATTGATTTTACAAGTAGTAACTGTTGTTATCGCTCATAAAACAAATAGGACCCCATAGTAAATCTGTCCCTGCTTCTTAAAATAGCCTTGAACAAAAATAATGCTATATGCCGTCACTAACAGACTGCTTAATGCATCTTAAATGAGCTTAAATCAGTTATACTAAATGTACAGTGCTTGGAAGGTGTAATGGAAGGCATAGGCAGGGCCCAGCTAGGGCTTCCCCTTGGAATTTATACACAAGAAAACTGTCAGTTCCAAAAGCAAATTTAGTCCTGGCAGCGACTCAGACAGGCCCAGTGCCAAGCCACCAACTGGGGGTCACGTATCAGGTTTCCTGGAATGGAATGCGTCGTTAACAAAGGGCAAGTTTCATGTAACTGTTCTATAATGAGCTTCAAATTTGCCTATAAAACACATAGAGGGAATGTGTAATATGGGGCACATTTATGCACCCAAGCAAACAGAATGCCACTTTGTATGTTTCACCCACTATCTGCCAAGGTGCAGTATATTCTGGGTATAGTCTGAGTATATTCTGAGTATAGTCTGAGTATATTCTGAGTATATTCTGAGTATATTCTGAGTGTATTCTGAGTATATTCTGAGTGTATTCTGAGTATATTCTGAGTGTATTCTGAGTGTATTCTGAGTATATTCTGAGTATATTCTGAGTATATTCTGAGTGTATTCTGAGTGTATTCTGAGTATAGTCTGAGTGTATTCTGAGTATAGTCTGAGTATATTCTGAGTATATTCTGAGTATAGTCTGAGTGTATTCTGAGTATAGTCTGAGTATATTCTGAGTATATTCTGAGTGTATTCTGAGTGTATTCTGAGTATATTCTGAGTGTATTCTGAGTGTATTCTGAGTGTATTCTGAGTATATTCTGAGTGTATTCTGAGTATATTCTGAGTGTATTCTGAGTATATTCTGAGTATATTCTGAGTATATTCTGAGTATAGTCTGAGTGTATTCTGAGTATAGTCTGAGTATATTCTGAGTATATTCTGAGTATATTCTGAGTGTATTCTGAGTGTATTCTGAGTATATTCTGAGTGTATTCTGAGTGTATTCTGAGTATATTCTGAGTGTATTCTGAGTATATTCTGAGTGTATTCTGAGTGTATTCTGAGTATATTCTGAGTATATTCTGAGTATATTCTGAGTGTATTCTGAGTGTATTCTGAGTATAGTCTGAGTGTATTCTGAGTATAGTCTGAGTATATTCTGAGTATATTCTGAGTATAGTCTGAGTGTATTCTGAGTATAGTCTGAGTATATTCTGAGTATATTCTGAGTGTATTCTGAGTGTATTCTGAGTATATTCTGAGTGTATTCTGAGTGTATTCTGAGTGTATTCTGAGTATATTCTGAGTGTATTCTGAGTATATTCTGAGTGTATTCTGAGTATATTCTGAGTATATTCTGAGTATATTCTGAGTATAGTCTGAGTGTATTCTGAGTATAGTCTGAGTATATTCTGAGTATATTCTGAGTATATTCTGAGTGTATTCTGAGTGTATTCTGAGTATATTCTGAGTGTATTCTGAGTGTATTCTGAGTATATTCTGAGTGTATTCTGAGTGTATTCTGAGTATATTCTGAGTATATTCTGAGTGTATTCTGAGTGTATTCTGAGTGTATTCTGAGTATATTCTGAGTGTATTCTGAGTATATTCTGAGTATAGTCTGAGTGTATTCTGGGTATATTCTGAGTGTATTCTGAGTATATTCTGAGTATATTCTGAGTATATTCTGAGTGTATTCTGAGTATATTCTGAGTGTATTCTGAGTATAGTCTGAGTATAGTCTGAGTGTATTCTGAGTATATTCTGAGTATATTCTGAGTATATTCTGAGTGTATTCTGAGTGTATTCTGAGTGTATTCTGAGTTTATTCTGAGTTTATTCTGAGTGTATTCTGAGTGTATTCTGAGTGTATTCTGAGTGTATTCTGAGTATATTCTGAGTATATTCTGAGTGTATTCTGAGTATATTCTGAGTATATTCTGAGTATATTCTGAGTATATTCTGAGTGTATTCTGAGTGTATTCTGAGTATATTCTGAGTGTATTCTGAGTGTATTCTGAGTGTATTCTGAGTGTATTCTGAGTGTATTCTGAGTATATTCTGAGTATATTCTGAGTGTATTCTGAGTATATTCTGAGTATATTCTGAGTATATTCTGAGTGTATTCTGAGTGTATTCTGAGTGTATTCTGAGTATATTCTGAGTATATTCTGAGTGTATTCTGAGTATATTCTGAGTATAGTCTGAGTGTATTCTGGGTATATTCTGAGTGTATTCTGAGTATATTCTGAGTATATTCTGAGTATATTCTGAGTGTATTCTGAGTGTATTCTGAGTATATTCTGAGTGTATTCTGAGTATAGTCTGAGTATAGTCTGAGTGTATTCTGAGTATATTCTGAGTATATTCTGAGTATAGTCTGAGTGTATTCTGGGTATATTCTGAGTGTATTCTGAGTGTATTCTGAGTATATTCTGAGTTTATTCTGAGTTTATTCTGAGTGTATTCTGAGTGTATTCTGAGTGTATTCTGAGTGTATTCTGAGTATATTCTGAGTATATTCTGAGTGTATTCTGAGTATATTCCGAGTATATTCTGAGTATATTCCGAGTATATTCCGAGTGTATTCTGAGTGTATTCTGAGTATATTCTGAGTGTATTCTGAGTGTATTCTGAGTGTATTCTGAGTGTATTCTGAGTATATTCTGAGTATATTCTGAGTGTATTCTGAGTGTATTCTGAGTGTATTCTGAGTGTATTCTGAGTGTATTCTGAGTATATTCTGAGTATATTCTGAGTGTATTCTGAGTGTATTCTGAGTATATTCATAATTCCTCATTGTTTGTTGATTTTTTTTTTGTAACTTATAGTTTTATTGTTGAATTCCCAGGTACAATTAGCAATCCAATCAGGGACGTTCGAGGCAACGTAACTTATAGAGATTCAGCTTCATGTGATATCTTGCTCCCAGTAATTATTATGGGAATGGCTGGAGAGTCTCCGGGTGGGTATAGGGCCTTGCTGCTGATCCAGATCCTTCTTTGTCAGCCATCTGAAAGCCTAAGCTTGAGGGAGATTGTAATCAACATATATTTTCTTATATAAAGGTTTGTAGAGAATAACAAATGGGGGAAAAGAGTGGAGGGATGAGGAGAAATGGTAGCTAGTGGGTGAAGTTGGGGGGGTAAAGTGGTAGAGGGGGGAACAGAGAGAGAAAGGAACAAAAGAACAAAATAAAACTTGTGCCTGGAATTGGATAAACAGTGAAGAAGTAAAATAATGAACTCTGGGATTAATCAATAGTCTCTGGAGTGTGGGATCTGTAGCACTGAATGTAGAACCTAAAGGGAAACTGATTTTTTGGGAATAGAGTCCAAATTTAGATTTCATTATATGGGTGAAAGTCTAATGATGGTTGTGGGTTTGCCAGTCCGCGGAACTCTCAGATTTGCCAGGTATTTGTATGTTGTTGGACCTGATTGGGGAGTCGTGCAGTTCTGTATTCAAAGTCCCTATTGCTGTTGACCCTTCATAGAACTTCTGTAATAGTTGGGGGAGTGGGTGATTTCCGGTTTCCAGATGCACCTAGGTCAGTATATGGTTGGTCAGTATATGGTTGGTATATGGTTGGTCAGTATATGGTTGGTCAGTATATGGTTGGTATATGGTTGGTCAGTATATGGTTGGTCAGTATATGGTTGGTCAGTATATGGTTGGTATATGGTTGGTCGGTATAAGGTTGGTCAGTATATGGTTGGTCAGTATATGGTTGGTCAGTATATGTTTGGTATATGGTTGGTATATGGTTGGTCAGTATATGGTTGGTCAGTATATGGTTGGTCAGTATATGGTTGGTCAGTATTTGAAGATGGGAAAGGGTTCAAGCAAAAAGGGTTGGCTCTACTTTTTAGTTCATTTCTGCTCCACTTATCCTATTGCCCCGTCTGTCTCTCTGTTGCTTTTCCCTTGGGTTGCAGAATTTGTTCTGATTACAGCGCCACAAGGACTGATGGGTAAATTTGTAGGAGAAATTTATAAACCACAAATTCAGAATTTGGATACATTTTGTTAAATCTGAAAGGTTTTCTTTTTTTTTTTTATTGTTGAGTGATAATTTTGTTGCAGCTCATTCAAAATGAACACATATTCTTAATATGGCCGCTTGTTTGTGTAGGAATAAACATATACACATACACAATTGTTAATAGATATATGGTTTTATCTTATGGATGTTTTAGGGCAGTGGGAGACGAGGAGATTAGTTGTCCCATGACAAATCTTCGTTGCTGCGGGCGACTAATCTCCCCGCAATGCCATCCCACCGGCTGGAATGTAAATCCCCGTTGGGATGGCATACGCATTGCTACGATTTCCCCAAAGTCGCCCAAAGTTGCCTTGAGAGGAAACTTTGGGCGACTTCAGGAAATCGTAGCGACGTGTATGCCATCCCAACGGCGATTTACATTCCAGCCGGTGGGATGGCATTGCGGGGATATTAGGCGACTAATCTCCCCGTCTGTCGCGGGACAACTAATCTCCCCGTCTCCCACTGCCCTTAATCATTTTGTGATTAGTGTTGAGCGAATTTTTTCGGCAGGCATGGATTTGCAGCGAATTTCTGCATTACGCCATTGGCAAATTGTTCTGCAAAAAATTCACGCAGAAAATTTTGCCTGCAAAAAAAGTCGCAGTCACGTCAAATTGGGTGCGGTCGCGTCAAAATAGGTGCGGTTGCATAAAAATAAAGACACAGCCGACAAAAAAGTTGCACGACAAATGCGTTTTGCTGATTTTCCGCTGTTTCGTGAATTTTCTTGTTGTTTTGCAAATTTTTGGTTGAAGTGAAATGGGACATATTCGCTCATCACCACCATTTCTGTCTCCCTACATATTTCTGCATCCAGGTATTTTTTCTATAATAAATATATATTTATACATTGGATTTTAAGAAGCTGATTTATCAATTTTTTTTAAATTTTTTTGAGTTTTTAGACCAATTGAAAACAATGAGAAGCATACGAATTCCTTAAGGCTTTTTTCACTGACTGTTTAATATGGTCAAGTTTTTGAACAAATAGGCAAATATTTGAATATGGTACAATTTCAAATTTATTGGAATTGAAAGAAAACTTTAAAATTTCCATTCCCCGATGTTATTTATTGCATTCTATAAACTCGCTGAAAGTGAGGGGGAACCAAAAATTGGATTCATTGCTCTTTTTGTAAACTAAAAACTTTTCAAAATAATAAAATATAATGTATATAAAATATTAAGGGAGGCTGAACTGCTGAGATTATGCTGATATAATCGACAACATTTTTCACCTGTTATTTATTGCATTCTATAAACAAGTTGGGAGGGGGGGGGAATCAAAAATTGGATTCATTGTTTTTTGTAAACAAAAAACTTTTCAAAATAATAAAATATAATGTATATAAAATATTAAGGGAGGCTGAACTGCTGATATTATGCTGATATAATCGACAAAATTTTCCACCTGTTATTTATTGCATTCTATAAAAAAGATGGGAGGGGGGGGGAATCAAAAATTGGATTCATTGTTTTTTTTGTAAACAAAAAACTTTTCAAAATAATTAAATATAATGTATATAAAATATTAAGGGAGGCTGAAATGTTGATATTATGCTGATATAATCGACAACATTTTTCACCTGTTATTTATTGCATTCTATAAACAAGTTGGGGGGGGAATCAAAAATTGGATTTATTGTTTTTTGTAAACAAAAAACTTTTCAAAATAATAAAATATAATGTTTATAAAATATTAAGGGAGGCTGAAATGTTGATATTATGCTGATATAATCGACAACATTTTTCACCTGTTATTTATTGCATTCTATAAACAAGTTGGGAGGGGGGGGGAATCAAAAATTGGATTTATTGATTTTTTTGTAAACAAAAAACTTTTCAAAATAATAAAATATAATGTAAATAAAATATTAAGGGAGGCTGAACTGCTGCTATTATGCTGATATAATCAACAACATTTTTCACCTGTTATTTATTGCATTCTATAAACAAGTTGGGGGGGGAATCAAAAATTGGATTTATTGTTTTTTGTAAACAAAAAACTTTTCAAAATAATAAAATATAATGTATATAAAATATTAAGGGAGGCTGAAATGTTGATATTATGCTGATATAATTGACAACATTTTTCACCTGTTATTTATTGCATTCTATAAACAAGTTGGGAGGGAAGGGTAAAAAAAAAATCAAAAATTGGATTCATTGCTTTTTTTGTAAACAAAAAACTTTTCAAAATAATAAAATATAATGTATATAAAATATTAAGGGAGGCTGAAATGTTGATATTATGCTGATATAATCGACAAAATTTTTCACCTGTTATTTATTGCATTCTATAAACAAGTTGGGAGGGGGGGGAAAATATCAAAAATTGGATTCATTGCCTTTTCCTAATTACAAATCACCACCTGTGGTGAAATTATTGAAAAACAGATGAGTGTTTCTTTCATGCAATAGCCTTAAAACAAGCAGCAGTTCCAAGTGCCAGTGTGATGTATAGACACAACGCGGGGCAGATGAGCGATTAATTGGCTCTGTCCCTGCACATTGCCAGGGGAGCACTTCTGTAGAGGTGATTGAAAACCAGAAAGAGCGGCATTAGTCTTCATAGTTGGTTAACGGCAAAAGGAAAAAAAAAAAACCATAAAGATGCAATTGAGTTGATAAAGCTGCAAGGTATGTGGCTGAGTCATTGGGAGTTGTCAAAATGATCAAACCATAATTAATTAGCTCAAAACCTACATTTAATTCTTCAACATTAATGAACGGTTCCGCGGCTGAGGACAAATATCGGTTACAATATATTTCTGGGGAGAAATCGGAGCATTTTGTTTTCTCTACAAATAATTTACTTTCTTTAGTTATATTCAACCCTAACTAAACTTTATTGGGTTGTTATTCATGTTAGTGTACATGGTTAATTTGGCTAATTCAGTTTCCTAAAGTAATAACAATAATAATAGGTAATTTTTTAGCAAGAGAGCTCACAGAGAGAGCAACCCAACTGAAACTAGTCAAGGGACTGGGGCTGTGGGATAGCAGGTATAGTAGGGAGAGATGGTGCCTATAGTAGCAGTGGGGGGATAATAGCCTCTGGGAAGGGACTGGGGCTGTGGGATAGCAGGTATAGTAGGGAGAGATGGTGCCTATAGTAGCAGTGGGGGGATAATAGCCTCTGGGAAGGGACTGGGGCTGTGGGATAGCAGGTATAGTAGGGAGAGATGGTGCCTATAGTAGCAGTGGGGGGATAATAGCCTCTGGGAAGGGACTGGGGCTGTGGGATAGCAGGTATAGTAGGGAGAGATGGTGCCTATAGTAGCAGTGGGGGGATAATAGCCTCTGGGAAGGGACTGGGGCTGTGGGATAGCAGGTATAGTAGGGAGAGATGGTGCCTATAGTAGCAGTGGGGGGATAATAGCCTCTGGGAAGGGACTGGGGCTGTGGGATAGCAGGTATAGTAGGGAGAGATGGTGCCTATAGTAGCAGTGGGGGGATAATAGCCTCTGGGAAGGGACTGGGGCTGTGGGATAGCAGGTATAGTAGGGAGAGATGGTGCCTATAGTAGCAGTGGGGGGATAATAGCCTCTGGGAAGGGACTGGGGCTGTGGGATAGCAGGTATAGTAGGGAGAGATGGTGCCTATAGTAGCAGTGGGGGGATAATAGCCTCTGGGAAGGGACTGGGGCTGTGGGATAGCAGATATAGTAGGGAGAGATGGTGCCTATAGTAGCAGTGGGGGGATAATAGCCTCTGGGAAGGGACTGGGGCTGTGGGATAGCAGGCATAGTAGGGAGAGATGGTGCCTATAGTAGCAGTGGAGGGATAATAGCCTCTGGGAAGGGACTGGGGCTGTGGGATAGAAGATATAGTAGGGAGAGATGGTGCCTATAGTAGCAGTGGGGGGATAATAGCCTCTGGGAAGGGACTGGGGCTGTGGGAAAGAAGGTATAGTAGGGAGAGATGGTGCCTATAGTAGCAGTGGGGGGATAATAGCCTCTGGGAAGGGACTGGGGCTGTAGGATAGCAGGTATAGTAGGGAGAGATGGTGCCTATAGTAGCAGTGGGGGGATAATAGCCTCTGGGAAGGGACTGGGGCTGTGGGATAGCAGGTATAGTAGGGAGAGATGGTGCCTATAGTAGCAGTGGGGGGATAATAGCCTCTGGGAAGGGACTGGGGCTGTGGGATAGCAGGTATAGTAGGGAGAGATGGTGCCTATAGTAGCAGTGGGGGGATAATAGCCTCTGGGAAGGGACTGGGGCTGTGGGATAGCAGGTATAGTAGGGAGAGATGGTGGCCTATAGTAGCAGTGGGGGGATAATAGCCTCTGGGAAGGGACTGGGGCTGTGGGATAGCAGGCATAGTAGGGAGAGATGGTGCCTATAGTAGCAGTGGGGGGATAATAGCCTCTGGGAAGGGACTGGGGCTGTGGGATAGCAGGTATAGTAGGGAGAGATGGTGCCTATAGTAGCAGTGGGGGGATAATAGCCTCTGGGAAGGGACTGGGGCTGTGGGATAGCAGGTATAGTAGGGAGAGATGGTGCCTATAGTAGCAGTGGGGGGATAATAGCCTCTGGGAAGGGACTGGGGCTGTGGGATAGCAGGTATAGTAGGGAGAGATGGTGCCTATAGTAGCAGTGGAGGGATAATAGCCTCTGGGAAGGGACTGGGGCTGTGGGATAGCAGGTATAGTAGGGAGAGATGGTGCCTATAGTAGCAGTGGAGGGATAATAGCCTCTGGGAAGGGACTGGGGCTGTGGGATAGCAGGTATAGTAGGGAGAGATGGTGCCTATAGTAGCAGTGGGGGGATAATAGCCTCTGGGAAGGGACTGGGGCTGTGAGATAGCAGGTATAGTAGGGAGAGATGGTGCCTATAGTAGCAGTGGGGGAGATAATAGCCTCTGGGAAGGGACTGGGGCTGTGGGATAGCAGGTATAGTAGGGAGAGATGGTGCCTATAGTAGCAGTGGGGGGATAATAGCCTCTGGGAAGGGACTGGGGCTGTGGGATAGCAGGCATAGTAGGGAGAGATGGTGCTTGGGCCATATAAATATAGAGCAGTTGCAGTGTAGGTTTATGACTAGTCAAGAAAACATCACAACTCACAGAGTGAAAAGATCTTTTATTGCAATTCCTTGTGCTCCGTCTGTATGTTGAGTGTTTTTATTCAATTTCATAATAATAAGCAGAGCATTATTTCTAGTCTAAAAGTGTTTATTTAATATCCTAAGCAAAAATATTACCATGATAAGATTTCATCATGTAAAATGCAGCAGCTTAAACAAGTCAAACTCATGTCATTTGGAAAGTCTTTAAGATCAACAGACAAAAGAGCCTCTAAAGACCCAAAAACCAAAGCAAATAAGAACTTCGGCTTCTGTTTCTACTCACTGTACATCCAATATGGAGCGGAGCTGAGAGTTAAGTTCTAATAGGAGGAACACATAATCTTATTTAAAGATGTGGGAATAGCCTCTGACCCCCAGAGCAGCATGGGAAAATGTCAGACACCCGGCTGCAAGTTGGGCTGAAAAAATAAAAAAATATGCTCACCTCTAGGTTACATTTCTGTAAGAATAACTCGGGATTTTCTTATAGGTCAACGAGGTTGAAAAACGGTTTTTCATTAATCCATTCAGAATATGGAATTTATTAGCATATATTTCTTAGAGAGGCCGAAGGGTGAAACATTCACTGTTTTTGACTCATAGGTTTGTACAGAGAATAGTAGATAATGTCTAGACTAAAGGGAATGTGACTTTCAGTGGAAAAAAGGGCATTTTATTTGCATGGGAATCTTAAAATGAATGTCTACCCATCTCCTCCCCATTAACCTGCAACACAAAGATACAAACGGATGTGTTGCTGCTTTTATATCACATGTTGTCCCCTCCTTCTTCCTCTCCATGATGGATCTATGGTTGGATGAATCCTGGGGACCTATAGCATTGTTTAATGGAGTTAGGTCAATGGTACTTCAATACATATGGCAGGCACTAACAGATCCCACGAGCAGGCAAAAGTAGATAAAATCAATACAGATATAATTACCCCTTATTGGGTTTATTTAATGGTTAAATGATTCCCTTTTCTCTGTAATAATAAAACAGTACCTGTACTTGATCCCAACTAAGATATAATTACCCCTTATTGGGGCAGAACAGCCCTATTGGGTTTATTTAATGGTTAAATGATTCCCTTTTCTCTGTAATAATAAAACAGTACCTGTACTTGATCCCAACTAAGATATAATTACCCCTTATTGGGGCAGAACAGCCCTATTGGGTTTATTTCATGGTTAAATGATTCCCTTTTCTCTGTAATAATAAAACAGTACCTGTACTTGATCCCAACTAAGATATTATTACCCCTTATTGGGGGCAGAACAGCCCTATTGGGTTAATTTAATGGTTAAATGATTCCCTTTTCTCTGTAATAATAAAACAGTACCTGTACTTGATCCCAACTAAGGTATAATTACCCCTTATTGGGGGCAGAACAGCCCTATTGGGTTAATTTAATGGTTAAATGATTCCCTTTTCTCTGTAATAATAAAACAGTACCTGTACTTGATCCCAACTAAGGTATAATTACCCCTTATTGGGGGCAGAACAGCCCTATTGGGTTTATTTAATGGTTAAATGATTCCCTTTTCTCTGTAATAATAAAACAGTACCTGTACTTGATCCCAACTAAGATATAATTACCCCTTATTGGGGCAGAACAGCCCTATTGGGTTTATTTAATGGTTAAATGATTCCCTTTTCTCTGTAATAATAAAACAGTACCTGTACTTGATCCCAACTAAGATATAATTAATCCTTATTGGATGCAAAACAATCCTATTGGGTTTAAATAATGTTTTATTGATTTTTTTAGTAGACTTAAGGTATGGAGATCCACATTACGGAAAAACCCCTTATCCACAATACTCTTGGTCCCAAGCATTCTAGATAAAGTATCAATTATGGTTTTGGACAAAAAGTCTGAAACCATGAAGGTTTAGGCAAGAAACTGAAGAATTTTCTCAAAACATAATTACATTACCGTATATACTCGAGTATAAGCCGAGTTTTTCAGCCCCAAAAATGGGCTGAAAAAGCCACCCTCGGCTTATACTCGAGTATTCCTCAGGTGTTGCTGACATGTCCCTTAACTGTCCGGCATCCGTTGCGCTCGCACATTCCCCAACCCCCTGTGTCCAGCATCCGTTGCGCTAGCACATGGCTCAACCCCTGTGTCCAGCATCCGTTCCACTCACACAACTTCCCCCCATGTCCAGCATCCGTTGCGCTTGCACCCCTGTGTCCAGCATCCGTTGCGCTTGCACCCCCGTGTCCAGCATCCGTTGCGCTTGCACCCCTGTGTCCAGCATCCGTTGCGCTTGCACCCCCGTGTCCAGCATCCGTTGCACTTGCACCCCCGTGTCCAGCATCTGTTGCGCTTGCACCCCTGTGTCCAGCATCCGTTGCGCTTGCACCCCCGTGTCCAGCATCCGTTGCGATTGCACCCCCGTGTCCAGCATCCGTTGCGCTTGCACCCCCGTGTCCAGCATCCGTTGCGCTTGCACCCCCGTGTCCAGCATCCGTTGCGCTTGCACCCCCGTGTCCAGCATCCGTTGCGCTTGCACCCCCGTGTCCAGCATCCGTTGCGCTTGCACCCCTGTGTCCAGCATCCATTGCGCTTGCACCCCCGTGTCCAGCATCCGTTGCGCTTGCACCCCCGTGTCCAGCATCCGTTGCACTTGCACCCCTGTGTCCAGCATCCGTTGCGCTTGCACCCCCCCTCTCAGCCTCTGAGGCCTCTCAGCCCAAACAGTGCAAAGAGCAGGCCGGATCCGAACCGCCTGCACCGATCTCATGGCGTCCGACAGCGACACTGAGGAATTTTTTGATGCCCCGGAGGATGTCAACCTATCCTGTTCTCCTGCGGTGTGAGTAGCGCCCTATTCAGTCTGACGTGAATCTGTTAAACGCAATGAGCGGAACTGCGCGCTGACAGTTCCTCATTCTCGTACCTTTCTCTCCCCTCTTTATCGACTGCCTCTTCTTTCTTATTCAACTTCTCCCAATCTTTCTGCCCCCATACTACAGCTCTTTTCTGTTAGCTTGTGTTTTCTGCCTACCTCTGCCTTCTTTATACATGCAACTCTCCCCTCATTGCACAGAGACATTTGTTTCTCTGTAAAGTTTCAATTCCTTTTCACGCACTCTTACTCCATGTATGTTTATCCTCCAGTATTCTACGTTTTTCTGTACTCATTCGACTCTTGCATTTTATTATAATCGCGTTGCCCAGCTTAGTGTTTTCACTGCCCCCAGAACCTGCATCTCTCTGCCCCCAAAATCGTGTGTTACTTGTCTAACCCATGTGTGTTTTCCTTACTCTCTTCTCAGGCTCATTTCTCTAATTCTACCCACCCCTCAGGCTCACTTCCCTAACTCTACTCTAACTTGAATGAACAAATTTAACTGAAAAGTAAACCCAGAACAATGTCACAAGACATGTCACACAGCAGGATGGGAGCACACACAGCAGGATGGGAGCACACACAGCAGGATGGGAGCGCACACAGCAGGATGGCAAGTACTTGATATTTAGTATGGCAGCTTCCTGCATTTCCCACCGTCAATACGTTTTTCCAGTTTTATTAGGTAAAATTAGGTACCTCGGCTTATATTCGGATCGGCTTATACTCGAGTATATACGGTAATTATTTGTGGTATTTGTCTACAAATAACCTGTGATGACCAACGTCCCTAAATACTTAAAAAACATGCACTTGAATAGTTACTGAATGACTTGTAAAACAGGGGGCCAGGGAATGTGGCTCTTTAAATCCCTCTTTTCTCTATGTGTGTTTATAAATGATCCCTCAGATGTACTACTAAAACTCTTTATTCAAGAGTTTTACTGGCTGGGTTTGTGAGTAAGGATGGAGGATCCCTGATCAACGTTTGTGGGACTTATGTTGCCATTTGTTTTCATTCCATTGTATTCAAGGATTCATGTTAATCGCGGTTGTATAAAAAAGCTACTATTTGTGGTCCTATATTTGAAGTCTAATGTTGGCCATACACGCTGCAATAAGCTCGTTTGGCAAGGTTGCCAAATGAGCGGATCTTCTCTTGATTTACCCGCCTAAGGTGGGAGATATCAGGCTAGTTTGATATTTTGGTCCTAGGGACAAACGATCAAACTAATACTGTGGGCATTGGCACCATTGGACCAAGGACCACATCAATGAGCCGCTGTGGTCCCCCCATCCGAAGGAAAATCAAACTTGCCTAATCGAGATCTGGACAATTTTAGGCCAGATGTCGGCTGGGCAGGCACATCATGATTGCCCGTACATGGGCAGATCGGTCTAAAGGACCTGAATCAGCAGCTGAAATCTGCCTGTGTATGGCCACCTGAAGGCACATAGATGGGATAGTGCAAACTGCCTTAATCATTTATTGTATTGATGTCAACAAGGCTCAGAAATGCTCAGCCATGTGCCCAAGAACTGCCACTCTTGTTCCCTTTATACTTTCCTTTCTCTTTACATAAAATGTTAACTCTGTGTAACCGTATTTCGTTTATAACTTTTGGACCCCCCCACAGTGTGTCCCTTGTATCCAAGCAATTGAGGTACCGAAGTTAAAGATGCATCCATCTTAGTCTCTCCTACAACTGAGTTGTCAGGTTTGCATGACTGCCACCACATAAGTGCACTGATATATATATCAAGTATATTTCCTCCTTATAAAGTAGCACCAGAAAAGGGCTTCATGTGACCTCCCCATGTGCCCCAGTCAGGGACAGTTCCCAGGGCCGCCATCAGGGGGGCACAGGGGGGACAGTTGTCCCGGGCCTGGGTGTTTAAAGGGGGCCCGGCCCAGAGTTTTTTTAGCTCGGGCTCTGTTACTGTCATTGCTGGCGTCTGCTGTTATGTCCCAAGCTCCCCGCTACATGTGTGCTTTTATAAGGTTGCGCCCTGTGCGTACTGACGTCACACCCACGCAACCCTATAGGTGGAGGATGCTTGGGGGGCCATGGAAGAAGCAGGAGAATGCTGGGGGGAGCTGAAGGATGCTTGGGTGGCCCTGGAGGAAATAGGAGGATGTTGGGGGGGAGCTGGAAGATGCTTGGGGGGCCCTGGAAGAAGCAGCAGGATCCTGGGGGGGGGGAGCTGGAGGATGCTTGGGGGGCCCTGAAGGAAGCAGGACGTTGCTGGGGGGGGGGAGCAGGAAGAAGCAGTAAGGAAGCAGTGGAGAGCGGGCCGTAGTATGGGGACACTGGGGGAGGACCACCAATGGTCTAGGGGGCCCTGGGCTGGCTAGCAATGTTTTAGCACAGCTATTGATTTGTCGCCCGTGGCTATTATTTCGTCACCCGCGGCTATTATTTTGTCGCACAGCTATTGTTTTGTTGCCCGTGGCTATTATTTTGTCACCCGCGGCTATTATTTTGTCGCCCGTGGCTATTATTTTGTCGCACGGCTATTCTTTTGTCGCCCGCGGCTATTATTTTGTCGCACGGCTATTCTTTTGTCGCCCGCGGCTATTATTTCGTTGCGCAGCTATTCTTTTGACGCCCACAACTATTCTTTTTTGAAGCCGGCGACAATTTTTGGATGTGCGGCGAATTTTACCGCAACTAATTTTTTGCGCCAATGGCAGAAATTCGCCGCGAATCCATGCCTGCCGAAACATTTCACCCATCACTACAAACCAGTTATTGGTGTAAAGGGCCAACAATGACTTTGACTCCATCTCATACATTAATAGTATATACCCCCTTGAGTGTACAACTTGAATTAGCAAAATACATGTTCCCTACAGCCGTCTGAAACCAAGTTCTTATCAAATAGTGACAAATGAAGGAATTGTATTCGACTTAATTGAGACTTGAGAAGTCTCCTTGAAATTCCACCTAAAAATCGAAATGAAAAAGACATATATACTGTATATATATATATAACACGTTCAAAACCATTTAAATACAGACTTCTGTTAGGATATTATGGTTGAATATGTGAGAGAGACCACAGAGGGATTTGAAGAAATCTGATAACGTTCTATTTAAAGTATCAGGCAATATCATAGAACTATTCAGTATATGAAAATGCATCCAGCAAATCTCGTGTCACGCAAGGAGATAACGAGAGTCAAATGACTGCCCTCTAAGAAGGATACCTCTTTGAACCATTAATGATATTCTGGGGCCAAGAGACATAGGGTAACATGTAAAAACTCATCATCCCAGGGTAGGACGGAATTCCTATTAGCTCTCTCAAATTGGGCTGCGATTGTTGGGATTCTGTAGCCGGCGAGCAGAAAGATAGCTTGGGGTCCATGTCTGTCACTGCGCTTGACAGTTGCCTGTGGCACTCAACAACGTAGACTTTTCACATCATTATCAAGCATAAAATATAGCTGCCAAAGGGGACTGGTATTAGAATGGGGGGGGGGGAGAAGACCGGTTTCCTGATTAAAATATTGAGAAATTGTACGAGAAAATCCTATCTCTGTTTGCAAGGACAGATATCAAATAATGAAAGACCTTCGTTCCTGTGGTTGTATTTCCCAGTTTGGCTAAATATTATTTTTAAAAAAAAATGTTATTGGATATTTTGTGTATTTCGTTCCAGATAATCTAATAACTGGACACACAAGGGGAGATATGACATGGTTAAACACAGTAAGAGAAATGATAATGTCCATCAGTCTAAGCTGTAGGTTGACAACTGATCTTGGTCTTGTTGTCAACATTGTATTTCTCAGAAGAATACACAACCCAACTCTTGTCGTGTTCCCCCTATCGCTGCTTACGGACCTTCATGGATCTCATTAGAAGGACAGAAATGCAATATCTCCCTGTCTTTTATGCTGGCCATACACAGAAAGATGTTCTAATGTGGCCATGTCACCAAATAGGTGGATCTTTGTCTAATTTGATCATCCAATTGGAGGGCCAAGTTGGGCTAATTTTAAAAGACGTACATCCATCATGTTCAACCATAATGCCTATATATAACCTGCCTAACTGCTAGTTGATCCAGAGGAAGGCAAAAACCCCATCTGTGTTGGAGCCTTTAGATTGGGGCCCTACAATGAAGTGACTGTGTGGGTCCCCTGGTACGGGTAATTGGGTTCCTAGAACATATGCAGCCCTGTAACATTGTAACATAGTAAGTTAGGTTGAAAAAAGACATACGTCCATCACGTTCAACCAAAATGCCTATATATAACCTGCCTAACTGCTAGTTGATCCAGAGGAAGGCAAAAACCCCATCTGAAGGCTCTCTAATTTGCCCCAGAGGGGAAAAAATTCCTTCCTGACTCCAAGATGGCAATCGGACAGTCCCTGGATCAACTTGTACTAAGAGCTATCTTCCATAACTCTGTATTCCCCCACATAGTAACATAGTAAGTTGGGTTGAAAAAAAACGTACGTCCATCACGTTCAACCACAATGCCTATATATACCCTGTCTAACTGCTAGTTGATCCAGAGGAAGGCAAAAACCCCATCTGAAGCCTCTCTAATTTGCCCCAGAGGGGAAAAAATTTCTTCCTGACTCCAAGATGGCAATCGGACCAGTCCCTGGATCAACTTGTACTAAGAGCTATCTTCCATAACTCTGTATTCCCCCACATAGTAACATAGTAAGTTGGGTTGAAAAAAAACATACGTCCATCACGTTCAACCATAATGCCTATATATAACCTGTCTAACTGCCAGTTGATCCAGAGGAAGGCGAAAAACAGAGACTTTCCATACCCTTTACCAGCTTAATTGCCCTTCTCTGGACCCTCTCTAACTCAATAATGTCCCGAGCACTGGAGACCAAAACTGAACAGCATATTCTAGATGGGGCCTTACCAGTATAGTATCCTGTCCTGTACTGACTTCCATCTTGATCCAGTTTGTCCTGTTTATTTTCTATTTTCTAACACACTCCAGTCTGTGCTGTTCTACAACTACTCCATCCTTGCAAGTCTTATCCTGCTCCATGCTGCTCTAGTCTGTCCTGTTCCAGTATCTCCAGATATTTGCCCATTTTACCATGTATAATCACTTTCTAGTACCCCTCTTTGGCCTAAAGGTGGACATACATGGGCCGATTGTAGCTGCCAATAACGGTCCCTTGAACCTGTGTAGGGGCAGGAATGAGGGGCCTGCCCAATTGATATCTGGCCTGAAATTGGCCAGATATCTATCAGGCAGGTTAAATGATTTAGTCAGATAGGGCTCGTTGATGCGGTCCCCAAACCTATTGCCCCATTGCCGCCATAATAATTCAATCATTTGGCCCTACATTTTCCCCCGATATCGGCAACCCATAGGTGGGGATGTCAGAAGAAAAGATCCGCTCGCTTGGCGACCTCGCCAAGCGAGCGGATCTTCACATGTATGGGCACCTTAACAGTCTCTTTCCAATTCCAATCTACTCCACAATTCTCCTTGGATAATAGGACTTTCCTTCTTGCTGGTTAATATCTAAATTTGAATTTAGCACATACACATGTGGGAGGGGAATGTTCTGGACTAGTGATGAGCAAATCTGTCTCATTTTGTTTAGCCAAAAAATTAGCGAAACCACTGATCAGGGCACTCAATGTAGGGCCAGTTTGGCCAGTTTGGAAGGCAAGTTCAGGGAGCAACGCTGGGCTTTACTAGAAAATTGACTGTAGTTGCCCTGAGCTAAGAGTGAGTTATGTTTACCTGTTTGTACAATGAGGACAAAATATAAAATAAGGACAAAAGAAAAGGTAGGAAAGGAGCAAGCAAACAGATTAGCACTTGACTCCCTTGCTGTAAAGCTTTTTTAATGAGCTGAAAACATCTTGGGGGCTTTCCTGTGAAAACGGGTCGGTTCTGATTCATATCACGGTGATTCTGATAACCGCAAGTTCATGGAGCCCCTTCTCTCACGCCCTTCTACGGAGACCTGGGATTGAAATATGAAGCCAAGCGCTAGGTATTCCTGAGATTTATTATTCTGACTGACAATGCCAGTGATTTTTATTAGTCAAAGTCTGAGAGATTTACATCTCGGTGTCATTCACACGCAGATACAGAAATTCCTGCCGAAGGTTTAATTTAGAGCCTGTCTTTCTGGGTGACATTTCTGGAATGTTTTTATAACAGGTACAAAAAAAGCCAAATGACTTCATAAAACGCCGTGAGTGAGGTAGAGTTCAGCTGTGGGCTCACAAGTCCTGCTCTAAAGATCTTTATGGCCATGGAGATGGGGAATCCTTCATTTGGCTCAGCCCAGAGGTTGCCCATTGGAACGCTCCAACATTTTGGCCAAAAAAAGCTTTGATTGCTATTGGTTTTCTAGACTATGGGGTTGATTTATCAAAGTACGACAGATCCGAAATACAAAAAATTCATATATTTTTGTACTGTGAGTATTTTCTGCAACTTTTTTCGTACTTTTTTCGTTTACAGTCGTTCAGAAAGGGAAATTTCGTGACTTTCGGATCGCCAATACGATATTATCGTGACTAATACGATTTTTTCGGAAGCATTTTCGTGATATTTGCAATCATCAGAAATTATTGTATCCAATCCGATTTTTACCCATTTCAGGATTCGAACTTGTACTTTGATGAATCTGCCCCTATGGCTACAAGTTATACATCCTTAATAAACCAGAAGACTATTGGAGGAGTGAAGGCATATAAAACAAACCATAAGTCAGTGTCAATAATGATTATATACGGTGCAGCCTAAATATGGCCACCCATGGAAAATGTTTGACTCACTTTGGTCATTCTTTTGTTTGACCAATAACGAGAGTTAGTAGGGATGCACCAAATCCACTATTTTAGGATCTGTCCAAACCACGAATCCTCTGCGAAAGATTTGGCCGAATACTGAACCAAATCTAAATTGACATATGCAACTTGGGAAAGACAACTGAATGTGTTGTACTTAGTGAAATACGTGGATTTGGCCAAATCTGAATCCGGCTGAAAAAGGCAGAATCTTGGTTGAATCCTAAACCAAATCCTGGATTAGGTGCATCCCTAATAGTTAGCCATGTTTGCCCTCTATTACTCTACCTATGCTTAGTCAGATGGGATTGGGGTAGAGTAGATGACTGGCCAAAAGAAAAACGCATGATGCAATTTTCTGGTCAACTGCCAAGGAAAAAGGTTCCTCTAGACCAGGGATCTCCAACCTTTCTTACTCATGAGCCACAGTCAAATATAAAAAGTAGTGATGGGCGAAATGTTTCACCAGGCATGGATTCACGGCGAATTTCTGCGTTTCGCCATTGGCGGATTGTTTCGCGAAACGGATGAAAAAATTCACTGTGGAAAAATTCGCCGCACGTCCAAAAATTGTCGCCGGCGTCAAAAAAGAATAGCCGCGCGACAAAATAATAGCCACGGGCGATGAAATAATAGCCACGGGTGATGAAATAATAGCCGCGTGCGACGAAACAATAGCCGCGCAACGAAATAATAGCCGCAGGCGACGAAACAATAGTCGCGTGCGACGAAACAATAGCCGCGCGACAAAATAATAGCCGCGGGCGACGAAACAATAGCCGTGCGACGAAATAATAGCCGCGCGACAAAATAATAGCCGCGGGCGACGAAACAATAGCCGCGCGACAAAATAATAGCCGCGGGCGACGAAACAATAGCCGCGCAACAAAATAATAGCTGCGGGCGACGAAACAATAGCCGCGCAACAAAATAATAGCACCGTTTCACCGTTTCGCGAATTTTTCGCCGTTTCGCAGATCTTTTTAAAGATTCGCGAATTTTTCGGCGAAGCGAAACAGAACAGATTCGCTCATCACTAATAAAAAGACTTGGGGAGCAACACAAGCACCATAAAAGTTCATGGAGGAGCCAAATAAGGGCTGTGATTGGCTATTAGGCAGCCTCTATGCACCCTATCAGCTTACAGGGGCTTTATTTGGTAGGAAATCTTGTTTTTATTCAACCAAAACTTGCCCCCAAGTCAGGAATTCAAAAATAACTCCCTGGTTTGGGGGCACTGAGAGCAACATCCAAGGGGTTGGGGAGCAACATGTTCCCCCCGAGCCACTGGTTGGGGATCACTGGTCTTGAGTTTCAACGTTGCCAATAAATGCAAGCATCTAGGATTTGCTCAACAAGGGGGGGGGGGGGGAATGAACACAGGGGGGAGTGGGAACACAGGGGGGCGGGGAGAGTGTAAGGGGGGCAGGGTGTGGGCGGCCTAGGGGGGCACAGCAAGTAAATCCAGCCCTGTGCACCAGTTTAGAGTTTGGAGCATAGTTCAGCCGGACCCCATCTGGCCCATTTCACTTTGCTGAAAAATTTGTGAAACTGCTGAAAAATTCAGTGAACTGATCTGCAATGTGCAAGCCGGACGCAAATCAAGATGTTTTTTTATCAACAACAATTAGGGGCAGATTTATCAAAATGTGAGAGTAGAGCCCCCCCACAGAATAACTCGCCCACTTTCTATTCATTCCTATGGGATTTTCAGCAGCGTATTTATTTATGGATGAAAGTTAGAACTCACCGTTTGATAAATACACTTCTAAAAATCCCATAGGAACGAATAGAAAGTGGGTGAGTTTTTGTGTGGTGAATCTCACGTTTTGATAAATCTGCCCCTTAGTGATGAGCGAATCTGTCCCATTTCGCTTTGCCATAAAATTCGTGAAACAACAAGAAAACTCGCGAAATGGTGAAAAATCGGTGAAACGTGTTTGTCGCCTGTGTCTTTTTTTGTCACGACCAATTCGACGCGATGGCGCCCAATTTGACGCAACCGCTACTTTTTTTTGATGTGCGAAGAGTTTTTCCGCAGTGAATTTTCGTGGAAATTCGCTGCGAATCCATGCCTACCCACAATGCAATTTTCTTAGAATTCCAGTGTAACTGCTGGCCCAAAATAAGCAATTTGCACATGAATTACCAACTCTCATTCATTTCAAGTTTCTTCTCCGTTAATCCCTCAATAACCCAGTTGTCTATCGCAGACAGCGCAATACATAATAGGGCTCATTATTATCTGAAGATGCAGTGAGCAAAGGGCAATGTTTTTTCCCCCCCACAATGGAGCCATATTCCCAGAATGCAACAAGTGGCCACAATGTGTCTATGGATGTAAATGAGCCCTAATAGATAATAACCTTATTTTTTTTTATAAAAATACTGATAACCATAAAAAGTATGGGGCAAAAAATAAAACAATACAGACGTTGGACAAACAGGGTCGGTCCATATAGGAAAAGTCTATTCTATTTTTTTTGCCTTTATTAAAATGATAAATAAGGTGAGATGGATTTAACCCTCTTTATTAACCCTTACGCTCCCCAAGGGAGCCGGACCCTATAGAGTCTCCCCGTCGCATTTGTCACTGCGTGGCTCCCGTGGTGCCCTCGCTGCCTGGTTATATAAATGCAAATTGTTCCATTTCATCTGAATTTCGAAGAATGCGGAGACGCAGACTCCGAGATCCACTTTGGCAATTCAATCCAATTCAATCCTATTTTTCCTGAGAATGGTGTTTGTGTTCCGTATTGTGAATGGGAGATAATATAAATGTAATTGCTTTTGTACAGGAAAAAAAATAACAAAAACAACCAAATGAATGTGAAGATGAACTGTACGGGGAAGGAGATTTTAATTGCACAGGAAAGGGTAGAAAGTATGTTAAATATGTATGGGATCTGATATCTGGAAACCTGTTACCCAGAATGCCATTCCCATAGTATCAAATATAACTCAGTGCATTTTTTGCTTTTTCTCTTTAATAATAAGATTACATCATTTATAAAGTTTACAAGATGGAGTTTTTGGATACAAATAGCCATTTTTTTTTACCCACAATGCAGCGTCTTTTCTTAGCAACCATCAGTGGGGAGCAGGTAGTACTGCCGCAGGGGGGAATCCATTATTGTTAATGCAAGTTACCCTTTTTCACTGTGACGGTACTGATCCTTGCACCATTAGTGACGAGCGAATCTGTCCCATTTCACTGAAAAATGTGCAAAACCGTGCAAAACGCAGTCAACAGCACTTTTTTTTCATATAAAATACATTGGAGTCAATTCCATTTTTTCTTGGCGTCTTTTTTTCCACAGCAACCTTTTCTGTGCAGAATACATTGGGGTCTATGAGCATTTTGATTTTTTTTTTGCTTTGGCTGCGCCTTTTACACTGCAAAAAATTTTGGGGTGAATTTATTGCGGCCAAAAATATTTGATGAGTATCAATTAGCTCCTTACTGCTTTGCATCTAGGCGTCTCCATAGGCCCTAGGGAATTTATTGCTGATTGAAGGTGTCACCACTGTTTTTGGGGGGGGGGGTGTTTGATCATTTCCAGGGTCCCAAATACTGCTATAAATTCTTATAGCAGTATTTGGGACTCTGGAAATGTTCTGGGGCAAAAGTGCAAGAGCATTAAGTGGTACAAGATCCCTTGGTGCTTATGCTGTGCGGTGCTTCTGTCTGAGGTCTGGCCGGGCTCTGTCCCTTGGGCCAGGTAAAAAGTGCAGCGTTGGTGGGTGCCAGCTATTCCCCATTGCACCCCAATGATATATAAGTTAGGGGGTATATGGGGGGGGAGAGGCAGCAGGAATAGGCGCTGTGCAGGAAGCACAGAGTCTTTTCTTATAGGGTGGAAGGCGCTTGATGTGGCGCTGTAAGGCCAACTGTAAGGTCTTAACCCCAGATGATGGTGATGGTGATCTCAGGGATCTCGAGGGTCCATTTATTCATTTTATCAGACAAGGTGGGATGGACACAGTGGTGCCGAGTATAACTAGAGGGAAGCTGAAGGAGCACCCTCGGATGCAATGAATGGTATCAATATGTGCAATGACTGCGTCCATTTTTGTGTGACCACAATTGCAGATGCCCCAGTGCTCATGGGTCAGATTGGGCCGGCGGGGCACCAGGAAAAAACCCAGACCCATACCTGATCAGAGCTCAACTGGCCTGCAGATTTCCCTCCCCCAACACGATGAAAGTAAGCTTCATTTTTGCTCGCTCAGGGGATGGGGATAGGGGGACTTGGGGGTTGCCGGGGCCCCTGAGGCAGCAGCCCCGGTGGGCCCTGCACCCCCCAGTCCGACCCTGGACCTACTGGCCATTCCTAGCAGAAGCATTGGGCCGCTTTATTCAAATGCAGGGATCTATCACCGGTTCTTTTCTTGCTTTTTGAGTTTTCATTTTTCATGCTGTGCCAAATACATCTTTGGATATACAGGTATCGGACCCCTTATCCGGAAACCCGTTATCCAGAAAGCTCCAAATTACGGAAAGCCCATCTCCCACAGACTCCATTTTAATCAAATAATTCAGAATTTTTAAACTGATTTCCTTTTTCTCTGTAATAATAAAACAGTACCTTGTAATTGATCCCAACTAAGATATAATTACCCCTTATTGGGGCAGAACAGCCCTATTGGGTTTATTTCATGGTTAAATGATTCCCTTTTCTCTGTAATAATAAAACAGTACCTGTACTTGATCCCAACTAAGATATAATTACCCCTTATTGGGGCAGAACAGCCCTATTGGGTTTATTTCATGGTTAAATGATTCCCTTTTCTCTGTAATAATAAAACAGTACCTGTACTTGATCCCAACTAAGATATAATTACCCCTTATTGGGGGCAGAACAGCCCTATTGGGTTTATTTCATGGTTAAATGATTCCCTTTTCTCTGTAATAATAAAACAGTACCTGTACTTGATCCCAACTAAGATATAATTACCCCTTATTGGGGGCAGAACAGCCCTATTGGGTTTATTCAATGGTTAAATGATTCCCTTTTCTCTGTAATAATAAAACAGTACCTGTACTTGATCCCAACTAAGATGTAATTAATCCTTATTGGATGCAAAACAATCCTATTGGGGTAAATTAATGTTTTATTGATTTCTTAGCAGACTTAAGGTATGGAGATCCAATTTACGGAAAGACCCCTTATCCGGAATACCCTTGGTCCCGAGCATTCTGGATAACGGGTCCTATACCTGTATATATTCCATCCTATAGTGAATATATTTATTATAGACAATACCCCAAGCGCTCCAGTACCGGCAAATAAACCACAGTGTCAGGCACAAAGTGTCCTCTTTGGGCCAATAAAGATAAAGTGCTTGGCCCCGGCTGCCTATGTACCAAATACGTTTAATTAGCTTCCCGGCAGTTTATAAAAAGGACCCCCCCTCCCTTCTTGCTGGAGAGAAAGGCCTGTGTGGGAAAGGGTCGTGGGGGGGTATGTAGATCCCCTAAGCAGATTGAAGCAGTCGCCCGTAAGTGCCCCAGGTGAGGCAATGCCCCGCTCCTGTGGGTTTATCAAACCGACCAGCCCTTCCAGGCAATGCAAAAGCTTTTCTTCTGGGAAGCGATGTCTTATTGCCTGGGCCGCATCTTCTTGGCTTATCCCCATAACACCAACACATCATCTGGCTTAAAACTGCGAGCCCTCTGGCGACGCACATACTAAATACATTTCTCTTTATCCCTTTCCCGGTGTCTTTTCTATCCGGCCCCCCCCCCCCTCGCGGTGCCTGGGCCCGGGCCTCCGCCTGTCCTGCCAAGCCCCAGCCTGGATTAGCTTCAAACCAATAGCTGGGGGTGAGGATTAAGAGGCCACTATGCACTTTAATGCAAGATGGCCATAATTAATGGCATTATTAATAGCGTGCCTGAAAAATTCATTAAAAAATCCATTAAAAATAAATACCCTTTTACAAAAGGCATCGCCTTGGGTAAGAAAAACAGAAGAAGAAGATAGAGGGAAATTGATTAGCGGCTTTCAGTTCAGCAAAGGACAGTCCATAGTTCAGGCTGATTAGGACGGAACATTTTAGATTAAACGCGTTCGCCAAAATATCTCTGTAAATAGCACAAATGTTTCTCTTTCAGATGTTTTTAACCCTTGAAATGCCACCCAGCGAAGAATCTATGGCACCGACATTAATGTTTTGAGCGACGCTGCACCGTGCAGCATTGAACCTGGCGCCTAAAGGGTTAAAAAAGATCGCCAGCCTTATTTTTTTTGTATAACGAAGAATATATAATTCTAAGCAACATCCCAGTTATACATCATCAATGGTTTTATAGTTATTGGGTAATTTATTTGCCTTTATAGGGCTTGTTCACCTTCAAATTGATGTAGATATTGGTATTCTGAATAAACTTGCAGTTGGTCTTTTTAGTCTGTGTGGTGTTTTCACTTATTTAGCCTTTTTTTGTTCAGCTGTTTTCTAGTTTGGATTTATAGCAGCGTATAAGGTTTCTAGGGTCCAATTTACCATAGCAACCAGGCAGCGGTTTGAATGAGAGACTGGAATAGGAATAGGGGAGGGCCTGAATTGAAAGATTAGGAATAATATGTAAAGTGGAGCCACGGGGAGTAACAGTTTTTGGCTGCCGGGGGTCACTGACCCCCATTTGAATACTGGAAAGTGTCAAAAGAAGAAGGCAAATTGTTCAAAATCTATAAGAAATAAAAAATGAAGACCAATTGAAAAGTTGCTAAGAGTTGGCCATTCTATACCATTCTAAAAGTTTACATTCTGTCACCCCACCCACTTCCATTTTCCCCCACCAACACCCTCGTGCCACTCTATCCGCACAACAACCCCACAACACTGACTCTGTTGGTCCAGAGTTTGCCCCCATGAGTCCCTATCACTAGTGATGAGCGAATCTGTCCCATTTTGCTTTGCCATAAAATTCGCAAAACTGCAAGAAAATTCGAGAAATGGCAAAAAATTCACGGAAATAATGCACAGTTTTTTTTTTCCCGGGTCTATTTTTTTGTCGCCCGTGCTATTTTTACGACACAACAAAGAAATTTCCGTGCGACGAATTTTTTCCATGCCGAATTTTCACAGAAGTTTCGCAAAACAATTAGCCGATGGCGAAATGTGGAAATTCGCTGCAAAACCATTCCTGCCGAAAAAATTCACTCATCACTACTTAACACCAACACTGGAAAGGCCAGAGAGGTTGTTGGGGTTGCCAGAAGACCCATGGGCACAAGATCACAGTCACATTAAAAAATGCCTTCAATATGGTGAATATGGTGATCCTGCACCAACCCAGCACTCCCAAGGAGCATTGGGACATGTTATTTACTTACAGAGAATTCTGGGTAGGACTAGCCAGACCCTGGAAAATTAAATTATATCAAACTTTCATTTTTAGGAGGTTAGTAAACCTTAGGGCATTGTGAATAATAAGGCCCTGTCCTGATTTGTTTATACAGGGACCCCTTCTCCTGAAACCCATTATCCAGAAATTTCCAAATTATGGAAAGGCCATTATAAGCAAATAATTCACATTTTTAAAAATTATTTCCTTTTTCTCTGTAATAATAAAACAGTACCTGGACTTGATCCCAACTAAGATATAATTACCCCTTATTGGGGCAGAACAGCCCTATTGGGTTTATTTAATGGTTAAATGATTCCCTTTTCTCTGTAATAATAAAACAGTACCTGTACTTGATCCCAACTAAGATATAATTACCCCTTATTGGGGCAGAACAGCCCTATTGGGTTTATTTAATGGTTAAATGATTCCCTTTTCTCTGTAATAATAAAACAGTACCTGTACTTGATCCCAACTAAGATATAATTACCCCTTATTGGGGCAGAACAGCCCTATTGGGTTTATTTCATGGTTAAATGATTCCCTTTTCTCTGTAATAATAAAACAGTACCTGTACTTGATCCCAACTAAGATATAATTACCCCTTATTGGGGCAGAACAGTCCTATTGGGTTTATTTCATGGTTAAATGATTCCCTTTTCTCTGTAATAATAAAACAGTACCTGTACTTGATCCCAACTAAGATATAATTACCCCTTATTGGGGGCAGAACAGCCCTATTGGGTTTATTTAATGGTTAAATGATTCCCTTTTCTCTGTAATAATAAAACAGTACCTGTACTTGATCCCAACTAAGATATAATTACCCCTTATTGGGGCAGAACAGCCCTATTGGGTTTATTCAATACTTGAATGATTTTTAGCATGGAGATCCAAATTATGGAAACATCCCTTATCCGGAAAACCCCAGGTCCCGAGCATTCTGGATAACAGGTCCCATATTGGTACAATGAAACAGAATGAATATGAATAAATAAAGGGCCAGCCTTCTGCACTGGCAGGGAGCCTTTAATAACTAACGCTAATGCCTTTATATTGAGCTAACAATACACTGCTCAGTACATTGCTATAAATCTGTATATCTAAATATCATCTGGGGACAGATCTCTGCCCAACCATATTATTTCATTAAGACTAAATACACTGGAATTCTGCATTAGGCCGCAATCCCAGCCCTACGTCGGCCCTCGCCCTGCGTAACGGGGAACATATTTTCCTCCTAATCTGCTAAGATTTGATGTCATTATTAAAAGACGAGAGAGATAGTCGGAGGGTGCAATTTGAGCGCCATAAAACTTAATAAAACGACATTACAACTTGGGCGGATTTCAGCCGAGGCCATAAAGAGCGGTTACTGTACTCGGCATAAATCTGGCGCGGACAGGCCGCTCATGCCTAGCAATAATATGTCAGAGGCCTTACTGTACCGAGGGGCTATGATTCTGTTAGAATAATTTAGGAGGGGTGGTCTCACATGAGCCGTTCCTGTAATATATATGTGACACGGCGTTCATAAATTAAGTGCAGTTAGGCAGCATAAAACCAGTGCCTACAGCCAAACAGAGAGGGGTGGGGGGGGGAGCAAAAGACATGTTACAACTTCCCAGCTGTAAAAACTGACTGCATTCCTAATACTCATCCAAAATGCGGCCCTGAGATATACAGGATTCCATTAATGTGATAACGAGGGCAATAAAAGCTAAATGTACTTAGATTTACCCCCAGTTCTTCCCCCGTCCCACTGCTGTTTGTGGGAAACTCATGGAGACACCAGGAATGGGTACATTTAGGTAAGAATTGTGTGAAAATGGACAATATGAGCATTGGCTGCCATTGGAGGGGCAACAGGAGGTGTTTTATGGCACATTTAGGGTGGCAAAAGACCCAAATTTGTTAGGTGTTTTATAAGTTTACCGTGGCTATTCTTTTGTCGCCCGCAGCTATACTTTTGTCGCCCGTGGCTATTCTTTTGTCATGCGGCTATTCTTTTGTTGCGCGGCTATTCTTTTGTCGCCCGCGGCTATACTTTTGTCACGCGGCTATTAGGTAAGAATCATGTGAAAATGAACTATATGGGCATTGGCTGCCATTGAAGGGGCAACAGGGGGTGTTTTTAAAGGCACATTTAGGGTGGAAAAAGATCCAAATTTGTTAGGTGTTTTATAAGTTTAACTTGGCCCCCTTTGAACAGAGTAGGACCAATCCAATGGGGGTAGTGGTAGAAATGCTAGTGGGCCCCATGTCCTAGAGCAGTGATCCCCAACCAGTGGCTCAGGGGCACCATGTTGCTCCCCAACCCCTTGGGTGTTGCTCCCAGTGGCCTCAAAGCAGCTGCTTATTTTTGCATTTCTGACTTGGAGGCAAGTTTTGGAGGCATAAAGACCATGTGTACTGCCAAACAGAGCCTCCTGTAGGCTGTCAGTCAACACTGAGCTACCAAATAACCAATCACAGCCCTTACTGGTCAACCCTTAGGACCTTTTGTCATGCTTGCGTTGCTCTCAAACTTTTTGTTACATTTAAAAGTTGCTCACAGGTAGAAAAGGTTGGGGACCCCTGTCCCAGAGTCTGCCTGTTGGGGTTTGGGGTGAGGGTTGTGCAGGAAGGGTTTTGGTGGGGTGGTTGCAATGGTGACCAGCATCAAAACCCCCTGGAGTCAGGCCCTCAGTGAGCTCAGAGTTCCCCAGTCCAACACCGCCATTAAATCCTGTTGTACTGGCAGTCAGGGTAGCTTGGGGGTTACATTCAGCCTCCCCACATCTGAAATAAGAAAGGACTTACACAAATGCAAAGTCCAATTTGAGACCATGATTTTTACATGGAATTCAGTGTTTTTTCCCCATAGTTTTAGTATAATTTCGTCCAGGAGAGGGAGGTTTGGATACTGTAAGCCTGGTTCTTTAGGCGCAAGTTTGCTGCGTTTATTGGTTCTGGCCCTGTGGGAATCCTGGAGCAACTGTCAGCTTGAAGGTGGAGGTGACCACAGGGTTCCCCTGTATCAATATGGACAGACACCCCAGCCCCAAGTGCAAGTATTTGGAACGTACCTTAAGGGTGAAGTACACTGGGCTACTAGTAGCAGCTACTTTTTCATGGCTATTAAACACCAGAAAATCCCCTGCCATAGACAATACTGAGAATTGCCTCTGCTAAAACACACATAGAGACAATTATCAGTAAATGATCAGCATTGTCTATTTTAGTAGCCACGACAAGTAGCTGCTACTAGAAGCTCCGTGTGTCTTCACCTTTAATGAAAGGTGTCGCACATCGACTGCGTCATATTTTGAGAAAATGCAGTCGAGGTGGTAATTGAGTGTTGGTACCTTTCTTCTGACCACTATTGGATCTTCTATTGTCATAAAGGTGCAAGGAGCAAGCAGGAGGCACATACTTGCCGCTCAAGGTTGTGATAAACAGAGATTGTCAAACAATATTCCATAGTGGTAAAGTTACCAGCTTGCCCAGGGGGTAAATGACCAGCTAGGGACAGGGCTGGAATTATAAATTTACCCCTGACCCTCTCCACTGAAGGATTGTCCCTTAAAAGGCCAGACCCATCCATAAACTGCCCATTTCCACACCCACTCCACTCATTTCCCCACCCCTTGTGAGAGAAGGGGTGGGGCTCATTTAAGTCATGGGCAGGGAGGAAGGCAGAAGGCCTGGACCTGCACCTTCCCACAGCCCGCTTTTGATGTGCCCAAACCCGGCCTACACGTGGAGACATAAAGGGGGTCCTGGAAGTTACACCTCCTCAAGGCAGTTGTGAGTTCCAAGGCCTTCTTATACCAATATGCCTCGTGCCCAACTGCAAATAACTCACCAAAGCAGACTGAACCGGCACATTGGTGCTTGGTGCACAGAGCAAGAACCTTTGTGAATTGCATTTGTAACTTAGCACTAGTGATGAGCGAATCTGTCCAGTTTTGCTTTGCCGAAAAATTAGTGAATCTTTCAAAAGATTCGCGAAACGGGGAAAATGTCGCACGTCGGCTATACTTTTGTCACGTGGCTATTCTTTTGTCGCCCGCGGCTATACTTTTGTCACGCGGCTATTCTTTTGTTGCCCGCCGCTATTCTTTTGTCGCCCGCAGCTCTACTTTTGTCACGGGGCTATTCTTTTGTCGCCCGTAGCTATACTTTTGTCACGCGGCTATTCTTTTGTCACCCTCGGCTATTCTTTTGTCAACCTGCGGCTATTCTTTTGTCGTCCGCGGCTATTCTTTTGTCGCCCGCGGCTATACTTTTGTCACGCGGCTATTCTTTTGTTGCCCGCCGCTATTCTTTTGTCGCCCGCAGCTCTACTTTTGTCACGCGGCTATTCTTTTGTCGCCCGTAGCTATACTTTTGTCACGCGGCTATTCTTTTGTCACCCTCGGCTATTCTTTTGCCAACCTGCGGCTATTCTTTTGTCGTCCGCGGCTATTCTTTTGTCGCCCGCGGCTATTCTTTTGTCACGCGGCTCTTCTTTTGTCACCCACGGCTGTTCTTTTATTGCCCGCGGCTATTTTTTTGTCGCCCATAGGTATTCTTTTGTCGCGTGACTATTCTTTTGTCAATTTTTGGCTGCACAGCGAATTTTTCCGCGGTGAATTTTTTCAACTGTTTCGTGAAACAATCCGCTAATGGCAAAACGTGGAAATTCGCCGCGAATCCATGCCTGGCGAAACATTTCACCCATCACTACTTAGCACTAAAATCTGCACTATGCCCTTGAGTTTTTGAGCATGGATCAACCTTATTGTACTGTAATTTAAACCCCTTGGACTTCAAGCAAAAGTTTCTTGGTTTCCTGGTTGTTCAACCAATGTTGGTCTCTGCTGCCATTCTTATTCTGTTCTTAAGGGTTAAGATCCCTTTGCACACTGTCTACTCTACATTTTATCCACATATAAAAATGTCTAATTCGGGACGGGGGCGAGGATGGAAGCAGAAGTACTGGTAATTAGACTGCTCGGAATAAAACTTTCAAGACGTTGGAAGAGCAGTAGGGGACAGACACACAAGAGAGAACTGCCTGTAGCATCTTCGTCTAGTTTTATATCCAAGCTCTGTACTACATTTAGCCACACAGTGTAGCGCAACTGCACCTTGGGGCACGGCAACAGGCTTGATCTGAAAACTTCAACATTTCCCCGTATGGGGCAAAGCACCACGGTAATGGCTTTTCCAATAGCTACAAGTTTTTGTTATTTACACTCTCAGATTGCCTTCTTCTTACATGAGTTTTTTACTATTCAAAGTGCCAAATTGGTGCTTTTTTAATATACAGGTATGGGACCTATTATCCAGAATGCTTGGGAGCTGGAGTTTTCCGGATAAGGGATCTTTCAGTAGTTTGGATCTCCATAACTTAAGTCTGCTAAAAATCATTTAAACATTAAATAAACCCAATAGGATGGTTTTGCCCCCAAAAAGTATTAACTATATCTTAGTTGGGATCAAGTACAGGTACTGTTTTATTATTACAGAGAAAAGGGAATCATTTAACCATTAAATAAACCCAATAGGGCTGTTCTGCCCCCAATAAGGGGTAATTATATCTTAGTTGGGATCAAGTACAGGTACTGTTTTATTATTACAGAGAAAAGGGAATCATTTAACCATTAAATAAACCCAATAGGGCTGTTCTGCCCCAATAAGGGGTAATTATATCTTAGTTGGGATCAAGTACAGGTACTGTTTTATTTTTACAGAGAAAAGGGAATCATTTAACCATTAAATAAACCCAATAGGGCTGTTCTGCCCCCAATAAGGGGTAATTATATCTTAGTTGGGATCAAGTACAGGTACTGTTTTATTTTTACAGAGAAAAGGGAATCATTTAACCATTAAATAAACCCAATAGGGATGTTCTGCCCCCAATAAGGGGTAATTATATCTTAGTTGGGATCAAGTACAGGTACTGTTTTATTATTAAAGAGAAAAGGAAATCATTTTTAAAAATTTAGAATTATTTGCTTATAATGGAGTCTATGGGAGATAGCCATTCCATAATTCGGAACTTTCTGGATAACGGGTTTCTGGATAAGGGATCCCATACCTGTTTTATCATAAAAACCGGCGTCAAAAATCCAAAAAACTCAACACATTTCAAGGGATCTTCCTGGAAAGTGAAGGGACATCTGCCATTGATTTCTACACGAACTTGGCAAGATTTAGATGGCGTATTGTGAGATTCGGATTTTTAGCCCTCAAGACATATATTAAATCTCAAGAAAATCGAGACTCAATAAAAATCCAAGTCGAGAAAAAAATCAAATGGTTATTAAATGGTCTCCTAAAAATAAAGATGACTGCATGTATCTAACTGACCTCAGGTTGGGCTTTCAAGAGTTTCTAGAGCAGTGACTCCAACCTCACCAAACCCTTGGATAAAACAAAATCTACTACAAAACCCCCTGTAAGCTGATAGGGTGCATAGAGGCCCCTAATAGCCAATCACAGCCCTTATTTGGCTCCTCCATTAACTTTTATGGTACTTGTGTTGCTCTCCATGCCTTTTTACATTTGATTGTAGCTTAGGAGTAAGAAAGATTGGGGATCCCTGATCTTGAGAAACCAAGATGCATTCAGTCCACTGCTGAGATAGGGCAGGCCCTTCTTGGAGAATAGATAGAAAGACAAGTTTTCAACTAGTTGTGAAAGGTGCAAGGTCAAGGGGCTGTTTTGAGGTAGTCAATGCTTCCATGATGCTTCCTCAGATGAGTGGAGAAACTTGTAGAACAGACATGGGGGTGGCAATGAGCAATGAACAATGAACAGTTTATTGATAAGTAAAACTCTTTAGAAAGCGGAAATTAGATCCCTTTTGCATTTGGCTGTGGCTCACAAGTAAGAAATGTTGGAGATCCCTGATCTTGAGAAACCATTCAGTCCACTGCTTTTATCCCAAAATAGGGCAGGCCCTTCTTGGAGTATAGATAGAAAGACTGAGTTTTCAACTAGTTGGGAATTATATAACTACCAGAAGGGTAAAGGATAGGAGTCCTCAAGGTGCAAGGTCAAGGGGCAGTTTTGAGGTAGTCAATGCTTCCATGATGCTTCCTCAGATGAGTGCAATAAGCACTCTAGAACAGGTATGGGGGTGGCAATGAGCGCATACTTGAAGTCTTCTTGGAAGAAATGGTTGAATGTTATATGGGGAAACAGATTATTGATAAGTGAAACTCATTAGAAAGCGGAAATTAGATCGCTTTTGCTTGAGGACTACAAACAAATATATATATATATGGCCAAAGCAGTATGGTCACCTGTCTGTTCAACATCTCAGTCTCAGTATTAGTATGAAGTTGCTCCTTAGCTTTTACCCTTTGTTCTTTTGGGAAGGGCCCCACTAGATGTTAGGAGACTGGGGCTGACGTTTGCTTCTATTCAGCCCGAAGAGCATAAGTGAGGTTGGGCTCTGAGGGTTTTGGATCAGGCCTGGCTCATAGTCACCAACATAAAAGAGAAGGCTACATCACCAGGGTCTTCAATAAAAAAAGTTTATTTGATCTTCTAAAATCATCATCAACATAGAACTAGGCCAGAACGCTTATAGTGGCTCATAGTCACCATGCCAATTCCTCTCACAGGGGTCCAGTTGGGTTGAGGTAAGGGCTCTGTGTAGGCCAGTCAAGTTCTTCCACTCCCACTTCAGCAATCCCAATCTTTTGGGAAGGGCCCCACTAGATGTTGGGAGACTGTGGCCGACGTTTGCTTCTATTCAGCCCTAAAAACATAAGTGAGGTTGGGCTCTGAGGGTTTTGGATCAGGCCTGGCTCATAGTCACCAACAGAAAAGAGACATCACCAGGGTCTTCAAAGTTTATTTAATCTTCTAAAATCATCATCAACATACAAAGTGGCTCATAGTCATCATTCCAATTCCGCTCACAGGGGTCCAGTTGGGTTGAGGCCAGGGCTCTGTGTAGGCCAATCAAGTTCTTCCACTCCCACTTTAGCAATCCCAATCTTTTGGGAAGGGCCCAACTAGATGTTAGGAGATTGGGGCCGACATTTGCTTCTATTCAGCCCTAAGAGCATAAGTGGGGTTGGGCTTTGAGGTTTTTGGATCAGTCCTGGCTCATAGTCACCAACAGAAAAGAGACATCATCAGGGTCTTCAATAAAAAAAAGTTTATTTGATCTTCCAAAATAATTATCAACATACAATTAGGCCAGAACGCTTATAGTGGCTCATAGTCACCATTCCAATTCCTCTCACAGGGGTCCAGTTGGGTTGAGGCCAGGGCTTTGTGTAGGCCAATCAAGTTCTTCCAATCTAATTCTACATGGAATTAAGGGTTATTACATGAATTTAAGGGTATTAAATACAAAGAAAATATTGCTTTGGTTATAAAATCCAACATATTGCATTAGCTTTGTAGTTTTAATGTGTCTAAAACAATAACCGGATTTAAATAACCTGCGAATGCCTATAATGGGGAGGCCCATGATTTGATATTCATAAAGCAGCAATAAGATACGGCAATCTGATGCCTTTAATGTCATTTGGGAACATGCATTCAATTGATTTTTATCTCTTTGGGGGCTGTTTCTTTTAAAATTAATCCTAACAAATGAAAGAACATTATTCTCAATGCAATTTGCCGGATTAGCTCTTGTCGGGGTGTCAGTGGGCAGATTCATGGAATATTCCTCACTTTCTCACGCTCATTTTTATACTTTAGTGATTTTCTGTGATTGAGGGAAACAAACCATCAGCAGAGGCTCCCCTGTTTATAAAGAGGCAGAAATAAGCCACAAGAACTTTGGGCATAAGGAAAGGAGCATTGCCCCATCTGCAAACAGGGCTTTGCCACCCTATGCCTTAAGGCTTATTAAATACAACAAGAGAAAAGATTTGCCATTAGCATGGATTTATGCAGCCTTGTTACCATCAAGTATTAGGTTCTGTCCTATTATTATAGAAAAAAGGAAATCAGCTAAAATTTTAGAACTGAAAGTTAAAAGACATTCTCAAACCTAAAAGCACTAATTCATTAATATGAGTGATACGCAGAGTTCCCTGTATAACTCAGCCTGCAGCCTTGTGCCTTTATATGGGCACAGAACCCCTCAGTGACTGCTAATATCCTTATCATTTACAGTAGGGGGTACATTATCCCTTATAATACATGAGTGATACTCAGAGTTCCCTGTATAACTCAGCCTGCAGCCTTGTGCCTTTATATGGGCACAGAACCCCTCAGTGACTGCTAATATCCTTATCATTTACAGTAGGGGGTACATTATCCCTTATAATACATGAGTGATACTCAGAGTTCCCTGTATAACTCAGCCTGCAGCCTTGTGCCTTTATATGGGCACAGAACCCCTCAGTGACTGCTAATATCCTTATCATTTACAGTAGGGGGTACATTATCCCTTATAATACATGAGTGATACTCAGAGTTCCCTGTATAACTCAGCCTGCAGCCTTGTGCCTTTATATGGGCACAGAACCCCTCAGTGACTGCTAATATCCTTATCATTTACAGTAGGGGGTACATTATCCCTTATAATACATGAGTGATACTCAGAGTTCCCTGTATAACTCAGCCTGCAGCCTTGTGCCTTTATATGGGCACAGAACCCCTCAGTGACTGCTAATATCCTTATCATTTACAGTAGGGGGTACATTATCCCTTATAATACATGAGTGATACTCAGAGTTCCCTGTATAACTCAGCCTGCAGCCTTGTGCCTTTATATGGGCACAGAACCCCTCAGTGACTGCTAATATCCTTATCATTTACAGTAGGGGGTACATTATCCCTTATAATACATGAGTGATACTCAGAGTTCCCTGTATAACTCAGCCTGCAGCCTTGTGCCTTTATATGGGCACAGAACCCCTCAGTGACTGCTAATATCCTTATCATTTACAGTAGGGGGTACATTATCCCTTATAATACATGAGTGATACTCAGAGTTCCCTGTATAACTCAGCCTGCAGCCTTGTGCCTTTATATGGGCACAGAACCCCTCAGTGACTGCTAATATCCTTATCATTTACAGTAGGGGGTACATTATCCCTTATAATACATGAGTGATACTCAGAGTTCCCTGTATAACTCAGCCTGCAGCCTTGTGCCTTTATATGGGCACAGAACCCCTCAGTGACTGCTAATATCCTTATCATTTACAGTAGGGGGTACATTATCCCTTATAATACATGAGTGATACTCAGAGTTCCCTGTATAACTCAGCCTGCAGCCTTGTGCCTTTATATGGGCACAGAACCCCTCAGTGACTGCTAATATCCTTATCATTTACAGTAGGGGGTACATTATCCCTTATAATACATGAGTGATACTCAGAGTTCCCTGTATAACTCAGCCTGCAGCCTTGTGCCTTTATATGGGCACAGAACCCCTCAGTGACTGCTAATATCCTTATCATTTACAGTAGGGGGTACATTATCCCTTATAATACATGAGTGATACTCAGAGTTCCCTGTATAACTCAGCCTGCAGCCTTGTGCCTTTATATGGGCACAGAACCCCTCAGTGACTGCTAATATCCTTATCATTTACAGTAGGGGGTACATTATCCCTTATAATACATGAGTGATACTCAGAGTTCCCTGTATAACTCAGCCTGCAGCCTTGTGCCTTTATATGGGCACAGAACCCCTCAGTGACTGCTAATATCCTTATCATTTACAGTAGGGGGTACATTATCCCTTATAATACATGAGTGATACTCAGAGTTCCCTGTATAACTCAGCCTGCAGCCTTGTGCCTTTATATGGGCACAGAACCTGTCGGTGACTTCTAATATCCTTATCATTTACAGTAGGGGATACATTATGCCTATTAAATTGTTGAGTAAAACACATTGACCTGGGTAATACTTTACAGGGAACCGTATTTATCTGCATATTATACTTTCAATCGGCCGTGAAGAATTCACCCCATACAAACTCTTAAACCAATAATTGCCCGGAATAATGTTTCTTTAACAGCCCCAAACACTACAGTGACTATGAGATTGGTTGGCAAGTTGCTCTGAATCCCTATTAGGGGAAAGCAAACGGTTAAAGCATTAAGAACCCTGCCGGTAACATTTACGATGGCACCAACACGCAGGGAAAAAGCACTTAACACAATTCCAGGAGTCGCACCAGGCGAGTTCCGTTTTTCCCTGGAAAAGAAAAAGAACAAAAACACATTAGCAGTAATTATAGTGTAGCTTGCTGGGGATCAGCCATTGAGACTTCACACAAAGAAGGAGCCATTGATGTCACTAGGTGGCATTGTCCTGACACATTTACAGATCATTAAACAGGGTTAATATCATTTCACACTGCTGGTGTCTCGCGGGGAGGGCGGTGGTCCGATGTATCAGTAACCTGTTTGGTGAATGTGTGAATGGAAAGGGGCTTTTTCACCTCCCTATGGACAAAGCAGCCAGCTGGGTTCATCACTGGGCCTTGAAATTGATACGACTTCGAGCATCTGTACGCGACTTTAACCTGGTGTTGGAGAAAGTTTTGCTCACTAAAGAAATCTGTAGTAGGGGAAGCACAATGGAGTGGCGTTGAAAAGTAACCCTTTGGTTAGCTCCGGCCACTTATTTCGGTCTTGTTTCCCAAAGGAACTATTAATAGAAGCAAAATGTTACACATAGGGGGACATTTATTAATGCACGAATGCTCCGAGCTTATTTTGCACAACAATTTCGTACCTTGTGACAAAATTTGTGCGACAAAATCGCATTGTTGCGCCGAGTACGAAAGTTTCATTCAAGTTTCGGTATGGTGACTTTCCTTGGGCCAGGTTGGAGCTGCAGAGTGCCATTGAGCCCTATGGGAGACTTTCCTTGGGCCGGGTTGGAGCTGCAGAGTGCCATTGAGCCCTATGGGAGACTTTCCTTGGGCCGGGTTGGAGCTGCAGAGTGCCATTGAGCCCTATGGGAGACTTTCCTTGGGCCGGGTTGGAGCTGCAGAGTGCCATTGAGGCCCTATGGGAGACTTTCCTTGGGCCGGGTTGGAGCTGCAGAGTGCCATTGAGCCCTATGGGAGACTTTCCTTGGGCCGGGTTGGAGCTGCAGAGTGCCATTGAGCCCTATGGGAGGCTTTCCTTGGGCCGAGTTGGAGCTGCAGAGTGCCATTGAGCCCTATGGGAGACTTTCCTTGGGCCGGGTTGGAGCTGCAGAGTGCCATTGAGCCCTATGGGAGACTTTCCTTGGGCCGGGTTGGAGCTGCAGAGTGCCATTGAGCCCTATGGGAGACTTTCCTTGGGCCGGGTTGGAGCTGCAGAGTGCCATTGAGCCCTATGGGAGACTTTCCTTGGGCCGGGTTGGAGCTGCAGAGTGCCATTGAGCCCTATGGGAGACTTTCCTTGGGCCGGGTTGGAGCTGCAGAGTGCCATTGAGCCCTATGGGAGACTTTTCTTGGGCCGGGTTGGAGCTGCAGAGTGCCATTGAGCCCTATGGGAGGCTTTCCTTGGGCCGGGTTGGAGCTGCAGAGTGCCATTGAGCCCTATGGGAGACTTTCCTTGGGCCAGGTTGGAGCTGCAGAGTGCCATTGAGCCCTATGGGAGACTTTCCTTGGGCCAGGTTGGAGCTGCAGAGTGCCATTGAGCCCTATGGGAGGCTTTCCTTGGGCCAGGTTGGAGCTGCAGAGTGCCATTGAGCCCTATGGGAGACTTTCCTTGGGCCGGGTTGGAGCTGCAGAGTGCCATTGAGCCCTATGGGAGGCTTTCCTTGGGCCAGGTTGGAGCTGCAGAGTGCCATTGAGCCCTATGGGAGGCTTTCCTTGGGCCAGGTTGGAGCTGCAGAGTGCCATTGAGCCCTATGGGAGACTTTCCTTGGGCCGGGTTGGAGCTGCAGAGTGCCATTGAGCCCTATGGGAGACTTTCCTTGGGCCAGGTTGGAGCTGCAGAGTGCCATTGAGCCCTATGGGAGACTTTCCTTGGGCCGGGTTGGAGCTGCAGAGTGCCATTGAGCCCTATGGGAGCTGCTGTTATATGTAATGCCTTCATGTAAAACAGCATTTTTGAGAATGTTTGGGTTCAAGACCTTGTTTGGGGTTCAACATTTGGTCATGCCACCCTTAGCCCATAGCAAGGTTATAAATAAAGGTTATTGTGATATCCATTACAGTCAATAGCACTCACCCAAGTCCTTAAACCCAGCACGGCAGTTGAGCTTTGCTAATTGGACCAAGCCCATCATCTGGGAACCCCAGACCTACTGTATATTGATATAAGCCTGACGATGGTCTGCCTCAAACATTCTGAGCCCTTCAGAATGCACTTTAAATATAGAATTGCCATTAATGGGAATCAGTTACCCAGCAAGCGTCTCCATCGTCTCCTATTATTCTTCTAAACAAAGCACCGCAATTCCCTGGTTTTAGTGAGGAACGCCGGAAAAATGTGACTCTGGAAACGTGCGTCCGGCCTATCATTAATAGGGGTTGTGCTGCAATCATCAGTCAAATGCAGCAGCTAGGAGACGGTGCAAGAAATGTAATTACAAAAAGGATGAAGTGATGTATTTTTCCCCTGGGGTGAAAAAATTGATATCCAGATACACTGTAACAGGAAAATAACATCTCGAATATGATGTGGTCTTAAAGGAGCCATCTCCATGTTATGTTGAGAACCAAAGAATGTCATAAAGGTATTTTTTTTATTTGGTTTGAACTACACGTATGACTTGAGGTGTTTTTTTCCCAGTTATGCAAGTTTTCAGTATGAGCAAAAATATGGGGACACCTGCATTTCCAACAGTCCATTCCCAAACCAAGGGTATTTATGTGAACTTGGTCCTGGTGTCGGACTGGACCACCAGGATAGTAGGAAAACTTCAGGTGGGTCCAGGGGTCAGTGGGCCCTCATTTGGCATTACATGCTTACAAGATGGACATTGCCCCTTTCTGTATCAAAAAAAGAAGAGAAATGGAACCAGGGGTCCCCAACCTTTCTTACTCGGGAGCCACAGTCAAATGTAAAAAGACTTGGGAAGCAACACAAGCACCATAAAAGTTCATGGAGGAGTCAAATAAGGGCTGTGATTGGCTATTAGGGGCCTCCATGCACCCTATCAGCTTACAGGGGCTTTATTTGGTAGGAAATCTTGTTTTTATTCAACCAAAACTTGCCCCCAAGTTAGGAATTCAAAAATAACTACCTGGGGGCACTGAGAGCAACATCCAACATGTTGCCCTTGAGCCACTGGTTGGGGATCACTGGGATAGAGGATACAGAAGAGACTAGGAGAATAAAGAGGATATAGGAGGAAAAATAGTATGGGTATAGGTTTTCTAGTGGACCAATGGCATCCCAGTCAGTGACACTGCTTGGTCCTCTCTTTGTTACTGAAACAGTCTGTAAACTCTACTCTTCTGGGAAGGATTTCCATTAGGATCATTATTGGATGGGATTTGCTTCTATGCCTGGCTTGAAACGTCATTTCTATACATCTCAAATGTGTTGAGCTAGGTTGAGGTCAGGACCCTGTGTAGATCCATCAAGTTCTTCCACTCCCGTCTCATCAAACCCATTCTGTATGGATTTTACTTTATGAACATGGTTATTATCCCACTGAAACAGATTAGAACCTTACCCAAACTGTTGCCACAAAGTAGGAGGGACTAAATTGTCCAGAATATTATTGTATGATGTAGTGACACCTGGGCTGTAAATATTGGGTGTGGCTTACATAGCTATTTTCAGTCATCAGAATCGGACATCATACTTTTGGCCATACTTGTTCTGCTTACTTGGACCCACCTTGACAGTTTCCATTGAGTAAGGAGTCGCCTATTATTAAAAACGGGATAGTAAAATGGTTGATACTTTAATAACAGAAATTGCTTTTGAAATTGCAAAATAGGGGTGCACCGAACCCAGTTTTTTGAACTCCCGGGATCATGGATTTGGCCAAATCCGAACCCTGCTGAATAAGGCCGAATCCTGGCCGAATACCGAACCGAATCCTGGCCAAGTACCGAGCCGAATCCTGGTCGAATACCGAACCAAATCCTGGATTCGGTGCATCCCTATTGCAAAATGATACTCAGATCCCATAATATCAATAGCAAACAAATAACTTCAAATTGATCAATGGGTAGAAAGTCTACCCATAAATATTTTTTTTCCATTTAGGCAAAAAAGTTGCCCTTCCCAACTGAAAACCGAGTTTTCTAAATACAAAAGTAGGAATTTGACCAAATTTATTTCTTGGGTTCTGAAGTCTGTTTTGACCATTTGTAAAAGGGAAACTTGGTTCTTCTTGAAAACTAGTTCATCTGCTATAAAGCAAATATCCAAGGCCACAAATCCATAATGCTATTTACTTTTCCAAAGAGGATCAGTGGTGCTGATGGCTATTAATGTTCTCGCTCTGACTGGGTCTTTACTGGATTTGTCTCTTTGACCGGAGCTTCCTGTGCTTTTATAAAAACCTGTAATGTTGGAGAGGCTGACGGTTGCCTTTAGGGGCTCCTGTATGAACTGATATAAGTTTCTATATGACTTGGATTGCATTACATTTTCAAAACAGAGGGTAACTAGCCACTATCATTTATAAAGCGCTGTTGGCAGAAGGAGCCATTCCAATGTTAATGACTATCATATTATATCCTTTTGACATAAGTCCCATAACACAAGTTTATTTTAATCCTCCAAGAATTTCCTTAATTAGTAAGCGTATCAATTACACCATGATAAATGTATCCTTGAGCTAATGTTTCCTTTACAAGTTCATGGATGGCAATAGAGAAATTAAATCTCCAACTACTGTAGTTCATTTAACTTGCTGAGGCCTGAGGTTGTCCGAGCCTGGAATCTGCTTTACCTGTATGGATGTCCTTGCCGAATACCAAACCATTGTGTCCAACTTGTCCAAGCACAAATCTTGCAAAAAAAGTGTTGTGTACAACTATCTGTGTATGTTTAGAAACTAAGACTAATTAGGTCCCTAAGGAATGGTAGTGATTTGGAAACCTATTCTTCCACTAACAATGTAGTATCATTGGGGTTCAGATTGGGCAGGGAACCTTTTTCACTCATAAGCCAATTTTTTGGCAAAGCGAAACAGGACAAATTTGCTCATCACTATTGGGGAGCCACACAAGCATGAAAAAAAGTTCTTTGGGATGTCAAATAAGGGCTGTGATTGGCTATTTGGTAGCCCCATGGGGACTGCTGGCTCTGCTTGGGGTAAAACTGTGTCTCTGGGCTTCCAAAACTTGTCTCCAAGCCAGAAATGTAAAAATGGCACCTACTTTGAGGCCAATGGGAGCAACATCAAAGGGGGTGGGGAGCAATATGTTTGGGGATCACTGATATTGGCCTGTGTATTGGCCCAAATACAGATTTGTATCTGCTCTAATTGGGAAGGCAGTTTAGAGTTTTTTGAAACCAAGACTAAACTCATTTCCATTAAAACTATTAATGTCTAGTCATTTTTTAACTCTTTTACTGCCAAGCACGTATGGCATACGTGCTGGCAGTAAAAGGGCTTAAACGCCAACGACGTGTCTCATACGTCGTTGGCGTTTAAGCGCTGCCCTCTGCAGCGGCGGCATGTGCCGCCGCTGCAGAGGGCTTCTAACAATGACAGCCCCCCTGGGCAATGTGCCAGGGGGGCTGTCATCAGGGTCCTGCGAGCCGATCGCTCGCAGGACCCTCCAGGAAGCAGCAGATGCGATCGCATCGCATCTGCTGCTTCCTGCTTCCTCCCTCTCCCCCAGCGCCGGCCCAAATGAGGAAGGAGGCGATCGGTCTTCAGGAACAGGTAAGGACTTTTTTTTTTATTGCATTTACACACTTTTACACACTTATACACACATTTACATACATTTATACACACTTACATACATTTACACACACTTACAGCACACATTTTAGCATTTTTTTTTTTTTTTATTTTTTATTTTTTTTTTTCATTTTTCACACTTTTATACACTTATTTACACTCATATACACACTTACACACTATCACACAACTTTTACACGTGTACACACATGTATACACAAACACTTTGGTTTTTTTTGTTTTGCTTTTTTTTTTTTTTTTTTTCATTTTACCACTTTGTTTTTATTTTCTTTTACCTAAAAACTGTTTATTTTGACAGCGTAACTATTGGATCAGATATTCTGGCCACTAATTACACTGTCATGTAACTTATTTTGTTGTTTCACTGATTTGCACAATTTTTGTGGTTTTATCACATTTTATCCCTATATAAGTGTTCCTGATCTGTTTTTAGCGTAGCTTTGCCAGGTGTAACTTTTATGTACAAAAATAACTTTACCTATTTTGAATTCATCAGAATGTGTACTTTCCAAAAATATATGGTTTTCTGGGGGTCACTGTATAGTTAGGGGGGGGTTACTGCACATAATACACTGACAGGGGGCTCTGTGTGCAAAAGCTGAGCTGGCAGGCGAGAAATCCTTATGCGCTATTTTCATTTTGGGTTCAGTACATACTGCAGACTTTGGTATATCTATGCATATTGGGCATCAATCTGTTCAGTAGGCCTCTGGTGTTCCTATTTGGGGTGACTTGCCTTTGTACGCAAGAAATTGTGTGAGATAAATGCGACAAATTGCAAAATTTTTAGGCAATTTTCTGAAATGTCATAAAAACCAATAACTTTAGGAAAGCTCTGCAGATTGGTACTTTGGTGTAGAAAGGACTCTTTACCCTTGTTGGATTTGTCAGAATGTGTACTTTCCAAAAATATATGGTTTTGTGGGGGATCTGTATAGTTAGGGGAAGTTTTGGCACATAATACACTGACAGGGGGCTCTGTGTGCAAAAGCTGAGCTGGCAGGCGAGAAATCCTTATGCGCTATTTTCATTTAGGGTTCAGTACATACCGCAGACTTTGGTATATCTATGCATATTGGGCATCAAACTGTTCAGTAGGCCTCTGGTGTTCCTATTTGGGGTGACTTGCCTTTGTACGCAAGAAATTGTGTGAGATAAATGTGACAAATTGCAACATTTTTAGGCAATTTTCTGAAATGTCATAAAAACCAATAACTTTAGGAAAGCTCTGCAGATTGGTACTTTGGTGTAGAAAGGACTCTTTACCCTTGTTGGATTTGTCAGAATGTGTACTTTCCAAAAATATATGGTTTTGTGGGGGATCTGTATAGTTAGGGGAAGTTTTGGCACATAATACACTGACAGGGGGCTCTGTGTGCAAAAGCTGAGCTGGCAGGCGAGAAATCCTTATGCGCTATTTTCATTTAGGGTTCAGTACATACCGCAGACTTTGGTATATCTATGCATATTGGGCATCAAACTGTTCAGTAGGCCTCTGGTGTTCCTATTTGGGGTGACTTGCCTTTGTACGCAAGAAATTGTGTGAGATAAATGCGGCAAATTGCAACATTTTTAGGCGATTTTCTGAAATGTCATAAAAACCGATAACTTTAGGAAAGCTTTGCGGCTTGGTACTTTGGTGTAGAAAGGACTCTTTACCTTTGTTGGATTTGTCAGAATGTGTACTTTCCAAAAATATATGGTTTTGTGGGGGTCTCTGTATAGTTAGGGGAAGTTTTGGCACATAATACACTGACAGGGGGCTCTGTGTGCAAAAGCTGAGCTGGCAGGCGAGAAATCCTTATGCGCTATTTTCATTTAGGGTTCAGTACATACTGCAGACTTTGGTATATCTATGCATATTGGGCATCAAACTGTTCAGTAGGCCTCTGGTGTTCCTATTTGGGGTGACTTGCCTTTGTACGCAAGAAATTGTGTGAGATAAATGCGACAAATTGCAACATTTTTAGGCGATTTTCTGAAATGTCATAAAAACCAATAACTTTAGGAAAGCTCTGCAGATTGGTACTTTGGTGTAGAAAGGACTCTTTACCCTTGTTGGATTTGTCAGAATGTGTACTTTCCAAAAATATATGGTTTTGTGGGGGATCTGTATAGTTAGGGGAAGTTTTGGCACATAATACACTGACAGGGGGCTCTGTGTGCAAAAGCTGAGCTGGCAGGCGAGAAATCCTTATGCGCTATTTTCATTTAGGGTTCAGTACATACCGCAGACTTTGGTATATCTATGCATATTGGGCATCAAACTGTTCAGTAGGCCTCTGGTGTTCCTATTTGGGGTGACTTGCCTTTGTACGCAAGAAATTGTGTGAGATAAATGCGACAAATTGCAACATTTTTAGGCGATTTTCTGAAATGTCATAAAAACCAATAACTTTAGGAAAGCTCTGCAGATTGGTACTTTGGTGTAGAAAGGACTCTTTACCCTTGTTGGATTTGTCAGAATGTGTACTTTCCAAAAATATATGGTTTTGTGGGGGTCACTGTATGGTTAGGGGAAGTTTTGGCACATAATACACTGACAGGGGGCTCTGTGTGCAAAAGCTGAGCTGGCAGGCGAGAAATCCTTATGCGCTATTTTCATTTTGGGTTCAGTACATACCGCAGACTTTGGTATATCTATGCATATTGGGCATCAAACTGTTCAGTAGACCTCTGGTGTTCCTTTTTGGGGTGATTTGTCTTTATCTGATCTTTATCAAGAAATTGTGAGAGATAAATGCGGCAAATTGCAACATTTTTATGCGATTTTCGAAAATGTCATATAAATCTGCAAACTTAGGAAAGCTTTACAGCTTGGTACTTTGTAGCAATAAGAAATATTCACCCATTATAGATTCGGGGGGATGTGTATTTTCCAAAAATATATGGCTTTCTGGGGTGAATGTACTTTTTTTGTAGCATTATCCCACATAAAGGATGTAAATGTGTTGATTTTGCAGGAGCTGAAATGATAGATCATATGGGGGTATGTTCCCATTGGGGCCCCTACATGCCACATACTTAGGTAAACCTATACATATTGGGCATCAAACTGTTCAGTGGACCCCTGGCGTTCAAATTTAGGGTGTTTTATCTTGGTACCTAACACTATGTGGGAGATAAGATGCTGCAAAGTGGAAGCTTTGAGGGGATTTTTGGAAATGTCATCAAAATTGCTAACTTTAGAAAAGCTGTGCGGCTTGGTACTTTGGAGTAGAAAGACATGGGTACCCATTTTAGATTCGGGGGAATGTGTACTTTCCAAAAATATATGACTTTCTGGGGTGAGCGTACTTTTTTGTAGCTTTATCCCACATATAATGATGTAAATGTGTTGATTTTGCATGAGCTGAAATGACAGAAATGACAGTATATATGGGGGTATGTTCACATTCGGGCCCCTACATGCCACATACTTAGGTAAACCTATACATATTGGGCATCAAACTGTTCAGTGGACCCCTGGCGTTCAAATTCAGGGTGTTTTATCTTGGTACCTAATGCTATGTGGGAGATAAGATGCTTCAAAATGGAAGCTTTGAGGGGATTTTTGGAAATGTCATCAAAATTGCTAACTTTAGAAAAGCTGTGCGGCTTGGTACTTTGGAGTAGAAAGACATGGGTACCCATTTTAGATTCGGGGGAATGTGTACTTTCCAAAAATATATGGCTTTCTGGGGTGAGCGTACTTTTTTGTAGCTTTATCTCACATATAATGATGTAAATGTGTTGATTTTGCAGGAGCTGAAATGACAGAAATGACAGTATATATGGGGGTATGTTCACATTGGGGCCCCTACATGCCACATACTTGGGTAAACCTATACATATTGGGCATCAAACTGTTCAGTGGACCCCTGGTGTTCAAATTCAGGGTGTTTTATCTTGGTACCTAATGCTATGTGGGAGATAAGATGCTGCAAAGTGGAAGCTTTGAGGGGATTTTTGGAAATGTCATCAAAATTGCTAACTTTAGAAAAGCTGTGCGGCTTGGTACTTTGGAGTAGAAAGACATGGGTACCCATTTTAGATTCGGGGGAATGTGTACTTTCCAAAAATATATGACTTTCTGGGGGTGAGCGTACTTTTTTGTAGCTTTATCCCACATATAATGATGTAAATGTGTTGATTTTGCAGGAGCTGAAATGACAGAAATGACAGTATATATGGGGGTATGTTCCCATTGGGGCCCCTACATGCCACATACTTAGGTAAACCTATACATATTGGGCATCAAACTGTTCAGTGGACCCCTGGCGTTCAAATTCAGGGTGTTTTATCTTGGTACCTAATGCTATGTGGGAGATAAGATGCTTCAAAATGGAAGCTTTGAGGGGATTTTTGGAAATGTCATCAAAATTGCTAACTTTAGAAAAGCTGTGCGGCTGGGTACTTTGGAGTAGAAAGACATGGGTACCCATTTTAGATTCGGGGGAATGTGTACTTTCCAAAAATATATGGCTTTCTGGGGTGAGCGTACTTTTTTGTAGCTTTATCTCACATATAATGATGTAAATGTGTTGATTTTGCAGGAGCTGAAATGACAGAAATGACAGTATATATGGGGGTATGTTCACATTCGGGCCCCTACATGCCACATACTTGGGTAAACCTATACATATTGGGCATCAAACTGTTCAGTGGACCCCTGGTGTTCAAATTTAGGGTGTTTTATCTTGGTACCTAATGCTATGTGGGAGATAAGATGCTTCAAAGTGGAAGCTTTGAGGGGATTTTTGGAAATGTCATCAAAATTGCTAACTTTAGAAAAGCTGTGCGGCTTGGTACTTTGGAGTAGAAAGACATGGGTACCCATTTTAGATTCGGGGGAATGTGTACTTTCCAAAAATATATGACTTTCTGGGGTGAGCGTACTTTTTTGTAGCTTTATCCCACATATAATAATGTAAATGTGTTGATTTTGCAGGAGCTGAAATGACAGAAATGACAGTTCATATGGGGGTATGTTCACATTGGGGCCCCTACATGCCACATACTTAGGTAAACCTATACATATTGGGCATCAAACTGTTCAGTGGACCCCTGGCGTTCAAATTCAGGGTGTTTTATCTTGGTACCTAATGCTATGTGGGAGATAAGATGCTTCAAAGTGGAAGCTTTGAGGGGATTTTTGGAAATGTCATCAAAATTGCTAACTTTAGAAAAGCTGTGCGGCTTGGTACTTTGGAGTAGAAAGACATAGGTACCCATTTTAGATTCGGGGGAATGTGTACTTTCCAAAAATATATGACTTTCTGGGGTGAGCATACTTTTTACTAGCTTTATCCCACATATAATGATGTAAATGTGTTGATTTTGCAGAAGCTGAAATGACAGAAATGACAGTATATATGGGGGTATGTTCACATTGGGGCCCCTACATGCCACATACTTGGGTAAACCTATACATATTGGGCATCAAACTGTTCAGTGGACCCCTGGTGTTCAAATTCAGGGTGTTTTATCTTGGTACCTAATGCTATGTGGGAGATAAGATGCTTCAAATTGGAAGCTTTGAGGGGATTTTTGGAAATGTCATCAAAATTGCTAACTTTAGAAAAGCTGTGCGGCTTGGTACTTTGGAGTAGAAAGACATGGGTACCCATTTTAGATTCGGGGGAATGTGTACTTTCCAAAAATATATGACTTTCTGGGGTGAGCGTACTTTTTACTAGCTTCATCCCACATATAATGATGTAAATGTGTTGATTTTGCAGAAGCTGAAATGACAGAAATGACAGTACATATGGGGGCATGTTCACATTGGGGCCCCTACATGCCACATACTTAGGTAAACCTATACATATTGGGCATCAAACTGTTCAGTGGACCCCAGGCATTCATATTTAGGGTGTTTTATTTGGTTACTTTATGACCTGTAGGAGATAAGATACTATAGACTAGAAGCTTTGAAGCGATTTTTAAAAAAAATCACAAATTTTGATAAAAACCAATAACTTTAGGAAAGCATTGCGACTTGATAGTTTGGAGTAGACAGACAGTTGTGCCTATTCTGTATTCCCCAGAATCTGTTCTTTCCAAAAATGTACAATTTTCTGGGATAAACCTTCTGTTAGTGGAATTTTGGCCTTGAAATCCAAAGTATGCAGTTTTTTTGGAGCAGTGCTTTGGGAATTTGGTAGTGTACTGCTGGGAGTTTTTGACCTATACAAGTGAGAAATCTCCATAAAACTATATATATTTGGTATTGGCACGTTCAGGAGACATGGGACTTTCCAAATCAGTTGTATATTCGTGCATAAAATAATTTTTGTTTCTAGTATGTGTGATTATATTATGGAAAATTTGATTTTTTTTGCATTTTTAGACATTTAGAAGCCTATATCTTGTTACAGAATTGGAATTACACAAAAATTCTACCATATTTTGAAAGCTTAGGTTGTTCTGAAAAAAACGATATATTGTTTTCCTTGGTAAACTAAAAGTCCCCCCGAGGAAAGGCCCCTAAAGTGAAACAGTGCAAAATGTTCAAAAACTGTCTGGCAATACAAGTTCCGCTTTGACCAAAATGGCTGGCAGTAAAAGGGTTAAAAGATCCAAATTGAGAAAGCAAAAATAAAAAAGGCATAGAAAAACCACTGGGGATCAGTAAGATGGGGGCTATTGCCCTAAACCTCACATAATGTAGCACAGGGGCCCCAGTCTTTCCTACTTGTGAGCCACAGTCAAATGTAAAAAGACTTGGAGAGCAACACAAGCACCATAAAAGTTCATGGAGGTGCCAAATAAGGGCTGTGATTGGCTATTAGGTGCCTCTATGCACCCTATCATCTTACAGGGGCTTTATTTGGTGGGAAATCTTGTTTTTATTCAACCAAAACTTGCCCCCAAGTCAGGAATTCAAAAATAACTCCCTGGTTTGGGGGCACTGAGAGCAACACCCAAGGGGTTGGGGAGCAACATGTTGCGCCCAAACCACTGGTTGGGGATCAGTGATGTAGCAGAACAGTGGTTATAGGATGGAAGATAGACAGCATGTAGAGTAGAACAGCCATGTTAGTTCCTCAACCAAGTTTTCCCGAAGCTTTGGACCTTTACAGGGGTGTATTTATAGAGGACACTGACCATGATATTGTTTACTGATGGTATATCGGGCCCAGTGGCCCTTTGATTAATAAGCCATTTCATTACAAAGGGCTTATTTCCACAATGTAGGATGCCAGGTATCTTCTAGTTACTCCAGAGGACCTTCAGTTGCTGTCAGCATCACCCTAATAAGGCTGTCAGGGGGTTCTGGTAGTTATAGTTTAACAATAACTGAAGACACATTCATCAGAATCATCAGAGTGCTGATCCCCCCAATCACTAAACATGACTTTGTTCTTATGTTGCTGCAATGGGGGTCTTCTTACTGAAACGGGGACCCCCTAGAACTGATGGGGCCCAAGGCGGGAGCCTATATAGACCCATTTGTATAATATATAAGTTGTTGAAAGGTAGTTTGGCAAATAAACACACCCCATTTGGTTATTTATGACTATAGTTGTTTAACTGACAATACATTGGAATATGCTCGTTCTAACTGGGATTACTTATCCTCAGAAATATAATGCTAATAAATATCCTCCAATAGGAAAACACGCGGCTCTTCCGGCAGTAAGTAAAATAACAAACGCCAATAAGCAATTAAAGCCACGGCAACAGAGCAAATAATTCTTTCTAATGATATATTAGGTGGAAATAGATTTTTTCCTTTTGCATGTCCCCAAATTACATTGTTATGGGCTCCGTGTTGGTAGTTCTGATCCCAAGGCTCATTTTGCATAACATTGTTTTTTTAACATCTGGGTCACAACCCCAATTTGGATCTTTCTAAGTGGGGTCAGTAAGGATCAGACAAGTTCTTAAGAGATATAAAGTTACATTTAACCCCTTTATTAGCAGGAGACCCCACGGGGTCACAGTTTTCACATGATTAATGAGATTTTCCAAGTATTGGACCTGAAAGGTAATAGCCCCAAGTCATGTTACTCTGAGACTTTGCCATAGCCTCAAAATATGTTACTCTCAGACTCTAATCATTACGTTTGTCTCTCTGCAAATGCATCAATAGAAATGATATTGAACTAGGGGCTGGTCCAGATAAAAATCCATAGGAGGCATGGGGTGTATGTTTGATTGGATATGATTAGAGCCTGGCTAGTGTGGTTTCCTTTCTGGTAGAGGGGATCAAAAGCATTAAGTGAAGGTATTTTGGAGATTATGAACTTTTTTTGACCATGACATTTTTTTGCAGTGACCACAACTCGATGAATTTTTGTTGCGGCAAATTTTTGCAGCAGTTTTGCAACAAAAAAATCGCCAATGGCGAAACGCAGAATATCACTGTGAATAAGGGTCGGAATGGGCCGCCGGGACACCGGGAAAAATCCTGGTGGGCCCGGCGGCCCAGACTCGATCCTTGATGGAGCTGCCCCTCCCGAATGCTCCTCCCCTGACGTGTCAAATTTATGTGCTCGGGGGAGGACGTCGGGTGGGGGCCCTGTGAGGGGGGTTAGGGGGGCCCCTACGGGGGGTGGTTAGAGGACGCGCCCAGCTGAGTGCACCTGTAGGGCCCCTGGGATGGGAGCCCCGGTGGGCCCTTCACACCCAGTCTGACCCTGCTGTGAATTCATACCAGCCGAAACATTTCACTCATCACTACTGGACTCATAGACCACAATTGGACCCAGAGGGGCCTATCTAGAGCTTTAGGTAGATGTGCATAATTCTGCTTTATTCTGCCATTACCCATTGGCTAGGATTATAGGGAGGGGGAAGAAGCAGCATTATGGGTAAAAACAAGGAATTTTGCATCTGACATTGCACTTTGGACACTGCACTTATATTTTTATGCAATCACCAAGTCTAGTCTGGAACCTAGTCTGGCCAGTGGCCACGTGAGCAACCAAAATAAAAGCAAAAGTACCTATAATTACCCCATTGTGTTGTTGTTCATAGAAGATTTAGGTATGTTTTGTAACCAATGGGATGTGTATCTATAGAATAACAATATTAACTCCTTCTGTGCCAGCAGTATGTGACAAGGAAGCGTGTTTCAGATTGATTTATTTGGAAACACTTATCCCCTCTCCCTGCAGACATTAGAGACCCTAATTCTCATTTCTCCTTTCCCCCAGGCCAAGCTGCCTGTGCCTTCCCAGAGAGCCTTTGTCCCACTGCCCCTTTAGACTGAGATGTCCCATAGGTACTGGAACCAGTTCAAAAACAACTTAAGTGACCAGCAGAATCTTCCCTTGTGATTTTGTACAGTTGGGTCTTTGTAATTGTGATTATTCATGTTTCCATGTGTCCTTGTGTTGTGAGGTTGGACATGTGTGGTTGGACATAGCAGGCAATATATATATATATGTAAATATGGAGTATAAACCATTCCATGCCTTTTGCCTTCTGTTTTTTTTCTTGGTCATTGGTGCAGGTCCTGTACTTGTGTATTTAGCCATAGGGTTTAGGCACATTCTTGACAACTCTGTACAGGTATGGGATCCCCCATCTGGAAACCCATTATCCAGAGAGCTCAGAGTTTTGAAAAAATGATTTCCTTTTTCTCTGTACAGGTATGGGATCCCTTATCCGTAAACCCATTATCCATAAAGCTCCGAATTACGGAACGCCCGTCTCCCATAGACTCCATTTTAATCCAGAATTTTAAAACTGATTTCCTTTTTCTCTGTAGTAATAAAACAGTACCTGTAATTGATCCCAACTAAGATATAATTACCCCTTATTGGGGGCAGAATAGCCCTATTGGGTTTATTTAATGGTTAAATGATTCCCTTTTCTCTGTAATAATAAAACAGTACCTGTACTTGATCCCAACTAAGATATAATTACCCCTTATTGGGGCAGAACAGCCCTATTGGGTTTATTTAATGGTTAAATGATTCCCTTTTCTCTGTAATAATAAAACAGTACCTGTACTTGATCCCAACTAAGATATAATTACCCCTTATTGGGGCAGAACAGCCCTATTGGGTTTATTTAATGGTTAAATGATTCCCTTTTCTCTGTAATAATAAAACAGTACCTGTACTTGATCCCAACTAAGATATAATTACCCCTTATTGGGGCAGAACAGCCCTATTGGGTTTATTTAATGGTTAAATGATTCCCTTTTCTCTGTAATAATAAAGCAGTACCTGTACTTGATCCCAACTAAGATATAATTACCCCTTATTGGGGGCAGAACAGCCCTATTGGGTTTATTTAATGGTTAAATGATTCCCTTTTCTCTGTAATAATAAAACAGTACCTGTACTTGATCCCAACTAAGATATAATTACCCCTTATTGGGGGCAGAACAGCCCTATTGGGTTTATTTAATGGTTAAATGATTCCCTTTTCTCTGTAATAATAAAACAGTACCTGTACTTGATCCCAACTAAGATATAATTACCTCTTATTGGGGGCAGAACAGCCCTATTGGGTTTATTTAATGGTTAAATGATTCCCTTTTCTCTGTAATAATAAAACAGTACCTGTACTTGATCCCAACTAAGATATAATTACCCCTTATTGGGGGCAGAACAGCCCTATTGGGTTTATTTAATGGTTAAATGATTCCCTTTTCTCTGTAATAATAAAACAGTACCTGTACTTGATCCCAACTAAGATATAATTACCCCTTATTGGGGGCAGAACAATCCTATTGGGTTTATTTAATGGTTAAATGATTCCCTTTTCTCTGTAATAATAAAACAGTACCTGTACTTGATCCCAACTAAGATATAATTACCCCTTATTGGGGCAGAACAGCCCTATTGGGTTTATTTCATGGTTAAATGATTCCCTTTTCTCTGTAATAATAAAACAGTACCTGTACTTGATCCCAACTAAGATATAATTACCCCTTATTGGGGCAGAACAGCCCTATTGGGTTTATTTCATGGTTAAATGATTCCCTTTTCTCTGTAATAATAAAACAGTACCTGTACTTGATCCCAACTAAGATATAATTACCCCTTATTGGATGTAAAACAATCCTATTGGGTTTAATTAATGGTTTATTGATTTTTTAGTATACTTAAGGTATGGAGATCCAAATTACAGAAAGATCCCTTATCCGGAATACCCTTGGTCCTGAGCATTCTGGATAACGGGTCCTATACCTGTAGTAATAAAACGGTTCCTTGCAATTGATGGTAACTTAGCTTCATGCATCCATATTGGTGGCAAAACAATCCTATTGGGTTTATTTCATGTTAAATTATTTTTTTAACAGATGTTATAAGGTGATACTGACACTAAAAAACTACTCTTCAAAATATTAATGTTCATCAAAAGATACCTATCGGTCATGTTGATGGTTTTTCCCTGATAGGGCTGCTTTTGTAAGTAATTGTTACATGAAGTTAATGTGATAACAGCACAGTAACTACTGGTACATTGATTATAACATGGCAGGAAGACTGGCCTGCTGCATACTGGCTCTCATGGACAGGAAGTGGGAAAAAGGAAGTGGATAATGAATCATAAACAAATGGCAAAACAGTAGGAAAGTGACCGGTGACCCGTTGCAGGGCGTAGGGAAGCAGGGGCATGACAGCGTCGTGGGGGGTGTAGGCCACTCCCAGCTGGTTTGGGATTGGTGGTTTCAAATAGCAGCAAGGCGAGGGTATAAATAGGCAGTTGGTGTTTCCCGCTTCCAGTCCATTTTAGACAGTGCAGGAAAACGCCCACCCTCCCTTCCCTAACAGGTGAGTTGGTATTATAGTTTGGCTGGCGGAGTGGTTGAGTCCGGGAACCAATGGTTGCATGGTTATTGGTGGTTGGCACGCCTGGCACCTCAGGGGTAAGGAGGTGTGTCAGGAAGTGAGTTTGTTGAGGAGTATGTCTATGAAGATTTTCATTCATCCAGGTCATGGTATATCTAGTATAAATAAATTTGAAGAAACTGGACTTGTTTAGTAATCCTTGAAGACGTTTCACTACTCATCCGAGCAGTTGAGGAGTAGGTGGTCCCGGGCTAGGATGGCAGCTGGCAGCGCTAGTGGCGTTGCGCAGTTATTAGATTGTTACAGTTGTTTGTTATACAAACGTTCAAGTTATCATATGTTCATGATATGTTATCTTATTTTCATGTTGTTATGTTTGTTTGTTTATCATATGTTCGTGTTATGCTATTTGCTTACGGTACGTGTTAAATTAAACTTCAGTGTTAATAAATGTTCTGCGGCCCTTTCCATCCAAAATTTGGTGTCTGTGTGATTCTTCTGGGTTAGGAGGGGTGGTGTGGTAGGTTGATAAGAGGTGGAACAAATCCCAACGATGCGCCTGTCATGCCCTTAACCAAAATGCCCACACAAGCAGAGGTTACTACACTAAAGCTGTCTGTTTTGCCAAACTGACTGTCCAGGGACAGCTTTGGTGTAGTAACCTCTGCTTGTGTGGACATTTTGGTTAAGGGCATTCCTACAAGGGCAGCATCAATTTTTTCTGGCCCTCCTAAACAACCCTCCACTCTTAGGCTTTTACCTCTTTTTGGTCCTATCAAATACACTCACACGACAACCTTTGTGGATAGAAAAGGCCGCAGCCCGTTTATTTGCAACAGTATCACATTTGCCATTATTCCACACAACCCCATTTAACAATAACATATTAATGTCATTAAATAACATCACTTAGTCTCCTGGTAACATAATAACAATGAGCCGCTGAAGGCTGTATCTGCCCCCACCGCAATCAGTTCCCTGAGGTAGAAACCCCCTTTCTCTGACCTCCACAGCCCCATTTACCACCGACCTATGGCTGTAATCCCTAGCCTGAGGCCTAACCCTCCGCCTGAATCTCCTTTAGCTATGGAATCCCAGGCTGCAGGGTCGCCAGATTTATTTTTCCAAACCAGCCAAAGTCAGTTTAAAAAATAAAAGTATAAATGGGAAAACCTGCCTTTTTAAAGAGTATAATCACTACCCAGTTACTGGGATGGCTGATAACCCTGCCCTCTGTGCCCAGTCCTGCACAGAAATAGATTCAGAATGTTGCATTAACCCCAGACATGATATACATATGGGTGCGCTAAACTACAACTCTCAGCAGCCCCAAGAGATCCTGAGAGTTATAGCTTAAAGATAGAAATAGAAGCCTCTGTCAATACTATCCAATTGCATGCTGGGTATTGTAGTTTTATATTAATTCTAGCTGCAGGCTAATTGTTAGATACAAACTACATTACCCAGCATGCAGTGGAACAGGCACACTAGGGAATAAAACTTTGGCTACAAACCCGCCAAGGCTTCAAACAATAGCCCAAAACTGTACCTTGGCGGGTTTGTACTTTGGGAAACCTGAAAGGGCTTTAAACAATAGCCCAATTTGGCGGAAAAAACGCCAACCTGCCAACCCTGCCTGGCTGCAACTATGTTCCTCTCATTCACTTGTTAGCAGGGGGGAGGAAGGGAGCTGCTGAAAAACAAAATGGCACCTTTCCTCTGGGCTCACCCCTGCTTATCCTATTCTTTCCTCCCCTTAGCCAATCCCCCACTGGACTACGCTACCCATAATCCCTAGCACCCAACACTTTCCCAGGCCTTATTTTGCTAGCCTTTTCATGGCCCCGTACCCTCAACTCCTGCCTCGCTCTATTCCGGGGGCCCCTTCTTGGCCTGTCAGTTACAGCTTCTAATGCTAACGGAGGAACATGGGGGATCAGATAGGTAATGTAAAAGCATTGGGCAAATACTTTTAAGGCAAAATTATAAATAGCATGGAAAGACAGTGTTATGATAGAGGTAAAAAAAAGGTTTCATTTCTGGTGTCTGATCTCTGATATCTTCTGAAGCCAAAACGTTTGCAGACAAATGTGAGTAAAGTACAATGTACTGTTCCTGGGAATGGAGTTGCCATCTAGTGGCGCATTGGGCTCTGCAGATTCACTTGGTTTATATTGCGGCGCAGATCAACTGAATTCTTTAATGATACGAGTCTGGGACTTTCCTTTTTTTCCCCCACAAAAGGTCATTTACCAGGTAAATAACCCCCTGTCCATGGCACTTATCATTAAATAACATTACGAACGGTGACAAGTGGACATTGGCCATTTAATGGGCATTATTTTCCATCATACAGAGCCTTGTATGCCATAGGCCTTATCACTGACATGGGATCCCTTATCCAGAAACCCGTTGTCCAGAAAGCTCCGAATTACGGAAAGGCCTTCTCCCATAGACTCCATTATAAGCAAATAATTCTAATTTTTAAAAATGATTCCTTTTTTTTGTAATTATAAAACAGTACCTGTACTTGATCCCAACTAAGATATAATTACCCCTTATTGGGGGCAGAACAGCCCTATTGGGTTTATTTCATGGTTAAATGATTCCCTTTTCTCTGTAATAATAAAACAGTACCTGTACTTGATCCCAACTAAGATATAATTACCCCTTATTGGGGGCAGAACAGCCCTATTGGGTTTATTTCATGGTTAAATGATTCCCTTTTCTCTGTAATAATAAAACAGTACCTGTACTTGATCCCAACTAAGATATAATTACCCCTTATTGGGGCAGAACAGCCCTATTGGGTTTATTTAATGGTTAAATGATTCCCTTTTCTCTGTAATAATAAAACAGTACCTGTACTTGATCCCAACTAAGATATAATTACCCCTTATTGGGGCAGAACAGCCCTATTGGGTTTATTTAATGGTTAAATGATTCCCTTTTCTCTGTAATAATAAAACAGTACCTGTACTTGATCCCAACTAAGATATAATTACCCCTTATTGGGGGCAGAACAGCCCTATTGGGTTTATTTAATGGTTAAATGATTCCCTTTTCTCTGTAATAATAAAACAGTACCTGTACTTGATCCCAACTAAGATATAATTACCCCTTATTGGAGGCAGAACAGCCCTATTGGGTTTATTTCATGGTTAAATGATTCCCTTTTCTCTGTAATAATCAAACAGTACCTGTACTTGATCCCAACTAAGATATAATTACCCCTTATTGGGGGCAGAACAAGCTTATTGGGTTTATTCGTTTATTCAATATTTATATGATTTATAGTAGATTTAAGTTATGGAGATCCAAATTACAGAAAGATCCCTTATCCGGAAAACCCCAGGTCCCGAGCATTCTAGATAACAGGTCCCATACCTGTACTAACTGCCAGCTAGAACCCATGCAGAAATAGGCCCAAATGATGTCATGATTCTGATTGGTTGACTAACATCTAGTTTTAATCTGATATTCTCTGTTTAAAGCGGTGCCATGGCAGCCCAAACCATAGCAACGCCTTGCTGTCGTGTCACAACCCACCATTTTGTTTAAGAAGACCTTTTTGTTTTAATTCATGGTGGCAGGCAGAGGATCATGGGAGATGTAGTTTGGCCACACAAGCTGCTAAGCTTTACTTTATATCAGTCACAACCAACCTACAGGCAGAGAGTGAACAAGTCTGGGTATCCTATTCTCATAGAAGGCAATGGAGGAGGGGGTAAATCTAGTCTGGCCAGTGGCCACGTGGGCAACCAAAAAGCAGCAAAAGTACCTAAAATTACCACATTGTGTTGTTGTTCATAGAAGATTTAGGTATGTTTTGTAACCAATGGGATGTGTATGTATAGAATAACAATATTAACTCCTTCTGTGCCAGCAGTATGTGACAGGGAAGCATGTTTCAGATTGATTTATTTGGAAACACTTATCCCCCCTCCCTGCAGACATTAGAGAGCCTAATTCTCATTTCTCCTTTCCCCCAGGCCAAGCTGCCTGTGCCTTCCCAGCGAGCCTTTGTCCCACTGCCGGCAGCCTGCCCCGGGGCTACATTGGGTTTTTCTAATAAAGCTTGGCCCTTTTATCAATGACAGCAATGATTATCCCTCCCAGCTGCCCACGGTGATGCATTTGTAACACGATTTGCCTTGCTTGGCCCCATTTAGTTCTATTTAACATACTACAGGGGTTCCCTGTTTGATCTCTAAATGATATAATTGACTGGGCCACAATCACGGCACTCCATGGACTTTTATTGACAGCTAATCTTCCTTTTCTTTCTTCTCATTTGGCAGTGGAACAAAAGTCATTTTCCTACGACTAATCCCGGCAACGTATGCTGGGTCCTAATGTAGCAATGGCACATTTGGGAGGTTCTGGTTCAAAGTAGACTACAACTCCCAGCATTCTCTGCTAAAAAGGAAATCTACACCCCCTGAATGAATACGTAACCAACAGACAGTTTATATCATATTAAGTGGCCTATTAAAGAATCTCGCCAAACTGGAATATATATATCAGTAAATATTGCCCTTTTACATCCTTTCCCTTGAGCCGCCATTTAGTGATGGGCTGTGTGCTCCCTCAGAGATCAGCTGACAGGAAGTGATGCAGCTCTAACTGTAACAGGAAGTAGTGTGGGAGTAAAAGGCAGAACTCTGCCCATTCATTGGCTGATGGGGCCTAGCATGTATGTGTGCCTTGGCTTGTTTGTGTGCACTGTGACTCCTATGATCCTAGGGGGCGGCCCTTAGTACTTAAAATGGCAGTTTCCTATTTATGATTACCCAATGGCACATACTACTAAAAAAGTATATTTATATGAAAATGGTTTCTTTAGATGCAGCAGGGTTTATATGAGCTGTTTTATGTAATATATTTGGAGGGTATAGTTGTCCTTTAACTCTTTTACTGCCAAGCACGTATGGCATACGTGCTGGCAGTAAAAGGGCTTAAACGCCAACGACGTGTCTCATACGTCGTTGGCGTTTAAGCGCTGCCCTCTGCAGCGGCGGCATGTGCCGCCGCTGCAGAGGGCTTCTAACAATGACAGCCCCCCTGGGCAATGTGCCAGGGGGGCTGTCATCAGGGTCCTGCGAGCCGATCGCTCGCAGGACCCTCCAGGAAGCAGCAGACGCGATCGCATCGCGTCTGCTGCTTCCTCCCTCTCCCCCAGCGCCGGCCCAACTGAGCAAGGAGCGATCGGGTCTTCAGGAACAGGTAAGGAGTTTTTTTTTTCTTGCATTTACACACTTTTACACACTTATACACACATTTACATACATTTATACACACTTACATACATTTACACACACTTACAGCACACATTTTAGCATTTTTTTATTTTTTTTTTTTATTTTTTTTTTTCATTTTTCACACTTTCATACACTTATTTACACTCATATACACACTTACACACTATCACACAACTTTTACACATGTACACACATGTATACACAAACACTTTGGTTTTTTTTTGTTTTGCTTTTTTTTTTTTTTTTTTTTCATTTTACCACTTTGTTTTTATTTTCTTTTACCTAAAAACTGTTTATTTTGACAGCGTAACTATTGGATCAGATATTCTGGCCACTAATTACACTGTCATGTAACTTATTTTGTTGTTTCACTGATTTGCACAATTTTTGTGGTTTTATCACATTTTATCCCTATATAAGTGTTCCTGATCTGTTTTTAGTGTAGCTTTGCCAGGTGTAACTTTGGTGTACAAAAATAACTTTACCTATTTTGAATTCATCAGAATGTGTACTTTCCAAAAATATATGGTTTTGTGGGGGTCACTGTATAGTTAGGGGAAGTTTTGGCACATAATACACTGACAGGGGGCTCTGTGTGCAAAAGCTGAGCTGGCAGGCGAGAAATCCTTATGCGCTATTTTCATTTTGGGTTCAGTACATACCGCAGACTTTGGTATATCTATGCATATTGGGCATCAAACTGTTCAGTAGGCCTCTGGTGTTCCTATTTGGGGTGACTTGCCTTTGTACGCAAGAAATTGTGTGAGATAAATGCGGCAAATTGCAACATTTTTAGGCGATTTTCTGAAATGTCATAAAAACCGATAACTTTAGGAAAGCTTTGCGGCTTGGTACTTTGGTGTAGAAAGGACTCTTTACCCTTGTTGGATTTTTCAGAATGTGTACTTTCCAAAAATATATGGTTTTGTGGGGGTCTCTGTATAGTTAGGGGAAGTTTTGGCACATAATACACTGACAGGGGGCTCTGTGTGCAAAAGCTGAGCTGGCAGGCGAGAAATCCTTATGCGCTATTTTCATTTAGGGTTCAGTACATACTGCAGACTTTGGTATATCTATGCATATTGGGCATCAAACTGTTCAGTAGGCCTCTGGTGTTCCTATTTGGGGTGACTTGCCTTTGTACGCAAGAAATTGTGTGAGATAAATGCGACAAATTGCAACATTTTTAGGCAATTTTCTGAAATGTCATAAAAACCAATAACTTTAGGAAAGCTCTGCAGATTGGTACTTTGGTGTAGAAAGGACTCTTTACCCTTGTTGGATTTGTCAGAATGTGTACTTTCCAAAAATATATGGTTTTGTGGGGGATCTGTATAGTTAGGGGAAGTTTTGGCACATAATACACTGACAGGGGGCTCTGTGTGCAAAAGCTGAGCTGGCAGGCGAGAAATCCTTATGCGCTATTTTCATTTAGGGTTCAGTACATACTGCAGACTTTGGTATATCTATGCATATTGGGCATCAAACTGTTCAGTAGGCCTCTGGTGTTCCTATTTGGGGTGACTTGCCTTTGTACGCAAGAAATTGTGTGAGATAAATGCGGCAAATTGCAACATTTTTAGGCGATTTTCTGAAATGTCATAAAAACCGATAACTTTAGGAAAGCTTTGCGGCTTGGTACTTTGGTGTAGAAAGGACTCTTTACCTTTGTTGGATTTGTCAGAATGTGTACTTTCCAAAAATATATGGTTTTGTGGGGGTCTCTGTATAGTTAGGGGAAGTTTTGGCACATAATACACTGACAGGGGGCTCTGTGTGCAAAAGCTGAGCTGGCAGGCGAGAAATCCTTATGCGCTATTTTCATTTAGGGTTCAGTACATACTGCAGACTTTGGTATATCTATGCATATTGGGCATCAAACTGTTCAGTAGGCCTCTGGTGTTCCTATTTGGGGTGACTTGCCTTTGTACGCAAGAAATTGTGTGAGATAAATGCGACAAATTGCAACATTTTTAGGCGATTTTCTGAAATGTCATAAAAACCAATAACTTTAGGAAAGCTCTGCAGATTGGTACTTTGGTGTAGAAAGGACTCTTTACCCTTGTTGGATTTGTCAGAATGTGTACTTTCCAAAAATATATGGTTTTGTGGGGGTCACTGTATGGTTAGGGGAAGTTTTGGCACATAATACACTGACAGGGGGCTCTGTGTGCAAAAGCTGAGCTGGCAGGCGAGAAATCCTTATGCGCTATTTTCATTTTGGGTTCAGTACATACCGCAGACTTTGGTATATCTATGCATATTGGGCATCAAACTGTTCAGTAGACCTCTGGTGTTCCTTTTTGGGGTGATTTGTCTTTATCTGATCTTTATCAAGAAATTGTGAGAGATAAATGCGGCAAATTGCAACATTTTTATGCGATTTTCGAAATGTCATATAAATCTGCAAACTTAGGAAAGCTTTACAGCTTGGTACTTTGTAGCAATAAGAAATATTTACCCATTATAGATTCGGGGTGATGTGTATTTTCCAAAAATATATGGCTTTCTGGGGTGAATGTACTTTTTTTGTAGCATTATCCCACATAAAGGATGTAAATGTGTTGATTTTGCAGGAGCTGAAATGATAGATCATATGGGGGTATGTTCCCATTGGGGCCCCTACATGCCACATACTTAGGTAAACCTATACATATTGGGCATCAAACTGTTCAGTGGACCCCTGGCGTTCAAATTTAGGGTGTTTTATCTTGGTACCTAACACTATGTGGGAGATAAGATGCTGCAAAGTGGAAGCTTTGAGGGGATTTTTGGAAATGTCATCAAAATTGCTAACTTTAGAAAAGCTGTGCGGCTTGGTACTTTGGAGTAGAAAGACATGGGTACCCATTTTAGATTCGGGGGAATGTGTACTTTCCAAAAATATATGACTTTCTGGGGTGAGCGTACTTTTTTGTAGCTTTATCCCACATATAATGATGTAAATGTGTTGATTTTGCATGAGCTGAAATGACAGAAATGACAGTATATATGGGGGTATGTTCACATTGGGGCCCCTACATGCCACATACTTAGGTAAACCTATACATATTGGGCATCAAACTGTTCAGTGGACCCCTGGCGTTCAAATTCAGGGTGTTTTATCTTGGTACCTAATGCTATGTGGGAGATAAGATGCTTCAAAATGGAAGCTTTGAGGGGATTTTTGGAAATGTCATCAAAATTGCTAACTTTAGAAAAGCTGTGCGGCTTGGTACTTTGGAGTAGAAAGACATGGGTACCCATTTTAGATTCGGGGGAATGTGTACTTTCCAAAAATATATGGCTTTCTGGGGTGAGCGTACTTTTTTGTAGCTTTATCTCACATATAATGATGTAAATGTGTTGATTTTGCAGAAGCTGAAATGACAGAAATGACAGTTCATATGGGGTATGTTCACATTGGGGCCCCTACATGCCACATACTTAGGTAAACCTATACATATTGGGCATCAAACTGTTCAGTGGACCCCAGGCATTCATATTTAGGGTGTTTTATTTGGTTACTTTATGACCTGTAGGAGATAAGATACTATAGACTAGAAGCTTTGAAGCGATTTTTAAAAAAAATCACAAATTTTGATAAAAACCAATAACTTTAGGAAAGCATTGCGACTTGATAGTTTGGAGTAGACAGACAGTTGTGCCTATTCTGTATTCCCCAGAATCTGTTCTTTCCAAAAATGTACAATTTTCTGGGATAAACCTTCTGTTAGTGGAATTTTGGCCTTGAAATCCAAAGTATGCAGTTTTTTTGGAGCAGTGCTTTGGGAATTTGGTAGTGTACTGCTGGGAGTTTTTGACCTATACAAGTGAGAAATCTCCATAAAACTATATATATTTGGTATTGGCACGTTCAGGAGACATGGGACTTTCCAAATCAGTTGTATATTCGTGCATAAAATAATTTTTGTTTCTAGTATGTGTGATTATATTATGGAAAATTTGATTTTTTTTGCATTTTTAGACATTTAGAAGCCTATATCTTGTTACAGAATTGGAATTACACAAAAATTCTACCATATTTTGAAAGCTTAGGTTGTTCTGAAAAAAACGATATATTGTTTTCCTTGGTAAACTAAAAGTCCCCCCGAGGAAAGGCCCCTAAAGTGAAACAGTGCAAAATGTTCAAAAACTGTCTGGCAATACAAGTTCCGCTTTGACCAAAATGGCTGGCAGTAAAAGGGTTAAACAGCTGCTGCACGGATCCCAGCAACAATACAGCAGTATAAATGAAACACCTTTTGTAGAATAAAACCCCAAACAATTTGCAGTTAATATACATTGATTATCACGTTTCAGCATTTATATAGTAATAAACAATGCCTTTTTAGAAACTGGTTGCCAGGACAAAGCCATTGTGACCTCACTCCCAGAATGCACTGAGCGTATCAGCGTGCTGTATCTGCTCCTTGGTTCTCTATTTATCTTAATAAAGCCAGCAGGGGCCCACTCACTCGTACTTAACTCAGCATTTTACAACAAGACGGATGGGACGGGGAAGTGTAAAATGAGGTGTCCCTGCGGGGAGCAGACAATGGGATACTCAGGGCTGCTCTATCCATTGCATTCTTAGGAACTGAGAGGTACTGTTATATCAGATAATGACCTTTGTTTGTCTCTGCTCTGCCCATAGCCTTCAATAAAAATCCATCTTAGCCAGGAAATGAGAGCGAATATCTCAGACTTCCTTCTCCTACCGACTTCTCTACATCTGCAGTTATTGACTCATCTGGGCTGCCCATTCCTTAACCTCCTGAAAGGGATCAGATAGGAATGTTCCTTCTTTGGATATAGCCAGAAAGAGCATTAGTAGTCTGATCATTCACAGGCAGCTGGAAAATGGCCACAGAACCAGTCTATTCTCAACTTTCTGCCCACCTTCCGGATCTATGTTTCTGTGATTGCCAACATGCCTGGGCTGCCCAATGTCAAACTGCCTGGAAAAGACCAGACTCCATGTTGAGGGGTACCCAGGCTTCCTTACACTACTGGAGTCTTTATTCCAGTGGTTTGTGGTCCTCTTCCAGAACAGTACCCAGCATACTCCTGGTGATGGATCAGGTGTTGGACTTGGCGACCCCCTACACTGGTTGGACAAGGAGCACATTGTGCTTTCATTGCCCCAGTCTTCTTCTGCCTTCCATCATGCCTAGTTGTGGAATAATGGTTTTTTTTATCTCTACTAGACTTTATGTTCCTGTCACCAATCCATCTGTGTCACGGTTTTTTTCCCCCCAAGTGCGTTCTTTGTGTTCTGTAGTTATTTTATTGCCCTTTCCCAGTTTTAGAAACATCAAACTATTTTTCAGACATTATGAATGGTGACATCATTATTTTCCATCATACAGAGCCTCGTATGCCATAGGCCTTATCACTGACATGCCACCTTTCTTAGAAACCAGAAATAGAACTCTCGCCCCCCACCCCAATTTTTCAGGAGCCACCCATATTGATACCTCCATGTGGTGGAAGAGCAAGAAGCATAGTTAGGACTTTTTTTTTATTTTATATAGCATTAAAGTACTTTACTAACTGCCAGCTAGAACCCATGCAGAAATAGGCCCATATGATGACTACTGGGGTCTATTTTCCAGTGGTTTGTGGTCCTCTTCCAGTGGTTTGTGGTCTTCTTCCAGAACAGTACCCAGCATACTCCTGGTGATGGATCAGGTGTTGGACTTGGCGACCCCTACACTGGTTGGACAAGGAGCACATTGTGCTTTCATTGCCCCAGTCTTCTTATGCCTTCCATCATGCCTAATTGTGGAGTATTGGGTTTTTTATCTCTACTAGACTTTATGTTCCATCTGTGTCACAGTTTCTTTTTTACCCCAAGTGGGTTTTCTGTAGTTGTTGTATTGACCTATCCCAGTTTTAGAAACATCAGACTATTGGCTAAAGTCACACATGATCAAGAACTCCATCTGGTTGCCTTCCATGACTCCCACTGACTTTAACTTGAGCCACACAGAAGTGCAGAATTGTTTTTGGGCAAAAAAATCATGTAAACCTACATTTCCCATTGAAGATAATGGAGTTGAGGAAAGTGGTCACGGGCATTTCTCTATCAGTGGTGACACTAGCCTACACAGAGAAATAGTTTTACCTGCAACTTGCTTGCTTTCAAGGTAAAAACTCCCAAACTGTTGCCCTTTTTATTGGCTCCAATGAGATCACCTGACTGTAGCTGGAAATGATGATGAATGATAATGAAATGGTGACACTAGCCTAAATAGTCACTCATAGGGCGAAGACACACGGGGCGATTAGTCGCCGCAACTTTTAATTAACTCAGACAAATCACGTGCCCAACTTCGTTGCGCGGATTAGTCCCCGCAACTTTTCTAAAAGTCACCACGACTAATCGTCCCGTGTGTCTTCGCCCTAAAGGTTTACGAAAGTGTCAAATAAGTGCATAATTCTCAAGGGGACCTTTTAGACCACACCCCTGTTCTACCCAGCCACACCCTCACTCACTTTTCAGAAAGGCCCTTTGACTTTTGGGGTCCCCAGGTTGGACCTGTTCTTTGGAAATCAGGACCAATAGGAGGAATGGAAATGGCCTAGCAGTTCAGTACTGGAAATAAAGGGGCAGTTCACCTTTAAGATAGTTCTTCTATTATAGAAAGGCCTTTTCTTAACAACTTTGATTGGTCTTTATTTTTATTTCTCTATAGTTTCCAATGATTTACCTTCCATTGCCATTTTTCAGCTTGCACTTTCAAAAAGGCTTCTGATAGTTGGGGGTCGCTGACCCCGGCAACAAAAACAAGACGTGCAACTTTTTGTTAACCTTTTAAGCCACATTTCTACTCTCTGCTCCCCCCTAATTTTACAACCAAATATACCATTTACAGAACTGCAGTCTCTTAAGTGCCCCCGTATACAAGCACAAGGCTATATATATATATATATATACAAACCTTGTGTCTCAACCCTTTCTCCTTGTAGATTGCAAGCTCTTTTGGGCAGGGCTCTCTTCACCTCTTGTATCGGTTACTGATTGCTTTATATGTTACTCCTTGTAGAGTGTAAGCTCTTTTGGGCAGGGCTCCCTTCCCCTCTTGTATCGGTTATTGATGGCTTTATATGTTACTCTGTATGTCTCCTTGTAGAGTGTAAGCTCTTTTGGGCAGGGCTCTCTTCCCCTCTTGTATCGGTTATTGGTTGCTTTATATGTTACTCTGTATGTCTCCTTGTAGAGTGTAAGCTCTTTTGGGCAGGGCTCTCTTCCCCTCTTGTATCGGTTATTGATTGCTTTATATGTTACTCCTTGTAGAGTGTAAGCTCTTTTGGGCAGGGCTCTCTTCACCTCTTGTATCGGTTATTGATTGCTTTATATGTTACTCCTTGTAGAGTGTAAGCTCTTTTGGGCAGGGCTCTCTTCCCCTCTTGTATCGGTTATTGGTTGCTTTATATGTTACTCTGTATGTCTCCTTGTAGATTGTAAGCTCTTTTGGGCAGGGCTCTCTTCACCTCTTGTATCGGTTATTGGTTGCTTTATATGTTACTCTGTATGTCTCCTTGTAGAGTGTAAGCTCTTTTGGGCAGGGCTCTCTTCACCTCTTGTATCGGTTATTGATTGCTTTATATGTTACTCCTTGTAGAGTGTAAGCTCTTTTGGGCAGGGCTCTCTTCCCCTCTTGTATCGGTTATTGATTGCTTTATATGTTACTCCTTGTAGAGTGTAAGCTCTTTTGGGCAGGGCTCTCTTCCCCTCTTGTATCGGTTATTGGTTGCTTTATATGTTACTCTGTATGTCTCCTTGTAGAGTGTAAGCTCTTTTGGGCAGGGCTCTCTTCACCTCTTGTATCGGTTATTGATTGCTTTATATGTTACTCCTTGTAGAGTGTAAGCTCTTTTGGGCAGGGCTCTCTTCCCCTCTTGTATCGGTTATTGATTGCTTTATATGTTACTCTGTATGCCCAATGTATGAAACCCACTTATTGTACAGCGCTGCGGGATATGTTGGCGCTTTATAGATACATGTTAATAAAATATATATATACTGTATATATACGGCCGTGCTTAGGCCCCAGCTCTGCGTCTGCGCTCTGAGAAGAACTAATTTATTAGTACAATCACATAAGCGGCAGTAATTTCATGTTAGTGATTTACATGTAATAGCATTAGCCCCCCCATCTCCTGGCAGTGTGGCCCTCTCCCATGATGGATGTTCTGCCTAAGAACAGATGATTGTTTGATTGTTTTCACAGCAAACGGATCAGCATTTTAATTTTTTTTTTATTTTCCTCTTTTTCTTTTCCCCCCGTCTCGGTGTTTATTGCTTATTTGGCCTCTTGCTAAGCTTGTAAGAAACTTGGCTAAATGGAAAATGAATAAATGTAATTACTGCGGTTGACAGTGGTAATCTGTGTGGGTTTTCATATTGGCTTTACCAGCGCTAATCTAATCAGCCGGGAGAATGTGTCACTGCATTAACGCTCTGATAGAAAGCAGAGTCCTGAAATGCGCAGCCCATTGCGAGGGGCCCCTGTGTGCCGGCTCCGGCTGCCAACTGGAGAAATGGGTTTTAATGTGGCAGTTTCAGTACAGAGATTTTTTATATTTTTAGTAGGAACATAGGAAATTCACCCCATGAATGTATTTATTGTTTAATAGTTTGTACTATAGACTGTTAGAATTCAACATTGCACATCTGCTTTTACCCACTAGGGGGGCAGTTGCACTGTGACAGAATGCTCTGTTATACAGATAGCTAGAATCTCAGCCATAAAGCAGGGCAGGACTGCTGCTTACAATGGGGGGATCAGATAGGATCTGTGCCACTGTGACAGAATGCTCTGTTATACAGATAGCTAGAATCTCAGCCATAAAGCAGGGCAGGACTGCTGCTTACAATGGGGGGATCAGATAGGATCTGTGCCACTGTGACAGAATGCTCTGTTATACAGATAGCTAGAATCTCAGCCATAAAGCAGGGCAGGACTGCTGCTTACAATGGGGGGGGATCAGATAGGATCTGTGCCACTGTGACAGAATGCTCTGTTATACAGATAGCTGGAATCTCAGCCATAAAGCAGGGCAGGACTGCTGCTTACAATGGGGGGATCAGATAGGATCTGTGCCACTGTGACAGAATGCTCTGTTATACAGATAGCTAGAATCTCAGCCATAAAGCAGGGCAGGACTGCTGCTTACAATGGGAGGATCAGATAGGATCTGTGCCACTGTGACAGAATGCTCTGTTATACAGATAGCTGGAATCTCAGCCATAAAGCAGGGCAGGACTGCTGCTTACAATGGGGGGGATCAGATAGGATCTGTGCCACTGTGACAGAATGCTCTGTTATACAGATAGCTAGAATCTCAGCCATAAAGCAGGGCAGGACTGCTGCTTACAATGGGGGGATCAGATAGGATCTGTGCCACTGTGACAGAATGCTCTGTTATACAGATAGCTAGAATCTCAGCCATAAAGCAGGGCAGGACTGCTGCTTACAATGGGAGGATCAGATAGGATCTGTGCCACTGTGACAGAATGCTCTGTTATACAGATAGCTGGAATCTCAGCCATAAAGCAGGGCAGGACTGCTGCTTACAATGGGGGGATCAGATAGGATCTGTGCCACTGTGACAGAATGCTCTGTTATACAGATAGCTGGAATCTCAGCCATAAAGCAGGGCAGGACTGCTGCTTACAATGGCGATCAAAAAATGGACATGATTTCTAGAGCAAATCCCTGGCTCTATAACCTGAAGGAGTGGCTATTTTTTAGCAGAAGTCCAGCTGGAGATACAGAGGCGCAAAGTTGCAACTGCAGCACCTGTAACATTAGGTTGTTTTGGTGATTTTGAACTTGGTGAGAACAACAAAATTGGAAGAAAAAGGGCCATAAAATGGAGACCAAAATTGCTGCATTTTAGCTGCAAGGGACTAATGTATTCCTTATTGATCCCCGCGAGTGTCTGACAGCTGCACCCCTCTCCTCTCGCCCCGTGACCTCGGAGGGAAGTGAAACAATAACAAAATGTTGCAGAAATTAAAAATAATCCCCTTTCCATAATAACAAGACTAAAATAGCCATCTTGCTGGACATCTGTTCCACTCGTCTATTTATTTGATTTGGGGGGGGGGAGCAGAACATCTCGGAAGTGCATAGATATGGCCAAAGGCAATACCAACCCATCTCACCCCAAGCGAGGGATTATCCGGGGGTACCCTGCAGCCTGGCACCCCATTGTTACCGGAGATATTGTACACATGGCAGCTAAAAAATAAATACTAGGTTGGCACACATCATGGGAAGATTAGAACCCTTGGCAACAGACACAGTTTTTTCACCTGCATAAAAGTATGGTTTATGGTATCTCTCTGTACAGGCGATGAGCAAACTTAGGGGGCTGTTCCTGCTGAATTGTGCTTAGTACAGGGGAATCCCTATGTGCCATAGTTTTATGGTATCTCTCTGTACAGGCTATGAGCAAACTTAGGGGCTGTTCCTGCTGAATTGTGCTTAGTACAGAGGAATCCCTATGTGCCATAGTTTTATGGTATCTCTCTGTACAGGCGATGAGCAAACTTAGGGGGCTGTTCCTGCTGAATTGTGCTTAGTACAGGGGAATCCCTATGTGCCATAGTTTTATGGTATCTCTCTGTACAGGCTATGGGCAAACTTAGGGGGCTGTTCCTGCTGAATTGTGCTTAGTACAGGGGAATCCCTATGTGCCATAGTTTTATGGTATCTCTCTGTACAGGCTATGAGCAAACTTAGGGGCTGTCCCGCTGAATTGTGCTTAGTACAGGGGAATCCCTATGTGCCATAGTTTTATGGTATCTCTCTGTACAGGCTATGGGCAAACTTAGGGGGCTGTTCCTGCTGAATTGTGCTTAGTACAGGGGAATCCCTATGTGCCATAGTTTTATGGTATCTCTCTGTACAGGCTATGAGCAAACTTAGGGGGCTGTTCCTGCTGAATTGTGCTTAGTACAGGGGAATCCCTATGTGCCATAGTTTTATGGTATCTCTCTGTACAGGCTATGAGCAAACTTAGGGGGCTGTTCCTGCTGAATTGTGCTTAGTACAGGGGAATCCCTATGTGCCATAGTTTTATGGTATCTCTCTGTACAGGCTATGAGCAAACTTAGGGGGCTGTTCCTGCTGAATTGTGCTTAGTACAGGGGAATCCCTATGTGCCATAGTTTTATGGTATCTCTCTGTACAGGCTATGAGCAAACTTATGGGGCTGTTCCTGCTGAATTGTGCTTAGTACAGGGGAATCCCTATGTGCCATAGTTTTATGGTATCTCTCTGTACAAGCTATGAGCAAACTTAGGGGGCTGTTCCTGCTGAATTGTGCTTAGTACAGGGGAATCCCTATGTGCCATAGTTTTATGGTATCTGTACAGGCTATGAGCAAACTTAGGGGGCTGTTCCTGCTGAATTGTGCTTAGTACAGGGGAATCCCTATGTGCCATAGTTTTATGGTATCTCTCTGTACAGGCTATGAGCAAACTGTGACACATGAGTCAATTATGTCCCAAATTGCCCCTCTATTCACTCTATGACAATTACATGAAGAGTTCGCTTACTCACCAGGGGAAACGCTAACTGCCACTACTAATAGCCGGGGCAACAGAATGGCCTTGTCATTGCCCCAGAGATATGATTAGACAGTGCCTCAAACACGAAGCTGAGGGCGCCATCTTTATTATTACATATTGGGTTCCCCTTGGCTCTGTCACTGTGTATAAAGAACTATTTCCATTGAAAACAATAAAACAACGGATTTGCCCAAATGCATGATTTCTTATATTATATAACTCATTCCCATCATTCCCACGTATCACAGCCCCCAAAAAAGAAATCAATTTGAATACAACCACGCAGTTAGGTGCGCCCCCCCAGGGAGCCGCAATCCCGCAGCCCATTGTTATATATGTATTTGCTTTGTACAAAGAGTAAATGTGTCTGTATAGTCGCTGCTAGTGATGGGCGAAATGTTTCGGCAAGCATGGATTCGCCGTGGAAAAATTTGCTGTGCGTCCAAAAATTGTCGCGGGCGACGAAATGATAGCCGCGGGCGACGAAATAATAGCCACGCGACGAAATAATAACCGCGGGCAACAAAATAATAGTCGTGCGATGAAATAATAGCCGCGGGTGACAAAATAATAGTCGTGCGACGAAATAATAACCGCGGGCGACGAAATAATAATCGTGCGACGAAATAATAGCCGCGGGTGACGAAATAATAGTCGCGCGACGAAATAATAGCCGTGGGCGACGAAATAATAGCCGCGGGTGACGAAATAATAGTCGCACGACGAAATAATAGCCACGGGTGATGAAATAATAGCCGTGGGCGACGAAATAATAGCCACGGGTGACGAAATAATAGCCGTGGGCGACAAAATAATGGCCACGGGCGACAAAATAATAGCCGTGGGTGACGAAACAATAGCCGCGGGCGATGAAATAATAGCCGTGCGACGAAATAATAGCCGCGGGCGACGAAATAATAACCGTGTGACGAAATAATAGCCGCAGGTGACAAATTTTTTTGACGTGCAACATTTTCGCCGTTTCGCGAATTTTTCGCCGTTTTGCGAATCTTTTGAAAGATTCGGGACAGATTCGCTCATCACTAGTCGCTGCACCTCTTATTGTTCTGCGTTTTATCATTAAAAGGGAATGAATATTGGAAACCGCTCCCTGCCTATCGGATATTGCCCCTTTCCTGTATTCTCGGGGACGCGGCCTGTTCGCCAACGAGGAGGTGGGGGGGGGGGAGGAAAAAAAAAACCAGATTGCTGTGCTTATGCTAATTTTATGCTCTCTGAGTTGTGTGTGTTATTCAAAGCCGTTATTGCAAGTAATCTTATTTTTTTTAACGCCCCCGGGTATATCAGGCCTCACAATGGGTCTGCAGACCGAATCAGAGCCGTGACGGTGGGCTGCTAAATGGCAGCTTTCCCTCCACAATCTGATATGGGTTTACTTCGCAAACAGTAATAAAATGAAACAAATCAGATTTCCAAGTAAATAAACCAGACTTCAGTGGCAGTGACAATGGTCAGAACAACAAGATTTTAATAAGCGATACGCGAGGAAATGTGAAAAAAAATAGAGCGTTTGTCGTCCCCCGCAGGAAGGAGTCGAGCAGCTAACACAACAGCGGTCGATTGGCCGCAATGTAAAATAAACATTCTTTTTTTTACGTATTATCACAAGTTGATGCCATAAGGATTGCACGGCCCGGTGACTGTGCTCATGAAATATGCAATAGATCCGTGTCCCTGTCATGTTTGGGCTGAAATTTTTATTTAAAGAGCACCCCCGCCTACGGGGGCATTGGGCTGTTATTATATTTAGGGAATTTGTAGGTCATTATAGTTAAAGATATATATATCAGTCTTTTATAATCTCTATTATAGCATGGGAGTGATGGTGGGTTGGGCAGACGTGTTGGGGTCGTTGCCTAGGGTACAAATACTTCTTGGGGCGGTTCTGGGAGTAGAAATCTACCTTCATGCTCACCAGTGGTGGAACTAGCAAGGAGCAGACCCTGCAGCCAGAAGGGCCTCCAGACATAGGGGGTCTGTTAATGACTGGTGAAGCCACATCTAGAGTTGGGGTTGCTTGTAGGGCCCACAATTCTCAGCTCACACCACTGGGGCTCACAAGCATCTCAGCATCCCTTCAACTTGGGTTCTCAATCTCTTGCCTTAAATAGGTCATTATATTTAAAGATATATATCTTTTATAATCTCTATAAGAGGATGGGGGTGATGGTGGTTTGGGCAGACATGTTGGGGTCCTTGCCTAGGGCGCAAGTACTTCTTGGGAGTAGAAATCTACCTTCATGCTCACCAGTGGTGGAACTAGCAAGGAGCAGACCCTGCAGCCAGAAGGGCCTCCAGACAGAGGGGGTCTGTTAATGACTGGTGAAGTTGCATCTAGAGTTGGGGGTTGCTTGTGGGGCCCACAATTCCCAGCTCACACCACTGGTGCTCACAAGCATCTCAGAATCCCTACAACTTGGGTTCTCACTCTCTTGCCTTTAAATGGAGAGAAAGCTCTTCTTTCACCCTACTTTGGAGTTTTCCATCACCAGTCTTCTGCCTTAAGGCTTCTTCTCCAGGTATGAAGGTGTCCATACAGGGACAATAGAAGCTGCGGAGTTGGTTGGGCTGTTATTACATTTAGGGAATTTGTAGGTCATTATATTTAAAGATATATATCTTTTATAATCTCTATAAGAGGATGGGAGTGATGGTGGGTTGGGCAGACGTGTTGGGGTCGTTGCCTAGGGCACAAGTACTTCTTGGGGCGGTTCTGGGAGTAGAAATCTACCTTCATGCTCACCAGTGGCAAGAAGTAGACTCTGCAGCCAAAGGGCCTCCAGACAGAGGGGGTCTGTTAATGACTGGTGAAGCCACATCTAGAGTTGGGGCTGCTTGTGGGGCCCACAATTCCCAGCTTACACCACTGGTGCTCACAAGCATCTCAGCATCCCTACAACTTGGGTTCTCACTCTTTTGCCTTAAATGGAGAGGAAGCTCTTCTTTCACCCTACTTTGGAGTTTTCCTTCACCAGTCTTCTGCCTTAAGGCTTCTTCCCCAGGTATGAAGGTGTCCATACATGGACAAAAGAAGCTGCGGGCGTGGTTGGTCTGTTATTACATTTAGGGAATTTGTAGAACTTTATATTTAAAGATATAAATATATCTGTCTTTTATAATCTCTATTAGAGGATGGGAGTGATGGTGGGTTAGGCAGACATGTTGAGGTCCTTGCCTAGGGCACAAGTACTTCTTGGGGTTGTTCTGGGAGTAGAAATCTACCTTCATGCTCACCAGTGGTGGAACTAGCAAGGAGCAGACCCTGCAGCCAAAGGGCCTCCAGACAGAGGGGGTCTGTTAATGACTGGTGAAGCCGCATCTAGAGTTGGGGCTGCTTGTGGGGCCCAAAATTCCCAGTTTACACCACTTGGGCTCATAAGCATCTCAGCATCCCTACAACTTGGGTTCTCAGTATCTGCCTTAAATGGAGAGAAAGCTCTTCTTTTTACCCTACTTTGGAGTTTTCCCATTACCAGTCTTCTGCCTTAAGACTTTTTCTCCAGGTATGAAGGTGTCCATACATGGACAATAGATGCTGCGGACTTGGTTGGTCTGTTATTACATTTAGGGAATTTGTAGGTCGTTATATTTAAAGATATATATATATATATCTGTCTTTTATAATCTCTATTAGAGAATGGGAGTGATGGTGGGTTGGGCAGACGTGTTGGGGTCGTTGCCTAGGGCACAAGTACTTCTTGGGGTGGTTCTGGGAGTAGAAATCTACCTTCATGCTCACCAGTGGCAAGGAGCAGACCCTGCAGCCAGAAGGGCCTCCAGACATAGGGGGTCTATTAATGACTGGTGAAACTGTATCTAGAGTTGAGGGTTGCTTGTGGGGCCCACAATTCCCAGCTTACACCACTGGTGCTTAAAAGCATCTCTGCATCCCTACATCTTGGGTTTGCCTTAAATGGAGAGAAAGCTCTTCTTTCACCCTACTTTGAAGTTTTCCATCACCAGTCTTCTGCCTTCTCCGGGTATGAAGGTGTCCATACATGACAGACATACAAACAATAGAAGTTGTGGACTTGGCCCTTCCCGACAGTGTTGGCAGGTTATTGTCCTGTGTATGGGGCCTTCAGAGTGCCTGCCAGATATTTATTCGGCAGTTTAGAAAGGACCATAGTGGCACATTAATATATTTCCCAATGGGTTTCCTTAGGTCCACAATGGGATGTGTGGGAGCAATCTGATCTTCAGGGTTTGGACCAGCATACCGGTGGCCAGATCAGTTTATGATCTTAATATGCATGTCCTGCTTGAAGTCTCTAAGTCTGTGTTTTTGGTTGCTGGGTGCTTGCACGCACCCGTGTTCCCATATAAATAGTGTTAAAGGAACAGTAACACCAAAAAATGAAAGTGTATAAAAGTAACTAAAATATAATGTGCTGCTGCCCTGCACTGGTAAAAGTTGTGTGTTTACTTCAGAAAGTCGACTATAATTTATATAAATAAGCTGCTGTGTAGCCATGGAGGCAGCCATTCAAAGGAGAAAAGGCACAGGCACATAGCAGATAACAGATAAAACACTATTGTATTCTACAGAGCTTATCTGTTATCTGCTATGTAACCTGTGCCTTTTCTACTTTTTTCCAGCTTGAATGGCTGCCCCCGGGGCTACACAGCAGCTTATTATATAAATTATAGTAGTGTTACTGTAGCAAACACACCAGTTTTACCAGTGCAGGGCAACAGTGCATTATATTTTTATTACTTTAAAGCTCTTTCATTTTTTGGTGTTACTGTTTCTTTAAGACAAGTGAATATGATTAGCCCTTTAGCACGGGCCAATAAACTGTGCATTTTCACCTACATTGGTGCCAAACATGTGTGCCGGGCAGGGGGTGGGCAATGATGTCACAGGGGTGGGGAAGAGGTGGGGCTGTGACATCATAAGAGGTGGGGCATCAATCTCAGTAAGTTCTGCCCAGTTTTCCTAATTTGGAGAACCGGCCAGGAGGTTTTGACCTGGACAGCCCTTCCGAAAACCAGCCTTTCCGGGTCAAAACCGGACTGGCGGCAACCCTAGTGTGAGGAGTGTAGTGGTGCAGTTCTACATGTTCTACAGGGGCCCAGGCTAAATGCAAGAGGTCCAATGTAACTTAAATACTGCTCTAGGTGCAGGCAAAAGGGCCACATTAGCACTTACTGGTACCAATAGTATTAGATCTGTTTTGTATGGAGTTTGTGTGAGCAAACAGGGTGGGAATGGAGTGTGCAGGGCCCACCAAGGCTTCTGCCCCAGGGGCACCCATACCCCCCAGGGGCCCCTGCAGCCACCTCCCCCCCAGCACTCTTACATTATCCTTATCTGCAGAGCAATGGGGGAGAGAGACCAGAGGGGGGGCATTGCGTCTGGATTGCCGTGTCTTTTCCCAGCGCCTCGCCAGCCCAGTCGGCGGGATTTTTGTTGTTATTCTCATACAGTTTTATTGAGTATATTTTGCATAACTGCTGTCAGGGGGTGGCAGGCTGGGGGGACGCCGCTGCAATTCTGCCCCAGCACCCAGATGATTACAGTTCCGCTCCTCTGCCTTTTGCCACAGAAAAAATAAGCATATCTAATTTGTGGCTGAGAGCAAAGACGGTTTCCTTATACAGAGAAATCCTGTGTTTATTGCCGCGTGGAAGCACGTAGTTTATTTCCCTCCAAAGGGCCGTGTTTATTGGCAGCCAGTTAGGAGCAGCCCAAGCATGATATAAAAGGATAACGTATCCCCTACTGTGCGTAATAAGGATATAACAAGACTCCAAGGTGACTAGTAATATCCTTTTTACTCACAGCAGGAGACGCATTATTTATTGTAATACATGGAAAATAATTAAGAGAAAAATAATAGCATTTTGGCGTTGTGTTTAGCTTCACGGGCTCCTATACCCACGCGCAGATATTACAGCCTGTCTTATTTGTAAGGAGGTTTTTGCCTTCTATTTATTTGGCACAGAGCGAGAGCAGGGCTTACTGAGCGCAGCAAATATCCCTTGTCTGTCTGTTTAAAGGCATCTAGACATATGGGAATGTTTAGCTGAGACTATCAGGGTCGGACTAGGCCAACGGGGTACTTGGGAAAGAACCTGTTGGGCCACGGCGCTCATGTGTAGGGGCCACCTTTGTACTTTATCAAGAAAAAAATCCCTAATGGCCAGTCAAACAGGGCTAGAGTGATTGGGACCAGGGTCGGACTGGGGGGAGAAGGGCCCACCGGGACTTCCGCTCCAGGGGCCCTGCAGGTGCCCGCGCCCCCCCACCCGCAGAAGCCCCCCCTAACCCCCCTCGCAGGGCCCCCCCCTCGACGTCCTCCCCCGAGCATGCACTTCTCAGGGTTGCCACCTGTCCTGTTTTGACCTGGACAGCCTGGTTTTTCGGTAGGGTTGTCTGGGTCATAACTACCTGCCTGGTTTTCCCAATATGGCAGGATTCTCGAAGATTGCCCAATCGTTGATCGCTGTATCACATCCCCGCCCCCATAATGGCGCGGCCTTTCCCCATGATGTCACACCCTGCCTCCCTGCCCGGAGTTCCCAGCCCGGGGAGATGGCAACCCTACTAGTGGGCCCTGGGGACCCAGTCCACTCCTTCTGCCACCTACAGGCGCCAGCGCATCTCCTCCCTGTTGCAGTCACAAGGAGTAGGCCATACACGGGCCGATTGTAGCTGCCGATATTCGGCGGCTTATCGGCCCGTGTAGGGGCACAAACGACGGGCCTGCCCAACCGACATCTGGCCTAAAATCGTGCAGATATCAATCGGGCAGGTTAAATAATTTAGTTGGATCGGGGACCACATCGGCTCGTTAATGCGGTCCCCAAACCGACTGCTTATTCCGGCGTCCAGGGCCAAACGACCAAATTAGCCTCAATTCACTCAATATCACCCATCCGTAGGTGTATGGCCACCTTAGGTTTGGTACATGGGGGGGTTGATGTCGTGACTGGACCCAGGGGACACCCCAGTCTGACCCTGGAGATCTATAGATAGACAATGATCTATAGATAACAGCAGGAACTAATACACAGGCAACACACACCAACAAATTATGGACCCATCTTTCCTCTCTTCTGTCTTTCATATTCACCATAATACACGGCATCATTTACTCAAAAATAGAATTATGTTTCAGGCTACTGTATGGCAGGTAATTAGGGCACAACACTTACATACTCATCAACTTTAAACAGCCAGGGTATTTAGCTATGCAATGATGTCATTTGAGATGTCATACGGGGGCAAATGGTATGGCCCAGTTACAGGTTTGGCCTGGAGCGATGTAGCTGGATTTGCCAGCTTTGAAAAATTGTCCTGCCTTTAATGGCATTTGTGTAATTAACACTGTACGTATGCCAACAATCTCATGAGCTTAATAAGACTTTGTAAAACTAGAAGGTTGCAGTTTGCGAGACTGTGGTGTAACCCTGTTATATATATTTAAGTCTATTAAGATAATATCTTATATTAAATATGTAATATAAAGTGTGCCAATGTAATTTATTATATACTGTTGCCTTGCACTGGTACAGCTGGGGTGTTTGCTACAGAAACCCTACTATAGTTTATATAAATACCCTGCTGTGTAGCCCCGGGGGCAGCCATTCCTGCACTGGTACAGCTGGGGTGTTTGCTACAGAAACCCTACTATAGTTTATATAAATACCCTGCTGTGTAGCCCCGGGGGCAGCCATTCCTGCACTGGTACAGCTGGGGTGTTTGCTACAGAAACCCTACTATAGTTTATATAAATACCCTGCTGTGTAGCCCCGGGGGCAGCCATTCCTGCACTGGTACAGCTGGGGTGTTTGCTACAGAAACCCTACTATAGTTTATATAAATACCCCGCTGTGTAGCCCCGGGGGCAGCCATTCCTGCACTGGTACAGCTGGGGTGTTTGCTACAGAAACCCTACTATAGTTTATATAAATACCCCGCTGTGTAGCCCCGGGGGCAGCCATTCCTGCACTGGTACAGCTGGGGTGTTTGCTACAGAAACCCTACTATAGTTTATATAAATACCCCGCTGTGTAGCCCCGGGGGCAGCCGTTCCTGCACTGGTACAGCTGGGGTGTTTGCTACAGAAACCCTACTATAGTTTATATAAATACCCCGCTGTGTAGCCCCGGGGGCAGCCATTCCTGCACTGGTACAGCTGGGGTGTTTGCTACAGAAACCCTACTATAGTTTATATAAATACCCTGCTGTGTAGCCCCGGGGGCAGCCATTCCTGCACTGGTACAGCTGGGGTGTTTGCTACAGAAACCCTACTATAGTTTATATAAATACCCTGCTGTGTAGCCCCGGGGCAGCCGTTCCTGCACTGGTACAGCTGGGGTGTTTGCTACAGAAACCCTACTATAGTTTATATAAATACCCCGCTGTGTAGCCCCGGGGGCAGCCATTCCTGCACTGGTACAGCTGGGGTGTTTGCTACAGAAACCCTACTATAGTTTATATAAATACCCCGCTGTGTAGCCCCGGGGGCAGCCATTCCTGCACTGGTACAACTGTGCTACTATAGTTTATATAAATGAATTTGCTGAATTCTCCAGCCATAACTCTGTAAGACTTATTTTAAAAGTTTGTCCATGAATCACCAACCTGCTATAATATGTTTTGGGCTATTTTTCCCCCGTTTGCTCATCCCACACAGTATCCATACACAGACATATAACACAAAGTACCTTGCACATTATCTGGGGCTTTTGCTTTACTCCAGGCTATACTGTATCTGGCAATAATCACTGCTGGATCTTTTGATCTTTATTTTGAATGAAAAAAAAACCCTCAGTTCTGTCTCTTGTCATCCTCGTACCATTTGCCTCATTTCTTGAGTTGTTCAAATTCCTTCTGCCGGTGTAAAATCCTAGGTATGTCGTATGTGACGCACAAGAACTTCAATAGCGCCTTAAAGAAAGGGCAAGAAAAAGATCATTTCCGCACAAATGGATCGAAAAAAAAAACCCTGTATGTTTATTAATTAATTTAAGATGGTTAATTGTATAGATTGGGGATTTATGGAGACGTTGCCTATGGGATTCTCCTGTTCTATTGTCTCTTCACCATTAGTTGAGTTTTTGGCTTTGGATAGTCATGGTTCCATCTGCTAGAATGGCCACTGTTGGCTGCCTCTTGGTCATATGCCAAATGATACAGGCCAAGTCCTAGGGATCAATGGTACCCCATAGGACAGAGGTACGTTGATATCTTCAGCTCATAATGCAGAATGAAACTATAGCCCCCTACAGTTCCCTAATAAATCTGAATATTTATCAGTACTGGTATGGGACTTGTTATCCAGAATGCTTGGGACCTGGGGTTTTCCGGATAAGGGATATTTCTGTATTTTGGATCTCCATAACTTAAACCCAATAGGGCTGTTCTGCCCCCAATAAGGGGTAATTATATCTTAGTTGGGATCAAGTACAGGTACTGTTTTATTATTACAGAGAAAAGGGAATCATTTAACCATGAAATAAACCCAATAGGGCTGTTCTGCCCCAATAAGGGGTAATTATATCTTAGTTGGGATCAAGTACAGGTACTGTTTTATTATTACAGAGAAAAGGGAATCATTTAACCATTAAATAAACCCAATAGGATTGTTCTGCCCCCAATAAGGGGTAATTATATCTTAGTTGGGATCAAGTACAGGTACTGTTTTATTATTACAGAGAAAAGGGAATCATTTAACCATGAAATAAACCCAATAGGGCTGTTCTGCCCCCAATAAGGGGTAATTATATCTTAGTTGGGATCAAGTACAGGTACTGTTTTATTATTACAGAGAAAAGGGAATCATTTAACCATTAAATAAACCCAATAGGGCTGTTCTGCCCCCAATAAGGGGTAATTATATCTTAGTTGGGATCAAGTACAGGTACTGTTTTATTATTACAGAGAAAAGGGAATCATTTAACCATGAAATAAACCCAATAGGGCTGTTCTGCCCCCAATAAGGGGTAATTATATCTTAGTTGGGATCAAGTACAGGTACTGTTTTATTATTACAGAGAAAAGGGAATCATTTAACCATGAAATAAACCCAATAGGGCTGTTCTGCCCCAATAAGGGGTAATTATATCTTAGTTGGGATCAAGTACAGGTACTGTTTTATTATTACAGAGAAAAGGGAATCATTTAACCATTAAATAAACCCAATAGGGCTGGTTTGCCCCAATAAGGGGTAATTATATCTTAGTTGGGATTCCAGATGGGTTTCCAGATAACGGATCCCATACCTGTATTTTTTTTTATTGCTTTATATATATAAGTTCCATCAGTCCTATCAAAATTCCTTATTTCCATCAAAGTTTCATTTGAGAATATATACGGAAGAGAGAAACATTAATCACCAGTAATAAAATGAGATGATGTTATCAGATCCAAGCAAGTGTGGGCATCCCATGTGTGCCTATGTACAGATATATATCATTTATTATCCCTTTAATGAATAACATGAGAAAATCCTCCACAGGGGGTTGCTAAGACTTTGATGAACGGATTCCGAAATAGAAAATAATTGCGTATTTCATTTACATATGGGTCTTCTCAAATTAAACGTGACCGTATTTACTTGTATTCAAAGGTTAATGGGGACATATAGATGTGTTTTTTAAGTGCATACATAATAATAATATCTAAAAATATAAAACATATATATATATATATATATAGTGATGAGCGAACCTGTCCAATTTTTCAGCAAAAAAATTCAGAAGACTGTGAAAAAATTAGCAAAACGATGAAACATTTCTCCAATGGGAATTTCACTGAGAATCCATGCCTGGCTAAAAAAAAATTGCTCATCACTATATATGCAGGCATGTGATCCATTATCCAGAAACCCATAATCCAGAAAGTTCTGAATTACAGGAAGGCCAATTCCCATAGACTCCATTATAAGCCAATTATTCACATTTTTAGAAATTATTTCCTTTTCTCTGTAATAATAAAACAGTACCTGTACTTGATCCCAACTAAGATATAATTACCCCTTATTGGGGCAGAACAGCCCTATTGGGTTTATTTCATGGTTAAATGATTCCCTTTTCTCTGTAATAATAAAACAGTACCTGTACTTGATCCCAACTAAGATATAATTACCCCTTATTGGGGCAGAACAGCCCTATTGGGTTTATTTAATGGTTAAATGATTCCCTTTTCTCTGTAATAATAAAACAGTACCTGTACTTGATCCCAACTAAGATATAATTACCCCTTATTGGGGCAGAACAGCCCTATTGGGTTTATTTCATGGTTAAATGATTCCCTTTTCTCTGTAATAATAAAACAGTACCTGTACTTGATCCCAACTAAGATATAATTACCCCTTATTGGGGCAGAACAGCCCTATTGGGTTTATTTCATGGTTAAATGATTCCCTTTTCTCTGTAATAATAAAACAATACCTGTACTTGATCCCAACTAAGATATAATTACCCCTTATTGGGGCAGAATAGCCCTATTGGGTTTATTTCATGTTTAAATGATTTTTTAGTAGACAAGGTATGGAGATCCAAATTAAGGAAAGACCCCTTATCCGTGGAAACCCCAGGTCCTGAGCATTCTGGATAACAGGTTCCATACCTGTATGTATATATAAAAAACATATATTATTATAGGAAATTAGATGATGTAGTAATCTGAGCGCTTGGGGAAGGTAAATATTTATTTTCTGTATTGCTCTTCAAATCTCCTTTGATCTGCAGTCGAAAAGTCCAATAATTTAAATCCATTCCATTTACATAGCCTTCCATTAAAATTGCCCCTCGTTATCATTTTCTTGTTTGTGAACGTGGAAGTCGAAATGAAGGTTTATCTATATTCAGGATATTATTCAAATATGACAGCTCACTCCTGTTACGCACGAGACAGCCTTGAAGGGTTTATCTCTCCCGAGGTAACGGGGGAAGATTGGCTTTTTTTTTTATCTTGCCATAATTAGTATTTCATCTAATTTGGTGGTGTTGAGAAGTCTCAGGGAATTTCCCCACTGGAGATCTGAGCCCACCCTGAGGATTGGGTAGGGACAGAGCTAAAAAAAAACGAGCTCACCTACAGCAATTCAGTGTTTCAGGGTCACTTCACATTCTCGGAGATAATTATCTGCAATTAAGGACGTGTCATTGGACGCTGAAATTTGCATTTCTAAAGCTGACATTGTTCTGAAGTTTTTGTTGTTCTTCTGAGACGGGTAATGATTTATTGAGAAATATGGAACTCACCAACAAAAACAAACAATCGGTACCATAAAGTCCCCGGTAGCTGCTGACAAAGGTGTGTGGGTAAGGGCAGTCTAATTCTAAATTCAAAAAGGGGGCTACAAAAACTTATAGGGTAACACAAAGAGAGAGAGAGTGTAAGGTATTGTCTTCTGGTTTCTGGTAGGTATTGTCTTCTTGTTTCCCGTAGATATTGCCTTCTGATTTCCTGTAGGTATTGTCTTCTGGATTCCCGTAGATATTGTTTTCTGGTTTCCCGTAGGTATTGTCTTCTGGTTTCCCGTAGGTATTGTCTTCTGGTTTCCTGTAGGTATTGTCTTCTGGTGTCCCGTAGGTATTGTCTTCTGGTTTCCTGTAGGTATTGTCTTCTGGTTTCCCGTAGGTATTGTCTTCTGGTTTCCCGTAGGTATTGTCTTCTGGTTTCCCGTAGGTATTGTCTTCTGGTGTCCCGTAGGTATTGTCTTCTGGTTTCCCGTAGGTATTGTCTTCTGGTTTCCTGTAGGTATTGTCTTCTGGTTTCCTGTAGGTATTGTCTTCTGGTGTCCCGTAGGTATTGTCTTCTGGTTTCCGGTAGGTATTGTCTTCTGATTTCTGGTAGGTATTGTCTTCTGGTTTCCGGTAGGTATTGTCTTCTGGTTTCCGGTAGGTATTGTCTTCTGGTTTCCGGTAGGTATTGTCTTCTGGTTTCCTGTAGGTATTGTCTTCTGGTGTCCCGTAGGTATTGTCTTCTGGTTTCCTGTAGGTATTGTCTTCTGGTTTCCTGTAGGTATTGTCTTCTGGTGTCCCGTAGGTATTGTCTTCTGGTTTCCTGTAGGTATTGTCTTCTGGTTTCCCGTAGGTATTGTCTTCTGGTTTCCCGTAGGTATTGTCTTCTGGTTTCCCGTAGGTATTGTCTTCTGGTGTCCCGTAGGTATTGTCTTCTGGTTTCCCGTAGGTATTGTCTTCTGGTTTCCTGTAGGTATTGTCTTCTGGTTTCCTGTAGGTATTGTCTTCTGGTGTCCCGTAGGTATTGTCTTCTGGTTTCCGGTAGGTATTGTCTTCTGATTTCTGGTAGGTATTGTCTTCTGGTTTCCGGTAGGTATTGTCTTCTGGTTTCCGGTAGGTATTGTCTTCTGGTTTCCGGTAGGTATTGTCTTCTGGTTTCCTGTAGGTATTGTCTTCTGGTGTCCCGTAGGTATTGTCTTCTGGTTTCCGGTAGGTATTGTCTTCTGGTTTCTGGTAGGTATTGTCTTCTGTTTTCCCGTAGGTATTGTCTTCTGGTTTACCTTAGGTATTGTCTTCTGATTTCCTGTAGGTATTGTCTTCTGGTTTCCAGTAGGTATTGTCTTCTGGTGTCCCGTAGATATTGTCTTCTGGTTTTCCGTAGGTATTGTCTTCTGGTTTCCCGTAGGTATTATCTTCTGGTGTCCCGTAGGTATTGTCTGCTGGTGTTCCGTAGGTATTGTCTGCTGGTGTTCCGTAGGTATTGTCTTCTGGTTTCCGGTAGGTATTGTCTTCTGGTTTCCCGTAGATATTGTCTTCTGGTGTCCAGTAGGTATTGTCTTCTGGTGTCCCGTAGGTGGACATATTGGGAGAAGATGCTGTCGCTTTGCAATCTTACAGTGTATGGCCACCTTAAGTGCCCCAATAGGCATGAAATGTGTTAGGCCAATATCTGGCTTTAAACAAATGACATAATACTTGTATTGGCTTATATTGAAGTGTACCTACTGCAGTCTCTGTCCCAGGTTCTTCCTTCTAGGTGCAAAGTTACCCAAAGGGACTCCCAAAGAGTATCAAAAAATGTGCAAAAAAGTTCAAATATTTGGGCATAAGATATTAATCATCGGCTGCCTATGATTTACGGTGGCCATACATGGGTTGATAATAGCTACTGATATCGGTCCTTTAGACTGATTCGGCAGCTTATCTGCCTATGTATGGACAGGAACGATGGGTCTCCCCAACCGACGCATGGCCTGAAATTGGGCAGATCTCGATCGGACAAGATTGATTTTTCCGTCGGATCGGAAATCACATCAGCTTGTTGATGCTGTCCCCGAACCGATGGCGTCTCCACCCACCATTTTAATTTGATTGTTTGGCCCTAGCCCAATGTTGCCCACCCGTAGGTGGACATATAGGGAGAAGATGCGTTTGCTTGGTGATCTTACAGTTTATGGCCATCTTAAGTGCCCCAATAGGCACAAAATGCGTTAGGTCAATATCTTATGTCCTAATTCAGTGATCCTCAACCAGTGGCTCGGGGGCACATTGCTCAGCAAACCCTTGGGTGTTGCTCCCAGTGGCTTCAAAGTTAGTGCCCATTTTTTAATTTCTGACTTGAAGGCATGTTTTGGAGGCATAAAAACCACGTGTACTGCTAAACAGAGCCTCTAGTAGTCTGCCTGTCCACATTGGGCTACTAATTAACCAATCTGAGCCCTTATTGCCCACTTTGGGCACTTGTCACCCCTAAATTTCCTCCTCCTTCTCTGTCTCTTTTCCAAATCCTGTAGTGAGAAGTCATTTGGAGCATTTGGAGCATTTGACCAACATGGTCTATTTTCTAACATCTGTCCTGATATTGGGATTGGGAGTCACTTGCATTATCTTTATTACAGTTATTGACAATATAAGGAAAAAATGACATTTAGGCACTGTGAGCCCATTTGGCCAAGTCTAGCTTTGAAGGGCCATCCCAAAGACTGGATCATGTAAGATTTATGTAGTTTAGTTTTGGTATATTTATGTATATTGGTGTTTGGTCTTGTCTGCAATAGATGGGTGAACATAGTTTCAGAATTCTTATCTACTGTGTATGTTCTTTGGAAATAGTAACTGGTAAAACTAGTTTGGTGCCTGGTGTCTGATATAAAGGGACAAAGACAAGAGGGGTCCATCACATAATTTTTGCCCTGAACTTTTTTGGTCTGCTTTAAAATGATAATGTTAGTTCCAGGGGTACCCAGGGCACAAATAAGCCCTCACCCCAAATCTCCCCCTAACTGGCCTTCAGGCTGGGCCCCCTTAGCCCATAACAAGGTTACAGATATATAGAAACATTGGGGTAACAGTCACCCCGCTATAGTTCCAGGGGTACCCAGGGCACAAATAAGCACTCACCCCAAATCCCCCCTAACTGGCCTTCAGGCTGGGCCCCCTTAGCCCATAACAAGGTTACAGATATATAGAAACATTGGGGTAACAGTCACCCTGCTATAGTTCCAGGGGTACCCAGGGCACAAATAAGCACTCACCCCAAATCCCCCCCTAACTGGCCTTCAGGCTGGGCCCCCTTAGCCCATAACAAGGTTACAGATATATAGAAACATTGGGGTAACAGTCACCCCGCTATAGTTCCAGGGGTACCCAGGGCAAAAATGAGCACTCACCCCAAATCCCCCCCTAACTGGCCTTCAGGCTGGGCCCCCTTAGCCCATAACAAGGTTACAGATATATAGAAACATTGGGGTAACAGTCACCCTGCTATAGTTCCAGGGGTACCCAGGGCACAAATAAGCACTCACCCCAAATCCCCCCTAACTGGCCTTCAGGCTGGGCCCCCTTAGCCCATAACAAGGTTACAGATATATAGAAACATTGGGGTAACAGTCACCCTGCTATAGTTCCAGGGGTACCCAGGGCACAAATAAGCACTCACCCCAAATCCCCCCTAACTGGCCTTCAGGCTGGGCCCCCTTAGCCCATAACAAGGTTACAGATATATAGAAACATTGGGGTAACAGTCACCCTGCAATTGGCTAATGACCCACAGTGTTCAACAAATTCTTATAATTCCTTTACAATTTACCAGTGATTCTGACACGGGAGATCCATTCCTTTCCCTGATAATGCTGAATGCCTTTCTCAGTGCCTGGGAATCGGGACGTTTCCCTTTAAGGAGATGCGAGTGACAGATTTTCCCATTTGCATATGTTAGCCCTGATAACTGTCATGCTGGGACCACGCTACTCTCCCTAAGTGTCGTATTATCAAATTTACATCACAACGTGATTAGTTTTGTTAAGGAACGGCGGAATCCGTGTTCTGCATACTCTATCACATTACGGGAAACTCCTCGCGTTGCTCGTTCTCACCATCTCTTGGGCGGCCAATGATTGTTGAGTGTTTGTAAGGCGAAAGGGGGAAAAAAAAAAAAAGCCATATATTATCATTCAGTTGGCAGTTGCTGAGAAGTGATAATAGACGTGAGCATTGACTAGACCCAATATTAGTGAAGGTACTGGAAAGCCATATTTGCCTTTCATAGCCCGGGGGCGGCGGTGATCCCCAGTTTGTCCTATCTGTCAGTCTATTTGATCTCCAAATGAATTGCTTTTGATAACAGCTATATAAATGCAGAGCGGTTCCACTGGGCCTTCTTAAATGAGACGGCGCTCTTTCATCTCCGGGTAATTTCGCCAGACTCGTTGGGCGCTTTAATGCATTGATATATGATTCATCGCAGGCGCGGGAAAGGCTGCATTTATTTTTGCACTAAATTTCCCCCCTCAAACTTTTCATGTGAAGGAATAAAAGATTCCCGGGCTTGTTAGTTAAATGTTTAATCATTTACGGGCCAAAAATTATTATTACAGGAAAGGCTTCTGTGCGCACTTTGTTCCCAGAAACATTATAGTAGGAATAGAGAGGAGAGATGTATGGGAGAATATTCAGAAGACGGAGAGAGAGATTTTTTTAAAGCAGATTTGAAGTCATGATTTTCTTTTTCTCTGTAATAATAAAACAGTACCTGTACTTGATCCCAACTAAGATATAATTACCCCTTATTGGGGGCAGAACAGCCCTATTGGGTTTATTTCATGGTTAAATGATTCCCTTTTCTCTGTAATAATAAAACAGTACCTGTACTTGATCCCAACTAAGATATAATTGCCCCTTATTGGGGCAGAACAGCCCTATTGGGTTTATTTCATGGTTAAATGATTCCCTTTTCTCTGTAATAATAAAACAGTACCTGTACTTGATCCCAACTAAGATATAATTACCCCTTATTGGGGGCAGAACAGCCCTATTGGGTTTATTTCATGGTTAAATGATTCCCTTTTCTCTGTAATAATAAAACAGTACCTGTACTTGATCCCAACTAAGATATAATTACCCCTTATTGGGGCAGAACAGCCCTATTGGGTTTATTTAATGGTTAAATGATTCCCTTTTCTCTGTAATAATAAAACAGTACCTGTACTTGATCCCAACTAAGATATAATTACCCCTTATTGGGGCAGAACAGCCCTATTGGGTTTATTTAATGGTTAAATGATTCCCTTTTCTCTGTAATAATAAAACAGTACCTGTACTTGATCCCAACTAAGATATAATTACCCCTTATTGGGGGCAGAACAGCCTTATTGGGTTTATTTAATGGTTAAATGATTCCCTTTTCTCTGTAATAATAAAACAATACCTGTACTTGATCCCAACTAAGATATACCCCTTATTGGGGGCAGAACAGCCCTATTGGGTTTATTTAATGGTTAAATGATTCCCTTTTCTCTGTAATAATAAAACAGTACCTGTACTTGATCCCAACTAAGATATAATTACCCCTTATTGGGGCAAAACAGCCCTATTGGGTTTATTTAATGGTTAAATGATTCCCTTTTCTCTGTAATAATAAAACAGTACCTGTACTTGATCCCAACTAAGATATAATTACCCCTTATTGGGGGCAGAACAGCCCTATTGGGTTTATTTAATGGATAAATGATTTTGTACATAGTGCCCTGGGTCATAAAAGCCATTTATAAACAAAACTTGCTATTTTGCTAAAAAACATCTGAATGATTGCCAAGACTTTTGGGAAAATATCTTGTGGACCGACGAGACAAAAGTTGAACTTTTTGGAAGGTGCGTGTCCCGTTACATCTGGCGTAAAAGTAACACAGCATTTCAGAAAAAGAACATCATACCAACAGTAAAATATGGTGGCGGTAGTGTGATGGTCTGGGGTTGAAGGAGAATGTCCGGCCATCTGTTCGTCAACTCAAGCTGAAGCGATCTTGGGTGCTGCAGCAGGACAATTACCCAAAACACACCAGCAAATCCACCTCTGAATGGCTGAAGAAAAACAAAATGAAGACTTTGGAGTGGCCTAGTCAGAGTCCTGACCTGAATCCTATTGAGATGTTGTGGCATGACCTTAAAAAGGCGGTTCATGCTAGAAAACCCTCAATTACAACAATTCTGCAAAGATGAGTGGGCCAAAATTCCTCCAGAGCGCTGTAAAAGACTCGTTGCAAGTTATCGCAAACGCTTGATTGCAGTTATTGCTGCTAAGGGTGGCCCAACCAGTTATTAGGTTCAGGGGGCAATTACTTTTTCACACAGGGCCATGTAGGTTTGGATTTTTTTTCTCCCTAAATAATAAAAACCCTCATTTAAAAACTGCATTTTGTGTTTACTTGTGTTATCTTTGACTAATAGTTAAATGTGTTTGATGATCAGAAACATTTTGTGTGACAAACATGCAAAAGAATAAGAAATCAGGAAGGGGGCAAATAGTTTTTCACACCACTGTATAATTACCCCTTATTGGGGCAGAACAGCCCTATTGGGTTTATTTCATGGTTAAATGATTCCCTTTTCTCTGTAATAATAAAACAGTACCTGTACTTGATCCCAACTAAGATATAATTACCCCTTATTGGGGGCAGAACAGCCCTATTGGGTTTATTTAATGGTTAAATGATTCCCTTTTCTCTGTAATAATAAAACAGTACCTGTACTTGATCCCAACTAAGATATAATTACCCCTTATTGGGGGCAGAACAGCCCTATTGGGTTTATTTAATGGTTAAATGATTCCCTTTTCTCTGTAATAATAAAACAGTACCTGTACTTGATCCCAACTAAGATATAATTACCCCTTATTGGGGCAGAACAGCCCTATTGGGTTTATTTCATGGTTACATGATTCCCTTTTCTCTGTAATAATAAAACAGTACCTGTACTTGATCCCAACTAAGATATAATTACCCCTTATTGGGGCAGAACAGCCCAATTGGGTTTATTTCATGGTTAAATGATTCCCTTTTCTCTGTAATAATAAAACAGTACCTGTACTTGATCCCAACTAAGATATAATTACCCCTTATTGGGGGCAGAACAATCCTATTGGGTTTATTTAATGGATAAATGATTTTGTACATAGTGCCCTGGGTCATAAAAGCCATTTATAAACAAAACTTGCTCAACAACGCATTTTGTGCATAGTGCCCTGTGTCATCATCGCCATTCATTTACAAAACTTTCTCCACAAAGCCTGACAGATTTTGTGCATCATGTCGGGAGTCACGGATGCATTTTTTATTAACAAAACATCCTCAACAAAGCCTAACGTGTTTCGGGTATAGTGTACTTTGCACAAAATGCGTCAGGGTTTGTTGAAAAGTTTTGTTATTCATATATATTTTTACTATATTTACTAGCTATGCTAGTGCCTACCCTGTATATCTTGGTTTGTTTTTCTCCCCCCTTAGCTGCTGTTCCTCGTGAAACATCAAACAGTTGAATAAACTCTACACTCCGGCACAGTAATAGGTATATTTCTTTCATAATTTACAGCAATGCTAAAGGCCTGGGACCCATTAGAACGCCATCCCCTGCACGGCACGTTATTGTGCAATAAAACAATTGGGTTTTATTTGTCGACTTTATTAGATCCCGGTGCTACGCAGGGGATCCCCGCCTCGTGTATATCCAATAACAACCCAATACGACCATGAAAAGGAACACTCTGAGCAAATGTGGCAGAATTGCTGCCCTGCTCGTTGTCCAATCTCCGGAATGAACCAACTCTGCAAATTGTGGGTTTTTCCCTGACACTAATCTGTATATTTTCCTAAGTTTGTATTTACTTTGTGAGTTAGGAGCGAGCAGGTTGGGCTTTACCCCCGACTCGGGGGACCCATCTCTATCGCCGTATAGAATACGTCTCTGGCTTTTGAAAAAAAGGACCTACAAGTACGATAGGAATTTGAAACGTTTCTCCAGAAATTGCAATAAGTGAATTATGTATGAAATGTTTTGTGCGATTGAAATATTTTTACCCAAGAAGTTTTATAATAAATTTATGAAACTATAAACTTTATAGATTTTTTTTTTTTTTCTCCAAGTTTTCTGGCACAGCGAGTGGAGAGCTGGAGGCGTACTATGTACTTTGACCAAATTCCGGACTGTTGCCTACTCCGCGGGGACCGGGGAATCTGCCTTAAGCAGTGTCATATATCAGAGACTTTAAAGTGTCATCCTACTCGTAGTTAATGTTGAATAATCCTCGCAAGCCTGTGTATGAAATATTAACGAAATTCCGTGAAAAAAAATAAAAGTAAAACTCTTAGATTCACCGGTGGATTTTAAAAAAGGAATAAGACCTCCAATTTTAACCTTCTGCATTATAAATAATTACTTTCCTTCCAATGATTGTAACTTTACTTTCACGTTATTTGAGAATTTGGAAATTAGTGTGCTAAGTGTTTTTTTTTATTTATTTCTCCTTTAAAAACCAAGGACTAAATGTGGCCATACACGTTAAGATCCGCGCTCTTGGCGAGATCGCCAAGCGAGCGGATCTTCTCTCGATATCCCCACCTACGGGGGTGGAATTATAACGACAGCAATAGGTGCAGTTGGTTCCGGGACCGCATCAACAAGCCGATGCGGTCCCTGACCCGACTAAATCTTTTAACCTGCCCGATCCATATCTGCCCAATTCAGGCCAAATATCGGTCGAGTAGGTCCGTCGTTGCTGCCCCTACACAGGCCGATAAGCTGCTGAATCGGTCTAAGGGACCCATATCGGCTGCTACAATCGGCCTGTGTATGGGGACCTTAAGCACTGATAGTTGAATTGTTTACTAAGGATAGATAGATATCGATCGCTCTTAAGGGCGAGGACACAAGGGGCGATTAGTCACCATGACTTTTTAGATGATTTCTGTGACTTATCGTGGCAATTGAGGGGTCATAGATTACGATACGAGTCTCCATGATCAATAGCACGCTGCAACTTTTAAAAAAAAAATGGTAGGATCCAGTAGAGGGCTTATAAAGCTCTGGATAAACAGAAACTGGGAACGATTATGGCCATGGACACCAGGAAGCTAGACAGGGGTAAAGACCTGTAGCAAGACTGGTAGACACACAGGATGAGGTAGACACTGGATTTTATCTTGAGTTTCCTTATGTCGCCAACCATTGGTTGCTTGCACTTTTCCCAGCCAGTGCTCGCACCTCACTACCCCCCCCCCCACCATTTCAACTTACACCTCCGCACTCTAGGCAGGCCTTGGGACTTGAAGATGTTGACAGTTATTTGGATTTTCCACCTAGTTCCCTGCGCAGATACAGTCTGCTACATCCTTGCCATCCTAGGTCTGGACCTTTGTGGTCTTCCAACAACCCAAGGTTAAGAGAGGCCTAAGATCAAAGCTCAAAGTAGAACAGTAGAATATAGGCACGAGCATTTGTGGTCTTCCAACAACCCAAGGTTAAGAGAGGCCAAAGATCAAAGCTCAAAGTAGAACAGTAGAATCTAGGCATGGGCATTTGTGGTCTTCCCACAACCCAAGGTTAAGAGAGGCCAAGATCAAAGCTCAAAGTAGAACAGTAGAATCTAGGCACGGCCCTTTGTGGTCTTGCCACAACCCAAGGTTAAGAGAGGCCAAATATCAAAGCTCAAAGCAGAACAGTAGAATGTAAGCACGGGCAAAGTTAGGACAACCCTAATCAAGGAAAGCAAAGAAAAAGGTAAAGTAGAAGCTAAAACTTGGGCCTCAGGTACAAAAAAAACAACCAGAAGTATTGAGGAAGACGAGGAACCAGAATATTGGTTTAAAACCTGTGATTGCTGCAATAGGCTGTATCTGAGGCTAATCAGGCGCCATTACCAGAGTAGTAGAAGGCAAATGGAAGCATTTTGACTGTTGTGGTTCTCAACTGAGTAATCTCAGTGATTAAAACACCCTAGATATCATGAAAATATTGAACTCTAAGATGGATGGATGACTGCTTTTGACCAAACAAAATCACATTTGTCCATAACCTCTATTATTTCTTTTAAGAGATGTAAAAACTCTTTCAGCCATGAGGGTGCCTCTTCTTACAACGTAGTTTGGCTTTGTAGTTTCCTTGCTTCAGCTGACCTAGCTTTCCTGTTTATCCAAGAGAGGGTTCCAGCACTTGTGGCCCTGTGGACTAGTAAATCACTGGGGTACCCAGTCTTTGTATGCAGTAGCCATTACTTTCGATTCACTTTGCAGGTCCTGACTTTTAGGGGGTGATTTATCAAAATGAACGTTCTTTCATCCATTGATAAATATGCTTTATTAATCCCATAGGAAGAAATAGAAAGTGGGTGAATTTTTATGTATTAAGCCCTAAACTCACATTGTGATGAATCTGCCCTGCAGTGCACTTTCTGCCCAAGAACTCAACTAAATATCATAGAACTGTGCCCCAACCTACCACCTGTTAATAACCATCTACAAAATGACGGAAAAAACATGCTCTACACCAAGTTATCCAATCACTTCACAACGCTCCCCCCTAGCCTGAAATGTTATAAGAACAGACATTTCTCAAGGGAAAAGAGACCCAACCTGGGTATTTCATTTACAAAATATCATAAAGAGTTGCGGCCTTTATGATCAGCGCTTCACAAAAGATTTGGTGAAAAGGATGGAAAATCTCTTCCTAGCAGAGAATGGGGATTATATGTAAGTGATACCCTTGAATGTAACCAAGGTAAGTCATTGTTCTTTTCAACCAGCCAACTAGGAAGCTTTCGCCTTCTAGTATTAAGGTCGTTCTCTTGTTTCTTTACACAGAGCCAAGCAGCCCTTATTCTTCTCACATTTCCATATGCCCTACCGCCGCTTATCCCTCTCAGTTAATGTGGGCCAATGTAGTGATGAATGCTAATATGTCACATAAAAACCTTGACTACCTATATGTGTGTCAGCTTCAGTTAACATTAGCCCTTAGTCTCTTTGTTTAATGGCTCCCGAGGAAGCTCAAGAAGATACGCGTCTGCTGAGTTTGCCTACCTGCCGAGTACCTCATGGTCTAGACTTCCAAGCCTGGCAGGCAAACACAACCTATCTGTCAGTTATCTCCCCTACATATATATGTGTGTTTTTATTACTACTGGCAGACTAATGAGCCAATGGGGCTCTAACAACAGCTTTTCTTGCTTCCATAGTACAGAGAATAAGCAGACCCCCCAATAAGCAGAATCCCAATTTAACCTTTCAAAATGTTTCACTTTTTTGTTTCTCCATTTTCTCTGTAATAATAAAACAGTACCTGTACTTGATCCCAACTAAGATATAATTACCCCTTATTGGGGGCAGAACAGCCCTATTGGGTTTATTTAATGGTTAAATGATTCCCTTTTCTCTGTAATAATAAAACAGTACCTGTACTTGATCCCAACTAAGATATAATTACCCCTTATTGGGGCAGAACAGCCCTATTGGGTTTATTTCATGGTTAAATGATTCCCTTTTCTCTGTAATAATAAAACAGTACCTGTACTTGATACCAACTAAGATATAATTACCCCTTATTGGGGGCAGAACAGTCATATTGGGTTTATTTAATGGTTAAATGATTCCCTTTTCTCTGTAATAATAAAACAGTACCTGTACTTGATCCCAACTAAGATATAATTACCCCTTATTGGGGCAGAACAGCCCTATTGGGTTTATTTAATGGTTAAATGATTCCCTTTTCTCTGTAATAATAAAACAGTACCTGTACTTGATCCCAACTAAGATATAATTACCCCTTATTGGGGGCAGAACAGCGCTATTGGGTTTATTTAATGGTTAAATGATTCCCTTTTCTCTGTAATAATAAAACAGTACCTGTACTTGATCCCAACTAAGATATAATTACCCCTTATTGGGGGCAGAACAGCCCTATTGGGTTTATTTAATGGTTAAATGATTCCCTTTTCTCTGTAATAATAAAACAGTACCTGTACGTGATCCCAACTAAGATATAATTACCCCTTATTGGGGCAGAACAGTCCTATTGGGTTTATTTAATGTTTTATTATTTTTTTAGTAGACTTAAGGTATCGAGATCTGAATTAGGGAAAGACCCCTTATCTGGAATACCCTTGGTCCCGAGCATTCTGGATAACAGATCCCATACCTGTACTGTCAACTGACATTGCTAAATTGCACCATTGCATTTACACACAGTAAACAATCAGATCTTTGCTTCCTTTTCCTAACTTGTAGTACACTGATAAAATCTAATTACTATTGGTTGCTATGGGTAACCGTGGTGGTGCTATTTAGCATGTATATTAGTCAATCAGCCCCACTGTTCAGTCGGTACCTTCCCTAATTGCATAGAAATAGGGCATTTGGATGCCAGATGTGGCTCTTCATGGCATTTTTGAGCCCCAGGCTACCTATGGGCTCTATAGGCTTCTTTGTAAGAAATCATAATTTTTGATGTAATGTGGCCCTTGAATATGTCATAAATTAACTAATTGGCCCCCTACTTGGAGTAAAATTAATAAAATGTAAAAAGGAATAGCACTGGTATAGCATGAGAGAAAACGGTGCAGATTTGTTTAGGCACGGCAAGGCTCTATCCCAAAGAGCTTCTAATCTAACGGGCAGCTCAAAATACAAATACATAAAATCTCACTCACGTTCTTCTCATTCCTTTGGGATCTTAAGAAACGTATTTATCAATTGGTGAACTCTAACTTTCACCCATTGATAAATATGCATCTATATACCACTGAGACCCCCATTCTCTCTATAATAACCACATTAAAGTCTCTTAATTTCTCTTCTGTAGTGACTTGACCTTCTCTAAAGTCTTGGCTCCGCCTCTATCACAGCCTTCATAGTTTAAACCAATTACTATTCCAGAAGTTGGGAGCTAAAACTTTGCTTGACTGCCAATGAACGTAACTCAACACAAGGTTTCTCCTCCCTCTGTGTCAGGGCTACTTGACCTTATGGGGTGAAGTCAGAACCATGGAGGAAGCTAGACTCAGGAGGCCAGGCTAAAATACAACAATCTCATAGAATTCAGACAATGGTTGGGGCTGCCAACGAACATAATTAGGCAAGGTAAAGCACCAATTTATCAAGCTGGAAAAGTAACATAAATGGATGCCACCACCACCATGGATGCAGCACGGGGAAAAAGGAATGTCAACTGGTGCTGGGGACAACCTGGCAGTAAGAGCCCAAAGTCTAAATCCAGTCATAAAATGTTCAGTATAAGCTATCAACTTTGATGCTTCAGAGTTAGTAGATTATTGGGCCAATGTATGTGTGAAGAGCACCCGATGGCGCTCATCTCTTCTCCAGCACCGTGTCCATAATTATTACGTTGTGCCTTACTGAAAATCAAAATAAATAGATGCTAAAGACCTGGGTTCAATGTCCCTATACAGGTCTTTTTTCAAGAAGTTCCTGGTGGGGCCTGAATTGCTGTTCTGGCTTGATCTTCCTGATTTCCTTCTTTGATTCTAACTACCCCTTGGATACTGCATATTGGACTTCCTGAACTTAGTTTCCTTTTTGGTCCTGATTCAATCCTGTTGAGGGCTGTTGGGCCTTGACAGTATGGGGCTGGTGGACTGATATCTGGATGTAAATCCCCATCTTTCCATGGGGTCCTCTCCTGTCAAGTCAACATAGGTCCCCATTATGATCTCATTATTGGTCCATGGGCCAGTTGATAGGTTCAATGTCCCTATATAGGTCTTCCTTTAGTTCCTGGTGGGCCTGAATTGCTGTTCTGGCTTGATCTTTCAGTTTCCTTCTTTGATTCTAACTACCCCTTGAATACCCTTAGATACTGCATATTGGACTTCCTGAACTTAGATTCCTTCTTGGTCCTGACTTCAATCCCAGTGAGGGCTGTTGAGCCTTGACAGTATGGTGCTGGAGGACTGATATCTGGATGAAAATCCACATCTTTCCATGGGGTCCTCTCCTGTCAAGTCAACATAGGTCCCCATTATGATCTCATTGTTGGTCCATGGGCCAGTTGATAGGTTCAATGTAGGTCTTTCTTTAGTTCCTGGTGGGCCTGAATGGCTTTTCTGGCTTGATCTTCCAGTTTCCTTCTTTGATTCTAACTACCCCTTGAATAACCTTGGATACTGCATATTGGACTTCCTGAACTTGGCTTCCTTCCTGGTCCTGACTTCAATCCCGGTGAGGGCTGTTGGGCCTTGGCAGTATGGGGCTGGAGGACTGATATCTGGATGAAAATCCCCATCTTCCCATGGGGTCCTCTCCTGTCAAGTCAACATAGGTCCCCATTATGATCTCATTATTGGTCCAGTTGATAGGTTCAGTCCAATTTAGGGTGATCAGATCACTTGAAAATTTAGGGACACATCTTAAAAAAACCAGCTAGCAGGGCTGAATTGATTTTTTTTAATATATTTTAGATGCAACATGTATTTATTAGATGAGTCCCCAGTCCAATTTGACCCTTTACTTGGAAAAGATCCATCAGTCCATACCTTAAGCCTACTAAAAACATCAATAAAACATTAATTAAACCCAATAGGATTGTTTAGCATCCAATAAGGATTATTTATATCTTAGTTGGGATCAAGTACAGGTACTGTTTTATTATTACAGAGAAAAGGGAATCATTTAACCATTAAATAAACCCAATAGGGCTGTTCTGTCCCCAATAAGGGGTAATTATATCTTAGTTGGGATCAAGTACAGGTACTGTTTTATTATTACAGAGAAAAGGGAATCATTTAACCATTAAATAAACCCAATAGGGCTGTTCTGCCCCCAATAAGGGGTAATTATATCTTAGTTGGGATCAAGTACAGGTACTGTTTTATTATTACAGAGAAAAGGGAATCATTTAACCATGAAATAAACCCAATAGGGCTGTTCTGCCCCCAATAAGGGGTAATTATATCTTAGTTAAGATCAAGTACAGGTACTGTTTTATTATTACAGAGAAAAGGGAATCATTTAACCATTAAATAAACCCAATAGGGCTGTTCTGCCCCCAATAAGGGGTAATTATATCTTAGTTGGGATCAAGTACAGGTACTGTTTTATTATTACAGAGAAAAGGGGATCATTTAACCATTAAATAAACCCAATAGGGCTGTTCTGCCCCAATAAGGGGTAATTATATCTTAGTTGGGATCAATTGCAGGTACTGTTTTATTATTACAGAGAAAAAGGAAATCAGTTTTACAATTGTGAATTATTTGATTAAATTGGAGTCTATGGGAGACAGGCTTTCCTTAAATCAGAGCTTTCTGGATAATGGGTTTCCGGATAAGGGATCCCATACCTGTACTACTACTAAATGAGAGCAACAGAAACCCATACAATCAGTTGACCTGCTCTGCCATAATAATTCTATTTTGCCTATAAGTTTCCCCAAACAAAATGCATTCCTCGCACATTCCCCTCTTTTTTTCTTACCTTTTGTCCGTTCCATTTCTAAACCAAAAATAAAACAAACCTGAGCTAAAGCCGTCCCTTCCCCCAGCCACTGAGTGACAAGGGACCGGTGTCAAGTAAGAAAATGAAATGTAAATTTTATTAAAGACCCTCTCATCTCTCTGTATCAATCCAGATTGCAGGCTAACATAGCAAATCAAATCCTGTGTTCTGTGGGCCTCGGGCAAACTGAGAATCGTTTCCTCTTAATACTATTCCCTCCCAGTAAAATATTTTCCTGTTTAGTGAATGTAAATTGAAAATGCAAACGGTGTTCTAATCCTGAGAAAAGTGCGGCGAATGGAGCAGCGTTTTAGAGAAGGAAAGCGATCGCCTCTCCTCAATGTCTGAAAAGAGATAATGAGTTATTTCCACTATCCCATTTCAGCTGGTTTATATATATATATATATATATATATATACTGTATATATATATATATATATGGTTAGGCACAGAGCCACTCACATCAGATATAATATAGACCAATGGCACGGCACCTTTATACCTATAAAGTTCCACGTAGGTTCCTTTATGAAACCGACCGTTAAGGAAGCTCTGTTGTTTGCAGATTGGTCAAAATAATAGTAATTTATAGAATGAAATGTACTTTAAATAATGTATTTATTTGAATAATTTTTAACGTTTTTTGTTCAATTGTATGCCCGTTTCTTGTATTGTTGCCGAGCAATACTCAGAATTAAGGTGCCCATACACGTTAAGATCCGCTCGTTTGGCAAGGTCGCTAAGCGAGCGGATCTTCTCCCAATATCTCCATCTACGGGGATATTTAGGCCAATTTAGTCGTTTGGCCCAGGGGCCAAACAATCAAATTGTAGCACCGGTAATAGGCGCAGTCGGTTCAGGGACTGCATAAATGAGCCGATGCGGTCCCCGTTTCGACTAAATTTTTTACCTGCCCGATTGATATCTGCCCAATTTCAGGCCAAATATCGGTCGGCCAGGCCCCTCGTTCCTACACGGGCTGATAAGCTGCCGAATCTGTCCAAGGGACCCATATCGGCAGCTGCAACCAGCCCGTGTATGGCCAACTTAACCTGCCCAATCGATATCTGCCTGATTTCAGGCCAGATATCAGTCAGGCAGGCCCATCATTTGTGCCCATACACGGGCCGATAAGCTGCCGAATCGGTCTAAGGGAAAAAATTTGCACTCGTGTGGGTTGAGAAATACTCTACCCACACCCAACCCTAACCCACCCGCTCCCAAACCCTACCCACCTTCTCTCCTCCATATATAGGGGCGGGGTGAGTCAGACGCGTGCCTATAAATTTAGAAGCTGGAACCGGAAAGCTGACAGTGTAAAGTCGCGGGCGGGTAAGCGGAAGAGCTCAACCCGAACCCCCCTGTGACCCGAAGAAGATGTGCCGAGGTCGGCCTGAACCCAGCCCATGCATTGCAATTTTTTCGGATTTTGACACCTGTTTGCCAAAAAATCGGCCAATGGTGAAACGTGGAAATTTGCCTGGTGAGTTATTTCGCCCGTCACTACTCAGTTTCTTTCCTTCTTCCGCCGCCAATGCAAATGAAAGAGTTAAACCGTTCCCCGCTGAACCTATAAAGGAGGAAAAACATCAGTGCATTCAGTAAACAAAATCTGCAATCTTGAATGTTATATGAAAAGATTAATTAAAATCCTTGACAGACATTTGTAAGGATGATGCCTTTTTATTTTTTTTTTTATAGAACGTAAGAGAAGGCTCGTTGCATAATGTTCCCATCTCATTCGTATGCAATTTCCTGATATTGCCTTTGCATACAATCTGCATAAATTTCATCATACGACGGAGCCACGTACTTTATACAATGCAGAGCGACCGTTCAATGAAAATCACATACCGACAAGTGCAAAGCAAAAACACCACAAGGCAATGTAAAAAGAAAAGGGTAAACAAAACAAAATCTCGATACAGTGATTTGAATGCGATGTTTATTGTGGCTGTAAAGTGGAATGGAGGCTTCTGGGATTCGTTTAACGATTCTTATTTAAAAAGGAAAGCTTTGTGTTTATCCTGCTATTAAAGCGGCTATTGGAGAGAGAGGGCTTGGGCCTTGGTACAAGGCTGGCCAACAGACACTATAGCTTGGACTTATAGAGTTTATTAAACGCCAGTAAACTTACCTGGCAGTAGTATCTAGTAGAAATAAGTCTAAAGCAACTGGACTTTCTTGAAAATGTTTCACCACTCATCCAAGTGGCTTCCATAGAAATGTTTAATTACTTATCCAAGTGGCTTCTGAATAAACATTTCACCACTCATCCAATTGGCTTCTATAGAAATGTTTCACCACTCATCCAATTGGCTTCTATAGAAATGTTTCACCACTCATCCAAGTGGCTTTTTAAGAAAGATTTCACCACTCATCCAATTGGCTTCTATAGAAACGTTTCACCACTCATCCAATTGGCTTCTATAGAAACATTTCACCACTCATCCAAGTGGCTTCTATAGAAATGTTTAATTACTTATCCAAGTGGCTTCTGAATAAACCTTTCACCACTCATCCAATTGGCTTCTATAGAAACATTTCACCACTCATCCAAGTGGCTTTTTAAGAAAGATTTTATCACTCATCCAATTGGTTTCTATAGAAATGTTTCACCACTCATCCAAGTGGCTTTTTAAGAAAGATTTTATCACTCATCCAATTGGTTTCTATAGAAACGTTTCACCACTCATCCAATTGGCTTTTTAAGAAAGATTTTATCACTCATCCAATTGGTTTCTATAGAAACGTTTCACCACTCATCCAAGTGGCTTTTTAAGAAAGATTTTATCACTCATCCAATTGGCTTCTATAGAAACGTTTCACCACTCATCCAATTGGCTTCTATAGAAACATTTCACCACTCATCCAAGTGGCTTCTATAGAAACCTTTCACCACTCATCCAATTGGCTTTTATAGAAATGTTTCACCACTCATCCAATTGGCTTCTATAGAAACCTTTCACCACTCATCCAAGTGGCTTTTTAAGAAAGATTTTACCACTCATCCAAGTGGCTTCTATAGAAATGTTTCACCACTCATCCAAGTGGCTTCTGAATAAACATTTCACCACTCATCCAATTGGCTTCTATAGAAATGTTTCACCGCCTAAGGGGCTTCTATAGAAACGTTTCACCACTCATCTATAGAAACATGTAACCACTCATCCAATTGGCTTCTATAGAAACATGTAACCACTCATCCAATTGGCTTCTATAGAAACATTTCACCACTCATCCAAGTGGCTTTTTAAGAAAGATTTTACCACTCATCCAGTTGGCTTCTATAGAAACATTTCACCATTCAATCAAGAACCTTTTGGAGAAACATTTCACCACTCATCCAAGTGACTTCTGAAGAAACCTGGCAAACATTTACAAGAAAACTCAAAAAGTCCAGTTGCTTTAGACTTATTTCTACTAGATACTGTGCATCATGACCTGGACTAATGAGAATGTTCATAGACAGTACCTTTCCCAGTTCACAATGATGACTGTCAGATCTATTCCATAGCATCTCTTTTGTTCCTCACTGTCAGTTAATGTTTTTTCTTCCTTTCTATATTAAAGTCATACTACTGGCAATAACATATTGACCTATTCATAACAGCTCGATAGCTAAGTCTATATCTATATGATACCCACCATCAGGCAACCTAAACAAATGTTTAAGATCCAAAATGTATTTGTTGCAAGCGAAACAATTGCACTGGAATGGAATGATGGATGTCAATAGCAACAGCTTCAATGTGGTTGGGCAATGAGAATTGGGTTCCACCATACTGAGGGACGTGACTGTGCTGCTAAGAAAGCCTCCACTTGCCCCCACAACGTTATACTCCATGTTCTAAAACTTAAATTTTGGAGCCACTGGACTGATTGTCCAATGTAATTGCAACTGATGATAGATACAAACAATGCACCATTATGGGCAGGGGATGGTAGTCATCTTCATAGTAGCACAATTCAGTTTGTACATAAAAAAAGCTCATAGGTGCCACGTAACTTGCAGCCTTGATGTTGACCAATGCTACTTGTGTAACAATTAACAGCCACAAAACAAAATGGCGTTCGGTGCCCACTATATATCTTTAAATTCTGCTGTTCAATGGACGCCATCGTATAGACGTATAGACGTATCCTCTCGTCAACTGGGGCAACAGAAAAAACATCTTGCATGAGCGAGCAATGGGAAAAAAAAAAATAGTCCCAGCAGAAAATAATGCTGAATGCTTTATTATGGCGAAGTAATGAGTAATGGAGAGCACATAGTTCATTCTATGAAAACTACATAAAAAAAGATCATGGAAACGACACAGGTCAACACAGCATTTAAAAATTGGTTAGCCAGGCAGGGTGAATAAGCCCTTGTACATATTAATGGAACAAAGTCACTATGATAACTCTACCTTCATCGTCACGGTACAAGGAATTCAGAGGACGGAAACGACCACATGGGACATGCAAATATTCAAATATTCTTCTCGGAAAAATGCCTTAGGAGCTGTTCATTAAGCAAAAGCAGTTTTATCTTTTAGGGGTTAGTGTCTGCTGATGGTGTCTTCATTTACAGTCTTGTAAATCACCGTCTATTTCAGCCCTACATTATTCTAGGTAATTCTCACTGAAGCGATTGAGGTCATAATCTGTAAGTGAGGGCACAAGGACATGGAAAGTCAGGGTGGGAGAGGAGGTAGATGGGAAATGATGTGATCAAGGAGATATTCCATGTATTCTCCCAATGATACAGGGAAACCGCTTATGAATTGTGCTTGGTCGGATACAGTAGTATTTTGTGTTGTTATTGTGGCTTTTAGAGTGTATGAGGCAAGTATAGAAAGAACACATTTTGATTTGCATGTATTTGGGAGAATAGCCCCGTAGAAATTACCTAGACCAGAAGCAAAGTCAATCTGCCTCGTGTCTACTACATACACACAAAAGCTCTGTTTGTAGGCCCTGTCTAACTGTGCTAAATATGTCTGCATATCTATCAGCAAGAGATATAAAGTTTTGACATTATAGATACAATAGATATTTCCTACAAAACATTGGATGATAATACAAGGTTGAAGATGTTGTTGGCCAAAGTGCCAGTTACACAGGACCTTAATTTGCCCATTGGCACACATTGGTTCATAGGTACTTTGGTTCATGGGTTTTGTTGATCAATAATCTGGGTTTCAGTGGTTCTGAAATAAGTTGACACTAAGATATTGAGAGGAATGGGCATGATACAGTTGTCAAACAATGTGGTTTTTTTGAGATGTTATAATGCCAACAGGAACTATTAGTTGCAGACTGAAGTAGTTCCAGCTACTCAAGGCTCTCCAAGGCACACATCAAGGGACTTGAGTCCTTACACTAGTGGAAAGGCTCCAGTAGTACTAACCATCTGTGCTCATTAATGGAGCTTCAGGTTGCTCTTTTTTAGATTTTTCCCCAAGCAACTACATGCATGATCTAACCTTTTATTAAGACGTTCTCATTCATGGGTCCTTAATTCCTGACTTATACCATACTCTGATTTTAGCCCAGGACTTCAGTGAGGCCTTCCCTACCCTAGTTTCCTAGTGCAATCCAAGAAAGCTAATATGTCTACACTTTCATATTCTTGAACCAGTTTCAGACTGTCCTCTCCAAATTAACTGCCAATATGTCTATGAAGGTTTTCATTCATCCAAGTCATGGTATATCTAGTAGAAGTACATCTACAGCAACTTGACTTACATGTGTGGGAAGTGGTGTATCACCATCTACAGGTAGGTGTAGTGTATTCACTGTGGATGGTGAGGATGTCCTCACTGTTGCTATGTATATCAGGTGACATCAAAAGTGTAGACATATTACCTAGTAGAAGTAAATCTAGAGCAACTGGACTTGCTGAGTAATCATTGAAGATGTTTCACTACTCATCCGAACATCTTCTTCAGTTCAGCTTTCTTGCTGTTCTTTCATTTTCCTGAACCAGTTTTAGAGTAACTGGTTCAACTAAAGAAGCTGCTCGAATGAGTAGTGAAACATCTTCAATGATTACTCAGCAAGTCCAGTTGATCTAGATTTACTTCTTCTAGGTAATATGTCTACACTTTTGATGTCACCTGATATACACACTAACAGTGAGGACTTCTTCACCATCTGCAGTGCATACATTACACCTAGATGGCGATACACCACTTCCCACACATGCAAGTCCAGTTGCTCTAGATGTACTTCTACTAGATATACCATGACTTGGATGAATGAAAACCTTCATAGACATATTGGCAGTTATTTTGGAGAGGACAGTCTAAAACTGGTTCAGGAATATGATCCATGATCTACAGTGCATACCTACACCTAGATAGTGATACACCACTTCCCACACATGCCTACACAGACCAGCCCTCCATCTAGAACCATTAAAATGCATGGAGATCTGAAATAAGGATAAAACCCTGCTCATCTACACAGATATCAGTGCCAGTGTAATGCAGGGACCGGTCAAACTGACATTTTGGATTAAGCAAGGTTTTCTGACCCTTCTCGCACGAATTAGAGAGATGTGTTTCATTATTTTCCTTGGATCAAGCATGAGGACAACCTCTTGTGAATCCCAAATTACCACCTAGAACCATAGTGTAAAATTCACCCTTCTAAACGATGTAATGTTTGCAATTAAGTCGTGTTTTGACATTAAATCTGATAAATGGTTTTCTATCAGCGCGAACCTTCTGCCTCTGTCTCTCAAGTAGGAATCTGTCAGTAGCAGTTCCAGTGAACTGAACCAAAATAGTTGGCTTATTAGGAAACAGACATTTGTTATGTGTGAGCGTCTCTCGAGCATGAAACAGTTAGTCCAAACAATGACTTGAGATGTAGCATGGAAAGAAACGAGGCATGTTTTGCTTTGCACGTCGAGCGTTCAGATTAGAATCATGTTTGAGCGGTAATGTTTTCTGATGACTAAATAGTAAACTCTTAGTGAGTCTATTGAGCAGGTTCCATCAGAAAACATAAAATGCCCCTATCAGAAATTTTGGAACAAAATGATCAGGCACCCAAGGGGAACTCCGGCTTCCGAAACAAAAAAGAGCCCGGCACAACACAGAAATCCCAAATATATCTCTGTAACCTGTTCCTTTCCTGTTCTTTCCAAAAAGCTTGAGTTGTGTTTGGGTGAAGTTCCTCCAGATACTGACTTGCCTCTGTAATGCCCTTTGGTCTCCAGATAACCTTCTGTTGCTTACTTTGCCTTTGTCACAATAATGTGCATTATATATACAGTGTGGTGTAAAAATTACTCTATAACAATTACTATAACAATTTACTATCAAGAACAAGACAATTGCAGGGGCCACATTAATTTAGAGTCAGAGCTGAGCCCAGGATTGGTTATAACCTTCATACTGAGCCTCCAACCATAGCTGTTATACAGGGCACCTAAACTACCATGTCCTATGTCTACACATGTAGATCCCTATACTGGTGGCTTAGTCCCCTGGGTTCTACTACTCACAATGCTTATTGCATCCATGGCTGCTTATTAGCCCCAGCATCTCGTGCTTCCAGAGCAGCTAAACATAGGATTTAACTTTCCCTTTACTAGCTCTTATTCATGGGGTCCCCTTGTCCCTTTGTGGGCGCTAACTTAATGCTGCCTTAGGGCACCCTCTTTACTTGGGTCTCCTATCCTCAGTGTTCCCTCTGAGGGTTCCAGTGGTGTATGCCCTTATTTATAGCTAGGGTGGTGACCCAACAGGTGCCTATAACCCCACACTTCTACCCTTAAGGTATATTTCATCCCATTATCAACACAGATAACTAAAACAGGGGCAAACATACTGCGTAAGGTTGATAGGCAATACAACCCTGAATAGTTCAGTGATCTTTAGTCAGATAGTAGATAGTTGTAAACATATCTGGAGCTGTCCCAGCGGGGCCTCTGCTTGGTTACCTTCTTGATTTTTCATTTTGACAACCTGCAAAAGATAATAGAAAATGCGTTCATTATATCCTTGCTGTTCCAATAGTGTTCAGTGAGGCTTCATTAATTTATTTCACTTTTCTACTAGTGCAGTGACCCCCAACCAGTGGCTCGGGGGCAACATGTTGCTCACTGCCCCTTTGATGTTGCTCTCAGTGGCCTCAAAGTAGGTGCCATTATTAGATTTCTGGCTTGGTGACAAGTTTTGGAAGCTCAGAGACACAGTTTTACTCTAAGCAGAGTCTCCCGCAGGCCAGCAGTCCCTGGGGCTACCCAATAGCCAATCACAGCCCTTATTTGGCATCCCCAAAGAACTTTTTTCATGCTTGTGTGGCTCCCCAACACTTTTACAGGAGTAAAAAAGGTTGGGGATCCCTGTACTATGCTATTATGGCAATGGATTGGCTTTTTCTACACTGCTCATTTATCACTTGGCCTTGGCCTCAAATCAATGGACACCCACTCTCCTATCCCAAGTGATTCCTCTGTAGGGAATGGGCATTAGCCTATAATGAAGCCCCTTCATTAGACAATGTTTAAGGCTTATTCTGGGGTGTTTTCCCCTTGAATAAAACTCTTTTTAACTGCACTTAATCAATCTTTTGTGGTCTAGTTTTCAGTGCCAGCCTGCAGTTGTGTTTTTCCTAATGAGGAGGCCCAAATGTCTTTGTGGCCTCGGCGTACCCATGCCTGCTAATATGAGCTATTATACTCGGAGGAGGAAGGCTGGATGCCATTTATACAGTATGTATACAGGTTTTGTGGATCAATGAAAAAAATATATGGCTATCTCTCTGCATTCAAACATTTAGAAGGTTTGTTTGGTAGACTAGAGCTTCAGCCCTGGCAGAAATCAAGAGAACTGGGACCACCGCAGGAGAACTGCCCTACGTTATTAGTTGTAGAGACCAGATCAAATGCCCATTGCTGTTTCATTCCAGTGGAGAAACAATAGAAAATAAAAGCAAACGTTATGGAGAACCCAACGTTCTATGAGATGTATCCTCCTTTCAACTAAGGAACGGTAAGACAAGTCTTCAAACGGACGCACCACTGTGCCCAGGGTTGCCCTCTAACTAAAATATTACCACCTAGTTAATAATTTAGTGCCGCTCGCCCATACCTGTCAATATCCCCAGATAAAATGAGGGTTCTCTGTGCCAAAGGTGCCAAGGGATGTGGTCAGCCTCCCACTGTGAGTTTACAGACAGAACCAAGTCAGCACACATAATGTGTCAGAGCCAACATCAGACAGAATCAGTTCCTTTGATCACAGACCTCCGCAGGAAGCTTAGATCTCAGACAAATTAGATAAAAATGAATTTATAGCAGATACGTATCCTCGGGCACACACACAGCTGAATTCTGTCTTAAGAGTCGTATGGTAAGTATCAAAACATATAAATTGCAGCATTTCCTTTCTTTATGCCTTTCTGATAAAATTCTAATTGAAGTAAGAGGATGATAGTCCGTCCCAACCTTTCTTTGTGTTCCTCCTGGCTCCTAATTGATTCCAAAACTTAATGTCAACAACAGATTTAAGGATAAAACCCGGTTACCACCCATTGCAAAACAGGACCAATAAATTGAAACCAGCGGCTTTTGTCACAGCTGGATCTAATTGGCCGGGCCGCTACCTAGATCTGGTCTCGGGGCTGAGCAAGAAGGTTGGAGATCAATGTGCGTTTTTTTTGTTCCGAAGGAATTCCAAGTATGTCGAGCGGCCAACAGGCACGGGGCTATAGTGAAAGCACATGGCGCTGATCACTGGCGAATTCTCAGTGCACAAATGCTTCATTATATCAAGTAATGGGGCTCTATTACACACAACTTAGCTCCATGGAAAACACAGATGGATCAGATTCCATGGCAGATGGAAGGCAATGGACGGTGATTAGTTTTAGATTAAGATGGAAAAGATAGAGGTCTTTATAAATCTGTGTTTCATAATGCTCCTATCCCATGACCGGCCATGTTCCTCCCAAGCTGATCTAGAGGGGTAAGTGCCGTACTACTGTGTGACCTACAGGTAGATAGAGAAGTATTTGGCCATGTTCCTCCCAAGCTGATCTAGAGGGGTAAGTGCCGTACTACTGTGTGACCTACAGGTAGATAGAGAAGTATTTGGCCATGTTCCTCCCAAGCTGATCTAGAGGGGTAAGTGCCGTACTACTGTGTGACCTACAGGTAGATAGAGAAGTATTTGGCCATGTTCCTCCCAAGCTGATCTAGAGGGGTAAGTGCCGTACTACTGTGTGACCTACAGGTAGATAGAGAAGTATTTGGCCATGTTCCTCCCAAGCTGATCTAGAGGGGTAAGTGCCGTACTACTGTGTGACCTACAGGTAGATAGAGAAGTATTTGGCCATGTTCCTCCCAAGCTGATCTAGAGGGGTAAGTGCCGTGCTATTGTGTGACCTACAGGAACATAAAGAAGTATTTTGTTGGGGATTTTCTTGATGCTGAATGCTTCAGGCTTTGGATTATAGACGTCTGGCCTCCTACTGTTTAATGAAATGGGTTTCATTTATAAACCTTAAGCAGAGTTGTCTTCTGGAGCTTGAAGTGTTGGTTTTCTCAGCATTGGTAGCTAGGGTTGCCATCTGGTGGGTATTTCATTAGCCTAGCCGGTAAATGCCTGCCAAGGCAGAGGCTGGTATTACTAATTTACTGTAGATTGTAAGCTCTTTTGGGCAGGGCTTTCTCCACCTCTTGTATCGGTTATTGATTGCTTTATATGTTACTCTGTATGTCCCATGTATGAAACCCACTTATTGTACAGCGCTGCGGGATATGTTGGCGCTTTATAAATAAATGTTAATAATAAAAATAATAATACTGGCAATTTACTAATTTTCAATAACTACTCCATCTGCCCCCGGCCCACCTTTATTTTTTCCTTCCTTTCCTTTTGTTTCTTTTCCTTTCCTTTCTCCCTAGATCCTATACTTACCAAATCCACAGCTGATTCATCCTTCATAATAGGACCTCTGGATGTCATGACCGTGCCCCTTGTGACATCATAGCTCTGCCCACTGACATCACAACACACCACCTTGTTGACCCACCCCCAAGTCCCTGCCGATAAAATGATTATAAAAAGATGGCAGCCCTAACTCAGTGTTGGGTTGGGCTCAGGGGTGGGTTATTACCATATACTGTATGTAAGCACACTGGTGGGATAAAGGGGCAGCATGGTGGGGCAGTTAGTCAGGGCGCTATCAGTAATGAGTTTGTATGTTCCTACTGTGTTTCTGAGGGTTTCCTCTTACGGTAATGACACATTAAGGGGATGGATTGGAGCAGATAGGTGTTTATACCACTGGTGTAAAATGCAGTGTAGGAAGCACCTATCCGCCCTGATTTGCCCCACGTTGCAGAACCCTCTGGGGGCCATTACATTTATGCTTAAAAAACATAATGGCAGGTAGGATAGGGACCTATAACATCAATGGGTTAAACCAAATATCTGTCGACATTTAATTTTTGATTCATACACATAAATAAGAAATGTATTAAATAATAGTGATGAGCGAATGTTTTCAACAGGCATGGATTCTCAGCGAATTTCCGCATTTCACTATTGGTGAATTGTTTCGCGAAACGTCCGTGAAGATTTGCTGCAGAAAAATTTGTTGCGCAGAAATTTTTTTGTCATGCGTCAAATTGGGCACGTCGGGAAAAGTCGTGATCGCGTCAGAAAAAAAGGTGCGGTCATGTCAAAATTGGGCGCCAAAAAAGTGTGGGCGACAGAAACTAGACGCGGACGACAAAAAGAAAAATCGAGCAACAAATGCATTTTGTGAAGTTTTCGCCGTTTCGTGAATTTTATGGTGAAGCGAAATGGGACAGATTCGCTCATCACTACTAAATAATACAGACATTTTGGAGGTTTTTTCGGTATTTTTGGGACGGATAATTGATATTTAATGGTTTTTTAGAGGAACGAGACACTCACCTTTGGCGCCTTTCTTTCTTTTGAAGAAGCAGCACAAGAGAAGGAACAGTGCGATTGCCGATCCGGCAGAACTCAAGAGAACCAGAAGGAAGATGTTATCTGGATCTGCAGCGGGAACTGGATAAACAGCGAATTCTTGTGACAGAGCGGAGACCAGAACCCCTGTGGGGGGCAGAGAGAGAGGGAACATTAAAGCCAATTTACTAAGGTGTAGAGCACAATTTGCCATGTTTTTTTTTTTTTACCCACAACATATTTTTTTTCCATAGAAATACTGTATAATGGTGCCTGCTAAGGAGCAAACAATTTATGGCAGATACTTGTACTTACCACCGGGGCAAGGCTGATTAGGTTCGGTCAGGGGGCCCCAACCTTTACTCATGAGCCACAGTCAAATGTAAAAAGACTTGGGGAGCAACACAAGCACCATAAAAGTTCATGGAGGAGCCAAATAAGGGCTGTGATTGGCTATTAGGGGCCTCTATGCACCCTATCAGCTTACAGGGGCTTTATTTGGTAGGAAATCTGGTTTTTATTCAACCAAAACTTGCCCCCAAGTCAGGAATTCAAAAACAACTCCCTGGTTTGGGGGCACTGAGAGCAACATCCAAGGGGTTGGGGAGCAACATGTTGCCCCTGAGCCACTGGTTGGGGATCACTGGGTTAGATACACGCCTTCCTCTTCCATTTCATCCACCAAAGTAGGTGCAGCTGGCAAATTGGTAGGCAGTTCTGCTATTGATGAGTGAAGGTTCATTGGTTTTCGGCATTCTTATTGGTGCAATTCTGATAGTGGTAAGTACCATCCAGGGAGCAGCAGGGGGTAGTAAGTGAATAGTAAAGTCCACCAGTGATTTGTGCATAGTGTGTCACTAGGGTTGGAGCGGAGCAGCTGCTTTCTATTTGCACCGACATAGAAAATGAGCCCTAGAAAACCATAATTCACCCTTTTTGAATGGAACCATCATCGGGGCTCAACCTGGGATTGTTATAGGAAATGAAGGTATTGGGCCCCCATGATCCCTGATCTCTTTCCACGTGAATAGAAGAAGGGTTGAATAGCAAGAAAAGGTTAAACTGTAAGCTCAGGGAGCAATGGATTTTAGCTGCTGGGGTCAGCGACCCCCATTTCAAAGCCAGAAAGAGGCAGAAGAGGAAGCCAAATAATTAAAAAACTATAGAAAATAAAAAATGAAGACCAACTGTATATCTGCTAGGAATAGGACATTCTATAACAGACAGATAAATTGATAGATTGATAGATAAATAGATAGATAGATAGATAGATAGATAGATGAGATAGATAGATAGATGATAGATAGATAGATAGATAGATAGATAGATAGATAGATAGATAGATAGATGATAGATAGATGATAGATAGATAGATGATAGAGATAGATGATGATGATAGATAGATAGATCAATAGATAGATAGATGAATCGATAGAGATTGATAGATAGATAGATCAATAGATAGATCAATAGATAGATAGATCGATAGATCGATAGAGATAGATGATGATAGATAGATAGATAGATAGATGATAGATAGATAGATAGATAGATGATAGATAGATAGATAGGTAGATAGATAGATAGATAGATAGATAGATAGATCAATAGATAGATAGATCGATAGATCGATAGATCGATAGAGATAGATGATGATAGATAGATAGATAGATAGATAGATGATAGATAGATAGATAGATAGATAGACAGATAGATAGATAGATAGATAGATAGGAGAAAAGAAAACATGTAATTACAATAAAGACCTGAGAGCAAACAACAAATCCAATAGTAAATATTCACCCAACACCACCCATAACCTGCGGCTGAGAGATTGCTAAGGGCCCAATCACCATAGTTACCATTGCTCGATGGCTAATGCATGCAAATTAGGAGCAAGTTTAGGATAAGTGCAATAGAATTATAAAGTTATTAGTGAGAGTTATGTAAGTGCCCAGCATTCCCCATCGTTATCCAGTCATTATGTAAAGTGATTTCCCTTTAGGGAACACAAAGCGCAGATTAGAGCACATTGGCCGGTGGCTAGTATTAGCCGTGCCCGTACTCTTCGCCGCCGCGGCTGCTCCTTCTCTGTGCCAGCGGCACTCAGTCTGTATCCACGGCACGGCGGCTTATTAACCCAATAGGGCAATATACACACATCTCTCTAGCGCTAGTAATGCATAGCAACCAATCAGCACTTACTGGCCCATTGTTTAAAAGCAAATGGTTGCTAAGGGTTGTCAGTCCAGCAAAAACTCTGAGGGCTGTTAAAGGGGTTGTCCACCTATGAGTTCACTTTTAGTATTATGTAGAGTAAATGCTGTCTCCTGATTGGTTGCTATGGGTTACTGGTCCTGGGCAAACTTAGTGACTTATATTACATAACCCCATAAAACCACTAAAATCTGATTTATTAATTACAGGTATGGGATCCGTTATCCGGAAACCTGTCATCCAGAAAGTTCGAAATTACGGAAAGGCCATCTCTCATTATAAGCAAATAATTCTAATTTTTGAAAATTATTTCCCTTTTCTCTGTAATAATAAAACAGTACCTGTACTTGATCCCAACTAAGATATAATTACCCCTTATTGGGGCAGAACAATCCTATTGGGTTTATTTAATGGTTAAATGATTCCCTTTTCTCTGTAATAATAAAACAGTACCTGTACTTGATCCCAACTAAGATATAATTACCCCTTATTGGGGCAGAACAGCCCTATTGGGTTTATTTCATGGTTAAATGATTCCCTTTTCTCTGTAATAATAAAACAGTACCTGTACTTGATCCCAACTAAGATATAATTACCCCTTATTGGGGGCAGAACAGCCCTATTGGGTTTATTTAATGGTTAAATGATTCCCTTTTCTCTGTAATAATAAAACAGTACCTGTACTTGATCCCAACTAAGATATAATTACCCCTTATTGGGGGCAGAACAATCCTATTGGGTTTAATTACTGTATTATTGATTTTTTAGTAGACTTAAGGTAGGAATTTCCGCATTTCGCCATTGGCGGATTGTTTCGCGAAACGGATGAAAAAATTTCTCCGGCGTCAAAAAAGAAAAGTCGCTGGTGTCAAAATAATAGCCGTGGGTGACAGTTTTTTTTTCCGCACAACATTTTCGCCGTTTCACTAATTTTTCGCTGTTTCGCGGATCTTTTGAACAGATTTGCTCATTACTAGTTATCAGATCTTTCCTCCATAGAACATTGGATTTTGGTGTCTTATCTATATGCACAATAGCAGTTTAATGCCTTCCGTATCCCGCACTGTACTAATATATATTACTCCCCATAAGGGAATCAAACACTCGATTACCAACACGGCGCGGCTTATAATCCAGGATAGTTGCATTTATGGAGGAGGATCTCTCTTTAGCTGCTGATGCCTTTGAGGGGACATTATTCACTGCCGTCAGTCCCCTCCGAGGGGACATTATTCCGTGTAGGTGCATTATTTAACACTTATTCTGCATTGGTTTATAATGTAAAATGTTTTATTTAACATAAATTTATAAAGAAACCTGAGAGTCCGTGTGAGTGCTCGACGAAGGCTACAGAATACGGCCCGTAGGATTTTGGATATAAATTTGAATCTTTACATTACATATTTATCGGTTGGATGTGTGCAAGGCCTTGGCTCGGGTAGTTGCCGTATGTTCATTAATGTATTACTGTTCCCTAGTCCTTTTCTTTCTACGTTACCAACTGATATTGTGGTTGCAATCGGGTGTAAAGGTGGCCATACGCAGTGCTAACCGCTCGTTGGGTGAGTTTGCCAAACAAGCGGATCATACAGGGTCGGACTGGGCCAGGGGGACACTGGGGAAAAACCCGGTGAGAACTGATCCCTGCTGGGTGCCCCGGAGCCCGCAGGTCCCCCTCTCCCGATGAGCCTAAATACACCATCTAAAACCTGTTGAGATCATGTAGAAGCCAATAGCAGACATCCCTTTTACAACTGGAAGATATTTCTTTGCTTCATGGTTTTAGAGGTTTTGGGGTTTTTTCCCGCTGGCTAGTGATGAGCGAAACTGTCTCGTTTCGATTCGGCAAAAAATGTGCAAATCTATCTATCTATCATCTATATATCTATCTATTGATTATCTGATCTATCTATCATCTATCTATCTATCTATCTTTTCATCTTTCCACGAAATACTATCTATCTCATATCTATCTATCTATCTATCTATCTATATATCTATCTATCTATCTATCATCTATATATCTATCTATTGATTATCTGATCTATCTATCATCTATCTATCTATCTATCTATCTTTTCATCTTTCCACGAAATACTATCTATCTCATATCTATCTATCTATCTATCTATCTATCTATCTATCTATCTATCTATCTATCTATATATCTATCTATCTATCTATCCATTTGCCCATCTCTTCATCTACTTACCCACTTTTGCTCTCCATTGACACTCATTTCAGCCATCCCCCTAACCACTCAGCTACCTATTCCATCACTTATCCTTATACTGACCTATTCACTCACTCACTCACTCAATCGCTCACTCACTCACTCACTCAATCGCTCACTCCCAAAACTCACTTCCTAAAACTAACTTTATTGTAATCTACACTATACATTTGCGATGTGGTTCAATATTATGTTATTGAGGGTCTATCATTACTGATGCTTCTGTAGAAGCTAAGGGAGAGGTTACTATATCCCCACCTTGCAGTATCTTTCCCTGCCGTTGGCTAAATCTCCCAACCAATCAGTTACAGCCTAAAGGAGCGCAGCACCAATAGGGCAGCAGCACCACAACATGTTGCAGAACCCTGGGGTATGATGGGTAGAAGAACCCGCCCTTGTTGTATTTTTACAAATAAACTTCAAAAAATGCATGGAGTATCTCACTGCTTAATTGACATTGAGGGTAAAGAGGAAAAAAAACAGGTAAACAAATCTAATAAACCCCCCCTCCTCCTGCAGCCGTTAAAACAAGGTTTGTGCCTGGTGTAAAATGCTTCTGTGCATCAGTGAGGCCTCTGTGCTTCTGAAAGCTGATTATATTTACTGTGGCCATAAAACCGTGTCTGGCAGTTTAAGAGCAGTGCAGACACCTTCAGATTGCAGCTTCTGTTAAGCCCCCCTAAATCTTAATTTTCACACTCCTCCGGGGCAAAAAGAGCCCGGGCAAGTTAACTGTTTTATCATCAGGAAAAAGGATGTCAATAAAGAGGGAAACTGTGGTATTTATGGGTATTGTTTATGGCATGTTGGAGTTTTACAGGGGAGCTCCGCGGCACACTGCGGCCCGAGCACTCTATAATTTGCCAAGGAAGCCGTAAAATTGGACTTGTTGAAATAAACCTGTTTTCAAAGTAACACGAACGTAATTGGAAAATTAGACTCATGTGTACGCGGAGGGACGCTGCGTTGGTCAGTTCTTTTCGCTGAGGTATTTACTTAAGAAATGGATTTCACCGTGGAGCAAAATGAAAGGCAGACTGGGGGGGGATTAAATGGCACGGTGCGGTTCTCAAATCCATACAATGTTCCCACAAGCATATAACGCCTGCAACCATCCTACAGAGCAAGATATTTTGGTTTTACCTGTAAAATTAGATTATAAGATCTATGTAACAAATTAGCTCTTTCCCATCTGGCACTTGACGTGTGATATTCGCATTCGGCTAAACTTCTACTCGTGCTGGTTTGTAATATTCCTCTCTGTTGTTCCCATTTAGGTGGGCAGCCATATCCAGGTGGAGCTTAACCAAAGTGGGCAGGGTTTGCTGCAGATCCAGGTGGTGCCTATGATTGGTGGGTGTAGGGGGGGGAGTGACCTTTTGTTTGAAGTTGTTAATAAAGTTGTTTAAAGAAGGGAATAACCCCCGGTAGGAAGTAGGGGTACTTTATTATCAACTTAAACAATTAGATTGGCAGCTGCTATCTTGCTCCCTTCCCATTGTTCTGCTGATCGGCTGCTGGGGGTGAGGGGGGGGGAATATCACTTCAACTAGCAGCGCAGCAGTAAAGTGTGCCTGAGTCTGAGCTTTCAGCCAGCGCTACACATTAGAACTGCTTTCAGCTAACCTATTGTTTCTCCTACTCCCATGTAACTGGAGGAGTCCCAAGCCGGATTTGGATTTCTTACTATTGAGTGCTATTCTGATACCTACTGGGAGCTGCTATCTTGCTCCCTTCCCATTGTTCTGCTGATCGGCTGCTGGGGGGGAGGGGGGGATATCACTCCAACTTGCAGCGCAGCAGTAAAGTGTGCCTGAGTCTGAGCTTTCAGAAGGAGCCAGCGCTACACATTAGAACTGCTTTCAGCTAACCTATTGTTTCTCCTACTCCCATGTAACTGGAGGAGTCCCAAGCGGGACTTGAATTTCTTACTATTGAGTGCTATTCTGATACCTACTGGGAGCTGCTATCTTGCTCCCTTCCCATTGTTCTGCTGATCGGCTGCTGGGGGGGGGATATTGGACAGAAGAAGACAACTCATAAGAAAGCCAGAAAAATAATTACCCGGAGGTGATGTAACATTAAATATCAGGCACCAGTTCAATCCGAAGGTGGAGATGGCTAAGTTGGAAAAGTTCCCCCATCCATTTCGTATCATCACAGTTGTGTTCCCTTTAAAACAAACACAAAAATAAATATCTCAAGGTCAACATTGTGATTAATCTATTATTATTATTATTATTAGGTTCTTCTCTTTCTCTGGGAACTTAAGTGTCCGGAGAAAGAGAAGATATTGGGCAACATTCAGTTTAATGAGAGGAACATAGCCTCAGGGTTAATCTCATGAAAGCTCAATGGAAGTCTATGAATCAGGAATTAATTTGGGATATTAATGAACCCAACTGAATCTGTTCCATTATGATGAGATGTATTTAGATACCCTTACAAACCCTTAAATATGAAGCCTCAGAAGGAAGAGTAGAAACGTACATAGGCCTTATTTATGGCCACAAGTGAAGGCTCACACAAATAGACAGAAGGTTGTGTCCACTAAAGGTATTTGCTTCCAAACATGCTCCTTAGACTTCTGCATAGTTGTTATGAGCCCCAATGTGTCCGCTCTGTCTCTTCTGCTACAATCCTACATGAGTGCACCTACTGATGCTACGTTACCCTGGAACTACTATCCCCCTGGACATGGCAGCAATCCCAGGGTTCCTACAGTAGGCACCATAGACTCGTACCTAGGACACTAATGTCATTTTTCATTTGAGAGGCGCAACTGTCACACTAGTACACTCACATGCACAATGTTCCATTTGATGCATTGCATGCAGTTGCAGTTGATGCAACATTGAGTGTGGTCACAAGGAAAAAAACTGCATTATGGGAAAAATAAACATGGCATCCAAAAGCTTTGCATGCTGCAGTGAATGCCCCTGCCATGAGGGATGGGAGGTTTAGGTTTTACAGTAAACGTGTAAAGTGACTCCATTTTCAGAATGAAGCAGACACTATATATGCAAGGTTTTACTTATCTAAATGACTGCAAGGAATTTCTTCTATGTGATAGTCTTCATTGTGTCCAGTCTAAAAAAGGGTCCTCAAACGGTGAGGCCAACCTCTTGTGCAATTCTCTTACGGGTAAGAATCCACGGAGCAGTTCAGTTGCCCATGATAGGTCTCTGCTATTGTGGACAACAAACCACTCCAAAAAGGCTTTCTACTGGCAACGATAGGAGTCACCGATGGAAAGCCCTTAGCATCACTTCGGTAATCTGAAGTCAAGGGAAGTTTCCTCCTGTAGGCAACTTTGCGTGACTTCGGAAAACCAAGCGATACCAAGGGCTTCCACTGGTGACTCCTATTGAGTGGTTCGTCACCAACAATCTATCATGGGGACTGAACCAATCCATGGGTTCTTACCCACGATAGACCCTAGATGGACAGAATATGTGATGAAGAAATAACATTGCTTCTTGTCCTTATATATGCAATCTCCATTACATTTCCCAGTTAGACTGTCAATATCTTTATCTCTCTCTCTCAGCTCTTTCAGAATCGTTGTGATGGCCATTGGGAAATATGCTCAGGGCCGTAGTTTCTATGTAGGCACCCAAGAGCCCGTGCCTAGGGCAGGAGCCTTATAGGGGCCTTGAGTGTGGCTAAATTCCATGTCAGAGCTGATAGAATTGGGGATGGGCAGCTCTTCTGTGGTCTTTGCATGGGAAGTACTGCATATGCGTCGGGCAAGTGGAGGGGGCGGTGCCTAGGTCAGCACTGGCGCCAAATACAGCTCTGGCTATGTAGGCAATGTCTCTATAGTAAAGAACAAAAGTGCTCAGAAGAGCACTCAGACAAGTTTATACTCATCTTTATTTAGATGATGTCCAGAATGGGAGGTCGTGATGAGAGACAACAACCGTTGTATCTCCATTATAGTGGGTAGGTGGGGGAATTCTAGATGTAGATGTAACTGATCCCTAGGGCTGCTCATTCCCGTTTGTTATAGCTAATGTGCTGTTTTCATCCACTTGTATCCCCTTTATCATCCATCATCCTCATCCTCATCTTTATTATTATTATTATTCATACCCATTTGTCACCTACACCGCTAGTACATAATTGTCTACATAATTGCGTTCCCTACTGGTCATGATCCTCCATCTTGATGTACTGTACACTGTTTTGCCCTTAAGTCCATATGTTTAAGTTCATTAGGCATTACTGACTGTACTTCCTTGTGTTTGGAATTGCCTTCAATTTACGGGGCCATGTTTCTTGCCCAAGACATTTATTGTGTTTGTTGCAATTTATGTTTTCCATTTTTGCATTTTATCATATATTTGTTGAAGGTTTATGTGATTTTTCATCTACCGATTGCGTCCCATTTCCCCATCAAGACATTATTATTTATTACAGAGTTCTATGTATAATTTATGAGTCTAGTGCATCCTGTTCTCTGCTATTAAAATATTTTTTTGGTATTCTCAGACAAATGAGAGCTACCATAACAGATAAATCATTATTAATACAAATGTGCATAGTTGATATAAAAATGGGTTCTTCCATTGCTGGGGGGGGGGGGGGGGGGGGGGGTACCAGTTCAGCAGCAGCTTTTCTGGTGGTTCTGTTGCCTTTTGAAAAACATCTCCATTCCATTAAATGATGTGAAAGTGGTACAGAACCTTCAGAGAAAGCTTTCTCGAGAAATTGTACACTGAGTTAGAAGAACTCCATCTACTTTTGGGTAGGGATGCCACCTGGCCAGTATTTTGCCAGCCTAGCCAGTAAATCACCCACCAAGGCTGGGGCAGGTACAGGTATAGGACCTGTTATCCAGAATGCTCAGGACACGGAGCTTTCCGGATAAGGGATCTTTCCATAATTTGGATCTCCATGCCTTAAGTCTACTAAAAAAATAATTTAAACATCATTTAAACCCAATAGGATTGTCCTGCCCCCAATAAGGGGTAATTATATCTTAGTTGGGATCAAGTACAGGTACTGTTTTATTATTACAGAGAAAAGGGAATCATTTAACCATGAAATAAACCCAATAGGGCTGTTCTGCCCCCAATAAGGGGTAATTATATCTTAGTTGGGATCAAGTACAGGTACTGTTTTATTATTACAGAGAAAAGGGAATCATTTAACCATGAAATAAACCCAATAGGGCTGTTCTGCCCCAATAAGGGGTAATTATATCTTAGTTGGGATCAAGTACAGGTACTGTTTTATTATTACAGAGAAAAGGGAATCATTTAACCATGAAATAAACCCAATAGGGCTGTTCTGCCCCCAATAAGGGGTAATTATATCTTAGTTGGGATCAAGTACAGGTACTGTTTTATTATTACAGAGAAAAGGGAATCATTTAACCATGAAATAAACCCAATAGGACTGTTCTGCCCCCAATAAGGGGTAATTATATCTTAGTTGGGATCAAGTACAGGTACTGTTTTATTATTACAGAGAAAAGGGAATCATTTAACCATTAAATAAACCCAATAGGACTGTTCTGCCCCCAATAAGGGGTAATTATATCTTAGTTGGGATCAAGTACAGGTACTGTTTTATTATTACAGAGAAAAGGGAATCATTTAACCATTAAATAAACCCAATAGGACTGTTCTGCCCCCAATAAGGGGTAATTATATCTTAGTTGGGATCAAGTACAGGTACTGTTTTATTATTACAGAGAAAAGGGAATCATTTAACCATTAAATAAACCCAATAGGGCTGTTCTGCCCCCAATAAGGGGTAATTATATCTTAGTTGGGATCAAGTACAGGTACTGTTTTATTACTACAGAGAAAAAAGAAATCATTTTTAAAATTTAAAATTATTTTCTTATAATGGAGTCTATGGGAGACGGCCTTTCTGTAATTCGGAACTTTCTGGATAATGGGTTTCCGGATAAGGGATCCCATACCTGTATTACCAATTTACTGGCAATGTAAACACTGGTTAGTCTGTAGTATCCCTTAATTTAGCTCCTGGCCTGCCCACCAAAGCCCTCAACCAGCCCCAATCTCAACTTTTCCCTTCTCTGATATCCCCTCTTTAGCTTCCCGATGCATCATAACTCCACCCCTGCCCAACCACACCCCCATTGAAATCATCACCCACCCCCTTTTGCCACCCCCCCCCCCCCCAACATACCAGTAAAAAGAAATTCAAAGGTGGGATGTGTGTGTTCCTCCACCATATTTCACAGTTGCCATTAACACAGGGAGGCAGGTCCCAGTTCCCACCAAACCCAGAGTAGTCTGCTAGACCTCCAGCAAGATTCATCCCTTCAGAAATACCATTTCCACCTCTCCAGGGTGTAATGCCATAGGTGAGGTTAGGTTTGGGGACTGCTGCTCATCCATGAAAAACTCATTATATCAATGAATAGATCTTGTTCAGATGTTACTTCTAGAAACAGTAACTGTGAATAAGAGGTTTAGGGCAATAAGGTTTCCATAGTGAAAAAAAGTTTTTTTTTGCCTCAGTCTACAGCAGCGGTTCTCAACCTGTGGGTCGGGACCCCTTTGGGGGTTGAACGACCCTTTCACAGGGGTTGCCTGAGACCATTGGAAAACACACATTTCCGATGGTCTCAGGAATAATTTTATGGTTGGGGGTCACCACAACATGAGGAATTGTATTAAAGGGTCACGGCATTAGGAAGGTTGAGAACCACTGGTCTATGGGATAAAATGTAGTAAAAGTGGGGAAAGGCTTTGATAAATGACTCTGACCCCACTGGTGGGATGGAGAATGTCTAGGTATGTCCCCAGCCGGCCCTTATTAACACTGTAGGCAGCATTGTATACATCTGGATCCTTACACTCTAGAACCTGTGCCTTTGGGTGGTCATGGGGGCAGGGGGAAAGTGCAAAAAAGATGGTGGTTTGCCCCTGTATTTAGCACTTTGCACCCTGCCATGGTGTTTGTAATAAACCCTTATACGTCTTGACATGAGCACAGAAAAAACAATACATTCTAGGTTTATGCAAATGCAATATACCAAGAACTTTATTTTTCTTCCCAGATCCAGGGAGAGAGATGCAGCGCAGATCTATGAATTTTGCTTAAATCCCCATATTCTCTCTCAAAATGACCTTTCGCCGTGCTGAAGTAAAGCGCCATCATGTCCTGCATTTGAAAAGAAATGACAGCGATATTGCATTTCTGCACGTCTGATGGGTCCGTTATTCGACATAGGGAGACTGTTATCGCTGAATTCCAGAAGTCCTCATCTGCAGAATGTATAAGGACTTATATGCTTCCAGCCGTCAGTCAAGCTGGGGGTTTCCGTGGCAACGTGATGCTAAAGGAACCAGAATTATGGCGGAGGTCTTTCAAATTCCAAACAAAAGAAGAGGAATGAACACTGTGCAAACGTTTCATTTGCTTCCAATTTTAATAATAATGTTACGCCCCTTTCTCTACCTTTACTAACTCTCCCCCACTCCTTTTCCTGCCATAACTATTGATGAGTGAATTTTTTCGGCAGGCATGGATTCGCAGCGAATTTCCGCGTTTCGCCAAACTTCCGTGAAAATTCACCGCACAAAATTTTTTTGTCGCTTCGCAAATTGGGCGCAGTCGCGTCAAAAAAGGGTGCGGACGCGTCAAAAAAGGGTGCGGACGTGTCAAAAAAGGGGCGCGGTCGTGTCAAAACTGGGCGCGGTCGCGTAAAAAAAGTACGGGCGACAAAAAATAGACGCGGGCGACAAAAAAAAGATGGGGGCGACAAAAAAGTTGCATAACAAATGCACTTCACAAATTTTCTTGCCGTTTCGCAAATTTTATGGCGAAGCGAAATGGGACAGATTTGCTCATCACTAACCAGCCCTCCACACCCGAAAATACTTTTTAAAGGAGAACTAAAGAACAAAAAAAAGTAGGGTAGAAATACAACTAATTAGGTGTCATTTAATTACCACAGACATAAAGGGCAATGTGCACTTCCAAATGCAACTACCATGTGCTTATTGGTGCCGGCCACTGTTGGAACCGTAGAGCTAGCACTTGGTTTGGAGGTGGGGGTAGCTCCACAGTTCCCCTGCATCCCCCTGGGCTCAGCAGCTCTCAATTTGGAACAGGAGCAGCTATACAGGCAAATTGTTTTGCGAAACTTCCACATAAATTCCTCGAGCGTCAAAAAAACTCGCGGACACGTCAAATTGGGCGCGGGCGTGCAAAATGGGCACCGTCATGTAAAAAGACAGATTCGGCAGCTTATCTGCCCATGTATGGGCACTGAAAATCGACCAGATATCGATCGGGCAGGTTAAAAAGATTTAGTCGGATCGGGGACTGCATTGGGTCCCCAAACCGACTGCGCCATTACCGTCGTTATAATTCAATCGTTGGGCCCCAGGGACAAACAACCGAATTAGCCTAAATTTGCCTGATATCGCCCACCCGTAGGTGGGAGAAGATCCGCTCGCTTGGCGACCTCTAGCCATATTTAGTTTTAGGGTTTAGTTCTCCTATAAATAGTGCTGAGCGAAACTCTCCCTGAAACTGTGAAAAAGTTTGTGAAATGGTGAAAAATTAGCGAAACACGAAAAATGCAGCTCGTCAAAATAATAGTTGTGCCCGTCAAAAAAAATGTTGTGTGCGACAATTTTTTTTGATGTGTGCAATTTTTTTTGTTGCACCGCGCATTTTTTTCCACTGCGAATTTTTGCACCCGTTTTGCTAAAAAAAAAACCGCCAATAGCGAAACACAGCGAGTCCATGCCTGGGAGAAAATATTGCTCGTTGCTACCTTTAAACAGTAACAATTAATGAAAATTTCGTGCAATTTTGCGGAATTCGGCTACTGTGTGACTTTTTTGATGCAAGCAACTTTTTGACACAGGCGTGACTTATTTGATGTGACTAGGGATGCACCAAACCCACTTTTTTGGGTTCAGCCAAACCCCTGAACCTGCCCTGATGGATTCTGCCGAATCCCAAACCGAATACTTTTGGCAGCAAAAGTTGCCACGTGCTGTGCACCTTTCCTCCCCCCCCCCCGCGTTTCAGCTCGCATGCGCAGTTCCGGGGGGGTAGGGGGGCGGCGTCTACGCGATACTTCATTGCCCCCACCGCGTAATGACAAGCAGTGGGGGCAATGAAAAAGGAGCTAGGGGTAGGCAGGAAAGGCTCCTGTCTGGCGTCCCCCAGTCGTTGCGCCCTAGGCAGCTGCCTCTTCTGCCTACCCCTAGTTCCGGCCCTGGGATATGGTTCACCCGGGACCGTGGATTTGGCCAAAAAAAGGCTGGATTCGGCCCGAATCCCTAACCGAATCCGTGATTCGGGGCATTCCTAGATGTGACAGTAACTTTTTCTCTGCGACTTGTTCCTCACGCAACGAACTTTTGTTCGCATTTAGCCAAAAAATATTTGCCAATGGCGAAATGCGGAATTTTGCAGCGAACCCATACCTGCCAAATAATATCGCTCATCGCTGTTAGTGATCTGTTTTGAATCCCTATTTGAGCAATATGGAAGGCAGATTTTTACAGTTATAGTTTTGAATTTTTTTTGGAATTAGATTGTGACATATATATTGTAAAAAAAATATATTTTGGGAAGGGACTAGGCAGCAGGAATGGGAACGGATCTTCCTTTAGCGCACAGTTTATAGATCAAGACAATTGTATTCAAATGCGCTGTAAATTGTTATTCTGAGCATATGAGCCCCGGAGGAAGATTTTCGCGCTCGGAACAGACTATTTCATCTTTAAGAACGCGCGCTTCTAAATCTCTCGCTTTTATAGTTTTCTAAGAGCCTTAATGAAGGTTTTTCGATGCAAGATTGTAGTTAATACAAAGGCAAGTCAATCTGAGGCTCAACGGCGCTCCATCAAGTCGCTTGGCTCCTCGTGTTGGCAAATGGCTCGCACATCGACTAACTGTGATTAAATGCCTCGTGTTGTCGTTGCTAAGGCGCCGCTACTAGGGAAACGCCATAAACCCATAAAAGCCGCAACATCGCAACAGCTGCGTGCTTCATTTTGGATAAGAGGAAGGATATTGTTGGCTATAATTCCTGGGTATATACACGGAGCAGCCGTTCAGCAATGCAAAACATGTTTGATTTTACTTACCTTAATTGTTGCTTTTTTTTTCTGCTTTAAGGGTAATATTTTCTTATGAGGCGGGGGAAGTAAGCACAGAATTACAATAACCTCCCCTGGGGGTAATTGGGTAGGAAATGAAATATATTTAACCAGTGTAGTTGTCGTAATTGTCAGAACCATAAGGGTAACCGATGGCATAAACATAGAGTCGTTAGGAAAAGCTAATTTAATACTAATGTAATCCCCTTTAAATATAATTATATTCATATATATTTTAGAAATGTTAAGCTGGCCAAGCACTGGCCAATAAAAGCTGCCAACTCAGCCCCATAGTGGGTGTCTTTGAATACCAGTGTACGGGACCTGTAGGATGTCCCGTCCAATCAATATCTGACCAAAAACTAGTGGATATGGTTCATCAGGTATGAAAAGACCATCAGGAGAGGACCAAATTGGCTCATCAGGTTTGAAAAACCCACTGGGGGGAGGACCAAAGTTCTCTCTCAGGTATGAAAAGCCCATTGGGAGAAGACCAAATTGGCTCATTGGGTTTAAAAATCCCACTGGGGGAGGACCAAAGCAGCTCATTGGGTATGAAAAGGCTATAAGGAGAAGACCAAATTGGCCCATCGGGTTTAAAAACCCCACTGGGGGAGGACCAAAGCAGCTCATCAGGTATGAAAAGCCCATCAGGAAAGGACTGAATTGGCTCATCAGGTTTGAAAACCCCATCGGGGAGGACCAAGGCAGCTCATCAGGTATGAAAAGCCCATAAGGAGAGGACCAAATTGGTTCAGCGGGTTTAAAAAACCCACTGGGGGGAGGACCAAAGCAGCTTATCAGGTATGAAAAGCCCATAAGGAGAGGACCAAATTGGTTCAGCGGGTTTAAAAAACCCACAAGGGGAGGACCAAAGCAGCTCATCAGGTATGAAAAGCCAATCAGGAAAGGACTGAATTGGCTCATCAGGTTTGAAAACCCCATCGGGGAGGACCAAGGCAGCTCAAAAGGTATGAAAAGCCCATAAGGAGAGGACCAAATTGGCTCATTGAGTTTGAAAAGCCCACTGGGAGAGGACCAAATTGGCTCATTGAGTTTGAAAAGCCCACTGGGGGAGGACCAAAGCAACTCAAAAGGTATGAAAATCCCATAAGGAGAGGACCGAATTGGCTCATCGGGTTTAAAAATCCCACTGGGGGAGGACCAAAGCAGCACACCAGGTATGAAAAGCCCATCGGGAGAGGACTGAATCGGCACGTTAATGCAGTCCTGTTCCAGTGGGTCACCATAGACCCTCTATAATGATCTGATCATTGGTCTGGGGGCCAAACAATCATATCATCCTGACTTGGCCCTCCCATTGGTGAACAAATCAGGTAAAGTTCCCCTTTTTGTTGATCTTGCCACATAAGTTGATGATACCATGTGTGCCCAATTAAGATACAAGGGCTCATTTATCATGAGAGATAAACACGAAATGGGAGCAGAATTGTGCCCATTAAGATGCCAATATACAAAATGCTTGTGTCAGACTGTGCCTATCTATATATTTGCCCCACATGCCAGGCTACTGCTTTCTTCTTCCATTGTGCTTAAGGGGAAGGCACAGATCATTGAAGCCCAAAAGACCTGGCATTGTATAGGGCTTCCTCCCCACATTGCTCAGCCTACAGTCTGTCTCATAAGCACAAAGCCCTGAATAGATCTGACTCTTGGCATTTTCTTCCACTTTCAATGAAATAATAACACAAATTACCTTTAAGTGCTGAAATAGCTGAATTCTTGAGCTGAACCGATAAATACCAAGGGTTGGAAGGATGGCCCACGTTTTCCACTCTTTTTCCCTATAGTTAAAAACATTATCATTTTTTCCAGTCATATAAAAGCACATTGTAGCAATACCGGGAGGTTCCTCCTACCCTACTATTATAGGCAGATTTATTATTTTTGAAATTTAATTTTTTTATTCTTGGAAAAAGAGAAGAGAGTAGACCTACATATTCCATTACCTACCAAGCTCTCTTAGGCTGATGACCCACAGGGAGATTAGTCACTCGTGGTTAAATCTCTACTACCGGGGGTGACTAATATCCCTGAAATGCCTTTCCACCAGGAATAAAGTGAGGCCACCAGTGGAACGGCAGACCCATCACTTCGTTTTTGGAAAGTTGCACAGTTTCCTCCTTCTCTCCACAGTAGCAGAGATTAAACCGTGGGCGACTAATCTCCCCGGGGGCCCTCAGCCTTACTGCCATCACAGTGTTATCAACTGGCTCCACTTTAAAGCTGAAATGATGATCTAGTCCAGGACATTTTCCACTTTATACCATGTGACAAAGAACAAGAAATAGCTTGAGAAATCCAGTAATGTAATATAGTAACATAGTAAGTTGGGTTGAAAAAAGACACACGTCCATCACGTTCAACCATAATGCCTATATATAACCTGCCTAACTGCTAGTTGATCCAGAGGAAGAAAAATTCACGAATCCTTCAAAAAATTAGCGAAATGGCGAAAATGTCACGCGTCAAAAAAAATTGTCGCCTGCGACTATTCTTTTGTCGCCCACGGCTATTCTTTTGTCGCCCACAGCTATTCTTTTGTCGCCCACGGCTATTCTTTTGTCGCCCACGGCTATTCTTTTGTCGCCCACTGTTTGTCGCACGGCTATTCTTTTGTCGCCCACAGCTATTCTTTTGTCGCCCACTGCTATTCTTTTGTCGCCCACGGCTATTCTTTTGTCGCCCACAGCTATTCTTTTGTCGCCCACTGCTATTCTTTTGTCGCCCACTGCTATTCTTTTGTCGCCCACGGCTATTCTTTTGTCGCCCACTGTTTGTCGCACGGCTATTCTTTTGTCGCCCACAGCTATTCTTTTGTCGCCAACTGCTATTCTTTTGTCGCACACGGCTATTCTTTTGTCGCCCACTGTTTGTCGCACGGCTATTCTTTTGTCGCCCACTGTTTGTCGCACGGCCATTCTTTTGTCGCCCACTGCTATTCTTTTGTCGCTCGCAGCTATTCTATTGTTACGCGGCTATTATTTTGTCGCCAACGGCTATTCTTTTGGCACCCGCAAGTATTTTTGTTTGTTGCGCGACTATTCTTTCGACGCAGGCGACAATTTTTGGATGTGCTGCAAATTTTTCCGTGGCAAACTTTTTCATCTGTTTCGCGAAACAATCTGCCAATGGCGAAACGTGGAAATTCGCTGAAAATCCATGCCTGGTGAAACATTTCGACCATCACTAGCTGAGATTAGTAAGCAACACCACTTTTAGCCTATTAGGGTCCCCGCACAAGTCACTGCCTGACTGGGTGACACCATAACAATTCTGTAGAACATTCTACCAGACCACGTTCATATATATAAGTAGATTTTTGGTGAGAGGTGATGTGAAACAGTAGCCACATTTCCTCGGTTGACTTTGTTATAATATGTAAGTATTAAAACTTTTTCGTGTTTATAAACGCTACCTTCAGAGAATAAAACTAACATTTTCACAGTTTGTAAAAGTTGTGTTAACATTTCCCAGAAATTGCGAGCGTTTTCTCCTTTCTCTGAGGGTATTGTAAAATCCTTATGTATACGGAAGTGCCTCGCGTTTAAACAAGCCGGAGCTAGCATTAACATATACAGGCACGCCAAAACATTTTTTATAATTCATATAAAAGCCTCACACTCTGGATTCGGGGCTGTTGCTGCGGTGATTAGGAGAAGACATTACGTTTAACCCTGCGCTGCCTGCCAATTTGGAAGGATGTGTTTATAGGAGGTTTTTATGTCCCAGTGTGGAGCTGGTTGTTCATGGGCCAGACAACTACAACTGCTGGAACATATAACTACATTTACTGTTATACTATTTCTTGGGGCCATACAGTAACAATTTAAGGTCAATGGGAAGAACATGTACAATAATAACTACAGATCTTAAGAGTCCTAACATGCTAGGATTTCAGAAAATACAATATGGACAAAAATATGTGCCTACCTGCCTACCAAACCTGCCTACCAAACATCCCCTTCCAAAGCCACCAAAGCTATTTATATGGTCTTCTCTTAAGGTGGCCACACACGTGGCGATCCGACGATGATTTGTGTGACCATCGGTCGTACGAATCATCGTCAGATCCGCCACACACCGTCAGGGCTGAAACAGCAGATAAGGAGGTAGAAACAATAGGCTTTCTACCTCCTTCTGCCGATTCAGCCCTGACGGCAGATTTTGGTTAGACACCTTCTATGGCGCCCGATCAAAATCTTTTAACCTGGCCGATCGGCTTCCTGCGATATCGGTCGACTCGCCGACTTGCCATACACGCACCGAATATCGTACGAAACAAGGAAGCACAGACTTGTCAAGAATGTCATTGTATGTTGTACTAGTGACATTAGCAATGAGGAGTGTGTCTTAAATAATTATTAATAAGTAGGGTGCCCTGAAGAACCAAGTCACTGATATTTGTACTGTACCCAATGGCACAATCCTTGGTTTTATCTTATCCAATGGCACTTAACGCAAGTTTAGAAGTTAGAAATAGGGGTTGGAAATAGGGGTTGCTACAGTAGATGAGGCACTTGCCCAGGGGGCAACGGTGGGGGCTGTTAGACGGGTACCTCTGCTGCCTAACCCTAGTCCAGGCTGTTTAGAGCAGAGGGAAGGGGGGTTGAGGTGGCCGGCCGGGTTGCCTAGGGCTTTCCTCAGGTTTTCATCAGAATACAAACTCTGGCGAGTTGTAACTACTTGGTGACTGATACAGCTACTGGTAACCATACACGAAGTAGACTATGCAGTTTGCGCTAAATAGAAATATTGTTAGTGGCCACTAGTAGTGATGAGCGAATTTTTTCACCAGGCATGGATTTGCAGCGAATTTCCGCATTTCACCATTGGCGAATTGTTTCACGAAACGTCCGTGAAAATTCACCGTGGAAAAATGAGTCAAACTGGGCGCGGTCACGCAAAAAAAAGGCGCGGGCACATCAAAATTGGGCGACAAAAAAAAATAGATGCGGGCGACAAAACAATAGATGCAGGCAACAAAAAAAATAGACGGGGGCAACAAAAAAAACATGTGACAAATGCGTTTTAAAAATTTTTCGCCAACAGATTCGCTCACTAGCCACTAGTAGTTTGTAAGCCATTTAAGCACTAAAGGGGCCTGACTTCTTAAACTGTATTATTTACATGTGTAAGTTACCCTTTAATCTACGCCTTGTCGTGTGTTGCCGAGCAGAATGTAGAAGGCTCCCAGCCGGCAATGGTTTAAAGTAATATATGGATCTCATTCTTGCACACATAATATACCTAGGCAGCCCAGAATAGCACTTACCCAACCATGGGCAGGTTTGGGGCATACTGGGGTGTGTCTAGGGTGATGGGGTGCAAATATGTTGGGGACCCATGGGAAAATTGCTTTAAAGTTAATGTATCAACACATTTCCGTACCTTTGCGTCCAAGAAAGTGACCTTTGGCTGCACCAGGAATGGTTTTCCCTCATAACCACGGCACGGCTGCTCCTGGATGTGAATGGTATGGGGGCGCACATATACGGCAACATCGCCCCCTGTTACACTGCTGCAAAGTAAAGGCAAGAATTAGCAGAAACCCCTGAGCAACTGTTAGCCAATGAGAGCCTTATGACCTAAGATGAATCTGTAGCCAATCAGACACCAGCAGTAGATTATCGTTTACAGGAAAGTATAAATATGGGGGCACATATCCCAATAAACGTAGTGGACTCAAGAATACAGAGGGGGGAAGGGTGATGTTGGTAATAATCATGCTTCCCAAAGAGTTTTGGGGTCCTATGTTGCAGTGGGGCTCAGTAACATCTTGTTATGGCTTTAACAGAAACAAAATAAACTGTATCCAATCAGGGCAGTAGAATATTAACCCCCCATATGTAATAAAAGGCGCTAAATTTGCCCAGGAGCAGTAACCAACAACAACCAATAAGGTGATTGCTTTTAAACAGGCAACCAGTAAATGCTTCCTGCTGATTGGTTGCTATGGGTTACTGTTCCTGGGGAAACTTGGCACCTTTTATTAAATAACCCCCCTAACAGTCCAAGATTAAGCTGTGGTGGGAGTATTAAAACATTTATAATACAGGTATGGGATCCCTTATCCGCAAACCCGATATCCAGAAAGCGCCGAATTACAGAAAGCCTGTCTCCCATAGACCCCATTTTAATCAAATAATTCAGATTTTGAAAATAGATTTCCTTTTTCTCTGTAATAATAAAACAGTACCTGTACTTGATCCCAACTAAGATATAATTACCCCTTATTGGGGCAGAACAGCCCTATTGGGTTTATTTCATGGTTAAATGATTCCCTTTTCTCTGTAATAATAAAACAGTACCTGTACTTGATCCCAACTAAGATATAATTACCCCTTATTGGGGGCAGAACAGCCCTATTGGGTTTATTTCATGGTTAAATGATTCCCTTTTCTCTGTAATAATAAAACAGTACCTGTACTTGATCCCAACTAAGATATAATTACCCCTTATTGGGGGCAGAACAGCCCTATTGGGTTTATTTAATGGTTAAATGATTCCCTTTTCTCTGTAATAATAAAACAGTACCTGTACTTGATCCCAACTAAGATATAATTACCCCTTATTGGGGGCAGAACAGCCCTATTGGGTTTATTTAATGGTTAAATGATTCCCTTTTCTCTGTAATAATAAAACAGTACCTGTACTTGATCCCAACTAAGATATAATTACCCCTTATTGGGGCAGAACAGCCCTATTGGGTTTATTTAATGGTTAAATGATTCCCTTTTCTCTGTAATAATAAAACAGTACCTGTACTTGATCCCAACTAAGATATAATTACCCCTTATTGGGGGCAGAACAGCCCTATTGGGTTTATTTAATGGTTAAATGATTCCCTTTTCTCTGTAATAATAAAACAGTACCTGTACTTGATCCCAACTAAGATATAATTACCCCTTATTGGGGCAGAACAGCCCTATTGGGTTTATTTCAATTTTGTTCTATTGCCCTTTTCAATCTTAATGGCCTACACAGCTGCTTATTTATAGAGACAGGAGTAGTTTTTCTCAATGATATACACAAATGTTACCAGTTTGGGATCTAAATATCTACAAAACCCATTATTTTTGTATATTATTGGCCATTTAGCAGAGCTGACTGCTGTAGGAACATCTCCATGATATGCAAGAAATGGCAAACATCCACCTTGGCTGATGTATAGATTCTATGGCACGTAACTGTAGCTTGCGTAGGTCCATGGCAACCTGGGCTATTACTGAATGACAATCGTTACTGCGCTTCTCCTCATTTCCAACCTATAATGCCTTATTGAATTAGAACGCCGAGCAAGCTGCAGTAGAATGTTCCTCTCAGGGCGGCAGACATCTGTAAGCACAGCACATTGTTCTTTCCACTTGAGAGCTCCATAAATGCAATTGACCACCTTGTAACCTTCCACCCTCCTCCAGTCATTGCTCTTTAATGCGCTCCCCCAGCAGGGGCTTCCAGACATCTCCCTAAACGCATGGGGAGAATGATTATTAGGCTACAACTACGCAACACCCTACTGTTTCTGATTCCTGCCGCGCACACTACGTGCCCTATTTAGGTGATCCTAATTTCCCTTGTAAAGAAGTGATTCCGAAGGCAGAAAATAAGAAACTAAGCAGGTTAATGCGGAGAGAGATATTAGGGACGGAAAAACAAGGGAAGACTTGGCCTTCACTCCTCTGAAATACACAAAGGATGAGGGGTGGGAAAACACCAAACCATATCAAACCAACATCATTTTCAGTGTTGGTCTACTAAAGGGGGGCTTGTTTTCTTGGTTTAATATAATACGTGGGACTCCCTCTTCATACTCTACTGAACAATGTGATTATTCCTTATCTGCATTGCTTCCTCCAACCAAGTGGCCATTAGAAACACAGAGCCCTAGTGTTTGTGTTGCCAGGGGGTTGGAAGGGTTGAGTGGGTCTTAGGAACAGTCAACGTGACCATGTTGTATGAGTTCCCAGACCCGATAGTATCCAAGGCTATTGTGATACTAATACCTACAGTTAGTACTAGTGGCTGTATATATAGTTTATGTATGTGAGTGTATAGATTGGTAAGTATAGGTTGTGGGTGCTGGGTTTACTTGGAAGGGTTGAACTTGATGGACTCTGGTCTTTTTTCAACCCTATGTAACTATATGATTGGCCAAGTTACCTAATAATAAGTTAGTTGTCCAGTTCAGTTATTGATAGGGGACTGCAAACTGAGTCTTCCCTCCCAGTATGGGAGTGTGAGTTCAGATCATGGTGCTACTGAGGGACAATAAATATGGACCAAAATGAGCCAAAATAATTGACAATTCTTTTGGGTTGATCGTTGCAACAATTCTGGTGGCATGAAAAAATCTGGGACAGATAACCAGAGTCAGCCGCAGCTATTCAGGTACTGGAAACCCCACTTTTGTTCCTCTTGATCCTGTATTAAGATAACACTACATTGGCCCATCTAATTAGTTAGTTATTGGACTAATCAGATAAGATTTTGATACCCATATGGAGCAGATGTGACATAACAGGCCCTGGTGGCCCTTCATGCACAGATGGACAGACAGTATGCCCAGAGCTCATCTGGCTATGGGTACCAATCCTTTTATGATATGGCCAAAACTAGTCCTAGGTAAGTACAGAGGCTCCTAGACCAATATGGTGCCAATTGGAGTAGCCATGATGGTGATAAGGAGGGTTGCAAGGTGGTCAGCGAGATGGGTAAGGGGTAGAGATTCAAGTAAGAGGGAAAGGAAGGGAGCAGTAGAGGTGGTTACCTGGTGGAGCATCCTCCATATACTGTATGTGGGTTGTTCTTTTGTTGCCTATGGTGGTGGTGGGGCGTAAGGCCTGGAGGTGGTTAAGTCTCCCACGAGTGTGGGTCACAGGAGTTTCTGTATTTAATCAAGCCCCCAGGAGGGAATCTAACTTCAGTTTTTAGTGAAGCTGTAGTCATTCAATCCTATACTATAGTGGCCATTTGTCAGGGGGTATTAAAGGGTGATCTACAGTAGATCTAGGGGTGGTAATTTGGGTGGTGGGGTTTTCATTTTGCCCCCACACAACCCGGACCCTTTAACAATGTATCCCTATAGCGTAAATGTATCTCCAAATAACTTCAGGAGCCATAATCATATGAATGAAGTAGAGTTGGCTTTGTGACAAGGTTTGAGAAAAATCTAAAATAAAACCTTCGCTCCCCCGTAGACCCCAGGGATGAATAACAAAACCATAGGATGGCACGAATCGGCACATACGAATGCCGGCGCAGAAGCACACATTGGGTAAATACTCCACTCGATGGAGGAGGAGGGAAGGGAAGGCATTTGGTGTCATTTTGATGGAATGAAATAACCCCAACTGACAGCTCTATGAGTATGAGCAGAACATTTTGAAACTATTAAATGCTCCCGATCCATAAGGAATCATTAGCCGAGCTCTCCGCGTTGCGTTTAAGGGCCTGCATCCGATATATTCCCCATCAATCCCGTCTGGCATTTGAAAAGTAATAAGAGATTTCTGCAAAAAAAAAGTTTCAAAGAATTTCATCTAAGTGCAAGTGAAAGTCTAATCAGAATGATGGAAACTCGCTCGGCGGTCGCTGATTCTATGATTTCCATAAGTAATTCCTACATCATCAGCGGCGGAGAAGCACTGGTAACGAGGCTCAGACTCAGGGCTGCAGAATAAATGAATCAGCGATGTACTTACCAGAACTCACCCAGGATAACAATAATAATAATAAGCACTTTTTATGGCTTGCATTCAGGGTTGGACTGGGCCGCGGGACACCGGGAAAAATCCCGGTGGGCCCCGGTGGCCCAGACCAGACCCTTGCGGTGCTCCCCCTGCCTGACCGCTCCTGCCCTGATGCATTAATTTTACGTGCTCGGGGGAGAACGTCGGGTGGGGGGGCCCTCTGAGGGGGGTTAGGGGGGTTAGGGGGGCCCCTCGGGGGGGGCTAAGGGCACGGGCATCTGCAGGGCCCCTGGGGCGGGATCCCCGGGGGGCCCTTCACTGCCCAATCCGACCCTGCTTGCATTGTAGGTGGATGAGGTGTCCCATTGGGTAACATTGGTGCATAGCAGCACTAGGGTCCTGGGCACTGGGCAGCTATCAGAATCCCTCTTCTTCCTTTGGGACAATGGAGTAGGAAAAGCGGGAGTACAGCAGTACCAGAAATGACTGTCAATATATTCAAAAGAGTCCCCATCTTAGCTAGACGTAGGTTTGTATCAGATCCACCAAATGCACCATGGGACGATGCCACCTAAAGGTGCCCATACACATCCACAGCCACTCACTTGGCGATGTCGCCAAGCGAGCAGATCTTCTCCCAATATCCTCACCTACGGGTGGGCGATATCGGGCCAATTCAGGCTATTTCAGTTGTTTGGCCCTGGGGCCAAACGATCGAATTATAACGACGGGTATAGGCAAAGTCAGTTCGGGGACCGCATCAACTAGGCAATGCGGTCCCTGATCCGACTAGATTTTTTAACCTGCCTTATCGATATCTGGCCAATTTCAGGCCAGATATGGGTCAGGCAGGCCTGTTGTTAGTGCCCCTAAATGGGCCGATAAGCTTCCGAGTGGGTCTTCGGGACCTTAAGAGATGACCTGTGCCATCAACTTTTGAGTAGATTCAAGAGAACCTTTTCTTCTGGAAGGTTATACGTTCCCATACGTGTGCTCCTTGAATGCACACCTATATATATCTATAATTTCTTTATATTTATTTATCCCATTGACACGAGAGCAAGATCTCTATGGGGCAGTAAGTATTGAGCATTTTTGCCCATGGGTGTTGGTGTGCAATGCACTTTTCAGCGGATAACCGCAGAGCTCTTGGAAGCGAGGCATCCCTGCCATAGATAGAAGGCAAGTATAGGGCATTCTACTATCTTATGCCCATTAAGCCCATTGGAACCCCCTAGCCTGCGATTCTGAAAGACGTGCCACCCCAGTTCACCACTTATGAACAGCGATGAGCGATTCACGGAAAAATTTGTGAAACTATTGAAAAATTCACAAAACAATGAACAATTGTAAAATGCGTTGATGTCAATGGGCGACTTTTTTACGTGCAACAAATTTTTACGCGTAACTTTTTAGTCATTGGGTGTTTGTTTTTTTGTGGCGGCTTTTTTGTCTAGGCAACTTTTTTGTCTTGGTGACTGTTTTGTCAATGGGTGTTTTTTCTCAGCAACTTTTTTTGTCACATTTTTCTTGGTGACTTTTTTGTCTTGGCGACTTTTCTGTCTTGGCAACTTTTCTGTCTTGGCAACGTTTTTGTCTTGAGGACTTTTTTGTCAATGGGCATTTTTTCTCACTCCAAATGCATTCAAGTCAATGGAGGTTTTTTTGTGGTGACTTTTCTGTCTTGGCGACTTTTTTGTCTTGGCAACTTTTCTTTCTTGAGGACTTTTTGTCAATGGGCGTTTTTTCTCACTCCAAATGCATTAAAGTCAATGGGCATTTTTTTTTTGTCACATTTGTCTTGGCCACTTTTTTGTCTCGATGACTTTTTTGTCTCGGCGACTTTTTTGCCTTGAGGACTGTTTTGTCAATGGGTGTGTTTTTTCACTCCAAATGCTTTAAAGTCAATGGACATTTTTTTGCAGCAACTTTTTTTGTCTCGGTCACATTTTTGTTGGCCACTTTTTTGTTTTGGTGATATTTTTATGCAGAATTTTGCAGTGAATCCTTGCTCATCACTACTTATAAACACAGCAGATTCTGATCCCTTGATGGATGGCAGATGTCCCAAACTGTTGGATCCAATCCCATGTACCTGGAGCACCTCAGTAACCATGGAGGCACCCACTGAATAAAAGCTTTATGTGTGGAATGTACTTGCAGCCGTAGCTACAGAGATGCACCTACTGCGCCCCACAGTTCTACAGCCACAGCCGCCAGTACCTTCTGATATACTCAAAGCACTTGCAGACACAGGAGAGTTCATAGACATGAAGGGAATGTGGTACAACCCTCCCACCCACCCAAAAAGAACTATTTAGCTCATCCCTATTAATAAAGTTTATGTATATATCACAGACACCTATAGATATATATATATATATAGCATCGACAGTCCAGTTTCTTGCCTAAAAAGCCCCCCTGGGGGTTAACGTTCCTCCCTGAATCCCCTCTCCGCTCATTTCCAACCTGGAAGCACAGGTGGAGCCGGGCTCTTTACGATTATGTTATAATAGCGCCATAAATCCGTTGCCTCCCAGTCCAATCTCTGTGGCCTTTGAGAGAAATCATCATTAAACGCTGCCGCTAACGACGCCATCCAAGTGAAATTGTTTAATCTGCCGGGGAGGGTGAAAGGTCGGCAAATGAATTTTTAATAATACATCAACGTGACACGCAATAGGGAAAACTGGAATAGACAAATGCTGAGGGAAAGGGCACGGTCGTCTCCTGGTAGGTCAATAGCGGCCAAGAGATTCGCTCATCCGCGTCCCCCTCCGCCGACGCGCCACTTTCCCATTTTATACCGACACCCAATTAATACTTAGCTCATTGCGGCTGAATTATGGCCGTTCCTCCCCTTATGCTGTAGCGAGAGTGATGGCCATATATCACTGGGCTACAAGAATCAACGTTAATTGATTAGAGCAATGATTGCGCACTTATACAACGTGAGCCTTATTGGGGTGAGATTAGATTCCTGTGTCTGTTTCCCTGGTTACGCCAGTCACCCAACATCATGTTAGACGGTTGCCGGGTCCTACAGCCAAACCCCAGTGGCGTCGTCAGGAGACTTTGCTAGGGCCTAAATATCATTACACACTGCTCTGATATTAAAGGAAAAGGGATTAACACCTTATTGCGAGTCACACGGATTTGTCATTCGGCGTCGTTATCCAATTTTCAGGTGCTAATGGGAATACGGCCCGGGGGCAAGCGCGTGGCCTATAGACAGACCAGAGAGAACAAAGGGAACATTACACGGCTTAAATAGCATCAAGCAATAGGCTGAGAGAAACAGGTAACCTGGGCTTGTAGCTTGATGTTCACAAACACGAACATTTAGCACAAATTGTGTAGGCGCCATGGGAGAGGCAATAGTGCTGGAAAGAAGAACAGACAAAGATTGGATTGGACAAACCTCTCCAATCCAAGGGAAATGTCTAGTGATGAGCAAATCTGTCCCGTTTCGCCATAAAATTCGCGTAACGACAAGAAAATTAGCGAAATGCATTTGTTGCGTGTCTTATTTTGTCACCCGCGTCTTATTTTGTCGCCAGTGTCTATTTTTTTTGTAGCCCACGTCTATTTTTTTGTCACCCGCGTCTATTTTTTTGTCGCCCACGTCTATTTTTTGTTGCCCAAGCTTCTTTTGCCACGACCGCGCCTTTTTGGCACGTCCGCACCCAATTTGATGCAACCGTGTCCTTTTTTTGACGCAACCAATTTGTCACGCGACAAAAAACATTCTGTGTGCCGCATTTTTCCGCTGTGAATTTTCACTGAAGTTTCGCGAAACAATTTGCCAATGCGGAAATTCGCTGCGAATCCATGCGTGGCGAAAAAATTCGCTCATCATTAGAAATGTCAAGTTGAGTAAATGGCACCTCCAGAAGACAATGCTTCTTGTGCCTAGACAACGTTTATTCTCAATATAATTACATACATACATATAGGTGGGAGCTGCCCTACTGGTTTCCTTGGATGGTGGGTAGAGGGTTTCCTTGGAGGGTAGAGCCTATTGAGTGTTCAAAACATTCCTTCTATATTTATTTGTATTTATACATAGGGGTGGGTGCTGCCATACCAGAATTTCCATTAAAGTAGAACTAATGGGAATCCTGCCAGGGGAGTGGTGGCAGTTAGTGATGAGCAAATTTTTTCTCCAGGCATGAATTTGCAGCGAATTTCCACATTTCGCCATTGGTGAATTGTTTCGCAAAACTCCTGTGAAAATTTTACCGCGGGAAAATTCGTTGCTCGGAATTTTTATTTGTTGTTTGTCAAATCGGGCGTGGTCGCATCAAATCAGACGTGGTCGCGCAAAAAATGGCGTGGCAAAAAAATAGACGCGGGCGACAAAAAAAATAGACACGGGTGACAAAAAAGATGCGGGCGACAAAAAAAATAGACACGGGGGACAAAAAAAAGACGTGGGTGACAAAAAAATTGTGCGACAAATGCGTTTCGTGAATTTTTTGCTGTTTCACAAATTTTATGGCGAAGTGAAACGGGACAGATTCGCTTATTACTAGAAATGTCAAGTCAAGTATATGGCACCTCCAGAAGACAATGTTTCTCAAGACAACATTTCTTCTCAATATAATCAATATAGGTGAGAGCTGCCCTACTGGTTTCCTTAGATCAGGGGTGGCCAAGACGTTGATCGCAGTCCATCAGTCAATTCCCTGTGGATTTCTGGGGGACCGCGTCTAAGCCTTGGGATGCGGAAGTGCGGTGCGTTTATTGGTTATGCGTATGTATGCTGTGTCGCGTACGTACACGGGGAGGAGTCAAAAGTAGATCGCCGGGGGAATAAGTCTGGGCACCCCTGCCTTAGATGGTATGAGGGTAGAGCCTATGGAGTCTTCAAAACATTCCTCCTATATTTATTGTTATTTATACATAGGGGTCGGTGCTGCCATATCAGAATTTCCATCAAAGTAGGACTAGTGGGACTCCTGCCAGGGTAATGGTGGCAGTAAGTAGCCCCAGATGGGCATGTTGGTTTAATTCGCAGGTTGCAAAAGGGGCAAGGCTTGTGGGACAATGGGCAGAGTGAGACTATTTGGGTGCAATGTAGCATTCTGGGGCAGATTCGGTTAGGCATACTTTGGGGCAGTGATCCCCAACCAGTTGATCGGGGGTAACATGTTGCTCCCCAAACCCTTGGATGTTGCTCCCAGTGGCCTCATAGAAGGCGCTCATTATTGAATTTCTGGTAAGGAGACAAGTATAATGCCAAAAAGAGACTTCTGTAGGCTGCCAGTCCACATAGGGGCTATTAAGTAGCCAATCACAGCCCTTATTTGCCCCCCCCAGGAACATTTCTCATGCTTGTGTTGCTCCCCAAAACTTTTTCCATTTAAATGTGGCTCACAGGTATAAAAGGTTGGGGATCCCTGCTTTGGGGGGACCTCATTCTAGTTTGTAGGGTCTGTGTAGGGGTAGAAACGAGGGGCCTGCCGACCGACATCTGGCCTGAAATCGGGCAGATCTCGATCTGGCAGGTTAGAAAATCTTGTCAGATCGGGGACCACATCGGCTCGTTGATGCAGTCCCCAAGACCAACTTTGCCTACAACCGTTGTTAACCCGTAGGTGGGGATATCGGGAGAAGATCAGCTCGCTTGGCGACATCGCCAAGCGAGCGGATCGGCCCGTGTATGGGGACCTTTACGATATTTTGTGCTACTCCATCAGTACAGTACATGTAGCTGGGTCTCTTTGTTTCCATTTCTTATCAAGGATTCCTACAATGATTCCTTCACACTTTTCAAGGAACATCATCATTTTCGTGGTGTAACCTGTGGCTGCTCCAAGAGATGCTTCAGTCAATCCTACTTCACCTAGAATTCTACTACCAGTAACCAGTGTAATACTAGTCTTAAGCAGGTTTCCAAACCTGAGGAACATTTTGGTTTTTACATATAGGTTGATAACAGCCTACACGCACTCACCTTTTGCTGTCTCCGTTCAAGTCCTGCATTGGATCAATGACCATTAATGACTCAATGTCCATAGGAAACATTTTCTCCATCTCTCCAGTCTGTAAAGCACTAATAACGCTGTCAGCTATATTAATAGGTTGGTAGTGTGGCGATAAAGGCCAATGGCTCGTACTAAATTGAGGGGAATCGGGAATGCTTATTATTTCCAATATGATCACATCCAGATTGGTTTCCTGGTTATTTCTCGCTTCCTTATAGGGGTGTCTGACATTACTTGCAAAGTCCCGTTTCACCCTGACCCTTGGTGAGCCATCTAAAGCCGCAGGGCAATGGAGGTTCCTTTTCGCCTGATTATTGGTTAAATCTCTTAATGTGAAGGAACTTCCTCTTAAAATCTGAAGTATTGAAACTTGAGATGGAGAAATGTTGAGATGTTTTGCCACTTGTGCCGGAAGTTGATGCTGGATATCCTTGCCAGTCCCCTCGGCCACTGATAAAGCCAAATAAATAGATTGGTTGGTCCAAATTTCTACAGGTTCTTCACCTTGAAGAATGACGTACAGTAGACTTTCTGTGAAACTGAAGAAGTTCGATCCGTGTTCTTTTTCAGCAAAATCAAGTTCAGCCTCAGGCAAAAATGATGGAATTCGTCTTCTGTTGGAAAAAACGAGGAAACTCTGAGGGGCGTTATAGAAAAATGCCAAAATAAGCTTGGTTGTTTCCTGACCTCCAATCAGCTGGAGTCTCATAGCTTTGGGAGTTGGTGCACTGAAGCATATTTTTGTGATTTTATTGGCTGGCAAGATAGAATAGAAGATTGATTGGTCTTCTGAGTGACAACACTGGTCAATGGAAATGTTGCCACTGACAAACATATCAATAAAGTCCTCTGTAAATGTGATAACAGGCGCGATGGGTTGTCTTCCATCTCCAATTCTCTCAAGGACCACGACAGTGAGGTCGGTTTGTTCACACATGTGTCCCTGTAGATCGGTGTTAGATCTGCATTGAGTTTCTCTCCTGTAGATGCCTAAAAACAAAGAGACACACCAATGAAACCAATAAAACCTATGAAACCAATGACACCAGATGCTTGATTGATAAACTGACAAAATGGATGATGAGGAAAACCCTAGAGATGTGAAATAAGGGACTGGGGGGTCTGAAAATAAACCACAAAGATCCTGTGTAGAGGCTCAATTTACTAATTTATAGTGATGAGCAAATTTTTTCAGCAGGAATGGATTTGCAGCGAATTTCCGCATGTCGCCACAGGCGAATTGTTTTGTGAAACTTTAGTGAAAATTTGCTGCAGAATTTTTTTGGGTCGCGTCAAATTGGGCATGGGTGACAAAAAAATAAACGCAGGCAACAAAAAAGTTTCGCAAATTCTTTTGATGCGTGACTATTCTTTTGGAAGTGTGGCGAATGTTTCCGCTGCAAATTTTTTCATCTGTTTCTGCGAAACGTGGATATTCGCCGCAAATCCATGCCTGCTGAAACATTTCGCCCATCACTACTCGCGACAATTCTTTTTGAAGCGGGCTTCAAATTATAGACGTGCAACAAATTTTTCCACAACGAATTTTCTCTGTAATAATAAAACAGTACCTGTACTTGATCCCAACTAAGATATAATTACCCCTTATTGGGGGCAGAACAGCCCTATTGGGTTTATTTCATGGTTAAATGATTCCCTTTTCTCTGTAATAATAAAACAGTACCTGTACTTGATCCCAACTAAGATATAATTACCCCTTATTGGGGCAGAACAGCCCTATTGGGTTTATTTCATGGTTAAATGATTCCCTTTTCTCTGTAATAATAAAACAGTACCTGTACTTGATCCCAACTAAGATATAATTACCCCTTATTGGGGCAGAACAGCCCTATTGGGTTTATTTCATGGTTAAATGATTCCCTTTTCTCTGTAATAATAAAACAGTACCTGTACTTGATCCCAACTAAGATATAATTACCCCTTATTGGGGGCAGAACAGCCCTATTGGGTTTATTTCATGGTTAAATGATTCCCTTTTCTCTGTAATAATAAAACAGTACCTGTACTTGATCCCAACTAAGATATAATTACCCCTTATTGGGGGCAGAACAGCCCTATTGGGTTTATTTCATGGTTAAATGATTCCCTTTTCTCTGTAATAATAAAACAGTACCTGTACTTGATCCCAACTAAGATATAATTACCCCTTATTGGGGCAGAACAGCCCTATTGGGTTTATTTAATGGTTAAATGATTCCCTTTTCTCTGTAATAATAAAACAGTACCTGTACTTGATCCCAACTAAGATATAATTAATCATTATTTGATGCAAAACAATCCTATTGGGTTTAATTAATGTTTAATTGATTTTTTAGTAGACTTAAGGTATGGAGATCCAAATTACAGAAAGACCCCTTATCCGGAATACCCTTGTTCCCGAGCATTCTGGATAACGGGTCCTATACCTGTATTACCAACCAACTTCTTTTTAGAGCTAAAATCAAATCTTTTACTGTGTTTAAAATTGCCCTATTTCTGATGCTTTATATGAAATAAAACACGACAGGGGACAGAATAAAGTTCACCGATGCTGATTTTTACTTTTTCTCGGAACCCCCCCCCCCCCCTCGGAATTCTTTGGACTGCCCGGACAGGTCACGTGTAGAAAGTCATCTTTGTTTCTCATCTGCAGTATATCGAGGTGATACTTAAAATCAAAAGAGTTAATGGAGTCTCTCAGTGAAAGCTTTTAATGGGAGAACAAAGCCTTGGGGTAGAAGAGCAGACAGAGAGACGAATGATGGAGAACATGAGAGGGAGGTGCAGGAGGAATACAGGATCATGTAACACAATCTGCACTGAGATGTCACAATCACTATGTCTTTATGCCTCATTTTATTCTACTGTATTCCCAACCCCGCGCTTCATATACGGCAGAGATATTAGACACACATGTTACTTGCGCAGAACCCATAAATATACATGAGGGAAGGGTTCCCCGCACACTGAATTGTTTCAAATTTGTTTGTGGTTAATCCAATGTGAATCTTTTGCTCAAGTAAAAAGCCTGTTAAAGACGGCAAGAATGGTTATTTTATTCTTAACCCACTGGGTCCCTGATCTGTACTGAGAGCAAACATGGAACCCCCATGGAGTCCATTACGGTGCAAGTCTACGTGCATTCCAGGTGTTATCTGACAAAGCCTCAATGTACTGACTGCCAGTCTATTCTATAGTGACTGCCTGGCAACACTGGCCTCTTTAACCTTTATTTAAAGAAAGGTCATCGATTGCCCTGATTGAACCATGAAGCTTGCAATTAAAAATTCACTCGTCTGCCTGTCATGGCTAATCTTCCCTTTCTGTAAAGTCATAAATAGACACAAGGAGGGAGAAAGTCTTGCAAAGGTTTCTACCTACTCTGCATTCCCTACAGAAATATATATTGATACTAGTGATGAGCGGATCTGTCCCATTTTGCTTCGCCATAAAATGCGGTGAAAATTTCACAAAACGCATCAGTCACGCAATTTTTTTTGTCGCTCGCATCTATTTTGTCGCCCGGATCTTTTTTTGTCACCCTCGTCTATTTTTTGTCGCCCACGCTTTTTTCTACACGCCCAATTTTGATGCGACCACGCCTTTTTTGACACGTTGGCGCCCCTTTTTGACAATACCGCGCCCAAATTGGCGTGCAACAAAAATAAATTTTCACGCAGAAAATTGTCACATAAGTTTCGCGGAACAATTTGCCAATGGTGAAATGCTGAAATCAGTGGCGTAGCGTGGGCTTTCGTCGCCTGGGGCAGACCGGAAATTTGCCGCCCCTCTATTTAGTTATTCTTAAAAAGTTCCCCCAATAGAAAGTGCCCCCATACACAGTGCCCCCATAAACAGTGCCCCCAATTGCCCCATACAAAGTGCCCCCAATAGGAAGTGCCCCCATACACAGTGCCCCAATTGCCCCATACACAGTGTCCCCATAGACAATACCCCCCAAAGACCTTGCCCCCCAATAGAAAGTGCCCTCATACACAGAGCCCCAATTGCCCCATACACAGTGCCCCCAATAGGAAGTGCCCCCATACACAATACCCCACAAAGACCTGGCCCCCCCCATGGAAAGTGCCCCAATTTCCCCATAGACAGTAGCCCCCACACAGTGCCCCCAATTTCCCCCAAAGTACATACCCCCAACAGACCATCGGCGGCGGCTCCTTCTCTCTTACAGGCAACAGGCGCTTCTATAAGGTTGCGCCTCGTCGCTGACGTGTGACGTCATACGCACGGGCGCAACCTTATAAAAGCGCCTGTTGCCTGTAAGAGAGAAGGAGCCGCCGCCGATGGTCTGTTGGGGGTACGTTAAATATCATGGCGATTGCCGCCGTCCCTTCTGATACGCCGCCCGGGGCCATGGCCCCCTCGGCACCCCCCTCGCTACGCCACTGGCTGAAATTCGCTGGGAATCCATGCCTGCCGAAAAAATTCGCTCATCACTAATTGATACAACTAGGCATAAATCTAGTCCTTTCTGCCTACCAACGGGCAATTAGTTTATGTGTAGGGCAGGGGGCAAATTGCAAAGAACTTAGATTGCTCCCATTTTTGCATTTTGCACCCTTCCCTGTGCATAAGCCTTTCTGACTTATATCATCTTAACAAAAACTGAGTATCTCCTATCTTTCATAAAGCTTAGAATTGTACAGAATTGTTTTGTTTGAGTCTAGCAAGGGCTATAGGCCTCTCTTCTCAGGGAAACCAAAAGCCCCAGGGTTTATTTTGTTAAACCGTGGTACAAATTGAAAGGTATGGTAACCTGAACCCCTAAGATTTATCTACCCTGAACCAAATGTTTTGCTAAAAAAACACTAGAGGGATTGCACCCTACGGGCCATAATATTGGGTGCTTTGGAGTTTTTAGTATATCAAAATTGGCCTTGTTGCCTGCTACAGTGTATTAATTGCCTACAAGTTACAACTTAATAATTGATTTAAAATTGCACTTCCAGGCAATTACCATATCAGGTAATGGGTTTGATTTTGGGCAATTTGTGAGTGCAACTTAAGTGACTTATTACCGAGGAGGTAGAACTCAGTCTCCCCATGTGCTATTGCCGTAAGCAGTGTTGGACTGAGATGCCAGGGCCCCACCAGAAAACCTTGGCCCATAGGCCCACTCTCTAAACTATTATCCCCCCTCTCGCCCTCTATTATCCAAGTCTCTTTTCTCTATCATTCCATCTCTGTTTCCCATACAGAAATAGGGAATGACCATGCAATTGGCCAAATGATTAGAAGCAACAGGTCCCACTGACACCTGGGCCCCGGGAGGTTTCCTGGTATCCTGCTGGGCCAGTCCGACACTATCTGTAAGAGGTACCAGAGAATCAATTTGTTATGGCTGTGCCAGTATTATACTGGTCTGGGAGAAGTTTCATATCACTGCCTTAAATGATATAAGTAAATTATGTATAGATGTTTATAGATTTCTTTTGCTTGAGTAAAGAGCTAAAATAGTAAAGCATACAAAGCCATACAAATAGATAAAATAGTAGTCAGTGTCAAGTGCCAAGAAGTGATTGCCTTGTTATTGACTTAGGGTTGGTGGGATGAATACCTGTCTGTAAAGGTGCCCATACACGGTAAGATCCACTTACTTAGTGAGGTCGCCAAGGGAGCAGACCTTATCCCCATATCCCCACCTATGGGTGGACGATATCGGACAAGCAAACAGATCTTCTCCCGATATCCCCACCTATGGGTGGACAATATTGGGCAAGTGAGCAGATCTTCACCCGATATCGCCACCTATGGGTGGACGATATTGGGCAAGTGAGCAGATCTTCACCCGATATTCCCACCTATGGGTGGACAATATTGGGCAAGCGAGCAGATCTTCTCCCGATATCCCCACCTATGGGTGAATGATATTGGGCAAGCGAGCAGATCTTCTCCCAATATCCCCACCTATTGGTAGACGATATTGATCAAGCAAGCAGATCTTCTCCCAATATCCCCACCTAAGGGTGGATGATATTGGGCAAGCGAGCAGATCTTCTTCCGATATCCCTACCTAAGGGTGGACGATATTGGGCAAGCGAGCAGATCTTCTTCCGATATCCCTACCTAAGGGTGGATGATATTGGGCAAGCAAGCAGATCTTCTCCCGATATCCCCACCTATGGGTGGATGATATTGATCAAACAAGCAGATCTTCTCCCGATATCTCCACCTATGGGTGGACGATATTGGGCAAGCGAGCAGATCTTCTCCCGATATCCCCACCTATGGGGGGACGATATTGGTCAAGCGAGCAGACCTTCTCCCGATAGCCCCACCTATAGGTGGACGATATTTGGATTGATATTTGGTGGATTGAATTAAAATGGTGGGTATAGGCGCTGTCGGTTTGGGGACTGCTTCAACGAGCCAATGCAGTCCTTGATCTGATGGAAAAATCAAACCTGCCCAATGGAGATCTATCTGATTTCAGGCCAGATGTTGGTGGGACAGACCCGTCGTTTGTGCCCATACGTGGGCAGATAAGGACCAATATCAGCAGTTAGAATCATCCTGTGTATGGCCACCTTTAGACCAGTTCCATGAGGTCCATTCATTTAATGGGAAGGGGTGATCAAGAGAAGATGTAAATCTTCTGGATAATAATTCAGTACCAGCCAGATGTTTAGAGAAATGCCCTCAGACAAATAATCTGTTATATCCCTATAATAGCTGCCGCTCCATGTCTATGACAATTCCGGCCATTATTCCCCGAAAGAGTTAAGACGTTGTTAGCAACAACTAATTCCCTCTCCAAGACGTGTTTCTGCCTATCACAATTTTCCGCGGCCTGTGATTTTGATCACATTTAAATGAAACCCACACTGGCCTCAGTAATCATAATGTCATTTACAATTTCCCACAAAACACATTTATTCAGTTAGTAGCACATTGAGAAAAAAAGAACTCCATATGAACTCTCGGCTAAGGGCTTAATCTGATTATTTCCTCATGAAGCTCCACGTAGGGGTGCATGTAAGGGGGCCGAGAGACAAAGGGGGGAAAGAGCCGGGGCCAGATCACAGCTGACTCTCATAATCGATGTGAATAGATAGCGCGACTCAGGACATTACGGGCTGCACTAAATCTGCCTCGGGGCTTTTCTTTAAGAGACCGTCCAGGCTGGGAAGGACCTAATGAATTCTGAGTGACCGCTGAATGGCGAGCAGACATATGTTGTTTTCTGTGAGGATTAACACAAACAATGGCAGGTTCTGTTTTACGTTAGGGTAGAGGGGAGTCTTCTTCTCTCCCTATGGTGTAGGGTGGAAATGGGCAGAAACTCATTGTTTATTGCACCTTTATAGAATCTGAGTTAGGGAATGTGCTCATCATTAGCGATGGGCAAATTTTTTCGAGGTCGTAAAAAAGGCCACGTTCGCATCAAATTGGGCGCAGTTGTGTAAAAATACGCGGGCGACAAAAAAAATTAGACACGGGCGACAAAAAAATCGTGCGACAAGTGCGTTTTGTGAATTTTTCGCCATTTCGCAAAATTTCTTGCTGTTTCGCATTCCCTCATCACTAGTGATGGGTAGTTTTGAGTGAATTTTTTTTTGCCAGGCATGGATTCGCAGCGAATTTCCGCATTTCGGCATTGGCAAATTGTTTTGTGAAACTTCTGTGAACATTTGGCGCGGGAAAATTTGTCACGTGGAATTTTCTTGTCGCACGTCAAAGTAGGCGTCAAAAAAGGTGTGGTCAAGTCAAAAAAAGCGTGGTCGTGTAAGAAAAGGCACAGTCATGTCAAATTTGCGCGTGCTTGCGTCAAATAGCACGGGCGACAAAAAATAGACGTGATTGCGTCAAAAAAGACGTGGTCGCATTAAAAAAAAACGTGCAACAAAATAGATGGGGGCGGGCAAAAAAATACGGTCGCGTAAAAAAATCGTGGTCGTGTACGAAAAAAGCGGTTGCGTCAAAATTGCGTGCAGTCTCGTCAAATAGCGCGGACGACAAAAAAATAGATGCGAGCGACAAAAAAATAGATGCAGGCGACAAAAAAAAACCACGGGTGACAAAAAGATCATGCAACAAATTTGTTTTGCACATTTTTTGCCTTTTCGTGAATTTTATTCCTGTTTCACAAATTTTTTGGTGAAGCGAAATGGGACAGATTTCCTCATCACTAGTGATGGGTGAAATAATTCCGCAGGCATGGATTGATGGTGAATTTTCTCGTTTCGCCATTAGCAGATATTTTTGAGAAACGGCGCAAAAATTTGTGGCGGAAACTTCACCACACGGACAAAAAATTTGTCGCCCGTGTAAAAAAAAAACGTCACGTGCGTAAAAATAAGAACTCTTTTTGGCAAAGCGAAACGTGACAGATTTCTTGATAAATATTAAAAAAAATGAGTTTAAACCAACTTGAAAGTAAAAAATAGTTGAATTTGAGATTATTTTTTGCTTTGAAAAATTCGGCATGCGTCAAAAAGAGTCCCAGTCGCACCAAAATAGGCAGGGTCGAGTCAAAAAAAGACAAGGGTGACAAAAAAGTTGAGTGACAATCGCATATGTTTTACAGTTTTGCAAATTTTCCTGGGACAGATTTGCTCATCACTCATTATTGCTATTTGTGGCAAGAACTTGAACCTAAATTTTAATATACTGTACCTGCCCCTAAAGGTGCCCATACACCTTCAGATCCGCCCTGGGGCCAAACAATTAAATTGTAACAACGGGTATAGGCAAAGTCGGTTCGGGGACCGCATCAACGAGCCAATGCGGTCCCCGATCCGAGTACATTTTTTAACCTGCCCGATCGATTTCAGGCCAGATGTCGGTCGGGCAGGCCAGTCGGTAGTGCCCATACACGGGCCGATAAGCTGCAGAATCGGTCTAAGGGACCCATATCGGCAGATAGAATCGGCCCGTGTATGGCAGCCTTAAGAGTAGGTTCGCTCCTTTGTGGCAAGAACTTGAACCTAAATTTTAATATACCTGCCCCTAAAGGTGGCCATACACCTTCAGATCCGCCCGCTTGGCGACATCGCCAAACGAGCAGATTTTCTACCGATATCCCCCACCTACGGGTGGGCGATATAGGGTGAATCGAGGCTAACTTGGTCGTTTGGCCCTGGGGCCAAATGATCGAATTATAACGACGGGTATAGGCAAAGTCGTTTCAGGGACTGCATCAACGAGCCAATGAGGTCCCCGATCCAACTAAATTTTCTAACCTGCCCGATCAAGATCTGCCCGATTTCAGGCCAGATATCGGTCGGGCAGGCCTATCGTTAGTGCCCATACAAGGGCCGATTAGCTGCCGAATCAGTCTAAGGGGCCCATATCGGCAGCTAGAATCGTCCCGTGTATGGCCACCTTAAGAGTAGGCAAATAGAAAGTTATATCTACTGGACTTTCCTTCTTTCACTGAAAGGGACCATCGAAGGGTCCACAGCCAGGCTGTAGCCTCTCTCCTATCTGCCTCTATGGGCCAAAAGGAGGAATTAACTCAACACATGAAGGCTGTAGTTTGGATTGACTGACAGTTGGGCAGTAGGAATACAAGATGTTCTGTCAAAACTGCCAATCTCTACTCGGGTTAGACAATAAACACAAAGCCTGTCTTTATACGGCCACTTTCATACATAAAACCAACAACATTCATAGAAATATATTTACAGTAAGTGGAAAATCAATGCTCCAAGTACTTCAGCAATATTTTCCTAGGGAAGTAACTGGCGGCACTAATTTGGGTTAATTGGATACTCTTCCGCGGATTTCCCCAGATTATCGAAACCTTTCTACCATTTAGTGATGTGGTTCCGCCCCCTTTGCAAACCCGGGAAAATCTTTCATCGCCGTGGTGATGGATATTTTCATTTAAAACCGCAAACGTGACTTTTAGTGCTGTGAAAAGTCTCACTGACAAGGATGTGGAACGTGTTTCGTTAGAATGGGCTTCAGAGAAATAGGAGAAATTGGTTTATGTATACATCTTGATGGGACTGGGTTGGATTAATCAAGGACCCAACAAAACCCTACAGAATCAGTTTAGGACCCCCTGGGAGAGCCTTAATCACCCCATTGTAAGGCTTTCTATTCTAAATATGAATGCAGCTCTGTAAATAGTGTTTATATTAGGGGCATTACTTGTTATTTCTTACTTACACTGAGAAACCCCAAGTGTAAAGGTGCCCATACACGTTAAGATTCGCTCACTTGGCGAGATCGCCAAGCGAGTGTATCGTCACCTGATATCCCCACCTACGGGTGGGCGATATTGGGGAGCATGTAGGCTAATTTGATCGTTTGGCCCTGGGGCCAAACGATCAAATTATATTGGCGGCAATGGGGCAGTCGGTTTGGGGACCGCATCAATGAGCCGGTGTGGTCCCCGATCTGGCTAAATTTTTAAACCTGGCCGATCGATATCTGGACGATATCAGGCCAGATATTGGTCGAGTAGGCCAGTCGTTTCTGCCCCTACACGGGCCAATACGCTGCCGAATCGGTCTAAGGGACCGATATCGGTAGCTACAATTGGCCCGTGTATGGGGACCATAAGACTTCTGGAAGGTGGGACCCTGGAGGTGGGATGCTCTATTGACCCAAGTATCAGGTGGTACACTCTAGGGGATTAAATGCAGGGTTATACCATGGTTAGGACTCTTTAGCCTTAACCCCTTGGAGAAGAGTGGATATTCTGCAGGCAAATCGCTCAGTAAGAAGAAGAAGCTTTTGAGGTAGGAGATCACCTCAACAAGGAGGGGCCTACTGAATGAGGACTAAATAGTTTGAAACTAACCCTAGGTGTTTGGTAGCTAGTATAAGCAGTGCTGTACTCAGCTTGAAGCAACGTGGAGTTCTAAAACAACCCCCACCCCCCCGCCAGAGCTGGGGCTCCAGGGGAAAAACCCAGGGTAGTGATGTTCCCAACAATCTGTATGAAGGATCTGGTCCTTCTGGGAAGAACTATGAAGTGCACGTGGCTCAGCAGTGTAACCCTTTCCTTAAACTACTAAGGCTCAGCTGAAAGAGCCATATGTTACATGTGATCTGTGTAATGTTCTGGATTAACAGGGAACCTAGACAATTGTAACTTGTCCCCTAGGGACAACTTTGGGATAATAAAGTCCCACACTCACTGTGGATCAATCAGAATTGAATGTTAGTGATGAGCGAATCTGTCCCGTTTCGCTTCGCCGGAAAATTTGCGAATCTTTCAAAAGATTCGCGAAATGGCAAAAATGTTGCACGTAAAAAAAAATTGTCACCCACGGCTATTCTTTTGAGGCGCGACTATTTATTTTAACGCCGCGACTATTCTTTTCATGCGCAACAATTTATTTTGACACACAACTATTTATTTTGACTCTGCGACTATTTATTTTGTTGCGTGACAATTTTTGGACGCGTAGCCAAATTTTCTGCTGCAAATTTTTTTTACCCGTTCCCCGAAACAATCCGCCAATGGCGAAACGTGGAAATTCCCCGCAAGTCCATGCCTGGCGAAAAATTTTGCCCATCACTATTGAATGTTCCATAATAATATTTCATAAATGTTTCCAAAACTTTTTTAATATGCATTAAATAATGATGCCCATATTTTTTTATCCATATATATATATATATAAATACAATTAAAGAATATCAAAATTTTTCAATTAAATTGACATAACATTGTGCTCGTGAATGTGACATTTAGGCCATAGAAAAAACTAAGATATAATATAGTGTATATTAACATGATACTGTAACGTCTTCTTTACAGAATTTATTTCTAAAATGCTATCTCTGCCTATTCATCCATTCCCATGTCAGTAACTGCATTATTAGGCCCATACATAGTCTGCCACAACCAGGTCTACGCCAAAGTGAGGCTAATTGCTCTCATGGGCTATTGAAATATAAGGCCTACATATGGCCACTGCAGGAAGTAGCACCCCTGCCCACAAAACTAATAAAATAAGACCGAATTGCTGATTTGATATTTATGGGCACAGAGCAAAGTGCAAAAGGGCATTACAGTGAATTACCCCACCCACATCATGCGCCATTTACAAAGGGTTCTATCTTAGCTTAGACCTACTGGTGTGTGCAAACCTTTACAGTGACTTCTGAAGGGCCCAATTAAGCACATAATGTCCCCCCCCCCCCAACTGGCCTTAAGGCTGGGCCCCCTTAGCCCATAACAAGGTTACAGATATATAGAAACATTGGGGTAACAGTCACCCTGCTATAGTTCCAGGGGTACCCAGGGCACAAATAAGCACTCACCCCAAATCCCCCCTAACTGGCCTTCAGGCTGGGTCCCCTTAGCCCATAACAAGGTTACAGATATATAGAAACATTGGGGGTAACAGTCACCCCGCTATAGTTCCAGGGGTACCCAGGGCACAAATAAGCACTCACCCCAAATCTCCCCCTAACTGGCCTTCAGGCTGGGCCCCCTTAGCCCATAACAAGGTTACAGATATATAGAAACATTGGGGTAACAGTCACCCCGCTATAGTTCCAGGGGTACCCAGGGCACAAATAAGCACTCACCCCAAATCCCCCCCTAACTGGCCTTCAGGCTGGGCCCCCTTAGCCCATAACAAGGTTACAGATATATAGAAACATTGGGGTAACAGTCACCCCGCTATAGTTCCAGGGGTACCCAGGGCACAAATAAGCACTCACCCCAAATCCCCCCTAACTGGCCTTCAGGCTGGGCCCCCTTAGCCCATAACAAGGTTACAGATATATAGAAACATTGGGGGTAACAGTCACCCTGCTATAGTTCCAGGGGTACCCAGGGCACAAATAAGCACTCACCCCAAATCCCCCCCTAACTGGCCTTCAGGCTGGGCCCCCTTAGCCCATAACAAGGTTACAGATATATAGAAACATTGGGGTAACAGTCACCCTGCTATAATTCCAGGGGTACCCAGGGCACAAATAAGCACTCACCCCAAATCCCCCCTAACTGGCCTTCAGGCTGGGCCCCCTTAGCCCATAACAAGGTTACAGATATATAGAAACATTGGGGGTAACAGTCACCCTGCTATAGTTCTAGGGGTACCCAGGGCACAAATAAGCACTCACCCCAAATCCCCCCCTAACTGGCCTTCAGGCTGGGCCCCCTTAGCCCATAACAAGGTTACAGATAAATAGAAACATTGGGGTAACAGTCACCCCGCTATAGTTCCAGGGGTACCCAGGGCACAAATAAGCACTCACCCCAAATCCCCCCCTAACTGGCCTTCAGGCTGGGCCCCCTTAGCCCATAACAAGGTTACAGATATATAGAAACATTGGGGTCACCCCGCTATAGTTCCAGGGGTACCCAGGGCACAAATAAGCACTCACCCCAAATCCCCCCCTAACTGGCCTTCAGGCTGGGCCCCCTTAGCCCATAACAAGGTTACAGATATATAGAAACATTGGGGTAACAGTCACCCTGCTATAGTTCCAGGGGTACCCAGGGCACAAATAAGCACTCACCCCAAATCCCCCCCTAACTGGCCTTCAGGCTGGGCCCCCTTAGCCCATAACAAGGTTACAGATATATAGAAACATTGGGGTAACAGTCACCCCGCTATAGTTCCAGGGGTACCCAGGGCACAAATAAGCACTCACCCCAAATCCCCCCCTAACTGGCCTTCAGGCTGGGCCCCCTTAGCCCATAACAAGGTTACAGATATATAGAAACATTGGGGTAACAGTCACCCTGCTATAGTTCCAGGGGTACCCAGGGCACAAATAAGCACTCACCCCAAATCCCCCCCCCTAACTGGCCTTCAGGCTGGGCCCCCTTAGCCCATAACAAGGTTACAGATATATAGAAACATTGGGGTCACCCCGCTACAGTTCCAGGGGTACCCAGGCATTACAGAGTGCCCGCTAGTCGATGCTTCCCTCACACACACACACACACAGAGGGTACATATAACACAATATACGTCTCACTATTGCTTCGCACTATTATTGTTTATATTCCGGGCTGTATTGTGACAGAGAGCTGCTCAGTCAGGACTGAATCTGTCACTTGGGATCCACCAAAGCCGCACTGGCTCTCGCCATAAAATGCTGAAAGTATCACTTCGTTGCCATCTGTTTCCAGCTCGGCTGTAATTTAATTGGACGCCAGAACAAGAAACGAATGTGGCGGCACGACTGCGCGGCTCTGAGCCTGGGACCTAATGAGATTTGAAAGGGAAGTTCCGGATGGTATAAATCTGTGCCATATGTAACCATTTCCTGTGTCAGTTCCTTTCTCATAACCACGGAGGTGCTGTCTCTCTGCCTGTCTCTTTCCCTCTCTCTCTGTCTCTCTGTTTCTTTCCCCTTTCATGACCCCACACCATGACTCCAAAATCTTTCATGGCTGCTCTCAGGCCCGGGGCCTTTCCACAGCAGTTGCATAAATAAATGGCTTTGACAGCAAACATCATAACAGTTAGCGGTAATGTGTGTTCACCACAAGTGCTTCTACAGCACACTGGAGAGATGGAGCAGCAACGAGATTATTTTGTTACCGCTAAAGGAAAAGAATGCCGCTTGACAAGTAGTGAAAGAATTAAGTCAAATAAATATGAAATATGATTCGGCTGAAAAGGCCCCATTTGCGCTGCCGACACACACACACACACAAAAAAGGTTTTAGAAAAGAAAAATACAAAATATGAAAAATGTAAAATGAATAAATGATTCTGGACTTTGTTTGGGCCCAGCTCGGGATTTCATGTGCCATATAGAGGGACAGAAAAATAAAGTTCTTAGAAGGAGAGAAAAAGGGCTTTGCAGTTATTGTGTAGTGCAGGTATGGGATCCTTTATCCGGAAACCCGTTATGTATGTATGTATATGTATGTATATCTTTATTTATAAAGCACTACTTATGTACGCAGCGCTGTACAGTAGAAAACATTAATACAAACAGGGGGTTAATAAGATAATAGCTAAATACACAGTATAACAATAAATACAGATAAATACAGCAGCAATAAGTTAAGAGTCGAGGACACAAGAGGAAGGAGGTCCCTGCCCCGTAGAGCTTACAATCTATATGGGAGGGGTAACTAACAGACACAAATAGGCAAATATAAGTGCTGTAGGACACAGTGGGTGACACTACAATATAAGTGCCAGTTCCCAGATCAGGTGATGGGCGAGTGCTTCAAAAGGTAGAATTACGGAAAGCCTGTCTCCCATAGACTCCATTTTAATTAAATAATTCAGAATTTTTAAACTGATTTCCTTTTTCTCTGTAATAATAAAACAGTACCTGTACTTGATCCCAACTAAGATATAATTACCCCTTATTGGGGGCAGAACAGCCCTATTGGGTTTATTTAATGGTTAAATGATTCCCTTTTCTCTGTAATAATAAAACAGTACCTGTACTTGATCCCAACTAAGATATAATTACCCCTTATTGGGGCAGAACAGCCCTATTGGGTTTATTTAATGGTTAAATGATTCCCTTTTCTCTGTAATAATAAAACAGTACCTGTACTTGATCCCAAATAAGATATAATTACCCCTTATTGGGGGCAGAACAGCCCTATTGGGTTTATTTAATGGTTAAATGATTCCCTTTTCTCTGTAATAATAAAACAGTACCTGTACTTGATCCCAACTAAGATATAATTACCCCTTATTGGGGCAGAACAGCCCTATTGGGTTTATTTCATGGTTAAATGATTCCCTTTTCTCTGTAATAATAAAACAGTACCTGTACTTGATCCCAACTAAGATATAATTACCCCTTATTGGGGGCAGAACAGCCCTATTGGGTTTATTTCATGGTTAAATGATTCCCTTTTCTCTGTAATAATAAAACAGTACCTGTACTTGATCCCAACTAAGATATAATTACCCCTTATTGGGGGCAGAACAGCCCTATTGGGTTTATTTAATGGTTAAATGATTCCTTTTTCTCTGTAATAATAAAACAGTACCTGTACTTGATCCCAACTAAGATATAATTACCCCTTATTGGGGGCAGAGGTTTTCAGTTGTGCCAAACCGCAAAAGTCCGTGCTTTTCCGCATCTTTTTCCATTGTGTTTTTTCAGTTTGGATAAATGACTGACATTTGTGACAATGAGTTTATTTGTGGTTTTTCAAAAACTGACAGTTTTTCTCGGTATGTGGGACTACTTACAACTTTTTAATTGATTTTTTCATTCATATTGAAAGCAGAGCATTCCATGTTCCCATATATTCCCACACAATGCCGAGCTACAGCTCTTTGGGGGGGCACAAAGCGCACAATTTGCTATTCACTGGTTCGGCCCTTGTTATTTTGGTTCTAACCTTTTGGGCTTGGCCTTGATCTGAGAACGTTGGTAACCTGAGAACATTTTGCACCAAGTTCTTTGAACAGGGAGAGCTATTTATCACACGGAGTGACATGTAGGGGAGTTCTGTACTCCGAACAGATGGTTCCCTGGAGTTTCGAGGAATAAATCATTTTAAGGAGAACCACACCTCTTCCCAAGCCCAAATAATAGTAATTGGGATTAAAATCAAAGTAATGCAGCACGAAGCAGCTAATATTCTATAATCATCCAAGGTAATCCATATAGATATCATTGGATCGCCAATTTATCCAGATATACATGGGGATACGATGTTTAATAGGGAACGTATCCTTGCATAGGGTTTTACCTACTCTCTAGGGCACGGCTGTCCAACTAGGGGCCTACAGAATGGACCCAAGAGATATTGAAGGCCCTCATCATGGCCAAGATCTTCATAGACCCCTTTCTATGATATAATTCTTTTACAATAACCTAAAATTTGTCCCAAATACAATCCCCATAAAAACGGCAAAGTATAACGGCCTTTTAAGTGCTGTAGCCCATAAGTTTGTAATATCTCATGGTGGCTTTCCCCATCGCTGCCTGAGGGATATAAAGTTTGCAATGCAGATTCTCAGGTAATGAGTTCCGCCTTGCTTACATTCTCCAGAGGATATCTCACGGCTGTGAGTCTATTTAGAAGCCAAAGTGAGTCAAATATGTTGTATTTTAGCCTAAATGTTTAAAGGAACACTAGAATCAAAGGATAATGTTTGAAAACCAATCAAAATGATTTAATAAATGAAACAGAAATACCACTGTGTGTCCAAAACCATCCAGGCACTTTTATGTCATTTTATGTATTTGTCCTCAAATGGAACAGTCACTACTGAGTTCCAAAGTGTCGGCAGAAACAATGTCACTATAAGATCTATAGGGAGAGTGGGATTTTTTTGGGTGATCCGAGCAAACCTAACAATGCAAAATGGCAGCTGGGGTTGTGTGAAGGTCACACATTAATGTAGTGGAAATGTCCTCTATAGGGATAAATGGCCTAAATGACAGATTTTAGATGGTGTATTTGAGTTTGTGGTGGTTTTGTCACATAATAAATTGAGACAAAATCGCATTTTTTTTCCCATGACAAAATCAGGTTTTGCTTTAATAACAGAGGTTGCCCAATGAGCTTGGGTACATAAATTCCCCCTATAGGATGGGAGGATGGGATGTTCCCACTGAAAGATGATCCCCAGTCACAGCTCCCCAGGCCAGGACCTCCCCAGTTTCCATCAGACTCCTTGCACATCATTTCCCCCTCCAGTACCCAGGACTCACAAGCCCGGACATACGGGCTTGTTGAGATGGAGCTGAAAGAACTGATAATTGAAGATATAAACGCTCAGCCTTACTGCTCACACGGCACGATGCGTCAATCCCCAATAGCCCACCGCCTGGCTTTTTGGAATATCACATATCCTCTTTTTCTGGAAGACCTGACATTGGGGATAGAGCCCTGACATTACCCACCTCGCCAGACTCATGCACCTCTCCTCCTGCTCCACAAGTGCCGCCCCTCTCTGCCAGTCCCTGCACTGGCTACCTGTCATGTACAGGATTCAGTTTAAGATTCTTGTACTCACCTACAAAGCCCTCACTGGTGCCGCACCCCTCTAAATAACCACCCTAATCCCGAAGTGCACCCCCAGGCGTAACCTTCGCTCTACACATGACCTCCTTCTCTCCTCCTCACTCATCACCTCCTCTCACTCCAGCATCCAGGACTTCTCACACGCTGCACCCATCCTCTGAAACACTCTGCCCCGTCCCATTAGGCACTGCCAGACTCTCCAAGCCTCTAAGTCTCTTAAAACTCACCTTTTCAGTCAAGCCTATAACCTAAACCCTCAGAAATGCGATTACCCACTGAGCTCCCCTAATCTTCCCTCAAACACTCACTAACCACTGGTTTCCACCTCTCACTCCACACTTACTGTCACTTTACACACCAACATGAACTCTAACGCCATGCTAGTTACCCTGACCTTATGTCTCAGCCCCCTCCCTTTTAGAATGTAAACTCTTGTGAGCAGGGCCCTCCCCCTAGTGTCTCCGATCCTCATCCAATGTAAGTGCAAACCATTTTTGTGAATTGTTTATATGTACATGTTAACTGTTCTGTCTTTTGTACCCCTCTATTCTGTAAAGCGCTGTGTAAACTGATGGCGCTATATAAATAATAATAATAATACATGTGGGATGAATTCAAACCCCCATCTGTGAGGTAGGACTGATCCCCAACATCAGTGCCCAACGTCACTACTGCTCTTGGGGGTTAAATAGAAGCAAATCCTATTAACAAGGTTCCAACATCTAGTGGGACCTCAGTTATATCAGAAAGGGGAGGGGCAACTCAATAGTAGTCACTTGGTCAGGGGATGAGGTGTTGGACATACAGGTGTCTGGATACTATTGCTACATAGTGTATCTGGGGATATAGATCCCCATAAAATGTCCCATTGTCCATACAACTAAAAAGGAGAGAAGTCTCTAAACATTATCTATAATTATTCATTCAAAGCTTTTCTCAAGTTCATTCACGTCTTTTCTCTGGTTTCATCTCCAAACTTGAATGGTTTCCCCATTGCGGGTTCTACCCCCCCCCCCCCTACACCGAGGGAGATAAAGGAAACCATTGGGATAATCATCCAAAGATGATCCTCAAGGGAAAAGTTCAAACGTATATTCCGCCGGTTCATTACGAAAATATGAAAAACAAAAACAGGGCGTGGATAGGAGATGGGATCAAAGGGAAAGAGGCTTCAACTACTGAACGGAAATGAAACCTAAAACCTCAAATGATCCTGGAAACAACGCAGATCAGGGTGTTTGTGTTCCATCGGGACATTCCCACATGTACGGGTAAGTGAAGCAGATTACGCGCCTTTGTTTTGAAATGGATGTTTTTAGAGCAGAGGTCATTATTCTGTATCTATTATATTAAATGCAGAGAGCTCCGCCCCTTTAACGGTCCAACGTTTGGTTGGCTAGAAAGCAATCGATTTGTGACATCACTGCAAAAGTGATCATTGGATGGGACAACTTGGGTGATGGCTTTATCATCTCCATCAGGGGTATCCTCATACTTTCTTGGATAAGTCTTTAAAGGGAAACTATACCCCCAGAATGAATACGTAACCAACTGACAGTTTATATCATAGTAAGTGACCTATTAAAGAATCTCCCCAAACTGGAATATATATATCAGTAAATATTGCCCTTTTATATCCTTTCCCTTGAGCCGCCATTTTGTGATGGGCTGTGTGCTCCCTCAGAGATCAGCTAACAGGAAGTGATGCAGCTCTAACTGTAACAGGAAGTAGTGTGGGAGCAAAAGGCAGAACTCTGCCCATTCATTGGCTGATGGGGCCTAGCATGTATGTGTGCCTTGGCTTGTTTGTGTGCACTGTGAATCCTATGATCCCAGGGGGCGGCCCTTAGTACATAAAATGGCAGTTTCCTATTTAGGATTACCCAATGGCACATACTGCTAAACAAGTATATTTATATGAAAATGGTTTATTTAGATGAAGCAGGGGTTTACATGCAATATATTTTTATAGAGACCTACATTGTTTGGGGGTATAGTTTTCCTTTAATGCTGCCAAATAGGGGCAAGTTCATCAACAGGTTCACCCCATTTGTCACAGGGGAACGCCACTTTCTCTAAAGAGAGTAATAAAAAGTTTGTCTTTCAATTATCTTTTAACATAATGTGGACAGTGCTTCCCTGATATGTTTTGCAGTTGGTCTTGATTATTTATTATCTGAGACTTTTGAATTGTTTTGCTTTTTATTCAGCAGCTTTCCAGTTTGGAATTTTTAGTGGGCATCTGGTTGCCAGGGTCTAATTTATTAGCAACCAGGCAGTAATTTGAAAGAGAGACAGGAAGATATACAGAGGAGGGCGTACATAAAAAGATAAGTAATAAAACTGGGGTCAGTGACCCCCCATTTGAAAACTGGAAAGAGTCAGACGAAGGCAAATAATTCAAAAACAATAAAAAAATAGTGTCCGCCATGTCTCCTCTGCCAAAGTCAGAATATTGGTGCAAAGGAACCCTGGAGCTACTACCCCCCCCCCCCCCCCCGAGCCTGGTGTTAATCCCAGGGCCCCCAAAGTGGGCTCCGATAGGAGGTGTAACAGACCCCCACCCAAAGAACCACCGGAACACGTCATTTTAACACAAAGCACTAGTGAATTTTTTCGCCAGGCATGGATTTGTAGCGAATCTCTGCATTTCAGCATTGGCAAATTGTTTCGCAAAACTTACATGAAAATTTGCAGCGGAAAAATTCGTCGCTCGGGAAATTTTCTTTTTGCACATCAAATTGGACGTGGTTGCGTCAAATCAGGCGCAGTTGAGTCAAATTGGGCACGGTCGCATCAAAAAAGGTGCGGTCGTGTCAAAAAAGGCGCGGTTGCATCAAAAAAGCGCGGCCGACAAAAAAAATAGCCACGGGCGCCAACAAAAAATTGCATGACAAATGCATTTCGCAAATTTTCCGCCAGGACAGATTCGCTCTTCAATACAGAGCACTGGAAGCGGCGCAATGCCGACTAGTGATGCGCGAATCTGTCCCGTTTCGCTTTGCCCAAAAATTCACAAAACTGCTGAAAAATTCATGAAACGCGTCAAAGTCAGTAGGCGCCTTTTTTTACACTAAACAATTTATACACAAAACAAAGTGTCACACGCGCGACTTTTCTTCTCACTCCAAATGCATTAAAGTCAATAGGCAATTTTTTGCAGCGACTTTTTTGCAACATTTTGTCTTTGCGACTTTTTTGTCTCTGCAAATTTTTTTAGTGGAGAATTTTTGTTGCAGTTTCGTGCAAAAGGTTTGTTGATGAAAATTCCCTCATCTCCCTATAAACTCCCCTTGGCAGCCACAATTACTCTGGAATTATGGGGAAAAACATGACGAAATTGCCCCCAACCCCAGGGGCGTTTCTTGCGCTAATGCTGCCTGAGGCGGCTGTCATGATGCCCCCCCTCCGAGCCCGTATATAACTTTTCAGCGCTGTAGGGGGGCTATATGACTAGTGCAGAGGGCGCAATTGTACTCCCGGCTCTAGAAGAGCCAAATTTCCAGTTTAAAAAAACTTCACCAAAAAATAAGTGAAACTGAAAAAAATTGTCAAATGGCGAAAAAATTCATGAAACGCGCCTATTGTGCGACTTTTTTCGACTCCATTATTTTTTTATTGAGCAAAAGAAATCCGCAGCATCCATGCCTGGCCAAAAATGTTGCTCATCCCTACTAATATGCAGAGGAACCCTATTTAATAGCTGTATTTCCCCTTTAATGGGATAGAATAGCAGCTTTTTTAGAAAGGGAATATTTACTTTTAATGAAATTGTGTTTTTTCCCAGTTCCCACGTGTATTCGCGACGCATTCCGCCGGCTCAGGGCAGCAAATGGGAAGCACATGGCGCTGTATCCTGATTGGTGTAGGGGTTACGGAGATTACAGCCAATCCCGTCATTAATATTAGGAATTATCAGGGCAGAGAGATAAAAGGAGTTTTAATCCCATAAAATAACTTTAGCTTCTTCTCAGCCCTTGAAGTATCATTTTGGGTTCATTCTGCTCTGTTTGTTCAATGTGATTGGCTCTTCTCGGCGCATTTGTGTGTTTAGTATTAGTGTTTGTATAACCCGCCATGTTGTCCCTTTCCCCAAACCCGACTTATTTACCTTCCCTTACTCACTGAGCCCAGTCTGAGCATCAGAAAGGATATAAATAGACCAAAGCAGGAATAATCTCCAGAAAATGTCTATCTATTAAATGTAAATCTATTTAAGTGTCCTAAGCAAAAGGAGACAGGGTGGGGCACTGCCTACGTTAAGGACTCACTGACCAATCATTTCCTCCCTAATAAGCGCCAACATATTAAATGATGGGTGCCAAGTGCTAAGGTCCCTATCCCATTCCCATCAGTCCCTGCCCCAGTGAGCTTACAATCTAAGGTCCCTATCCCATTCCCATCAGTCCCTGCCCCAGTGAGCTTACAATCTAAGGCCCCTATCCCATTCCCATCAGTCCCTGCCCCAGTGAGCTTACAATCTAAGGTCCCTATCCCATTCCCATCAGTCCCTGCCCCAGTGGAGCTTACAATCTAAGGTCCCTATCCCATTCCCATTAGTCCCTGCCCCAGTGAGCTTACAATCTAAGGTCCCTATCACATTCCCATCAGTCCCTGCCCCAGTGGAGCTTACAATCTAAGGTCCCTATCCCATTCCCATCAGTCCCTGCCCCAGTGAGCTTACAATCTAAGGTCCCTATCACATTCCCATCAGTCCCTGCCCCAGTGAGCTTACAATCTAAGGTCCCTATCACATTCCCATCAGTCCCTGCCACAGTGAGCTTACAATCTAAGGTCCCTATCACATTCCCATCAGTCCCTGCCCCAGTGGAGCTTACAATCTAAGGTCCCTATCACATTTCCATCAGTCCCTGCCCCAGTGAGCTTACAATCTAAGGTCCCTATCCCATTCCCATCAGTCCCTGCCCCAGTGGAGTTTACAATCTAAGGTCCCTATCACATTCCCATCAGTCCCTGCCCCAGTGAGCTTACAATCTAAGGTCCCTATCACATTCCCATCAGTCCCTGCCCCAGTGGAGCTTACAATCTAAGGTCCCTATCACATTCCCATCAGTCCCTGCCCCAGTGGAGCTTACAATCTAAGGTCCCTATCACATTCCCATCAGTCCCTGCCCCAGTGAGCTTACAATCTAAGGTCCCTATCACATTCCCATCAGTCCCTGCCCCAGTGAGCTTACAATTTAAGGTCCCTATCACATTCCCATCAGTCCCTGCCCCAGTGAGCTTACAATCTAAGGTCCCTATCACATTCCCATCAGTCCCTGCCCCAGTGGAGCTTACAATCTAAGGTCCCTATCACATTCCCATCAGTCCCTGCCCCAGTCGAGCTTACAATCTAAGGTCCCAATCACATTTCCATCAGTCCCTGCCCCAGTGAGCTTACAATCTAAGGTCCCTATCCCATTCCCATCAGTCCCTGCCCCAGTGGAGTTTACAATCTAAGGTCCCTATCACATTCCCATCAGTCCCTGCCCCAGTGAGCTTACAATCTAAGGTCCCTATCACATTCCCATCAGTCCCTGCCCCAGTGGAGCTTACAATCTAAGGTCCCTATCACATTCCCATCAGTCCCTGCCCCAGTGGAGCTTACAATCTAAGGTCCCTATCACATTCCCATCAGTCCCTACCCCAGTGGAGCTTACAATCTAAGGTCCCTATCACATTCCCATCAGTCCCTGCCCCAGTGAGCTTACAATCTAAGGTCCCTATCACATTCCCATCAGTCCCTGCCCCAGTGAGCTTACAATCTAAGGTCCCTATCACATTCCCATCAGTCCCTGCCCCAGTGAGCTTACAATCTAAGGTCCCTATCACATTCCCATCAGTCCCTGCCCCAGTGGAGCTTACAATCTAAGGTCCCTATCACATTCTCACACTAGGGGCAATATAAGGATGGATCATGGCTGCCTAATCCGAGAAACAATGGCTTCTTTCTGCAAAGCTGAAACTTCATATAGAATCAGTAGAACCTTCCTAGTCGTTGGGTAAAAAAGGAGCATGATGGGAATAATTCCGCATTCATTACAAGATATAAGTTGAATAGTATTGCTAGTGTATGCATCCAGCTATATATAACCAGGAACATTCCATTCCTTGTGGGTAAATAAACCGAAATACATTGATTAGTCACAAGGTGAAAGTCCACAGCAGCAAAACTCCGGATCCCTTTGGGTAACTGCTATTTTTGCCCAAGTCACATCCCATTTTAATGTTTATATTTAAACTCCCCGAGTCACAAGGCCAATATAGCGGCCCCATTGTTTCCCATGTACTTAAACACCGACTCTATCGCAGAAAATGTATCATCTATATTTATCCAGATTTGCACACGAAAAAGAAAATTGAATTAAACAGTCACAATTGCCACTAAACACGATTACATTTTTTCCCACATTCGCAGGAATTTTTCTTTGCCGTTGTACAATATTGATGAATAATCTCAAATGGACTAATCCCAGTTGGGTTAAGTGCTCATTCACTTTCAAGCTGAGAGATAGTGACAGCCAGCATCAGACTGGGGTGTGTGAGACCCACTGGGGCTACTACCCCAGGGGCCCCCCTTCCCACCCACCCGATCGCTTGCCCACCCACCCTATCGCTTGCCCACCCACCCTTATACTTACTTTGCCGCGATTGGGGGAGGGCAACAGGAAAGCAACAATATTGCAGGTGGGCAGGCTCGGGCCAAACTTATTGTGTGCCCAAGTGCATCCATTGTCCATTGGCGAATTGTTTTGTGAAACGTCCGTGAAAATTTGCAGCGGGAAAATTCGTCGCGCAGGAATTTTTTTTGTTGCACATCAAATTGAGCGCAGCTGCATCAAAAAAGGGCGCGGTCGCATCAGAAAAAAGCGTGCAGTTGTGTCCAAAAAGCGTAGGCGACAAAAAAAAATGCGGAATTTCGCAGCAAATCCACACATGCCGATAAATTTTGCCCTCATCACTAACAATCATGTATTTAGAAAAGCTGAGCAGGTAGAAGTGACCTGGCCCACCGAACGCTATAGAACCAAGGGGCGTGTTTACTAAGACTGGAGATAAATATCACTGGTGATGTCGCTCGTAGTGAGGAGCAAAATTTTTGCCAGGAACGGGTTCGTAACAAATTACCGTGTTTTGCTATTGGCGGGTTGTTTCGCGAATGGGGTCAAAAATTTGCAGCGGAAAAATTGCCATATGACTAAAAAACTTGCACACGTCAAAAAAATGACAGGTGCATCATAAAAAAAATTGACGTGCAACAATAATTGACGTGCGTCATTTTCCATGTTTCGCAATTTTTTCAGGACAGATTCGCTCATCACTAGTTGCCCATAGCAACGAATTAGATCTTTGCTTTTGATTTTTATCCTGTAGGTGAATACTCAAACCTAATTGTTGATTGGTTGCTCTGAGCAACATCACCGGTGATTAGTGAAGAGCGAGTTTTTCGCCAGGCATAGATGTGCAGCGAAATTCCATATTTTGCCATTGCCAATTTGTTTCACAAAACTCCATTGAAATTTCAGAGAACGTTAGTGGGCATATCAAAAAAACGGCATTTTGTGAAATTTTGCCGTTTCGCAAATTTTTCCATAGTTTTGCCATTTTTTGGCGAAATGAAACAGATTCACTCATCACTACCGTTGATATTTATCGACAGTCTTAGTAAACAGTCCTGCCTATGAATAAGTGCTCCAAACGCACAAAACGCGTCAGGCACTCTTTGTTTTTAAACATGATGAAATAAAGCTCGGATTTTAACAGATTCCCAGTGTCCAAAAGTGCTTGATGTCCTTCTTCCAACTTAGTAAACACTCCCCTAAATCTCAAGGAGCTCTCTGGGTGCTTAGATTCCATTATTTCCTATATATTTAGATAACAGAGAGATGAGTTGCCCGATGTACGTATTCTTGATAAATGTCATCTGATGAGGGGAGGAGCCAATGCAACAAACTGCCATCATCACAGTCTCTACTGACTGCACCCCCCCAACTCTTCCAATCTTTAATACAGGCATTTAGCGATGAACCTCAGAGGCTATTAATGCTTTCCCGGAGTCATGGGCAAATCATGAGACAGTTATGTTGTTAGAGTCAGAGCCAAACTTATCACCATGACAAATTGCCAGTGATTGTGCTTCTCCGTCGGATCACATGGCGTAACCTTTCCTGGGGGCCACGCTCGGCCTTCTCTGTCAGTCACGGGTTCCTGGGGGCCTGTTTGTGAGCGGCGGAAGGTACAAGCTCCCACAATGGGGCCATTGTGCTGGGATATCCCAGAATAACGCCAGCGAGCGCGTAGGGCCAGACAGCCCGTCATTCAAGGGGCAAACTATGAACTAGCATTTTCTTTTGCTGAGTCTATTGACTTTTAATTGAAAAACAAAGGCAAAGTAACATTTACGAAGGGGGAGGAGGAGGGCAGAAACTTGCACGGATGTTTCAGCTTTAAGGCATATCGTTAAAACATGAATAGGCATTTTAGGTCATAAATTAATGATTATACAATTACGCAGCCAGTTTTATGGCTTAATGATCATACGTTTGCCAGAAAATGTATGTAGAGAATATAGAGACTGAGGAAACATGGTGCCAGGGAATGTGCACTGAGCCCCATTTAGGTAATTATCATCAGTAATGCCTCCATTAGATTCATTACTCTTTTGGCGTTCCCCCAAAACTCTTTTATGGGTATTTTGGCACAGTTAGTAGATTGTATGGAAATAGGGATAACTTGCCCTTGTAAAGGAAGGGGTGGCTTGAAACCAGACCTAGGTATATGTTCTTACACAACCTTCGGTTGCATGTAAAGGTGCCCATACACGGGCCGATTGTAGCTGCCGATATGGGTCCCTTGGACGGATTCCAGCCCCGTGTAGGGGCAGGAATGAGGGGCCTGCAGACCGATATCTGGCCTGAAATTAAGCAGATATCGATCAGGCAGGTTAAAAGATTTAGTCGGATCGGGGACCCCATTGGCTCGTTGATGCAGTCCCGAACCGACTGCCCCATTGCCACTATTATAATTTGATCGTTTGGCCCCAGGGCCTACATTTTCCCCGATATCGCTCACCCGTAGGTGGGGATATCGGGAGAAGATTTGCTCGCTTGGTGACCTCTCCAAGCGAGTGGATCTTCACGTGTATGGGCACCTTAACTCTAATGGCACAACACAAAGGGAGCCACGTACTTACCACTTGGTCAAGGCAGGAGTGAGGTTCTCCATGCCTGAACATCTACATCTTGCACCTCAGGTACCAAAGCAAGAGCAAGGGTAAATTAGCTCAGAACACCACTATACATGAGTGCAAAAAGGTACAAACATATCTGAGGTTTAAAATATATGAAAACATGGTCATTAAGGTCACTTTGCTATAGTACTTACTCAGAACAGAAAGTAAGCAAAGGCATGTAACTCCTCTTTGGCTGTAACAGACCATGTCCAGCCAGTTGGGTCAGAGTATGGGGTACATTGGACTTTCAAAGGATGGGCCTCCGCTATGTGGAAGAAAGTGTATGGAGGGTGTTGTTGAACTACATCTCCCACTGCCAAGTGTAGAATAGTGATGGAAAAGAAGGACACCAGGAGTTCTTTTGCAGCCAACTGGAACAACTTTTAGGGGCACATTTATGAACACTAGTGATGAGCGAATCTGTCCCATTTTGCTTCGCCATAAAATTCACGAAACGACAAGAAAATTTGTGAAACGGTGAAAAATTAGCGTAACCTACGTCTTTTTTGTCGCTTGCGTCTAATTATTTTTGCCGCCTGTGCTTTTTTAACGTGACCGCACCCAATTTTTACGAGACCGCGCCTTTTTTTACGCGACTGCGCCCACTTTGGCGGTTGGGTGGATACACTGTGAGTCCAGAGGTCCAAAGAAAATATCCTTACCACCTTTACCACTTTGCTCAGAAGTTGGCCATGATGGTGAATTGCTTCAAGTTCTACCAGTCAAGAGCTTCTCCCATGCACCCAACCAACATCTCTGTCCTGTTCCAAGGAAGGAGGAACACTATTTGCCAGATTCTGTCTGTACATGTATGTGAAAGCCTTTGTGTAACTGTGCAGACAAGAGCCTATTGATAAGAATAATTCCCCAGAACTCTCAGGCTGGTAGCCGGGCCCAGATACTTACACAGACAGTCTCATTGTGATCAGTGCTGGTAACAGAATGAGTCTGTAGCTTGCCTTGCCTTCAGCCAACGAAAGGTCACTGTTATTCTACTATGAACCGTGTATTTATTTACTCACAGGCTATAGCCGCGTCCTCTGTGTTTGTTCAGCATTTCTATATAAAGACGGAATTCCTCTGCACAAGGATGAAGATTGAGCACTCTTGCAGGTGGTCATTTTGTTTTAGAGTCTCAAAAATAGTTCCACTCTGGACTAGAACAGATGGGTCTACAGATACTTTCTCGTTATCTAGCTCTTATCATATAGAGCAGTGATCCCCAACCAGTGGCTCGGGGGCAACATGTTGCTCACCAACCCCTTGGATGTTGCTCTCAGAGAAGATGCTTATTAATTCTTTGCTTGGAGGCAAGTTTTGGTTGCATAAAAAGCATGTGAACTGACAAATAGAGCCACCTGTAGGCTGCCAGTCCACATCGGGGCTACCAAATAACCAATCACAGTCCTTAGTTGGGTCCCTCAGGTACATTTTTCATGCTTGTGTTGCTCCCTAAATCTTTTTACATTTGAATGTGGCTCACAGGTAAAAAAAATTTGGGGTCCCCTGATATAGGGCAACTTTTGTCGCTCATTGGGGTCAAGCTGGAAAGTCCTGAGAGCACGATATTTTCTCCAGCTTTGTTCTATACTATTTTCTGAATACTGCACCCAGGCTCCTATCCTTTGATGATACACATTAATGCCCAATACCTACTGACTTTTATATATATATATATATATACATGGTCTCACATAGAAACCTTCATCAATGAAGATTATGGTTGTAGAGTTGTGTCAGGGTCGGACTCGGCCGGCGGGACACCGGGGAAAAACCCCACTAACCCAAGCCCGATCCATACCAGCAATTTAGGCCCTTCAGCCTGACCCCCTAAGAATGTGATTCAAGTAAAAGAACACGATGTGTAATGGGCCTGGGGGGAGGAGAGGAGTTAGCGACTGAGGCGGAGGGACCCGGACACCCCAGTTAGACAAGTAGTGTTGACCAAAGTGCTGCAAATCTGTTTCCTTCCTTGAAAGAACAGTAACACCAACCAAAAAATGAGAGTGACTACAGTATAACACAATGAATTCTGGGAACTAATCCCAAAGAGCTCCAACAAAATACCATGTACATGGGTTTATCCTATAGGCTAAAGCTCACCTACTGGGTTTTTAAAGCAGAAGCCAGGATAATAGCTGATCAGATTCCCAACTACAGACCGGTTTCGCCCTTCTTGGGGATCATCAGTGTAGTGCAGGGTTTTCTGATCAGCTTAGGTAGAGCCAGGAGTGGGGATCCACAAATAAATCATTCGGGTTGAGGAGACCGCCTCAAACATATGCAAATAAACACAAGGAATTCTGGGAACTAATCCCACAGAGCTCCAAGAAAATCCCATTTCCATGGGTTTATCCTATAGGCTAAAGCTCACCCACTGGGTTTAAAGCAGAAGTCGGGATAATAGCTGATCAGATTCCCAACTACAGACCGGTTTTGCCCTTTTTGGGGCTCATCAGTGTAGTGTAGGGTTTTATGCTCAGCTTAGGTAGAGCCAGGGGTGGGGATTCACAAATAAATCATACAGGTTGGGGAGACCCCCACCATACATATGCAAATAAACACAAGGAATTCTGGGAACTAATCCCAAAGAGCTCCAAGAAAATCCCATGTACATGGGTTTATCCTATAGGCTAAACTCACCCACTGGGTTTTAAAGCAAAAGCCAGGATAATACATTCCCAACTACAGACTTATGGAGATCAAAAGCAGTTTCATGAGTAGTAAAATGTAGATTGTGCATGCTGTAGCCTTTGCTATGGCGTTCATTCCATCCACTGCCCGAACTTGTATACAGAAACTAATGTCCCCGATTCCATTATTGAGGTTCCTCATACATAGCTGTGATCATAGATACCAATAATGCTTTGTATTCACAGTTATACAAAGATACAGATGATGCCTAACACCTAATAAGGTTATCTACCCCCATTATTTAACCCCATGTATCCACAATTAGTACTTTAGTGCCCTTGAGTGCTTACAGGCAAGGCCGGGGGCCCTACGGAGACCTAGTTGTCCCAGTTGTCAGACAGTAGAAGAGTATTTCAAACTAACTTGGCTTCACACAAAGCATCTTTTATGCCCGTTAGCATGAAGAAGAGTGCAATCTGGCAGGCTGCGTTAAGTGGGCTTGCTAAGCATTAACAAATAACCTTTTGCCTGAAGGTCCATCTATTAAAATTAGAAGAGAAAAAAAACAAAGTCTTAATTAACGTGACTTTGGCAGGAGCTGAATGTGACCTTCCCGCTATGTCACATGTCACTGGGATTTGGAGCTCAGTATGAAGCTACTTTACTACCTACTCCCCATTTATTTCACGGCTAAAATGCTGGGGGGCTTGTTTTGCTTGTCTGTTTACAAAGATGGATGACTTTTTTTATTCAAAGATCATACAAACAACCTTGGGGGCAATAGAGAATAGAGCTTGGTTTATCCGTTTATCAATGTCCTTCTCTACATTTTCACTTTGCATCAAGGTAAACAAGAAATCTTCTCTCCATGGATGGAAGGAGGCGCCATTGTGAGTCAATAGATTTAATCCATAAAGGCTTTACAGGGACAATAAATGTACTTTCTAGCCTTGTAGAGATTTCTCTATGGAGCCACAGTGCCCTATTACTGTATATTATATGTATATATAATACAGTTCCTCATGTTGTGATGACCCCCACCATAAAATAATTCCTAAAACCATCGGAAATATGTGTTTTCCGATGGTCTTGGTTCGACCGCCAAAGGGGTCCCGACCCACAGGTTGAGAACCACTGAACTAGTTTCTTCCGTTCTTTTGTCTCCATTCCCAGCTCTGTTTAATAGGCCACTGCTAGGGTTGCCTCCTTTTCTTGGGCCTATACCATCTGATGACTTGAAGGTGGTGGGTGGCACTATGATGCAAAATGGGCGTGCCTATGACATGTTTGGGAGCAGAACTGCTACACCATCTGGCACAGGAGAGGGAGAATCATATAGAAGGTGGTGTGAAAGGTGTAATGGACAGGATAAAGGGGGGTGAGTGGTAAAAGTGGGGCAGATCAGGGGTGGACGGGAGGATGAATAACTAGGGATATGTATACTTAAAAATCGATTAAACTTTTTAAAGGGGTACTAAACAACATGTGGGCACCTTTAGATGTATTTCATGTTCTGCCCTGTTTTATGATTTTAGCGGTTTTTCCCAACGTTCGTTGGAAGAAGACTAAAAGCTGAATGTGTATGGCCACCTTAAGTCGGTGGCTTCCAGTAGTCTATGAAACCAGGGCTAATCAGTAGGTAGGAGTGGGAAGAGCAGGAAGAAGTGGAACGAGGAGGGTGTAACAGAAAGAAGGACAGAACAGCCACAAGGGGCCGAGCAGACCAAAGAGCCACAGCCCAAGAGCCAAAAGAACAGAACAATTGTCACAAGTAATATTATATACATTGTGTTGTCTTATTTCGAGTTTTTTTCCCAAAATGACCACCATGAGGTGGGAAATATCAGGTTGATAGACCATTCAGCCCTCAGGCAAAACGATCATATCCCATTGACGGAATGCCGGTTGTCAGGGCGAGGTCCACCTCAACAACCCAACGCACTCCTCGTCCCGACAGGATTTTTAAAGCTGCCCCATCGACATCTGGCAATTTTTGGGCAATTATTGGTCAGGCAGACAAACCTGCCAACTCTGTCCATCGGTAGCTTTTATCTGCTCTTGTATGGCCACCTTAAGGGGTTTCTGGGTAACAGATCCTATGCCTGTAACTTAAAACATGAATATCATTTTTTGGAAAATATGAACATTGCTAATTAATTATTATAAATAATAATAATTGTATTATTGTTGTTTTTTTGTTGCTGTTATTAATACATTCTTTATTTTTATTTTCAAATAATGTTCTTGTATTTAGTTTTGTTTTTTTTCTCTATAACTTTATGCCAGTCCATTGTTGAATAATAACCAATTACCTTAAATGGTGAATTACAGCCCTTTCTATCATAATTGTGGGACCAATGCCCTATATTCTCTTTCATTTATAGATTTCCTCCAAAACGGCATCAGGAAGCACAGAGCTTGGGGACGGGGGGGGAATGTTGGGGACTTGATGACAAATCCACTTTCGGAGAAGTTATCTTGAAACCATTTGACACTTTTGACAAAATTGTCCTTGTCATATTGACTGACGGGCTCCGGGAAACGCTCAAAGGGCCTTTATCAGAAACTTCCAAAAAGTAATGTTATTTTTATACTTTTAGTGAGTGAACTCCAAACAGCTACTTACATTTAGTCATTAAGAGCCACTGAAATCATTTTGTTTGAATCCTTCATGAAAACAATGACAGCAAACCTGAAGGAAACGTAAATATCATTGCTTATACATATTACATATAATACATGTGTGCAGCTGGATTGTATGGGGGTATTCATAATGGGAAAGTATACCTAAAGATTCTAGGTTGCTGTTTCTATGCCGTAAGGGCCTCCTTGGCTCAGGTTTGTAGTCAGGACTAGTGATGAGCAAATTTTTTGGGTGTGATCGAGTCAAAATAGGAGCAGTTGCATCAAATTGGGGACAAAATGTATGAGCGACCAGGGTCAGACTGGGGGATGCAGGGCCCACCAGGGCTTCTGCCTCAGGGGCTCCTGCACCCCCCAATGGCCCCCACCGTCTTCACCCTCCCAGAGGACCCCAACACCCTCCTCCACTGAGTGCTCCTAAAAAAAACTTAAGGTCCCCATATACGGCCAATTCTAGCTGTCGATATGGGTCCCTTAGACTGATTCGGCAGCTAATCAGCCCGTGTATGGGCACTACCGACGGGCCTGGCCGACCGATATCTGGCCTGAAATTGGCCAGATCTTGATTGGGCAGGTTAGAAAATCTAGTTGGATCGGGGGCCGCATCGGCTCGTTGATGCGGTCCCCGGACCGACTTTTCCTATACCTGTCGTTATAATACAATCATTGGCCCCAGGGCCAAACGATGTAATTATTCTGGATTATCCCGATATCGTCCATCCGCCAAGCGAGTGGATTGGCCCATGTATGGGGACCTTAACCTGCAGTGAGTCGGGGGAGGGAGACAGCGGATCTCAGGAGCACCCTGGGGGGATCAGATATGGGCCACCGGGGCCCCTGGGATTTTTCCAGCAACCCAGTCCAACGTTGCGAGCAACAAAAAAAAGACACGAGTGACAAAAAAGTTGCGTGACTAATGAATTTCGCTGATTTTTCACCTTTTTTGCAAATTTTCTTGTTATTTCACAAATTTTACAGCGAAACGAAATGAGACAGATTCGCTCATCCCTAGTCAGGACCAAGGAGAAAGCATGAGTTCAGATAAATAAATAGTCCAAAATGCGGTAACTGAAGGGTTAAGGAGTCTCAGAGTCTAGTGATAAGCAAATATGTCCCATTTCGCTTCTTGAAAAATTCACAAAACGTCAGGAAATGTCACAAAACGATGAAAATGTCAGCGAAACAGTGAAAAATACGTGGAATGCATCTGTCGTTGTGTCTCTTTTTGTTGCGCCCGTGCCTATATTTGATGTGACCATTAGGGATGTAGCGAACCTTAAAAAAAAAGTTTGCGAACCCATTCACGAACTTACGCCAAAAAGTGCGAATATTCGCGAACTTTGCGAACCCCATAGACTTTAATGGGAAGGCGAACTTTAAAACCTAGAAAACCCATTTCTGGCCAGAAAACTGATTTTAAAGTTGTTTAAAGGGTGCCACGACCTGGACAGTGACATGCAGGAGGGGGATCAAGGGCAAAAATTTCTCTGAAAAATACTTTGTTGACACAGCGTTGCGTAAAACCGCAAAGGCAGCTGGCAGACCTAGCGGAAATACGCGGCGTTTTTTGCTATTTCGCACTATTAGCACCATGGAAACGGGATTTGCTGAAAAACGGCATGTGTGGCTTGTGCGGCATTTTTAGGCCGAGAAAAAACGCAGCGGAAAAACGCCACGCGAACCCAAATTGCGAACATACGCGAAACGTTCGCGAACTTGCAAACTTGCGAACACCCGATGTTTGCGCGAATTACTTCGCCGGTGAACAGTTCGCTACATCTCTAGTGACCATGCCTATTTTTTACATGACTGCGCCTATTTTGATGCAACTGCAACGTTTTTTTACCGAATTTTTGTTGATGTGTGACAAACTTTTCGCCAATTGCAAAATGCGAAAATTTGCTGCGAATCCAAAATTCATTCATCACTATCAGAGTCGTATTCCAGGCACAGGTCGGTTCAGGCAGCAATAGAGCAGGGTCACAAACAGCCCTATTCGGGCATTGAACCTGGGTCCTCAGCGTCTATTTATTTGACATTTTTGCTCCAATAGCAGTGACACTGCGCGTCTAACAGATATAAATTACTCATTTGTATAATAATAACATCATTAAAATAAGAACACACTGTAAAGTTGCCCTTTTTGTGTATATTATATATGGAAGTTTCTTGTAGTTTTAAATCAAATACAAAATGTAAACAGATTTATAATACTATTAAGACCATCTGACAATCTGCCTCAGGCTAAAGTGCCGAGCAGCTTCTCATAGTTATCCGCTTACTGTTGCTCTGAGAGACTGATTATCACCCAAATAGCCGCACTGCGGGGTTTAGAGATGATTATTGTGGGTTTGGGAAGGACACGGCCGTTCCTACTGATGTCAATGGAAAACCACTCACATTGAGTCATGGGCGTTTTTGCTGCTGCTGTATAAAACTTAAACTAAAATCATTATGGCCGCAATAACATGGATCACTATGAGGCACTTACTATAGAAGGGCAAAGGAAGCTCAAAAGTAGTCCTGGACTTTCAAGTTTTGCCCTTAAACATTGTTTGTCCAGGGGTTCTTGTGGGATGTCTCATTGCTTCGGAGGGACCTGGCTACATGTGGGTAAAGAAGATGTCTGCCCCTTAAGTTCAGGATACACAGAGTCTTTGCGCATTGTGTCCCCCTCAGATACATTTTCAATAGGTTAAGGTTAGGAGGAAGAAAAAAGTTGAGTGTGGGTCCAGGCTGGTCAGACAAGTGGGCTGCTGGGACACCATTTTACACATTAGGGAGGGCATACAATTTACATTTCACAATATGGCAACAAAACAGAAGCTGAAAATATTAAATATAATATTGATGGGTAACTGGGAATCACAGCTACATATTATTATGGTGTTCCAGTATTGTCAGAAACCATGCCTGTGGCCTAGCCATGATCACTCAAAGACTTTGGAGCATCAACTTTTGTATAAAAACCTCTTTTTGCCAAATGGACACAGCGCCAATAAATAGTGTCAACCAAATGAATGAATTTGTGCCGTATTAAATGATCTCACTTTTCCTTCTTATGTGTGCTATGGTTTAAACATCTCAACAATAGAGATATAGCGAACTGTTCACCGGCGAACTAATTCGCACGAACATCGGGTGTTCGCAAGTTCGCGAACTTTTCGCGTATGTTCGCAATTTGGGTTCGCCACGTTTTTTTTTTCCGCTGCGTTTTTTCTCTGCGTTTTTTCTCGGCCTAAAAACGCCGCACAAGCCACACATGGCGTTTTTCAGCCTAGTACTGGTGTAAGCAAATCCCGTTTCCATGGTGCTAATAGTGCGAAATAGCAAAAAACGCCACGTATTTCCGCTAGGTCTGCCAGCTGCCTTTGTGGTTTAACACAACGCTGTGTCAACAAAGTATTTTTCAGAGAAATTTTTGCCCTTGATCCCCCTCCTGCATGCCACTGTCCAGGTCGTGGCACCCTTTAAACAACTTTAAAATCAGTTTTCTGGCCAGAAATGGCTTTTCTAGGTTTTAAAGTTCGCCTTCCCATTGAAGTCTATGGGGTTCGCAAAGTTTGCTTATATTTGCGCTTTTTGGCGTAGGTTCGCGAACACGTTCGCAAACTTTTTTTTTGTGGTTCGCTACATCCCTACTCAACAATATTTTATTGAACTATGAAATAAAAAAGGAATCTAGACCATTGATCCCCAACCAGGGGCTCTCAAAGAACATGTTCCTCACCAAGCCCTTGGATGTTGTATAGAAACCAAGTGTACTCACAAACAGAGCCTCCTCTGTTTGGCACCCAAAGATTTTTTTGTATGCTTGTGTTGCCCCCCAACTATTTTACATTTGAATGTGGTTTACTAGTAAAAAAAAAGCTTGGGAACCCCTGATCTAGACTCTAAGAATCTACAATCTAGATCAAAAAGGTCATTATGTCTGACCTAAGACTGCCCATACATGGGATAGGGATAAACAATGGCCTCCACAATTGATATGTAATGGAGTAAACACTAATCCACCCAAACACACACACTCACAATGAGACAGGGTGGATATTCTTGTACAGAGCTTTAAATGGTTCTTATCCCCCCAAGTACATATGGAAGGTTTCAAAGTCATTCATTGTTTTACTGTAGCGTAACATGAGCTCAGGGTATCTCGAGATAGTTTTCTCCAATATAGCCTCCAGAGTTCCGAGGCAATGGCCTTCCCACTGAGATTTACTGATCACATGTGATATAATGGTGGGCTTCTCCAGAGAATTCCATGCATTGCTCACAACTAATTAGAATGTAGAATCTCCATGAACCCATCTGTAAATATGGTATACATTGCATATAGCTGAGTGCAGGACCAGACACATCAGGGACTACTTGCCCCCCCAGGGCAGATAGGGCTCTGGAAGATAAAGCTATAGCAAGAAATCCAATTGTCTCTTTTCTCCTGATGCTTAAATCTTTGAGAACAATGATATAACAGGTAGACTTATATATATGCTACGCAAATAATATGGTGTGGGAAGATTTGCAGGTATTCTTGAAATAGATGCTCACAGTGGGCCTCATTTATCAACAGTGGGCAAATTTGCCCATGGCCAGTTACCCATGGCAACCAATCAAATTGTTACACTCATTCTACCTACTGTTCTACCTGCTGTTCTACCTGCAGCTGGCTGAAAAAAGGTAATCACTGATTGGTTGCTATGGGTTACTGCCCAATGGCAAATTTGCCCACTGTTGATAAATGAGCCCCAGTGAGTCCTTCTGGCTGTTGGTGTTGTGTGAATTATGGTCAATATGGCAACTGTAACAGTTAATGGGAATAGAGAGCAAGAGATTACGTGATCTAATGGATGTGGAAATAGCAACATTTTTGTGATATGTTTGTTAGATGGGGAGGGAACGTGTTTCTTTATGAATGCCATTATAGCAAGAAGTCAGATCTGCCAGAGGTAAAGTTGCCACCTTTTTATTCTATAATACCAGCTTTTGGTTTGGGGCTGGGCGATAATGTTAGGGGCTGGAAACCAGGCTGGCAAAGGGTAAATGTGACTAGGTGGGGAAATGGGTGGAGTGGGCAGGGAAATGGGTGGAGTAGGCCGGTAAATGGGTGGAGTAGAGGTGTGCCTGTGAGTATAAAGGCTGATCTGCGTGGAGAAGGTGAGGAAAGGAGGAGGGGCGGGATATATAGGGTATTACAAATTTACTGGCAAGTACATTGGCCCTAACTGGTGATTTAGGCTACTTAAATAATGGGAAGATGGCAGCTTTAGCCTGAAGTGGAGGTAAGTTTCAGTACAGGAGTCCAAGACCAAGTCCTAAGGTGACCAACCCTTAGCCAAGCTGGGGTACAGGGACTCCATGAAGAAGAGCAAGAAACATGCTAGTGTTTGTGTTAGTGCACCACAAGGATTTAGGATAGTCAGGGCTAATGAGCAATAGGAATCCTGTACTCCACCAAGAAGAGATAGTGTGGGGTTATTACTCCTTATGTGACACCTTAGTATTGAGACTGAGGTTTTAGTTCCCGGAGAGGCTGTCACTGGTTGGGATCCCAATTCATTGTGATGTTCATCCTGATGGTGAAACTGCACCTACATTCTCTACTGCCTCCTACCAACTTTTCCAGTGTTATTTTCGTTCCTTAATGGGGAACTCCACCCAAACACCACTTTTGGAAAGTAAACTTAATTTCAAGCATAATTTCAAGCATCTTTGCAATAAACATCAATTAAAAAATAAACAGCCTTTTCATGATATTTAATGTAATAATCTGGTTTGGAACAGTTCTCTAAGCCCCACCCCTGTTCCCTAAGCCCCACCCCCTATTCCCATGCTGATCTGGCTGACTACTTTGTGACTCAAATAAAATGTAACAGTAGTCGCCTGCCCTCAGCCTGCCTTCAGCCTGCCCCCTCCCAATCCCACAATCCCCTGCTGCACACGTGATGTCAATAAGGAAAGGAACATCCCAGTGCAATGCATTGTGGGTTATGTAGTTCCTGCATGCTGTCTGTAAGCTGGGGAGAAGTTGTTACAATCTGTAACATCAGTGTTTTAGTCCCTCCTCCCCTGCCAGGATTCCAAATGATGCAGAAAGAGAAAAACTGTTTTGCAGCTGGATTTCAGCATATAAAAATGGGATTTATTCCTACTTTTTGAAGGAACAGATTACAGTGATAGGGTTTCTGGGTTGTGTGGGGCTCGTTAAACATTCAGCACGTTAAATACAGAAACATGTATTAAAATAAACAAGACTATACTAATCTTGAACGTTTGTAACGTCTGGCCACAGACAAGGCTAGCATTGCTCCGCTGTGATTTAATACATACTACAAATATTTGGCTAAGCCCGGATTCTTTCCCCTAAGTGGCAGACTGTTGGTTTCCTTTAACCTATAACCCCCTTGACCCAATAACAAGTTTTCATTTGGAGATGAAAGTCTCTCCGGTAGCCACGGCCCAAGCGGCCATAATATAAATGCAAATTGCTTTCCCTGCTTTCATATCGACGGATTTCAACTGCAGACAATTAAAGAACTTTATCTGAAGCATTCATGAATGAAATCCTGTTCCTCTCGCGGATCTGGCTTCTTCAATTTCCTGTCTGAGAAACAGCTGTCTGGATTGGAGAGATCAGTCGGCCTTGTGTCCCCGACATCTGCCTCCTCTGGAAGTCCGTCTTATTAGCGAGAGGCCTTCGCTTAAAAATACACGGATTTCCAAAAAAAAATTCCAAATCCAAACAGAGAGAATGAAAGGAAAACAAAGCAATAAAGAGTCCGGTCCTATCACAACATTGGAGTTTCTGGTATTTGCTGGCCTTGGACGTGGCTCAAAGTAAATGAAGTCCAATGTGTATTTCATTAAATGCTAATATTCAAAAGATGATAAAATGCTTCCAAAAGACTGATGCGAAGGGACCTCGAGTCATTTTCGGAGTTTCTCTTTGGTCTAATTGTGGAAGCTTTGAAGAGCTTCCCTGTGTGGGAAAAAAATGGGAAAGCCTGAAGATTCCATTGCCAGGTCAGGGTCTGAGACAAAATGGCAAACTTCTTCCAGTTGTCCCAATAGGAATCGGACAAAAGATGTAAAAATGCAGATTATTCCAGGGCTTCAGATGAAGTAAATTACAATTAAGATCATATTTGCTCAATATCAGGTCTAATTTAAGGTTATTGTGGAAGCTTTGAAGAGCCTCCCTGTGTGGGAAAAAGATGGGAAATCCTGAAGATTCCGTTGCCAGGTCAGGGTCTGAGACAAAATGGCAAATTTCTTCCAATTTTCCCAAAAGAAGTAAAAATGCAGATTATTCCAAGGCTTCAGATGAAGTAAATTACCATTAAGATCATATTTGCTCAATATCAGGTCTAATTTAAGGTTAATTCATTAATAGGTGCGTCATTTATGGCCCTGTTGGATGGACTAAGTCCACAGCAGTGTAAAGTGATAAAATGCTTCCAAAAGACTGATGCAAAGGGACCTCGAGTCATTTTCGGAGTTTCTCTTTGGTCTAATAGTGGAAGCTTTGAAGAGCTTCCCTGTGTGAGAAAAAGATGGGAAAGCCTGAAGATTCCGTTGCCAGGTCAGGGTCTGAGACAAAATGGCAAATTTCTTCCAATTGTCCCAAAAGAAGTAAAAATGCAGATTATTCCAAGGCTTCAGATGAAGTAAATTACCATTAAGATCATTTTTGTTCAATATAAGGTCTAATTTAAGACTAATTCATTATTATGCGCGTTATTTATGGCCCTGTTGGATGGATTATGTCCACAGCAGTGTAAAGTGATAAAATGCTTCCAAAAGACTGATGCAAAGGGACCTTGAGTCATTTTCCGAGTTTCTCTTTGGTCTAATTGTGGAAGCTTTAAAGAGCTTCCCTGTGTGGGAAAAAGATGGGAAAGCCTGAAGATTCCATTGCCAGGTCAGGGTCTGAGACAAAATGGCAAACTTCTTCCAGTTGTCCCAATAGGAATCGGACAGAAGAAGTAAAAATGCAGATTATGCCAAGACTTCAGATGAAGTAAATTACCATTAAGATCATTTTTGCTCAATATAAGGTGTAATTTAAGGCTAATTCATTATTTGGCTCATTATTTATGGCCCTGTTGGATGGACTATGTCCACAACGGTGTAAAGTGATAAAATGCTTCCAAAAGACTGATGTGAAGGGACCTCCAGTCATTTTCGGAGTTTCTCTTTGGTTTAATTGTGGAAGCTTTAAAGAGCTTCCCTATGTGGGAAAAAGATGGGAAAGCCTGAAGATTCCATTGCCAGGTCAGGGTCTGAGACAAAATGGCAACCTTCTTCCAGTCGTCCCAATATGAATCGGACAAAACAAGTAAAAATTCAGATTATTCCAAGACTTCACATGAAGTAAATTACAGTTAAGATCATTTTTGTTCAATATCAGGTCTAAAGGTGGCCATACACGTTAAGATCCACTTACCTGGCATGGTCACCAAGCGAGCGGATCTTCTCCCAATATCCCCCACCTACGGGTGGGCGATATCAGGTGAATTCAGGCTAATTCAGTTGTTTGGCCCTGGGGCCAAATGATCGAATTAGAGTGCCAGTAACCACATCAATGAGCCGATGCGTTCCCCGATCCGACTACATTTTTTAACCTGCCCGATCGATATCTGCCCGATTTCAGGCCAGATGTCGGTCGGGAAGGCCTGTCATTTGTGCCCCTACACGGGCCGATTTAAGGCCAGATGTCGGTCGGGCAGGCCAAATAGGTCTAAGGGACCGATATCGGCAGCTACAATCGGCCCGTGTATGGCCACCTTAATTTAAGGCTAATTCATTATTAGGCACAACATATATGGCCCTGTTGGATGGACTATGTTCACAACGGTGTAAAGTTTTCAGTCTGGACTTGCTAAATAAATACATGGATATAAATGCGTGATTGTGTAGACCCAAATTATTTTTATTAAGTCCAAAAGTACATTCATCATTGAGGCTGGGGTGGGAGGGCAGCCTAAAATGTACAGAACATTGAGCCGTTAAGGTTCTTAATATGGGCTGCTAATTGTCCTTCTCAGCCAGGTAAGTATGTGGCAGCTAAGGTTACTGTAGGTAAAAAGGGTGTGCTCCCACACTTATAGGCTCTTCCTTGGATTGCTGAAGGAGCTTCTTGATTGTGAAAAGGAAAGTTGCAGGGTTGCTTGGTCCCTGTGTGTGGGGGAACCTAAGAGAAAGCTAAGGAACCTGGGAGAAAGCCAAGGGGCATGAGAGGGGCCTTCAAGATTGAAAAGCCTGAAAAACTAGAGAGCTATACAGACTGGAAGAGCCTTTTGGGGTTTTTTTTGTAAGGGCTTGGCCAATAGGCCATCACCCCATGATAGACAGGGAAGCCAACTATGTAGTAGTTTTATTTTCTGTATTTTGTTGTGTTTTTATTTAATCTTTGGAGAAGCCTTAAACCGGCCAAGGGCCAAAATATAACTTTATGAAATTGGATCCCTCATGTTAAATATGGTGCAATTTAATCCTAATAACATCAATTGTATTAAAAAAAAAAAAGAGCAGATGTGCGGTAACAATTCCCCTTTAAGAAGAACAGCCAGTGGGTGAGATGTAACACGGAGTGAGAGCCTCCCAAAAACCCAGCGCAGAAGTAATGAGGGGGGCTTAATGGTGTAGAAAGGAAAACTTCGCAAACGACAATGACGAACAATTGTCTGATTCATGTTTCATTACACAGGTCATTATTGCATTAAGAAGTAAATCGACCAAGTCCTGTAAATAACCATTTGCAGCCCTAAAGACAATTTTATAGTTGACTGATATTATCTACTCCACATACAGAAATGACAAAAAGAAATCGCAAGCAACACAGTTTTGTTATCGTATCTCAGTTTCTCGTCTGGGAACGCGGCTCTGGGAGCGTAGAAACTAAGGAAAATCGAAACAAAAAGGGGAGATGTTTAATGAATGTTGAGAATAGGTACAGGGATGGATTATAATGAAGATTGTTGGGGGCAATAAGCCCCTGGTGGGGGGCAGTGTTCCCTATGGTGGGGCTTGGAGCAGCGGCAGGGGAGGCTTAGGCCATTTAGGGTGAGAATTAAGGAGAATGGGCAATTTCTCTCAGAGTTCTGTGCAGGTCCAATTTTAAAAACCCAGATCTATGACCCAAGCCTGGACCAGCAACCTGCTCCCACACTTATAGCCTCTTCCTTGGATTTTTGAAGGAGCTTCTTGATTGTGAGAAGGAAAGCCACAGGGCTGACTGGTCCCTCTGTGTGGGAGAACCTAAGAGAAAGCTGAGGAACCTGAGAGAAAGCCAAGGGGCCTGAGAGGGGCCTTTGAGATTGTAAAGCCTGAAAAACTTGAGAGCTATACAGACTGGAAGATCCTTTTGGGTTTTTTTACAAGGGCTTGCTCATTAGGCCCTCACCCCATGATAGACAGTGTTGGGGCTTGGAGCAGTGGCAGGGGAGGCTTAGGCCATTTAGGGTGAGAATTAAGGAGAATGGGCATTTTCTCTCAGTGTTCTGTGCAGGTTCAATTTTAAAAACCCAGATCTATTACCCAAGCCTGGACCAGCAACCTGCATGTTGACTTGCTTGGACCCAGGGCCAGAACTAGGGTTAGGCAGAAGGGGCCTGTGCCTAGGGTGCAATGCTGGGGGGCACTAGGCACATACCTCATGTCTACCTATCTCCAGTTCCGGCACTCCAGTTCCACTCTATCCCTGCATCGCTGTGCCTTTATGCTCACTCCTGAATGATTCCACCCCCCTGTTATTATCATATGTACACTTGCGTTAACGTGGTGGGGTGAATCAGGGGTGGAGCAAGGTTGCCGATTGCCTAGGGCACCCAATTGGCCTGGCCCATCATTGCTTGGACCCATTACCCAGTCCAACCTTCACCCGTTCTTTATATGGGCTGCTAATTTTCCTTCTCAGCCAGGTAAGTACGTGGCAGCTGAGGTTACTGCAGGTAAAAAGGGTGTGCTCCCACACTTATAGGCTCTTCCTTGGATTTTTGAAGGAGCTTCTTGATTGTGAGAAGGAAAGCCACAGGGTTGACTGGTCCCTGTGTGTGGGGGAACCTAAGAGAACGCTCAGGAACCTGGGAGGGGCCTTTAAGATTGAAAAGCCTGGGCTATACAGACTGGAAGAGCCTTTGGGGGTTTTTTTGCAAGGGCTTGGTCAATAAGCCATCCCCCCAGTCCAACCTTCACCCGTCTTACCAGCAACCCAACTTGCTACCCACTGTGAAGTCATCACAAAACAGAAGTGCCATCAAAGGAGTAAAATTCACTTAGACCCATAAACCAGCCCAAGACCTGTGCTGTGTTCTAGAGATACAGCTGAACCTTTAATGTCAGTTATGGTGAATATGTATTTGCTGTATGCTCCTTTATCTGAACCAATTATGAGCTAATGGGGGCCCCGACTAAAGCTTGGACCTTTAAGAGTGAAGACACACGGAGCTACTAGTAGCAGCTACTTTTTCATGGCTACTAAACTCCAGAAAATCCCCTGCCATAGACAATACTGAGAATTGCCTCTGCTAAAAGACAATTATTGGCAACTGATCAGCATTGTCTCTTCTAGTAGCCACGACAAGTAGCTGCTACTAGTAGCTCCGTGTATCTTCACCCTAAGGAGAATCTGACCCAAAGGTTGGACCTTCAAGAAGGGCTTAAACCAAAACAGCTTGACAACCACTAAGGGCAAAGAGAGGATCTGCCCTGGGCTCCTACTGTTGGACGATACCAGTTTGTCGCAAAATAAACTTGGTAATAAATACATTCTGCCACGTTTTAGACTTGGGCCCAATAGAGAAGCAACATGTTGGGTCCCTTGTGCAACACAAATAGTAATATTAATATTGGTATTAATGGTCCCAGTAATAATGGCCTCCCTACTGCAATCTGCTGATGGCTACTCTATTTCCCTGCATATTGGCTGACATTTACAGCTTGTATACATGTCCCAATTCTCTTTTCCCCTGTAGCTGCACCCCCGGCCGCTGTCTGTCCATAATGGCGGTTCATTATGTCTAAATCCAACCGCTTAGTATGGGAAAACCCGCCTGTAATGAGCAATTTTTCCCCTTTCCTAAGCAGAATGCCACAAAGCGGCCATGATTAGCCCCAGTTTGAGACGACGGATAAAAAAAAAAGACGCTTGCCATTTGCCACCGCCTTTTAGATCTTTTATTTTATATCTCCAATTCTCTGCAGCATTTTGTGTTTTAATAATCTGTCATCCGGATTCTTTCCGGCCTAACTCCAGAACATAAATATCAGCGGAGATTAAAGAGCCCCAAATACCTAGCTTCAGTCTTTGAGGCCTATAATTGCTTAGGAAAGAGAATGAGATTCCCCCTCTAGCAAGAAAAGAATGGCTTTCTCCAGCTCAGAGACGGGCAGACAAAGTCCCTGTCAGGCTTCCAGATGAATTTCTGACTCCGTCTCTGTGAAGGGAGAGCACAAGAATGGAAGATTACAAGAATGCCGTTTGAAGTCCTTGTAGCGACGGACACGGAATGCATTGTCTTTCATTTCTCAGCCACGAAGGCGGCGAATATCCAATTTAAAATAGATGCTTCCTCGGCTGTATATCAGAGCGTGTTACATGGCGGGGAAATTAGCCTGCTCGCTGCACAAAATGGCAACAGGGTGTTATTGTGCCTTTAAAGGGAAAGAATCACTAGAGCCGGATGTGTGTGCCGGAGGCGCCATGCTGATTGCAAGAGATAGGCAGGGAAAAGAGACAAAGGGGCACATTTACTAATCCACGAACGTCCTAAAAGCGTCCGAATGTGGTTTTTTTCGTAATGATCGGTATTTTGCGATTTTTTCATAAATTGTTGCGACTTTTTCGTAGCCGTTACGACTTTTTCATAAATTGTCGTGACTTTTTCGTAGCGTTACGACTTGCGCGAACTGTCTTTTTCGTAGCCGTCGCGCCGAGTACGAAAGTTTCGGATTCATTCAAGCTTCAGTATCGTGACTTTCCTTGGGCCGGAGGGCTGCAGAGTGCCATTGAGTCCTATGGGAGACTTTCCTTGGGCCGGGTTGGAGCTGCAGAGTGCCATTGAGCCCTATGGGAGACTTTCCTTGGGCCGGGTTGGAGCTGCAGAGTGCCATTGAGCCCTATGGGAGACTTTCCTTGGGGCAGGTTGGAGCTGCAGAGTGCCATTGAGCCCTATGGGAGACTTTCCTTGGGCCGGAGGGCTGCAGAGTGCCATTGAGTCCTATGGGAGGCTTTCCTTGGGCCGGAGGGCTGTAGAGTCCCATTGAGTCCTATGGGAGGCTTCCAAAATCATGCAAAGTCTGAAAATTTTGCCCGCCGTTTACGAGCGCTCAATAAGAAAAAGTTGCGACAATATACGAGCAAATCGTAACGGCTACGAAAAAGTCGCGACAATTTGCACAAGTCGTAACGGCTACGAAAAAGTTGCGACAATTTATGAAACAGTCGTAACGGCGACGAAAAAAACGCAATAAATACGAAAAAGTCACAAAATGTTTGTTTCCAATCCTAATTTTTCCCATTCGGGTTCGTGGATTAGTAAATGTGCCCCAAAGGGTGACGTTTACTGACACCCCAGGTTCTGGCTGCACCTTGTGTCATGGAAAAAAAATCAAAATGATTAATGATGCCCAAGTTAGGGTCGTTAAGCCCACCCCAGTCCAACTTTATAAATGAAAATCAAACTCTGAATTATAAATCTGTCCTTAAATGTATCTGGCGCAAAGCCTGGAGTGGGTCACTTCCTGCTCAATGGAGCCGTATACTTAGGGGCCCATTTATCAATGTATGAATACTAAAAATTAGTGCATATTTTCTGCGATATAAAATAAAATAGAAGCGCAATTAGGGAGTTAATCCACAACAGCCCTGCACGTACCCGGCTTTATTCATACCTCCCAATAGCGCCTGTTTGCACGACAGTCCCTATATGCGCGCCCCCTGTTAGTCTATAACAAGGTTACAGATATATAAAAGTTTCCCATTCACAGCACCTTTAAGATGGGATCCCAGAACAACTGTATCAAGAACATAAAATAGGTGCTGTAGCCCAGTATGGGAGGAACATGAATGCCTGTAACTCAGCAACTTATGGATTAGTGATAAGCGAGTCTGTGCCAATTTGCTTTGCCAAAAAATTTGCAAAACTGCTGAGAAATTCATAAACTTTTTTTTTTACGCGACTGTGACTTTGATGACACGACTGTGACTATTTTGGCGCAACTGCGACTTTTTCAATGCAACCGCAACTTATTGGACACAACAGTAGTGATGAGGGAATTTTCTTGGCAGGTATGGATTTTCAGCGAATTTCCGCATTTTGCCATTGGCAAATTGTTTTGCGCAACGTACGCAAAAATCTGCTGTGGAAAGATTTGTCGGTCGCAATCACCTCAAAGTAGGAGCGTTTGTGTCAAATTGGGCGCGGTCGCGTTGTTTTGCCGAATTTTTGCAGCAGTTTCGCAAAAATATGTGCCAATGGCGAAATGCAGAATTTCATTGCAAATCCAAGCTCATTCGCTCATCGCTATTATGGATGGTGCAGAAATCTTCTCCCATGACAGAGAGTATAGAAGAGCTTATGTCAAGGCCTCACCTAAAGCTACAAGAAGGCTTTAAAAGTGAAATTACTGAAAAACAAAACAGATTATCAATAAGGCTAAATGTAAGGCTCCCCGGTGCATTATTCTATAAATAGGAAAAGTATAATATTGTGGGGATTTGTTTCACCTTAATGGATATTTACCATATGATTTGTGTGAAATGAAGGAGTCTGTGTATTCAGTATGATAAGGGGACTCAGCCTGTGAAAAATTCATAGAATCTGGAAAGAAAATGTGAGTATATTCATCCCCACACAGTCCCTAAGGCAGTGATATCCAGCCATTGGCTCTGGGGGAACATGTTGCTCCCCAACCCCTTGGGTGTTGCTCTCAGTGCCCCCAAACCAGGGAGTTATTTTTGAATTCCTGACTTGGGGGCAAGTTTTGGTTGAATAAAAACAAGATTTCCTACCAAATAAAGCCCCTGTAAGCTGATAGGGTGCATAGAGGCTGCCTAATAGCCAATCACAGCCCTTATTTGGTGCCTCCATGAACTTTCATGGTGCTTGTGTTGCTCCCCAAGTCTTTTTACATTTGACTATGGTTCACAAGTAAGAAAGGTTGGGGACGTCTGCCCAAAGGATGAGGTTTAGGCACTTACCCGCGCTGAGGCAGGGGTGGGACAGATCCGAATCTTCCTTTGGAAATACAGAGACAGGGGGAAGGAGTCCCACAGAGCTGCCATCCAAATCCTTATACAGGACCCTCTGTGTGCCGCGGCATCCGCCAGGGGTAGGGCAGTTGGCGCCGCTGTTACCAATGCAAAGATAGATAACAGAATGTCAATAAGAAAGTGGGAATATTACTCTGTACTGGCATGGCTGGGATATACTGTATATCAATGGTCACAGTCAGAGGACATTGTGCCTAGCGTTGTGCACTTTACTTCAATTGCAGATTTCAAACTCCCAGTCCCCTAGATGTTGGTTTATCACTTATGGGGCAGATTCAATTTGATGGGAAAAATGTATCTCCAAATCCAGATGTTTCCACTGTTGAAACTTTATTGAAGTCAATGGGGAAAAAAACCTGGAACTGAATTAGGAGGAAAGTTTTTTATCTTTGAACTGAATCTCGCCTGTAAGTTGACATGTGATAAACCATCACAGCATCCTGAATGTGGCTCAGCAGCCTCCCCATAGACTATTATTGGTTCTGGGATGACAGATGGTCTACTCTACACTGTACTGAATAAATAATATCCTACAATCATTCTGTGAGATCCACCACTGGGATTTCAGTGACCTATAGGAAGGCCCTATGGCTCTGTATGGTCACACATCCCAGCTCATTTACATCCACAAGTGCAGTGAGTAACTTAAACTTTTCCCCAGTTGTATGTTAAGTAACTTTCATTACAATGCTCTCCTTGCTCCTCCCTATAGTTCAACTCAGCGTGCCTGAAACTGCACTTGTGAATGTAAATCAGCCCTTAAGTGTTATAATAACCATTTTCATTTACAGTAGGGGGTACATTATCCCTTATAATACATGAGTGATACTCAGAGTTCCCTGTATAACTCAGCCTGCAGCCTTGTGCCTTTATATGGGCACAGAACCCCTCAGTGACTGCTAATATCCTTATCATTTACAGTAGGGGGTACATTATCCCTTATAATACATGAGTGATACTCAGAGTTCCCTGTATAACTCAGCCTGCAGCCTTGTGCCTTTATATGGGCACAGAACCCCTCAGTGACTTCTAATATCCTTATCATTTACAGTAGGGGGTACATTATCCCTTATAATACATGAGTGATACTCAGAGTTCCCTGTATAACTCAGCCTGCAGCCTTGTGCCTTTATATGGGCACAGAACCCCTCAGTGACTGCTAATATGCCATCAGTTATATTTGGTGCTTATTGATGTCACATTACTGCAATGTGCCCATTATTTAGGAATAATGTGCCCTAAGGTAAAATATAAGTACAAGAGAAATCACCAGGGAGTTCCATAACTAACTAATAGCCAGAGGCAGAAAGCCAAGGGGCTAGTAGAACTAAGAAATTCATGTTTCTGTATCAGTTTGTGTTCTACAGAGCAGGGACATGTTCCAAACCTGAAGATGGGAGGCTGTTATAAAGAAGAACATTAGTATAAGGAAATACACATTTCACAGTGTAATAGAAGATGATTTCTACACAACCAATTAAAACAGAAAATGGCTTTGAGATGTTCTCCGGCTTGAGACATATGAAAAATGTGTTTTTGAAGGTTACAAAATACATTTCATGCTTTATGGAGATTAGAAAATACAATTTTGCACCGAAGCAATAGACTGACACTCGTCTAAATATTAATCATTCTTAGTGCACACAAGGTGACAAGGAGTATTTTATTCCTATGGAAGCTTCTGCCAAGTTATTGGTGGGTAGCGGAATGGTATAGGGATGAATCGGTTTGGGATTCAGGCAGCAGAACTAGCAATCTAGTATTTGGCCAAACATACCTGAGTGCAGTCGGAAAGTGCAGCATGTTTCCATATTCAACATGGAGCATTTGGGTTCTCTCTGCCGTGATTGGGCACATGACTCCAGCCGTGTCCGGATTGGACATTATGCAGATATCCCCGTCGTTACTGTAGCAGCTCTTGGTAAAACCAAAGAAAGCGACATCTATAGGAGACATTGCACCCAGGATCAATCAGCATCAAAGACCTTTAACCTTCTACAATTGTTATTGTTTTCCGTTTTCATAAACATCCCAATATTATACTGATGAATGGGCATGACTGAAACATTTTTAATTGCCCATGAATTTGGGACACCTACCTAGGAGATGCAGTGGGGCAGTTTTGCAGAGAGTTCATTATGGTTTATTATGTTGAGGGATCTTTTTGAAAACTCTATAGAAACTCTATAAAGACCGCCATGAGAATAGGTAGACAAACACGTGCCGGCTGAGTCTGAGGAACACTGCAGAGGACATTCCCCCAGTCACCACTGTAGGGAGTGTGTGGGGGTCATATGTTTATATTTTATCTGATAATATAGGGAAGGTTGGTTGCAAATGTAATACAATGTGTACGCTACATAACTGTGCAAACAGTGTCATTGTATGAGAAATAGTTTACAACTAAAGGTCCCCATACAATCCAATTTCAGGCCAGATATCGTTCGGGCAGGTCCCTCGTTCCTGCCCCAACATGGGCCAATAAGCTGTCGAATCAGTCCAAGCAACCGATATCGGCAGCTACTAACAGCCCGTGTATGGGGGCCTTTACGTTGTCAGGGGGTTGCATCCTATTTGTTTATGTATAAACAACAGGGGGTCTGTGAAACATGAAAGCCACTTTTTGTGGAGGTGTGATTTTCCCAGGGAAAAGGTGGATAAGAGACCCTGGATGTTTGGACTTAAGGTCTCCATACACGGGCAGATCTGCTCGCTTGGCGATGTCAGGAATCCAGGATAATTCGATCATTAGGCCCTGCGGCCAAACGATCGAATTATAACGACGAGCATAGCAAAAGTCGGTCAAGGGACCGCATCAACGAGCCGATGTGGCCCCTGATCCGACTAGATTTTCTAACCTGCCCGATCGAGATCTGGCTGATTTCAGGCTAGATGTCGGTCGGGCAGGCCCGTCGGTAGTGGCCATACACGGGCCGATTAGCTGCCGAATTGGTCTAAGGGACCCATATCGGCAGCTACAATCGGCCCGTGTATGGGGACCTTTAGCAGACAGTCAGGATTGAGGGACAGCCTTGTAACATATTGTGCTGGTTCCCTATGCTACTATTTTATGTAACTGTACCTACGTTGTATCTTGTTCATTTAACAAGCAATAAATATACCTATTTTTCTATAAATGCTACAAGCTTAAAGATTATCATCATACCCCTAGACACACAAGTGAGTCGGCACTTGTATTAGTAGTTTTATACTGCTAAATTGGTAAGCAGTACCATTAACCACTTCTGACAACCACCAGTGGCCAAAGTAGAGAAGCTAACCAATAGTATGGTGCAGCTTAGCTGGAGTATCAGGTGTAATTTATGGACTCACCTAAAGACACACTCCAAGAAAACCATCTGCCACCTGGAGGCAACATCTGATCTGCTGTGTTGTCTCCTCCATATGACCTAACCACCTTGTGTAGTACTACCTTTTCACAAGCACCATATAGGAAGAGAACATATACAGTAAACCCTTCCATGAATGGACCACTACTGTTTGTGGAACTGTAAGTGAAGTTAGATGTTGAACTTTTTTAACTGCCCCTAAGTATGGCAGTATGACACCTACCTTAGAGAGCTAGGAGATGCAGTTGGGCAGTTTTGCAGTTCATTATGGTTTATTATGTTGAGGGACCTTTTTGATAACTCTATAGAAACTCTGGAAGTAAACCCTTCTATGAATGAACCACTACTGCTTGTGGAACTGTAAGTTAGATGTTGGACTAACCTTGCAATTTCATAATTCCTGGAGCAGATCCATCACTTCCTAGTAAGTGCCACGGATACCTTGGCCATTTCTTGGGTTGTAAGGTAAACTGTGGCCACATAATTCCGATGCGACCTCCTAAAGGGGACCGCGGCGCTCGTTCTCTTGTAGTTAGATTAGCAGACAGTGGTTTGATCCTGTCCATGATACAGTCAAACGTTTGACTTGTTGCACCTATCGCAGATTCGCGGAGCAGTATGTATTTCTTGCTTAAATTGCTGGAATCTGTTGATGTGTGGGAAACCACAGGCAAAAGTCCAACTGCATTGTCTACCAGAATAACATCCTCCAGCACCACATCACATTCCAGGTGGAATACAAGGCCGTAGTCATAATTTTTGTAGGACAGGAATCCGGCTATTTTTGTGCAATGTTTGAAGCCATCATCCCAGTAGTAGTGAATCCCATGAAGACTGGAGTGGGCAACATTTCTGGCCCATACTTTTTCTTCCGGGTCACATCTTTGTCCTTTTACATGGAAACCGATACGTTCAGAACCCGCGACTGCATTTCCGTGCATAAAGGCCCCATGGGCCCTATTTGTTTTTATTCCTGACACCCATTCAGACTCATTATTGGGCTGCTTTATTAACACGAGGAGGTTGTTTGTGAGGGAGAGATTGTGCCCATCTATGTGTATCCCGTTGCCGACGCTGCTATAGATCACATTAGCATGCAGCAGAATATTCATGGCCCCCACGGCTTTTATTGCGCCCCCACAACTATGATAGATGCTGGATGACGTTACAGAAGAACTGAGGGTCGTGTTTAAAAAGTTGACTGCTGAATAGAAAGATGAACCAAAGTTGGCAATTTCCACATTGGAAAGCCGTAGGAGTCCTGCGCGGAGAGAAAAAAAACGACGTGAGGCTTTTCATGGATCCGTACGTAGCAACACAGCAGGGTATATTTTAATGCGCGGAATATTCATTTTAATAAGCAATCAATATGAGAGGGGAAGCTGAAGACCAGAGTGGATAACACGATATATTTTATTTAGAATCATTTCGCTTTTATTTGTAACCTCAAAATGGGGCGTAACGGTTGTTTGATGAAGCGAAGAAGGAACTGTGGCAGACTCTTCAGCTGATTAAAAGAAAAGGGCCCGCGATTTCCTTCAGAAATTGTTTTATTTCAGATCTGTATTTCTTCTATAGAACAATAGATAACCAGGGCTGCTAGTCTGTCGCTCCCTAGAGCCGTTAAAGGGATACGGTCACGATTTTTATGGGGTACTTTTTACTTCTAAATGACACTGTTACACAGCAAATAATTCCCTCTGCCATTTAAACTTTTATTCTTGAACCAACAAATGTATTTGTAGCTGTAATATTGGTGTGTAGGCGCCATCTCAGTGCCTTGTGCCTGAGTCTGAGCTTTCAGCCAGCGCTACACATTAGAACTGCTTTCAGCTAACCTATTGTTTCTCCTACTCCCATGTAACTGGAGGAGTCCCAAGCCGGACTTGGATTTCTTACTATTGAGTGCTATTCTGATACCTACTGGGAGCTGCTATCTTGCTCCCTTCCCATTGTTCTGCTGATCGGCTGCTGGGGGTGGGGGGGGGGGATATCACCCCAACTTGCAGCGCAGCAGTAAAGTGTGCCTGAGTCTGAGCTTTCAGCCAGCGCTACACATTAGAACTGCTTTCAGCTAACCTATTGTTTCTCCTACTCCCATGTAACTGGAGGAGTCCCAAGCCGGACTTGGATTTCTTACTATTGAGTGCTATTCTGATACCTACTGGGAGCTGCTATCTTGCTCCCTTCCCAATGTTCTGCTGATCGGCTGCTGGGGGTGGGGGGGGGGATATCACTCCAACTTGCAGCGCAGCAGTAAAGTGTGCCTGAGTCTGAGCTTTCAGCCAGCGCTACACATTAGAACTGCTTTCAGCTAACCTATTGTTTCTCCTACTCCCATGTAACTGGAGGAGTCCCAAGCCGGACTTGGATTTCTTACTATTGAGTGCTATTCTGATACCTACTGGGAGCTGCTATCTTGCTCCCTTCCCAATGTTCTGCTGATCGGCTGCTGGGGGGGGGGGGGGGGGGGGATATCACTCCAACTTGCAGCGCAGCAGTAAAGTGTGCCTGAGTCTGAGCTTTCAGCCAGCGCTACACATTAGAACTGCTTTCAGCTAACCTATTGTTTCTCCTACTCCCATGTAACTGGAGGAGTCCCAAGCCGGACTTGGATTTCTTACTATTGAGTGCTATTCTGATACCTACTGGGAGCTGCTATCTTGCTCCCTTCCCATTGTTCTGCTGATCGGCTGCGGGGGGTGAGGGTGGGGATATCACTCCAACTTGCAGCGCAGCAGTAAAGTGTGCCTGAGTCTGAGCTTTCAGCCAGCGCTACACATTAGAACTGCTTTCAGCTAACCTATTGTTTCTCCTACTCCCATGTAACTGGAGGAGTCCCAAGCCGGACTTGGATTTCTTACTATTGAGTGCTATTCTGATACCTACTGGGAGCTGCTATCTTGCTCCCTTCCCAATGTTCTGCTGATCGGCTGCTGGGGGTGGGGGGGGGGGATATCACTCCAACTTGCAGCGCAGCAGTAAAGTGTGCCTGAGTCTGAGCTTTCAGCCAGCGCTACACATTAGAACTGCTTTCAGCTAACCTATTGTTTCTCCTACTCCCATGTAACTGGAGGAGTCCCAAGCCGGACTTGGATTTCTTACTATTGAGTGCTATTCTGATACCTACTGGGAGCTGCTATCTTGCTCCCTTCCCAATGTTCTGCTGATCGGCTGCTGGGGGTGGGGGGGGGGGGATATCACTCCAACTTGCAGCGCAGCAGTAAAGTGTGCCTGAGTCTGAGCTTTCAGCCAGCGCTACACATTAGAACTGCTTTCAGCTAACCTATTGTTTCTCCTACTCCCATGTAACTGGAGGAGTCCCAAGCCGGACTTGGATTTCTTACTATTGAGTGCTATTCTGATACCTACTGGGAGCTGCTATCTTGCTCCCTTCCCATTGTTCTGCTGATCGGCTGCGGGGGGTGAGGGTGGGGATATCACTCCAACTTGCAGCGCAGCAGTAAAGTGTGCCTGAGTCTGAGCTTTCAGCCAGCGCTACACATTAGAACTGCTTTCAGCTAACCTATTGTTTCTCCTACTCCCATGTAACTGGAGGAGTCCCAAGCCGGACTTGGATTTCTTACTATTGAGTGCTATTCTGATACCTACTGGGAGCTGCTATCTTGCTCCCTTCCCATTGTTCTGCTGATCGGCTGCGGGGGGTGAGGGTGGGGATATCACTCCAACTTGCAGCGCAGCAGTAAAGTGTGCCTGAATCTGAGCTTTCAGAAGGAGCCAGCGCTACACATTAGAACTGCTTTCAGCTAACCTATTGTTTCTCCTACTCCCATGTAACTGGAGGAGTCCCAAGCCGGACTTGGATTTCTTACTATTGAGTGCTATTCTGATACCTACTGGGAGCTGCTATCTTGCTCCCTTCCCATTGTTCTGCTGATCGGCTGCTTGGGGTGAGGGGGGGGATATCACTCCAACTTGCAGCGCAGCAGTAAAGTGTGCCTGAGTCTGAGCTTTCAGCCAGCGCTACACATTAGAACTGCTTTCAGCTAACCTATTGTTTCTCCTACTCCCATGTAACTGGAGGAGTCCCAAGCCGGACTTGGATTTCTTACTATTGAGTGCTATTCTGATACCTACTGGGAGCTGCTATCTTGCTCCCTTCCCATTGTTCTGCTGATCGGCTGCTGGGGGTGAGGGGGGGGATATCACTCCAACTTGCAGAGCAGCAGTAAAGTGTGACTGAGTCTGAGCTTTCAGCCAGCGCTACACATTAGAACTGCTTTCAGCTAACCTATTGTTTCTCCTACTCCCATGTAACTGGAGGAGTACCAAGCCGGACTTGGATTTCTTACTATTGAGTGCTATTCTGATACCTACTGGGAGCTGCTATCTTGCTCCCTTCCCATTGTTCTGCTGATTGGCTGCTTTTGCATGTTAATTAAGAAATGAACCGTGTAATGCAATTTAATGCAATCACTTTGTTTTTTGAAGGACGTAAAGATTAAAAAACATCTGAAATTGGCCTCCCTGCTTCAGTTTTAATAGTGTATTCCAAAATGGTAGACCCCTGTTTAAAGTTACAGTCCATTGTTTTATATTGGTTCCTATCAGGACCCATAGCCAGCTGGCATTTCTAAAAAAGCTGGAATTTTGGCTTCTCAGTTATTACTGTAAGACCATTCTTGGTTCATATTTGTAAGCTAAAATGGGAATAGTTGTAGATAGGTGCCCCCATCATTGCATACCACTGCCATATCATATAAAGTAATATTAACAACTTATACCTGAGTATTCATCACCGGTGTTGGTTTTAAAGTGTCCGACCATTATTCTCCCAGAGCACTCGCGGTCAGTCTTTATCTGTACGTTACGGGATAGCAGCCCGACTTCCGCTGCCAGTGTAATGTTCCAGGTATCTATGCTTTGGACTGTACCTACATAGGAAGATATACCGTATGTTATATTGGTACTGGGACCAGCAGTTGAAGGGGGTTGAAGTCAGAATATAGGCCTCTACACAAGAAGAATATGGGAGGGGAAGGCAAAGTTATTCCCATTACAATACCAAGGAGCTGATGATATAGATACTATACAATCAATTATTAACAGTTGAATGGACTGTGAGGTAGAGTGGGGCATATTCATTTATCTCTCACAGTGACATTGTCATTACAATCCATATTTATTCATTTTATATTGAACATTAACGGTATATTGACTTTTTATCTATGCTTTATCTATAGACATATAAACACAGTAAACGTAAAGGAGAAAGAAAGGTAATAACTCAGTAAGCTTTATCAGAAAGGTAAATACAGCCATAAGCACTCACAGAAAGTTCTCTGTCAAAAGATTTGTTGTGTCTGTTTTCCTCTGCCACGCAGGTCTCTCCTCTCTCCCCTCTCCTGCTCCCCCCTCCCTCAAGAATGCTAAACACTCACCCCCCTTAAGAATGTGAATCTGAGCCAATCAGCAGGAAGCAGACTCATAGTCTTACTAACTGAGCATGTCACACTGGTCTTGGTCTCAGTGCAGGAGTGAGGCATTATGGGAACTTTCTTTACACAGCTCAGCATTTTTTCTTCCTGTTTGGCTTCTGATCTTCTGAACGGTAGAAATATGGGGAGACTGAATGCCTGCAGCTTGGGATTAACGCTTTATTAGCCTTTCCTTCTCCTTTAAGAATGTGGGATCAAGATATTGTGTTGTAACTGGTGTATTTCTACTGTAGGTTCTGTCCACCTTTTAATAGTCCTTATAAAGCTCTGTTCATGTTGGGAGGGGAGAGCTGCCTCCCTTTTCCGGTTATTTGACCGGGGTGGCGGGTTTCCAATTCTTTAAAAGGGAAATCACTATGTGATTCTGCCTCTTTGGACTCCACTTGCTGGAGGGATGAATGGTGGAGGAGAGTCTAAAGCAGGAGGCCTCAGTAGGAGGAGAAGGTCCTGTAGAATTAGCTAGTGTGAGGTTAGAGTTTATATAAACTCACCCTAAGAGTATTAAGGTCCCCATACACAGGTTGATTCTAGCTGCCAATATGGGTCCCTTAGACAGGCCTGGCCTGCCCGACTGATATCTGGTCTGAAATCGGGCAGATATCGATCGGGCAAGTTAAAAAATTTAGTCAGATCGGGGACCGCATTGGCTCGTTGATGCCGTCCTCAATCCGACTTCTCATATACAAGTCATTGTAATTCGATCGTTCGGCCCCAAACAACCGAATTAGCCTGGATTCGTCCGATATTGCCCACCCGTAGGTGGGGGATATCGGGAGAAGATCCGCTCGCTTGACGACATCGCCAAGCGAGCAGATCTGAAGGTGTAAGGCCACCTTTAGGCTTAGGGTAGTTAGTAAAGCAGTAAGAGGCTCCAACATGGGGATCAGATGGATTAGTAAGACGGGTGTCACCAGCCAACATAGAGACTTAAAGAGGACTTGTCACCCTAAGAAATAATTCCAAATTGTTTCCTATTGTGTTTGACAAGGGCGTTCATTATACAGCTTTTTATGCATGGGTGACAGGTCCCCTTTAAACAGAGCAGAGCGATATTTCAAGAGGAGCACCACTGTGGGGGCCTCTGGAGGCTGGACTCATGTTAGTTAGTACTACTAGCTTCTACTAGCTGTTACTAGCTGTGACCTGGAAGTAACTACTAAAATATTGCAAAGTGATTGCATCTGTTATCACTGTGTGTGAAATAATGTGGCAAGTTCCAGCAGATATCAGTTAATTGTTGTTGTAAAGAACCACTGGCGGCCATGTTATGGAACATCTGCAACTCCTTTACATCTGGCGCACAGGCATTCTAGCTTTCTGGTGCATCTGGCGCACAGGCATTCTAGCTTTCTGATGCATCTGGCGCACAGGCATTCTAGCTTTCTGGTGCATCTGGCGCACAGGCATTCTAGCTTTCTGATGCATCTGGCGCACAGGCATTCTAGCTTTCTGGTGCATCTGGCGCACAGGCATTCTAGCTTTCTAGTGCATCTGGCGCACAGGCATTCTAGCTTTCTGGTGCATCTGGCGCACAGGCATTCTAGCTTTCTGGTGCATCTGGCGCACAGGCATTCTAGCTTTCTGATGCATCTGGCGCACAGGCATTCTAGCTTTCTGGTACATCTGGCACACAGGCATTCTAGCTTTCTGGTGCATCTGGCGCACAGGCATTCTAGCTTTCTGGTGCATCTGGCGCACAGGCATTCTAGCTTTCTGGTGCATCTGGCGCACAGGCATTCTAGCTTTCTGGTGCATCTGGCGCACAGGCATTCTAGCTTTCTGGTGCATCTGGCGCACAGGCATTCTAGCTTTCTGGTGCATCTGGCGCACAGGCATTCTAGCTTTCTGGTGCATCTGGCGCACAGGCATTCTAGCTTTCTGGTGCATCTGGCGCACAGGCATTCTAGCTTTCTGGTGCATCTGGCGCACAGGCATTCTAGCTTTCTGATGCATCTGGCGCACAGGCATTCTAGCTTTCTGGTGCATCTGGCGCACAGGCATTCTAGCTTTCTGATGCATCTGGCGCACAGGCATTCTAGCTTTCTGGTGCATCTGGCGCACAGGCATTCTAGCTTTCTAGTGCATCTGGCGCACAGGCAGTCTAGCTTTCTGGTGCATCTGGCGCACAGGCATTCTAGCTTTCTGGTGCATCTGGCGCACAGGCATTCTAGCTTTCTGATGCATCTGGCGCACAGGCATTCTAGCTTTCTGGTACATCTGGCACACAGGCATTCTAGCTTTCTGGTGCATCTGGCGCACAGGCATTCTAGCTTTCTGGTGCATCTGGCGCACAGGCATTCTAGCTTTCTGGTGCATCTGGCGCACAGGCATTCTAGCTTTCTGGTGCATCTGGCGCACAGGCATTCTAGCTTTCTGGTGCATCTGGCGCACAGGCATTCTAGCTTTCTGGTGCATCTGGCGCACAGGCATTCTAGCTTTCTGGTGCATCTGGCGCACAGGCATTCTAGCTTTCTGGTGCATCTGGCGCACAGGCAGTCTAGCTTTCTGGTGCATCTGGCGCACAGGCATTCTAGCTTTCTGGTGCATCTGGCGCACAGGCATTCTAGCTTTCTGGTACATCTGGCGCACAGGCATTCTAGCTTTCTGGTACATCTGGCGCACAGGCATTCTAGCTTTCTGGTACATCTGGCGCACAGGCATTCTAGCTTTCTGGTGCATCTGGCGCACAGGCATTCTAGCTTTCTGGTGCATCTGGCGCACAGGCATTCTAGCTTTCTGATGCATCTTGCGCACAGGCATTCTAGCTTTCTGGTGCATCTGAAGCAATTACCCTCCATGGTATATTATTAGTTACTTTTACCAGTATGTCTGTAATGAAGTCTTTCCCAGATCCGAAGATGATGTCCATAGACACCTCGTAACCTTACAAGTTCAGCTTGATGGGCTTCATAGGAGGAAGAGCTTATGACGATGCTATCTCCTGGGTTCCAGTCCACCGTGTCATTTAGTGAAATCCTAAATAGGGAATGGAAATCAAAAATAATTGTTCTAATACTTATGAAAAACAAAGATATTGAAATATTTTTGATTGGTGCTTCTCTGCTGGAGCTGCAAGGGGTCTCCAACTACAATGATGTTAAGGATCCTAGGCATGTAGGAACCTCAGGAACCTCTCTAGCCAGGTGCTTCCCCCTATAGATTAACTCTCAATTGTACAGATTCAGTATTATTGTGGCCCCGTATAAGGTAGGTTCCCACAAGATAAATTCTTTGTACATTGAGAGCCCATCAGTGCTATAGTAGATTTTATTTACTGCTGAACAACCTTATTAGGTACGGTACACTCTTTTGTTATTGGGCAGAATATCCTTTAGATTTTTTGTATATATTTCCATATATTGATATTATGCAGAAATTTGGACTACAAGATTATGTTACTGTTTTTTTTAATTCATGAACCAATGAGAACAAAAACATCTATTATAAAGAACAAAGCTTCATTGTATTTTGGCTTTTTAGAGACTAACATATATATTTTTCTTTACAGCAACCCTTGTTATTTATAGGAGAAGATTTATTCCAAAATACCTACATTTCATTTCCAAGTGCAATATCTGCCCGGAGACGGGTCCATGATGTGCTGGAATAAGCACTGTGGATCTGCAGCTTCCCATAAACCCCTAGGGCAAGAAGAAAGAGAATAGCAGTGACCAAAACAAGATGTAACTACAGGTTTCTGGGTTCAGCCATTGCCCTATCCCTGAAAATTTTAGATGCACAATAAACACAGGGAAAAATACACAGGGGGCCTATGGGAGATGATCCACTTTAGTCCAATAAAATTCAGGCTTTTAGCACATTGGCAATTAGTTCTGTATCCATCTATCGATGAACTACCAATAAGTGATATAAGAGATATGGGGGCCGATTCACTAAAGTACGTTTTAAAAATTTTATCGCGTCTTAATTTTCGCGACTTTTCGCACGATTCACTATCAGTACACTTGCACTATTTTACGTGCGGTATTTCATGCAATATTTTTGATGCGATAAATAACGTGCGCGTTATTTTTTGCATGCACGCTATTTATCGCATGCACTAATTGTCGCGACATTACACACGCGACAATCGGCAGCATAAAACTGGCGATATTTTGCCCTGGGATAGAGTGCTAGAGTGCTAGAGTGCTAGAGAGGTGCTGTATAAATGTTTATTTGCAAAAAATACCCCAAAAACCAATAAAAATATAAGTAAGAAAAAAAAAGTGCTAGAGATAATAAAATGGGGGGGGGGGGGGGTGCATTTAAGAATATTTAGCCAAATACTTAGGGGTCCGTTTGCTAAAGTGGCTTAAATTAAGTGGGAGATTTTAGACACAGAATAAATGGCAAATATGTTATGGGCACTTTATTAAACGGGGACAAATATAATATTGCAATTATTCTGGCAACAAAACATTGGATTGGCAGTTATCCCACTCGCCAGAAAATACGCTACGTACTAATTAACGCAAGTTTTACTATTCGGCAAAATGGGCTAAAGACTAAATTGTTGGCAGAAAATTTGCAATATTTGTATTTTGGCGACTAAATTTTTACCACTATAGTACTGTATATTAGTAGCGAAATTCCATACATGCCAAGACTTTAGTGAAATTGAGTAAAAAGACACAGACTTGAATAAATAACACTGTAAGCCCATATTTTATTGCCAAAAACTCATTTACTGTACTTTTCTATAATTTTTCGCCTGCCTGTAGTAGGTGTTAATTTGCGCATAGCCGAATGCGATATTTAGCGCGCCTAAGTTATAGTGAATCATGCGATTGTATTCTTTTCAGCGCATGCATTAAAACTAGCGCGAAAAATACCGCATGCGCAAATGGCGACTTAACGCACGCGATAATACTATGGTGAATTTTATCGCACTTTAGTGAATCAGGCCCATGGGGTACAGCAGGCACAGCAGTGGCTCCAGGTAAGGAGCTTGGTCTTCTGTGCCAATATGGCTTCCCGCAAGCCAAAGCTGTGGGGAGGGGAATAAATGGCCGTAGGTGCCCTTTAATAAATAATCTCTTATTTAAACGACACATGGCTGTACTAGTTTGCAGGGAGCTGTTATTAGGGATCATTTACAAAGATGAAGGCAGTGTGCAAACTGCAAAAAGCAGGGTCAACTCACCATCTTGCACTTACTTTCTTTGAACTGGACATTATAAAATACCCCATTTGTGCCAACGTGCAATTAAATTGTTAAGTTCATGTGTGCAAGGGGCCAAAATGTCTACAAAGCTATACAGCCCTGGGCCCCATATATAATTACACTACTCACAGCATGATTTAACCCTTGATTAGATGTTGAGCAATGCTTGGAGTTGTAGTCCAGCAACTTTTGGGGGCCCAAAGTTAAGACCTTAGTCTTATGGTAGGCAAGGGCAAACATACCCTGCAAATGCTGGGTACCCAAAACTATACAGTCCCCGGCGTAGCTCTAAATGATAATCAGTACCAATGTATGTTGGCGCATAGGGTTCATATTCCTAAAGTTTTGGGGGGCTCTAAAATGATTCCCCAATTCACTTAAGGGAAACTACACCCCCAGAATGAATACGTAACCAACAGGCAGTTTATATTATGTTAAGTGGCCTATTAAAGAATCTCCCCAAACTGAAATATATATATCAGTAAATATTGCCCTTTTATATCCTTTCCCTTGAGCCGCCATTTTGTGATGGGCTGTGTGCTCCCTCAGAGATCAGCTGACAGGAAGTGATGCAGCTCTAACTGTAACAGGAAGTAGTGTGGGAGCAAAAGGCAAAACTCTGCTCATTCATTGGCTGATGGGGCCTAGCATGTATGTGTGCCTTGGCTTGTTTGTGTGCACTGTGACTCCTATGATCCCAGGGGGCGGCCCTTAGTACATAAAATGGCAGTTTCCTATTTAGGATTACCCAATGGCACATACTGCTAAAAAAGTATATTTATATGAAAATGGTTTATTTAGATGAAGCAGGGTTTTACATATGAGCTGTTTATAGACCTACATTGTTAGGGGGTATAGTTTCCCTTTAATCATAGGCTAAATAAAACAGTTTCTGCTACAGACATACCAATTAGTGTAACATATAAATGAATGCATTCACTCGGAGGCATATCACAAAAGAAAGTACACTTAGGGCAGTATTAACCTTGGAGACAAACATCACCAGCGATGGTGCCCATAGCAACCAATCAGCAATTAGATTTGAACGGTCATCTACAAGTTAGAAAACAAAAGCAACGGTCTGATTGGTTGCTATGGGCTTTGTTACCTATTTAGAGTAAGGTAGAGGGTAACATGAATGGGGGGGTATTTGTAGGGAGGGATGTTTAGTGAATGCCCCTTTTCTTTAGGGATGTAGCGAACCTCAAAAAAAAACCCGTTTGCGAACTTACGCCAAAAAGTGCGAAAGTTCCTGAACTTTGCGAACCCCATAGACTTCAATGGGAAGGCGAACTTTAAAACCTAGAAAAGCCATTTCTGGCCAGAAAACTGATTTTAAAGTTGTTTAAAGAAAAATACGTTGTTGACACAGCGTTGCGTAAAACCGCAAGCTATTCATATGTATACGCAAAGGCAGCTGGCAGACCTAGCGGAAATACGCAGCGTTTTTTGCTATTTCGCACTATTAGCACCATGGAAACGGGATTTGCTGAAAAACGCCATGTGTGGCTTGTGCGGCGTTTTTAGGCCGAGAAAAAACGCAGCGGAAAAACGCCACGCGAACCCAAATTGTGAACATGCGCGCGAATTAGTTCGCCGGCGAACAGTTCGCTACATCTCTACTTTTCTATAGGGGGATCCGGCAAGTCGTTGTTATACCGCCGGGTCCTTGGGCTACTGAAGGGCCCCTGGTTGCTACCCATTGCATCAGTGCATAACAACAGCCCTGTATATTGCAAAGCCTAATAAGAACCATTAACCCTCTGATGGCTGCCTGTCTGGGATTCACACTCCGTGCGGATGGATTAAAGGAAAGAAACAGTATTTACCGAGGAAAAAGCGAAATGTTAATCAGCAGGGGACATGAAGCCCATTTGAATAATAGGACGGTCTCAAAAATTTCACAGCCGTGCGCATAGCCCTTTAAGCGAGCACGTGCGCGGGATATTATGCGCTTATTTGCATATCTGCTGCGTTAGAAACCCCGCGCCGGGGCGAAGTGGAACAGTCGAAAATAGAGGAAACGCTTTAGGGCTATTTTCAGCCAATCTCCCATTTGCGTCCTAATGCAATCATTATGCAAATCGAGCCAGGCAAAACCACAAGATACAATAAAAAAAAATTAAATAAAACATGAGCCCAGGTTTTCAAATATTCTTCATTTCTGTCGGAAGGAAAAAGTAGAAAAACACACACACGCACGTAAGTAAATTCATGCACTTTATATAAGGCTGGGGGGCACCGGGCTCACACTGCCGCGGCCATGTTGCTTATGTCAGGAAGACTGGGGGGGTCATTGGGTTTAGTTACCTATCACTCCAGCAGGGACGCGGGGCTGGCCCAGGCGCGCACAGGCCACTTTCCCAGAGGCACGGACATATATCTGTAGGCTCTGCCCCGGCTCTATGGGCTGCTCGAGGGATCCTGTAATATAAAAAGATAAAATAATGCATATGTATAACACATACATGCAGGTAAAGGTATGGGATCTATTATCCAAGAAATGTAAATGCCAGTCTGTAAATGTCAGTTTGTAAATGCCAGTCTGTAAATGTCAGTTTGTAAATGCCAGTCTGTAAATGCCAGGGGCTGCTATATAAAAAGGGAATCCTGTATATACCCCCCCTATGTACAGGGCCGGATTTGTCTTCAGGGTGCCCCTAGGCCACCCCCGTTGATCGCCCCCCCCCCCCACACGCATGCACGAACGAGCGAATAAACCCCCCCCCCGGGTGCACGCGCGCGCATGCGCATACATTTAAAGTCCCATACGGAGCAGTGGGGAGAAGTTCCCACTGCTCCGTATGGAAGAAAACTTTAAAGATTCCATTGCAGCGGGGCGGCATGCCGCCCCTACATTTCTGCCGCCCTAGGCCCGGGCCAAAAGGCACTAAGTTTGCCCAGTAGCAGAAACCAATAGCAGTGTTTACTTTTAAACAGGTGACCAAGCTTGCTTGCTATTGGTTACTGCTCCTGGGCAAACAGAGAGCATTTTATTACACAGCCCCCTTAATGCCTGCTCCGAGTAGGGATGTAGAGGGCATAGAGTGCAGCGTGGGTAGGGGCAGTTGAGCTTAGTGTATTTAATATTTAAGAGGCACTTTTTTTGCCCCCCTCAGTGTCCCAGCACGTCTGCCCTGAACTCTAATTATTTGCAATGGATATTAACTAGTCCAACATGATTCCATGATGATGGCAACAGCATAGCATACCTCCCAACTGTCCCGATTTTCTCAGGACAGTCCTATTCTGAGTCCCAGATTCTTATTGAAAAGTCCCTAATTTCCCTTTGATCTCCTGCACTGAATGCCAAAAAAAGATACAGAGTTTCTCAAACTTAATTAGATAAGTAGCACTTAGGGTGGACGGAAGGAGCGCAGGAAGAGAATGCAGGAGTGGGCCATAGTTTGATGGAGGTGGGGTGGTCCGGCCCCCCAACAGTCTGAGGGGCCATTGAACTGGCCCCTTGGTAAAGAAGTTTGAGGACCCCTCAAAAACGTTGGCATCTAAAAGCTTGGGGGTTTGTGTAGAAACCAATGGGAGTTTTCCTAGGGAATTTTTATTTTTAAGTTTTTCAAGATTTCTTTTTGATAGTTTGTAGACCCCATTGGAATTGATGAGTAGAATACAAATTTGATGCATTTGAGTTTATTTCATGTTTTATCCAATCAAGTTTTTTTAGATTCACATGTTTTAATAAATAACAAACAGTCCATTTAGGTAAAATATTTGAATTAAAAAAAAAAAAAACTAAAATTCACAAATTCAAATTTTGTTAAATAAGCCTCCCACATTAAAATCCCAGATTGAATTTTTTCTAAGAATTTTTAAAAAAATACATGGATCTTGATTTTGAATCATGATCTTAATTTTTTATCAATCAAATAAAGTCAAAGTAGTCAATTTTTAAAAAAAATAATAAAAAAATAAGGGGGTGATGTAATAAAATGCATTACATTTGCCCAGGAGCAGTAACCCATAGCAACCAATCAGCAGGTAGTATTAACTGGTCACCTGTTTAAAAGCAAACATCTTATTGGTTGCTATGGGTTACTGCTCCTGGGCAAACTTAGTGCCTTTTTTATTACATATGGGGGTTTAACTTTTGTTGCCATTGAGTTTTCAAATATTTGAGACATATACCAGCAATCAAGTTTATCTGTCAATCAAGTTAAGAAAAAACTCAAATTTGGAAATGACTAAATCGGCCTCCCTATCCCCCAATCACGTTTTATTTTTTTATATACAGGTATATATACAAGGGTATTCTGGATAAGGGATCTTTACGTAATTTGGATCTCCATACCTTAAGTCTACTAAAAAAATCTATAAAACATTAATTAAACCCAATAGGACTGTTCTGCCCCAATAAGGGGTAATTATATCTTAGTTGGGATCAAGTACAGGTACTGTTTTATTATTACAGAGAAAAGGGAATCATTTAACCATTAAATAAACCCAATAGGACTGTTCTGCCCCAATAAGGGGTAATTATATCTTAGTTGGGATCAAGTACAGGTACTGTTTTATTATTACAGAGAAAAGGGAATCATTTAACCATTAAATAAACCCAATAGGGCTGTTCTGCCCCAATAAGGGGTAATTATATCTTAGTTGGGATCAAGTACAGGTACTGTTTTATTATTACAGAGAAAAGGGAATCATTTAACCATTAAATAAACCCAATAGGGCTGTTCTGCCCCCAATAAGGGGTAATTATATCTTAGTTGGGATCAAGTACAGGTACTGTTTTATTATTACAGAGAAAAGGGAATCATTTAACCATTAAATAAACCCAATAGGGCTGTTCTGCCCCCAATAAGGGGTAATTATATCTTAGTTGGGATCAAGTACAGGTACTGTTTTATTATTACAGAGAAAAGGGAATCATTTAACCATGAAATAAACCCAATAGGGCTGTTCTGCCCCCAATAAGGGGTAATTATATCTTAGTTGGGATCAAGTACAGGTACTGTTTTATTATTACAGAGAAAAGGGAATCATTTAACCATTAAATAAACCCAATAGGGCTGTTCTGCCCCCAATAAGGGGTAATTATATCTTAGTTGGGATCAAGTACAGGTACTGTTTTATTATTACAGAGAAAAGGGAATCATTTAACCATTAAATAAACCCAATAGGGCTGTTCTGCCCCCAATAAGGGGTAATTATATCTTAGTTGGGATCAAGTACAGGTACTGTTTTATTATTACAGAGAAAAGGGAATCATTTAACCATTAAATAAACCCAATAGGGCTGTTCTGCCCCCAATAAGGGGTAATTATATCTTAGTTGGGATCAAGTACAGGTACTGTTTTATTATTACAGAGAAAAGGGAATCATTTAACCATTAAATAAACCCAATAGGGCTGTTCTGCCCCAATAAGGGGTAATTATATCTTAGTTGGGGGAGAGGGAAATCAGCTATAAAATTCTATATTATTTGATTAAAATGGAGTCTATGGGAGACGGGCTTTCCATAATTCGGAGCTTTCTGGATAATGGGTTTCCGGATAAGGGATCCCATACCTGTATTTATTTATATATTCCTTACTCTCCACATTGTTTCCAGTCCACACGAATAAAACATTTCACTGACCAGGTACCTTTAATAAACTAAAATATTTAAAGTCTGTCTTCGAAACCGCGGCGAAAATGAAAAGCGCTATTAAATATCTACGATATGGCAATCATTTTTATTCCCCTCCATTTTCCTGCGACGCCGTAAAATAAACATTTAACTAGGCCTAGTTCGTGTTTATGAATCCCTTGGGTATGAAAACAATATCAATTCTAATAGTGATGAAAAGCTCCCAATTTTCCAAGCCAATCTCCTCCGTGTATTATTTTATGACAAAGAGAAATAAACGGCACCGGGGAGAAATGGAAAGGCTATAAAAACCTGTATCTTTAAATAAATTAATGGACATTGTGCCTGTAACACCCCCACCTTGTAAGATTTCTATTGGTACAGAAGTCCTTTGTCTCCATGTTAGAGAGAGAGAGCAATAATGTCATTAATAAAAGGGACCAATTATCACTTCTCCCTGATTGGACACAGTATTGGCTGTGTTTTCTAATTGATTCGGCTAATAACTGTGGGGTGACAGTAAAAAATCTTACGAGTTCCCTGCGCTCAGCCATGTTGGTTTACAGTCTTTATTAACATGACCATGTTCCAAACAGATACGGCGGCAGGAAGAAGTAGGACACTATTCGCCCTCGGGGAATCTATTTAAAGTCCAACATAAGACTTCAGCATTCCTTTGGTTAGGGATTAAATCAATTATGTAACAGATGTGGAAAAAATATTATAATAAAAAAAAATAGTTGAAAACTTGGTGGAAAAAAAAATGGTTCAAACTTTGAAGAAATCGGTTAATTGTATTAAATATCGCACAAGCTGCACAAATCTATATTTGATGAGTTTCATTATGTGGAAACATTTCCATGTAGCGAGAATAGAAAGTGTGTATTAATAGTATTTGTAAATAGAATTAATACATCGAGAAATAATGATATTAACAGCTGTAGATGGATAAATAGACAGATATATGATAAGATAGATAAGATAAACAGACAGATAGACAGACAGATAGACAGACAGACAGACAGACAGACAGACAGACAGACAGACAGATAGATAGATAGATAGATAGATAGATGATCTATAGACAGACAGATAGATATTGACAAAAATTGGTAGATGATAGATATATTATAGACATGTATATAGTCGTAGATAGATGATAGAGAGATATATAGATAAATAATTGATTAACTGATATGAACAATATGGCCCCCCCTACCTGTCAAGATGATGGTCCCCTACCTGTCCAGATGATGACCCCCTACCTGTCTGGATTATGGTCCCCCTACCTGTCCAGATGATGGTCCCCTCCCTGTCTGGATTATGGTCCCCCCTACCTGTCTGGAATATGGTCCCCCCTACCTGCCTGGAAGACTGCCCCCTACCTGTCAAGATGATGGTCCCCCTACCTGTCTGGATTATGGTCCCCCTACCTGTCTGGATTATGGTCCCCCTACCTGTCTGGATTATGGTCCCCCTACCTGTCTGGATTGTGGTCCCCCCTACTTGACAAGATGATGGTCCCCCTACCTGTCAAGATGATGGTCCCCCTACCTGTCTGGATTATAGTCCCCCCTACCTGTCTGGAATATGGTCCCCCCTACCTGCCTGGAAGACTGCCCCCTACCTGTCAAGATGATGGCCCCCCTACCTGTCTGGATTATGGTCCCCCTACCTGTCTGGATTATGGTCCCCCCTACCTGTCTGGATTGTGGTCCCCCCTACCTGTCTGGATTGTGGTCCCCCCTACTTGACAAGATGATGGTTCCCCTACCTGTCTGAATTATGGTCCCCCTACCTGTCTGGATTATGGCCCCCCTACCTGTCTGGATTATGGTCCCCCCTACCTGCCTGGAAGACTGCCCCCTACCTGCCTGGATTATGGTCCCCCTACCTGTCCAGATGATGGTCCCCCTACCTGTCTGGATAATGGTCCCCCCTACTTGTTTGGATGATGGCCCCCTACCGCCCGGATGATGGCCCCCTACCACCCGGATGATGGCCCCCTACCGCCCAGATGATGGCCCCCTACTGCCCGGATGATGGCCCCCTACTGCCCGGATGATGGCTAGCACTATATGGTACACCCTATGGCAGCTTTTCTTGTGTTTATATGAACATTCAAGGGACAATTACAATCCAGTAAAAATAAAATAACCCTCTTTCAGCAATCATCCCTGATCCATAAAGGTGCACTGGACCACATAATTGTGACACAACCACACAACATCCCAATATTCACATGTTCCTGGGAAATTGTACTGGATCCAAGTTCCATCTGGTGCAGGCGAATGCGTTCTTGGCTCAGGTTCCCCAGCCAGTGAGTGATTGCAATAGGTGCTGACACACGAGGTGGAACGCGCCTAAAGATGGATTTCATTAAGCATGCTCATTTCGTGCAATATGCCAGCACAAGTTATTTTTTGCTGAGAAAAGCACTTTAGGCAAAGTTCGCTGTTTTCCTGAGTTGACATTTACCGGTAGTAGACATATTTTTTGATGTGTATATTTTCCAGGCTAATTTTAATGATTAGGCCAGTAATTTCAGCATCTGCAGTCTCTCATGTCTGACCGTTGTGGACCCCACACCTAAAATCTTTCCGTTGAAGCTCACAATGCGGAAAGAAATACTGCAGAAACGAAATACACATTCAGGAACTCATTGAATGAGGTTGGATCTTTGAAATTTCAGAATTATTTTTCACAGTTAGAAATGGTTTTGTCTCGACTTTCAGAACAACACCATGAAGGGGCCATAGATCAAGTAGACTTGACATAGTGCCATGGGACTTATAGCCAATTATTATACATGTTACATTTAGACACAAGATCCAATAAGATTAAGTTGGTGACCCAATTGGTTAACTTCATCTACTGCTTATGAAGTTCTATTGCCAACATCCTTGGGGATGGTACAACAATTACCTGCCTGTAGTTTGGTGTAATGGGAGGGAGCATGTGGCTTTTCCTCTTTGTACTCCACCTATAACCAGGGATGGGTGTGTTGGGTGTCAGGCGGGGGCCCCTGTGGGGGACGCGGCAGATGGGGGCACCTTGCAGGGTGCGGGGCCCCAGGGGCGGTAGCCCCGGTGGGACCTGCACCCCCAGTCGGACCCTGCTGGAAGGTGAGAGCCCTGCCTACCTGCCTATCTGCATACCTGCCTACCTGCATACCTGCCTATCTGCCTACATGCATACCTGCATACCTGCCTACATGCCTACCTGCCTATCTGCATACCTGCCTACATGCCTACCTGCATACCTGCCTACCTGCATACCTGCCTACCTGCATACCTGCCTACCTGCCTACCATAGCTAATTCCCCCAACAATGACATGTACAGGCAGACAGCATGTCACACCACCTATCCAAATTTAGGGTATTTGGTGTTAGGCTATATGTCCCACACCTGGACATTTGTAGCCTGTGCTTGATATTATCCTGCATGGGTGCCAAAATGTCCGTGGTTGCAATGTAAGCCAACACTGGGCGTCTTTGCAATGCACATGTCTGCCATTACCCTCAAGGTTTAGATTTGATTAATTCCCACAGATCAAAAATGCAATCTGCCTGTCTTGAGCTCTCTCTTTTATCCTCACTGCTAAATCAAAGGCATTTTCCATAGGTGTGACACCTGCCCCACCCAACACAACTGTCTCCAAACACCGGGCATTTAAGCTGCTGACTCAGAACCCTCAGACAAAGTCAGCAACTTATTGACTTGTAGTCGGGTTTGCTCAATGGCCTTCCTAACTGTATTGGCCCGTTAATATGACAGTGACCCCACAGGTTTTCAGAGGCTCACATTATGATCCAATCAGTGGCCCTGAGGCCAAATAATAAGATTAGCCATTTTGTGGTCAAATAATGCAAAAAGCTGCTTGTTTGACACCAAGGTAAACAACTGGATAATTTTTATAGCCCTATGACAACCTATTGGAAGGGGACTATATTAATAGGCCAATATGGTCCTCTCCAGTTGACCTAAGAGCATATCTACAATCCCTGCCATAAAGCAATGCTGCATGGATGGAGACAGCCACAAGGTGGATCGGTCCATACAGTATCACACACTGCTTTCAGGGAACAGTTTCTATTTTTACAATTCAGTCTTTATATAAATTCTCCCGTGTATAACCCAAATGCCTACATGAGTCTCGGAGGCAGAAGAATTCAGTTATTTCTTACTTATGTATAACTGTATAAATGCAGCAACTGGGCCCAATTAGGGAAATTAGCAGTTAAAGTTATGGCCTTGTCCCTACAAGCATGACAGGACCATTGCCTGTGCCCAACGACACCGCTTGTGAGAAACCAAGATAATTGATGAGATGAAAGCAAGTGTGACAGGCTTCATGCTGACTGACAGAGCCATGTTCCTCTGATTGGTACGTTCAGTAATGGAGAGGTGAATAGAGAAAGAAAGCCACAAGGCCATTGCTTGGATTGACCAATAGACATGTCAATTTCTATTAAGATTGTTTATTAGAACATCTCATTATCTGTGCTGTGTTGGAATGTCTCTAGGGTGTGGCAGAGTTTGGGCAGATGGAGACAAATAATATCCCTTGAGGGGTCTTGAACTCATTGTAAAGGACAGATGGGGACCTAGTACCAAGTTGGCACCTAAGGCACACAGCTGACAAGGGAGACAATAATAAAGGGTTAGGAAGTTGCATTAATATATTATATACACATTATACTTACTGTCTTGTTATCACTTGGACCTTCCATCTGGGCTTCCCATGTTACCATAATGGGGCTTACAGATATGAATAGAGATCTTCCCACAATGCTATAAATGTGCCGTCTATACGATACTTACCTGCTCGTATTTCTCCTCCAGCGATAATGATACAAGTCACATTTAGGACATTGCTGGACGCAGAGGGAAATTCCAGCGTTCCGAGTACATAAAGGCCTCCGAGTGGAGGGAGCGGAATATCCACCGTAATGGTCCTGTCTGACAAAACATAATCAAATGATTCTGCAGTAGATTAGGGTTTCTGTGCTTTGGCCTGATGTGCCTAAATGGAAATCAATTAGGCGGCCGAACTATCTAAATCACCGAGTGCTGTTGCCCTTGGGCTACTGGGGCTGTAATATTTGGACCATTGGGTTTTGGACCACAGACTTGTTTTCAGGTTAAAGTGAGGTATGATCATGTGACTGGAACAATACAGGAAGTCCTACATGAACTGGGATATATCCAAGCAGAATAATGTCCAAGATTTTATCAGAATTTCATTTTCCAACCCTAATCTGATTTGCTGTATATATATATATAGTGATTAAAGTACCCCCTATTGTAACATAAAGGGGTATTATAAGTCCCCGAGGGGTTCCTTATAATATATAGTGAATAAAGTACCCCCTATTGTAACATATAGGGATATTATAAGCCCCCGAGGAGTTCCTTATAATATATAGTGAATAAAGTACCCCCTATTGTAACATATAGGGATAATTTAAGTCCCCGAGGAGTTCCTTATAATATATAGTGACTAAAGTACCCCCTATTGTAACATATAGGGATATTATAAGCCCACGAGGAGTTCCTTATAATATATAGTGAATAAAGTGCCCCCTATTGTAACATATAGGGATATTATAAGCCCCGAGGAGTTCCTTATAATATATAGTGAATAAAGTGCCCCCTATTGTAACATATAGGGATATTATAAGCCCCCGAGGAGATCCTTATAATATATAGTGAATAAAGTACCCCCTATTGTAACATATAGGGATATTATAAGTCCCCGAGGAGTTCCTTATAATATATAGTGAATAAAGTGCCCCCTCTTGTAACTTATAGGGATATTATAAGCCCCCGAGGAGTTCCTTATAATATATAGTGAATAAAGTACCCCCTATTGTAACATATAGGGATATTATACGTCCCTGAGGAGTTCCTTATAATATATAGTGAATAAAGTACCCCCTATTGTAACATATAGGGATGTTATAAGCCCACGAGGAGTTCCTTATAATATATAGTGAATAAATTGCCCCCTATTGTAACATATAGGGATATTATAAGCCCCCGAGGAGTTCCTTATAATATATAGTGAATAAATTGCCCCCTATTGTAACATATAGGGATATTATAAGCCCCGAGGAGTTCCTTATAATATATAGTGAATAAAGTGCCCCCTATTGTAACATATAGGGATATTATAAGTCCCCGAGGAGTTCCTTATAATATATAGTGAATAAAGTACCCCCTATTGTAACATATAGGGATATTATAAGTCCCCGAGGAGTTCCTTATAATATATAGTGAATAAAGTACCCCCTATTGTAACATATAGGGATATTATACGTCCCTGAGGAGTTCCTTATAATATATAGTGAATAAAGTGCCCCCTATTGTAACATATAGGGATATTATAAGCCCCCGAGGAGTTCCTTATAATATATAGTTAATAAAGTACCCCCTATTGTAACATATAGGGATATTATACGTCCCTGAGGAGTTCCTTATAATATATAGTGAATAAAGTGCCCCCTATTGTAACATATAGGGATAATTTAAGTCCCCGAGGAGTTCCTTATAATATATAGTGAATATAGTACCCCCTATTGTAACATATAGGGATATTATAAGCCCCGAGGAGTTCCTTATAATATATAGTGAATAAAGTGCCCCCTATTGTAACATATAGGGATATTATAAGCCCCCGAGGAGTTCCTTATAATATATAGTGAATAAAGTGCCCCCTATTGTAACATATAGGGATATTATAAGCCCCCAAAGAGTTCCTTATAATATATAGTGAATAAAGTACCCCCTATTGTAACATATAGGGATATTATAAGTCCCCAAGGAATTCCTTATAATATATAGTGAATAAAGTGCCCCCTATTGTAACATATAGGGATATTATAAGTCCCCAAGGAGTTCCTTATAATATATAGTGAATAAAGTGCCTCCTATTGTAACATATAGGGATATTATAAGTGGCCAAAAGCTGAGTGCTTTTATACAGGTCATGGAACTCCGAGGTGACTTCTAATATCCTCATATTTTACAGAAATCACATCACTAAGCTCCGATTATAACTGATGACATCACTAAGCACCGTTTCTAAGGATATAATTTACAGTTTGGTCCCATAGGGAAATGACCAAACTGTATGTGATAAATGTATAAAATCAAGTATTTCATTGACTTAGGGAAAAAAAAAAAAAAATATATATATATATATATTTATTAAGAGAAATGTAAAATACATAATGTATAATAAGTCCCTTTATGTGGATTATTGTTGTTAACATTATGTTTATTGGGACACTCTCTAGGAAGGTATAATATATAAAAGTTTAGAATCTTATTGTATACACCAGGGCTCCCCAACCTTCCTTACTCGCGAGCCACAATCAAATGTAAAAAGACTTGGGGAGCAACACAAGCACCATAAAAGTTCATGGAGGAGCCAAATAAGGGCTGTGATTGGCTATTAGGCAGCCTCTATGCACCCTATCAGCTTACAGGGGCTTTATTTGGTAGGAAATCTTGTTTTTATTCAACCAAAACTTGCCCCCAAGTCAGGAATTTAAAAATAACTCCCTGGTTTGGGGGCACTGAGAGCAACACCCAAGGGGTTGGGGAGCAACATGTTCCCCCCGAGCCACTGGTTGGGGATCCCTGGGTTACCCCTTTACACTTCTATACATTTTACATTGAAAACATAACAATGCACTGATCGCAAACGTTATAGAAAAAGGAAGTCATTAATTTACATTGAGGAAAGTATAGCTGGAAAATGACTTAAATCTTAGAAGCAAATATCGAAATTATAGGACGTGCCCTAAAAGAAAAACCCATAAAACACTATTTTAATATGATCATTTGCAGGTACATGATGAATGCTAAGCGAAACAACTTGGAGAAGTGGCTAATGACTCCAGCAGTGACATCCCGCGCCTTTGATCAAGCCAATTTCTATAGAAAACATCATAGCATGCCATTGAATGGAAATCAGGTCTAACAGAAGAACTATTATGTAAGATACAGTACTTTGGCATTCATCTCTTCAAACAGAGAAAGTTCAAAGAAATAGAGAAAATGAATAACAGAGTGGATTCCACTACTAAAAAAAAAGCCCCGGGGCTACATGATATCATATCTGTACCCTTCAAAACAACGTTCCCTTGCTCGGAATTAGAACATATTCTCATTTCAGCCAATATGTCTCGTGTCAGAAATGTGTCATATTGGAAATCTGGAAATACATCTCTCCAATTTGGGGGGGTTTATAAGTCGTAATATTTTTCATTATCTGAGTTTGGATGACAGCCGAGCGGTTTGGGCGGGCGAGGACGGGGAAGGGATTCGCAGTTGCACCGGGTACATACGATGGGGATAACACAAAAAAGTTTCTACGGAATCAAAGTCGATTTATTTCTAATTAGACAATATAAAAAAGTATCATCGAAGCCAGAAATACACCAACGTGGTGCCAGGGGGGGAAAAATGTAAAAGAAAAACACCAAAAAAACTGATTCAATGGACAATTTCTGTTTATTAAGATTTCAATTTCAGCTCAGTATTGGACTTGATAAAAATAAGGCTGGAATTCATTATAGGGGTAAGGGAATGGAAATGAATCTGATTTGGGAATTGGCTGAACCCCCAACCTTTTGTGCAGGCTGAGCCCAACCCTTATGGGTTTATTCATCAGTGTTCGAGTTAATAAGGAAAACTCGAGATTTTTCGAGTTTATGAACTTGAATTTGAGAATATGGCTTGACTTTCCCTGTGACAACTCCCATTGACTTCTATAGAAATTCACAAGCTTTTACATTGTTAGTTTTTACATTTGAGTTTTTTGCCGAACCAGTAAGGTTTGGATTCAGTTTGGGATTTGGCTTCTGCGGTGGATTTGGTATTTGCCCAAATCCTAAAATTGTGAATTGGTGCTTTCCAGCTACAGAACGTTTATCTAATACAGGTATAGGACCCATTATCCAGAATGCTCGGGACCAAGGGTATTCTGGATAAGGGGTCTTTCTGTAATTTGGATCTCCTACCTTAAGTCTACTAAAAAAATCAATAAAACATTAATTAAACCCAAAAGGATTGTTTTGCATCCAATAAGGATTAATTATATCTTAGTTGGGATCAAGTACAGGCACTGTTTTATTATTACAGAGTAAAGGGAATCATTTAACCATTAAATAAACCCAATAGGGCTGTTCTGCCCCAATAAGGGGTAATTATATCTTAGTTGGGATCAAGTACAGGTACTGTTTTATTATTACAGAGAAAAGGGAATCATTTAACCATGAAATAAACCCAATAGGGCTGTTCTGCCCCCAATAAGGGGTAATTATATCTTAGTTGGGATCAAGTACAGGTACTGTTTTATTATTACAGAGAAAAGGGAATCATTTAACCATTAAATAAACCCAATAGGGCTGTTCTGCCCCCAATAAGGGGTAATTATATCTTAGTTGGGATCAAGTACAGGTACTGTTTTATTATTACAGAGAAAAGGGAATCATTTAACCATTAAATAAAATCAATAGGGCTGTTCTGCCCCAATAAGGGGTAATTATATCTTAGTTGGGATCAAGTACAGTTGCTGTTTTATTATTACAGAGAAAAGGGAATCATTTAACCATTAAATAAACCCAATAGGGCTGTTCTGCCCCAATAAGGGGTAATTATATCTTAGTTGGGATCAAGTACAGGTACTGTTTTATTATTACAGAGAAAAGGGAATCATTTAACCATTAAATAAACCCAATAGGGCTGTTCTGCCCCAATAAGGGGTAATTATATCTTAGTTGGGATCAAGTACAGGTACTGTTTTATTATTACAGAGAAAAGGGAATCATTTAACCATTAAATAAACCCAATAGGGCTGTTCTGCCCCAATAAGGGGTAATTATATCTTAGTTGGGATCAAGTACAGGTACTGTTTTATTATTACAGAGAAAAAGGAAATTAGTTTTAAAATTCTGAATTATTTGATTAAAATGGAGTCTATGGGAGACGGGCTTTCCGTAAATTGGAGCTTTCTGGATCACGGGTTTCTGGATATAGGAACATGTACCTAATGTCTTTCCGGGTCTGTTTTTTGGTTATGTGACATGATGGCGGGGCAGGCGTGGTTCTATAGTGTATATAGATGGGAGAAGCCCGGCCGTGTAAGGTTCAGGTTAGGATCAGGTGGGGGTCGAGTTTTTTTTACATCACTGGTGTGTGGGGCTCCTTAACAAATTTTATTTCAAAAGGTGAAGTTCCCCTTTACAAGTTTCTTGACGCATACAACCAGTTTTTCTAGTTTAACTATACAGCGCACTTGTATTTCTAACCATGGGATGATGAAGGGTAAAACCGAATTAGTTCAGAAGATTTTCTTTTCCCCAACAATCAAAGTGACAGATCATGAGGTTAGAGAAGTCATTTGCCAACTAATTCCTACAATAAACCATTAATATCTAACACATTTATGACTCATTTCCATCTACAATGAGTCCTTCATCTGTTGGCGATAAGCTGGATACGAATGGGAAAGGAGACGTTTTAACGCAGAGAGGAGACCAATGCCCACAGCTAGACACTGTAGTCATAATATAACATCTCCAGTTGGAGACCTCCATGGAAGAGATGACACGAGAGTTCTAGACTTACTTGGTAGGACGATGACATCATCTCCCGCCTGGGGTATTGTGGAGCCAAATCCGCCCCAACCTTCCTCCACTCCCTCCCAAGACTTCGGAAGGGACCACTTGGAAACAGAATGAGGTTGAGCACTTGGCACTAGAAAACAGAAATTCATAATGGGCTAATGTAAGACGTTATTGGGTCAATTTAATCCATCTGAATTCTACAAACCAAAAGTCTTTATTTTCCCTTGTGTTCATACAAAGTAACTCATACCTGCCCAACACAACCTTAAATACGTACAGTATAGTGTGCTGAACGCACGCTATACTGTACGTATTTAAGGCTGCAATGGCTTCCTTTGAGAAGGGTCAAACTAGATGTTATATTAAGAAATATATGCACCAAACATTTGCCTAAATTTCCATGCTACTGTCGTATAATTCAGGCCGGGCAAACAATGTCATAAATGGAGTACAGGTATAGGACCCGTTATCCAGAATGCTCGGGACCAAGGGGTCTTTCCGTAATTTGGATCTCATAGCTTAAGTCTACTGAAAAACCAATAAAACATTATTTAAACCCAATAGGGCTGTTCTGCCCCCAATAAGGGGTAATTTTATCTTAGTTGGGATCAAGTACAGGTACTGTTTTATTATTACAGAGAAAAGGGAATCATTTAACCATGAAATAAACCCAATAGGGCTGTTCTGCCCCCAATAAGGGGTAATTATATCTTAGTTGGGATCAAGTACAGGTACTGTTTTATTATTACAGGGAAATGGGAATCATTTAACCATGAAATAAACCCAATAGGGCTGTTCTGCCCCAATAAGGGGTAATTATATCTTAGTTGGGATCAAGTACAGGTACTGTTTTATTATTACAGAGAAAAGGGAATCATTTAACCATTAAATAAACCCAATAGGGCTGTTCTGCCCCCAATAAGGGGTAATTATATCTTAGTTGGGATCAAGTACAGGTACTGTTTTATTATTACAGAGAAAAGGGAATCATTTAACCATTAAATAAACCCAATAGGGCTGTTCTGCCCCCAATAAGGGGTAATTATATCTTAGTTGGGATCAAGTACAGGTACTGTTTTATTATTACAGAGAAAAGGGAAATCAGTTCAAATTCTGAATTATTTGATTAAAATGGAGTCTATGGGAGACAGGCTTTCTGTAATTCAGAGCTTTCTGGATAACGGGTTTCCGGATAAGGGATCCCATACCTGTATTAAAAAAAGTCGTTAACATATTTTCATATTTAGATTTTTTTTTTTTTGTGCGATGTAAAATTTCAATTTGATTTGAAACAACTATAAAAATGTCTCTGTTATGGGAAATGGGGGTACGTGGGGGTTCCAGATTTGTCTAACCGCGCAACATTCCTCCCATGGAGACTGATTACATTTACCCACCTGGTGTGGGAAGCGCCAACCTCTCTCCTGTTTGGAAAGTCACTCCTACTTGGCCTTCGCCCGAAACTAAATGTAGAAACAAATACTGATTAAATCTGGAAGCCGTTTGGAGAGAAAGAGCCAAGGAAAATCATTATCTGTTCATCTCGGTGTCTATTAATAATACTGCTTGGGTAATGTGCTTCTCAGTGTTCCGGCCAGCTGCAGACAATTCCTCCAACCTGTTTTCCTAATATATTTAAAAAAAAAATAGCTGATCTACCTAGAAATAGGGATCAACATCAAAGGGCCAAATCAACAAGGAAATAATTTGCACTGAAATGTCAAATGTTATTATTTCAGGAGTTCCAGAGGCAAATAATGGATGGGATAAGTGACCTGCGGTTCTCCAGCTGGAGCTGAACTGCAACTCACAAATACTTATGTCAGGTCATGGCTACCGTGCGTTGCTAATAGGGATGCAGAGAATCCAGGATTCGGTTTGGTATTCGGCCAGGATTCGGGCTTTTCTGGCAGGGGTCGAATTTGGCCGAATTGAATCCAAATCCTGATTAGCAAATATTATCATATGCTATTTAGGATTTGAAAGAGTTAAATGTTAGGGAAAATGATGATTTTTTTACCCCTTTGGATTCGGTTCGGTATTTGGCTGAATCCCCTGGGATGGATTCGGGGGTTCGGCCGAACCCAAAATACTGGGTTCAGTGCATCCCTAATTGCTAATGATGAGCGAATCTGTCTTGTTTCGCTTCGCCGGAAAATGTGTGAAACTGCTACAAAATCCGCGAAACGTATTAAAGTCAATCGGCAACTTTTTATGGATGATAAATTATTACTCGCACAACATGTTTTACTCGCAACCGAGTTGAGAAACACCAGTGCCCCGCAAGTTACCAGGGGCGGCAAAAAAGCAAAAAAGAGTCAAATTCCCGATTTTGAAATCAGAATTTGGGCTCCTTTAGTGCAGAGAACGCTATTGTGCTCCCTGCAGTACTGATGCGTTCCCCCCCTGATGCCATAAAGCAAAGCACAGGGGAAGCGAGGGGGGCACCATACACTTAGCCCTTCTCAGGTGGGCAGGACCCCCGAGGCGCCGTTGCTCGCTAGTGATGAGTGAATCCTGTCCTGTATCACTTCGCCGGAAAATTTGCAAAACGCCAGCAAAATTCACAAAACGGTGAAAAATTGGCAAACTGTGTTTGTCGCGTGATTTTTTTGTTGCCCGTGTCCATTTTTACGCGGCCGCGCCTGTTTTGACACAACGCTACTTTTTTTGACATGCGAAAATTTTTTGTCGTGAATTTTCTCGGAAGTTTCACAAAACAATTTGCCAGTGGCGTAATGCGGAAATTCGCTGCATATCTAGACCTGCTGAAAAAATTCGCTCATCGCTGTTGCTCACTCGCAACTTTTTTTCTTACTCCAAATACATTAAAGTCAATGGGCGTTTTTTTGTTTTGTTTTTTTATGTTGACTTTTTTGACTTGGTGAATTTTTTTCTTCGTGCCAATTTTTTGCCGCAGTTTTTTGCAGATGGCAAATCCGGGCCTGCCAAAAAAAATCGCTCCTCACTACAGGTATGCATTGCCTCTTTTGTCTGTCTTTCATCTAATATACTCATTGAATACTCATTGAATTATCAGAGCAGGACTAAAGCCTGTAAGAAATAATTGCGTGGCCGTAAAACAGCAGCGGCCTACTTGTCTTTCCTTGTGTTTCTTAAGGGAAAGTCGTCTGCATGTAACCAGCTTCAGACCAAAGGAGAAAGGATTCCTCCAACTGTTAATTCTCGCTGTGATCCAAAAGGGTCTATCCGCGTGGTTTTAAAGGGGCTCATCTGGTTGCTACGAACCAATTTACCCTAGCAACAGGCAGTGGTTTGAATGAGAGACTGGAATATGAACAGTAGAGAGCTTAAATAGAAAGAATAGTAATAAAAATGTGCAATAACAGTAACAATGTAGCTTCACAGAGCAAATGTTTTTTTATGCCGGGGTCAGTGACCCCCATTTGGAAGCTGGAAAGAGTCAGAAGAAGGCAAATAATTCAAAAACAATTAGAAATAAAAAATGAAGACCAATTGTATATCTGCTAGGAATAGGACATTCTATAACAGATAGATAGATACTGTAGATAGATTATAGATGATAGAGATAGATAGATAGATAGATAGATAGATAGATAGATAGATAGATGATAGATAGATAGATAGATAGATAGATATTGGGATAGATAGATAGATAGATAGATATTGGGACAGATAGATAGATACATAGATAGATAGATAGATAGATAGATAGATAGATAGATGATAGATAGATAGATAGATAGATATTGGGACAGATAGATAGATAGATAGATAGATAATAGATAGATAGATAGATAGATAGATAGATAGATAGATATTGGGATAGATAGATGATAGATAGATAGATATTGGGATAGATAGATGATAGATAGATAGATATTGGGACAGATAGATGATAGATAGATAGATAGATAATAGATAGATAGATGATAGATAGATAGATAGATAGATAGATAGATAGATAGATAGATAGATGATAGAGAGATGATAGATAGACAGATAGATAGATAGATATTGGGATAGTTAGATAGATAGATAGATAAATCTTTATAAAGGTAGCCCAGGATTGCCCTATAATAGGTTAAAACAGATGCTAAATAGATGTGTGTGTTTGTGTTGCTAGAAATACCTTTATGTAAAGCCCAATATAATTATAAACGCTGCCATTCTGAGCCGGACAGAATAAATGTACTGTACCGTTCAGTCATTTCATAGAGAATTCATTGCCCTATTCTGGCCGGTTCCGACGTCTCCGTATCCATCACTGCCTCCCACCATAACTTGGTGAATTTTCCTGAAAACGCTCTGCATTATTTAACGCCCATCTATTTCCCATCAATCTTTCCTGCGCGCTGCTTAATTTTTCCTCTGTTCCCTTGGCGATCGGGAACATTTATAAAGACCCGGGGTTCATTAATTGTAGGAGTTCAATAAATGAGCAGAAATAATCAAGACTTCAGCGGTTGGGATAATTACCCTCAGCTGTCAGAGGGAACGCCGGCCGTAGCGGCGCCGCAACCAGCGCAACTCTGGGATATGTCATTGGGTTCCCAAGATAGGATACGTGGGGCAGATTTTTTTAATTATTTGCCTTCATCTTCTATACCTTTCCATGGGGTCGGACTGGGGGTGCAGGGCCCACTGGTACTGCCGCCCCAGGGGCCCTGTACCCCCCAAGGTGCCTTCTTTGGCAGCAATAGGGTCGGACTGGGGGTGCAGGGCCCACTGGCACTGCCGCCCCAGGGGCCCCGCACCCCCAAGGTGGCTCCTCTGGCAGCAATAGGGTCGGACTGGGGGTGCAGGGCCCACTGGCACTGCCGCCCCAGGGGCCCCGCACCCCCCAAGGTGGCTCCTCTGGCAGCAATAGGGTCGGACTGGGGGGTGCAGGGCTCACTGGCACTGCCGCCCCAGGGGCTCCGCACCCCCCAAGGTGGCTCCTCTGGCAGCAATAGGGTCGGACTGGGGGGTGCAGGGCCCACTGGCACTGCCGCCCCAGGGGGCCCCACACCCCCCAAGGTGCCTCCTCCGGCAGTAATAGGGTTGGGTCTGGGCCACTGGGGCCCACCGGGTATTTTCCTGGTGTCCCGGCACCCCAGTCCGACCCTGCCTTTCCAGCTTTCAAACTGGGGTCACTGCCCCCCCCGTAGCTAAAATACTATTGTTCTTTGAGCTTACAATTTTATCATAATTGATACTTTTAACTGCTTATCTTTCTATTCAGGCCCTCTCCTATTCATAAGCCAGTCTCTCATTCAAACTTCTGGCTGGTTGCTAAGGTAAATAATACCCTAGCAACCAGAACACTGCTGAAAACTGGAGAGCTGTTAAAAAAATTAGCTAAAAAACTAATAACCCACAAATAATAAAATATGAAGACCAATTGCAAATTGTCAAAATATCAATGTCTACAGCATTCGTAAAGTTACATTAAAGGTGAACAACCCCTTAATAAGCCAAAACACTCATTATGGGACTCACACAGACACTGATAATTATTAATAAATGATAATCATACAGATCAGTTGGAAATGTCTCCCTTGTATGAAGAAATCAAGTTTAGGTTGGGTCTTGACACGTAAAGGGGTTGTTTACCTTTAAATTAACTTTTATAATGATGTAGAGAGTGCTTTTCTGAGACAGTTTGCAATTGGTCTTCATTTTTTCTCATTTGTGGTTTTTGAATTATTTAGCTTTTTGTTCAGCAGATTTCAGCAGCTGGTTGCTAGGGTCCAATTTAACCTAGCAACCAGGCAGTAGAGTGGTTTAAAAGAGAGACAAGTATAGGAATAACTAGGTAAGTAAGATAAGGAATAAAAAGTAACAATAAGAATAAAACTGGAGTCTCACAGAGCAATAGTTTTTGGCTGACGGGGTCAGCGACCCCCATTTGGAAGCTTGAAAGAGTCAGAAGAGGAAAGCAAATAATTCAGAAACTATAAAAAATGAAGACCAGTTGAAAAGTTGTGAAGAATAGGCCATTCTTTAACATTTAAAGCTGCGCCGGCCCTAGTGGTCACATATTATATACCTATATATATATATATACCTTCCATAAGCTCAGGAGGCATGCCTTCCCCTTTATTTTATTTCTTAAACATAGAAGGATCAATATTGTTATTGGAGGCGGATCCTCTTTTTATAGGAGTGCCCTTTTACATCCTTTCCTTTGAGCCGCCATTTAGTGATGGGCTGTGTGCTCCCTCAGAGATCAGCTGACAGGAAGTGATGCAGCTCTAACTGTAACAGGAAGTAGTGTGGGAGTAAAAGGCAGAACTCTGCCCATTCATTGGCTGATGGGGCCTAGCATGTATGTGTGCCTTGGCTTGTTTGTGTGCACTGTGACTCCTATGATCCCAGGGGGCGGCCCTTAGTACATAAAATGGCAGTTTCCTATTTAGGATTACCCAATGGCACATACTACTAAACAAGTATATTTATATGAAAATGGTTTATTTAGATGAAGCAGGGTTTTACATATGAGCTGTTTATGCAATATATTTATATAGAGACCGACATTGTTTGGGAAAGAAAGAGAACGTGTACGGCAGGTAAGTATCTATGGGCCCCAGAGAATGCCCCTTTGGGTTTGAGTAGAGCAGCCCGTAGGCCGCGTCTGGTTATAACTATCGTTGCGCTTTGCACCCTGGAGCCTGAGCAGAATTAGTTGTTAAATGCAATGTACAGTGACAATCAGGCTTATTTATCATCGCTGTTAATGTTGCCATAAAATCCCATTATTCTGTAGCTCTGATTGATGCTGTGTGTGCGGCTACTGCCCCCCGGTCAGGAAAAACCCACTGGATCGTAGGAGGTGATGCGGGGAGGGGAACGGGGGAATAATATTCATGTATAACATCTCTAAGGGCTAGTTCACCTTTAACTTAACTTTTAATCATGGCCAATGCTAAGCAGCTTTTCAATTGGTCTTCATTATTTATATATATATATATATTTTTTTTTTTTTATTTTTTTTTTTTATAGCTTTTGAATTATTGGCCTTCTGCTTCTGACTCTTTCAAGATCTAAAATGGGGGTCACCGACCCCGGCAGCCAAAAAGCTATTGCTCTGTGAGGCTACAGTTTTATTGTTATTGTGACTTTTTATTACTTGTCTTTTTATTCAGCTCCTCCCCTATTCATATATCAGTCACTCTATGAAACAACTAGCTGGTTACTAAGGTAAACTGGACCATGGAGACCTGCGGAACAAAAAGTAGGATAATTAAAAAACTACCAATAATAAAAAAAAAAGACCAATCTCAGAATAGCACTCGCTACATCATACTAAAAGGCAGCGATTTGCAAATTGTGGGGCCTTCTCACCCAACAGGGGCCCCAAACAGGGTCAGACTGGGGGGTACAGGGCCCCACGCTGGCCGCGTCCCCCGCACCCATTAGGGGCCCGCTGCACCCCCTAACCACCCGAGGGGCCCCCGCTGAGCCTCCCTGACCCCCCGCTGTACCCCCTAACCACCCGTGGGGCCTCCGCTGAGCCTCCCTAACTCCTCCGCAGGGGCCCCTGCCCAACGTCCTCCCCTGAGCACGTCAGTTTAATGTGTCAGGGGAGGAAAACAGTCGGCCAGGGAGTGCCGGAAGGGTCGGGACCCAGCAGGTTTTTTCCCGAGTCCGACCCTGACCCAGCAGGTTTTTCCCCAGTCCGACCCTGACCCAGCAGGTTTTTTCCAAGTCCGACCCTGACCCAACAGGTTTTTCCCGAGCCCGACCCTGACCCAACAGGTTTTTCCCGAGTCCGACCCTGACCCAACAGGTTTTTCCTGAGTCCGACCCTGACCCAACAGGTTTTTCCCGAGTCCGACCCTGACCCAGCAGGTTTTTCCCGAGTCCGACCCTGACCCAACAGGTTTTTCCCGAGTCCGACCCTGACCCAGCAGGTTTTTTCCAAGTCCGACCCTGACCCAACAGGTTTTTCCCGAGTCCGACCCTGACCCAGCAGGTTTTTTCCAAGTCCGACCCTGACCCAACAGGTTTTTTCCGAGTCCGTCCCTGACCCAGCAGGTTTTTCCCGAGTCCGACCCTGACCCAGCAGGTTTTTCCCGAGTCCGACCCTGACCCAGCAGGTTTTTTCCAAGTCCGACCCTGACCCAACAGGTTTTTTCCGAGTCCGACCCTGACCCAACAGGTTTTTTCCAAGTCTGACCCTGACCCAGCAGGTTTTTCCCGAGTCCGACCCTGACCCAGCAGGTTTTTTCCGAGTCCGACCCTGACCCAGCAGGTTTTTTCCGAGTCCGACCCTGACCCAGCAGGTTTTTTCCGAGTCCGACCCTGGCCCCAAAGAAGTGGAAAGGGGATCCCAATTTTAAAGTCAGATTGTATAATACTGTATATGAGGGAGAATGTCCCCTTAGCAAAAAGCCAGATTTGTCTTATAGAACAGGACGGCCCATTTGTAGGCCCACAGGACTGATGTGGCCCCCCAGTCTGCTCAGGGGCTTGGAACATACGGCATGAGAAAGCCCGGTCCCAGGGCATGTACAGCTCATGTCACGCGTGTATTTACTCAGCTTCCCCTACATACTCCAGTGTTTATTTGATCTTTCTGGGATAGAGGCTCTGGTTTATTTTTCATTCATATATTTGTGGAAAAGATTATTTCTGGTTTATGTTCTGCACGTGTTTTACTCTCAATGGGAGGAGCACGGTAACTGTAACCGCAGGAAGGCGCAAGGGCCAAATATGGGGATCTAATTATACCTACGGCTCCGCAAACAGGGACTGTGCTCCTCAGTCATACGGTCCTACAGCTCCGTGTCTCACTGATGTGAGGTGGGGAACTGCCTCTACTTCTCTTCTAATATCTCCTCATTGGAGCACAGAACTATCTATCCTGTCTGTCTCACACTCCTGAAGCAAGTTACAGCTATCCGCTTACTTACTAACACTATTATTCAGGGGATCCCTTTCCCTGACTTTTATTAAGGTGACCAGCCCACCTTAGGGTCCTGGCTTCTACTTACTGAGGCCTTCTGCACCCAGCTCCTATTGAACTACAGCAGGGTGACAGTTACCCCAATGTTTCTATATACTGTATCTGTAACCTTGTTATGGGCTAAGGGGGCCCAGCCTGAAGGCCAGTTAGGGGGGGATTTGGGGTGAGTGCTTATTTGTACCCTGGGTACCCCTGGAACTATAGCAGGGTGACTGTTACCCCAATGTTTCTATATATCTGTAACCTTGTTATGGGCTAAGGGGGCCCAGCCTGAAGGCCAGTTAGGGGGGGATTTGGGGTGAGTGCTTATTTGTGCCCTGGGTACCCCTGGAACTATAGCAGGGTGACTGTTACCCCAATGTTTCTATATATCTGTAACCTTGTTATGGGCTAAGGGGGCCCAGCCTGAAGGCCAGTTAGGGGGGGATTTGGGGTGAGTGCTTATTTGTGCCCTGGGTACCCCTGGAACTATAGCAGGGTGACTGTTACCCCAATGTTTCTATATATCTGTAACCTTGTTATGGGCTAAGGGGGCCCAGCCTGAAGGCCAGTTAGGAGGGGATTTGGGGTGAGTGCTTATTTGTGCCCTGGGTACCCCTGGAACTATAGCAGGGTGACTGTTACCCCAATGTTTCTATATACAGTATCTGTAACCTTGTTATGAGCTAAGGGGGCCCAGCCTGAAGGCCAGTTAGGGGGGGATTTGGGGTGAGTGCTTATCTGTGCCCTGGGTACCCCTGGAACTATAGCAGGGTGACTGTTACCCCAATGTTTCTATATATCTGTAACCTTGTTATGGGCTAAGGGGGCCCAGCCTGAAGGCCAGTTAGGGGGGATTTGGGGTGAGTGCTTATCTGTGCCCTGGGTACCCCTGGAACTATAGCAGGGTGACTGTTACCCCAATGTTTCTATATATCTGTAACCTTGTTATGGGCTAAGGGGGCCCAGCCTGAAGGCCAGTTAGGGGGGGATTTGGGGTGAGTGCTTATCTGTGCCCTGGGTACCCCTGGAACTATAGCAGGGTGACTGTTACCCCAATGTTTCTATATATCTGTAACCTTGTTATGGGCTAAGGGGGCCCAGCCTGAAGGCCAGTTAGGGGGGGATTTGGGGTGAGTGCTTATTTGTGCCCTGGGTACCCCTGGAACTATAGCAGGGTGACTGTGACCCCAATGTTTCTATATATCTGTAACCTTGTTATGGGCTAAGGGGGCCCAGCCTGAAGGCCAGTTAGGGGGAGATTTGGGGTGAGTGCTAATTTGTGCCCTGGGTACCCCTGGAACTATAGCAGGGTGACTGTTACCCCAATGTTTCTATATATCTGTAACCTTGTTATGGGCTAAGGGGGCCCAGCCTGAAGGCCAGTTAGGGGGGGATTTGGGGTGAGTGCTTATTTGTGCCCTGGGTACCCCTGGAACTATAGCAGGGTGACTGTGACCCCAATGTTTCTATATATCTGTAACCTTGTTATGGGCTAAGGGGGCCCAGCCTGAAGGCCAGTTAGGGGGAGATTTGGGGTGAGTGCTTATTTGTGCCCTGGGTACCCCTGGAACTATAGCGGGGTGACTGTTACCCCAATGTTTCTATATATCTGTAACCTTGTTATGGGCTAAGGGGGCCCAGCCTGAAGGCCAGTTAGGGGGGGATTTGGGGTGAGTGCTTATTTGTGCCCTGGGTACCCCTGGAACTATAGCAGGGTGACTGTTACCCCAATGTTTCTATATATCTGTAACCTTGTTATGGGCTAAGGGGGCCCAGCCTGAAGGCCAGTTAGGGGGGATTTGGGGTGAGTGCTTATTTGTGCCCTGGGTACCCCTGGAACTATAGCAGGGTGACTGTTACCCCAATGTTTCTATATATCTGTAACCTTGTTATGGGCTAAGGGGGCCCAGCCTGAAGGCCAGTTAGGGGGGGATTTGGGGTGAGTGCTTATTTGTGCCCTGGGTACCCCTGGAACTATAGCAGGGTGGCTGTTACCCCAATGAATAATAATTAAGGAATTTATTACCCCAAATCTATCAAATTTTAACAATCACATCTACATTTTTAGGAAACTGGGTCCAGTATCTACTTATCATTGCTTATATCCTTCTATGGCAGTGTTTTTCAACCTTTTTTGGGCAAAGGCACACTTGTTTCATGAAAAAAAATCACGAGGCACACCACCATTAGAAAATGTTAAAAAATTTAACTCTGTGCCCAGCAGCAGTGCCCCCCTAGTACATTGGTGCCAAGAGCAGTGCCCCCCTAGTACATTGGTGCCAAGAGCAGTGCCCCCCTAGTACATTGGTGCCCAGCAGCAGTGCCCCCCAGTACATTGGTGCCAAGAGCCAGCCCCCCTAGTACATTGTTACCCAGCAGCAGTGCCCCCCAGTACATTGGTGCCAAGAGCCAGTCCCCCTAGTACATTGGTGCCCAGCAGCAGTGCCCCCATAAGTCAGTGTGCCCCGTGGCCCCCCCTAATACATTGGTGCCCAGCAGCATTTTACTTCTGCTCTTCGGCGGCTTCTCCGGTGGCTTCAGCAGCATCTTCGTATCCCTCAGGCGCGCCGCCTCTGCACTTCTGCCTACACGCGACCGCACACAGGCCCTTTTATAAGGTTGCGCCCCGTGCGTACTGACGTCACCCATACACACGGGGCGCAACCAATGACAGGGCCCGGATTTTATTAAAGGGCCCGAGCTACTAAGAAAAACTGTAGCATCGCCGGGCCCCCTTTGAAAGTAAAAATTGCGGCCCTGCCTACGGCACACCAGTCAACAACGCTGTTCTATGGTATTAGACATCCCAGAGCAACTGTCCATTTACCTGGGCAAAGACAATGAATCCTGAATACTTGACCAATGATTGATATTAATTTCGATCAATACATCGTTTTTTAACATTACTTTGTGAGCTAAGGGGCCCAACTGGGCTGTTGAAAAGTCCAAAGACTTCCACTTTAAGTGGTTATTTCTAGTGACAGCTCTCTAATATCATTTATAATGACCTTTATGCTCCCAGAACCCCCCCAAAGACACTTAACTCTGTAGTGGAAATATTGGGAGACTATTAGGAGAAATCCAACTTGGGACATGGGCAGATGAAAGAGATTAATAATGATAATGTGATTATGTCCCATGACATCAGATTTGTCTTTGTCTCCCACAGTTGATGACCTAATGATATGATTTGTGCTATCAAGCTATGCCTTTGAAGGATTAGGCACTCAGATCCAGCGTGTAATTATATTGGGCGTGTAATAACGTCATGCATCATGCAATCGGCACACATGATGAGCATATAGAATCGCAAGCCCTCTGCTTCTATTCACTCTAGGAATATCCGACTGATACTCGGGGGTTTCTCCATAGTGGTCTCCTATCCATATCTTATTGTGAGGCTTACAAGGAAATCCATTTGAGTCTCCATCTTGTTTAAACATCTGGACGGCCAAAACCTCCCATCAGAACTTATTTGCACAGGGGTCCACACTTTTCATGTCCATGTAGTAGGACCATGTAATGTCATATGGCCAACCCCATGAGCTGAAAGACAACAACCCAACGTTGGCCCATGTGTGACCATCTACAATGAGACATGGGAAGCCTACATCCTATTGGCTTATTAAATACAAACTTTGTCCCCAGTAGCATCTATGACTAGCCTAATTAAATAAACAATCTTTGGAATACAAAGGGAGGCGGCTTATCCCAAGTATCTTCCTATCACTCCACTGAATCTGCCAGTTGGATTTACTTGGTTTCTTGGGAATAAAGAGGGAAATTGGTTCACTTGGTCTCGTTTTGTTATTGCCTAAGGCGACATGTGCCTGAAGCTACAATTGCTTCAGGCTTTTAAGACGGGCGTATATTGTGCAACTGCCACACTCTAGCGCCCTCTTGTGGTACAGCATAAAGATATTTTTCCCTTGCCAAAATCTTATGTAGGATATGGAGTTCTGAAACTTACTGCAATCCATCCAATGAGCGGAACATTGAGCGATACATGACATCTCGCTGAGATCATAGTATATTATATAGAGATAAGCAACAAGCTCTGTCCTAAAATGAATACCATAGAAATTTGGAAATTAGACAATTGTTTTTAAAGTTATAATTTAGATTGTAAGCTTTTGTGAGCAGGACCCTATTTTATCTTTACTCTATAACTCTTTGAATTATTGTAAAGTGCTGAGTAACTATATAATGATAATGATAGTGGTTGGCTTGTCTTGGCAGCTGATTGGATCCATTTGCCCCATTCAACAGATACGTTTTTGTTATTTACCCCATTCAGGTTAACATACCTATTCCTTGGTTAAAAGATAGAAGATATATGAGATGTTGGCTGCCATAAGGTTCAAACCTGGGCCTGTTATAACCAGATAAATGTATTATCCAAAAAGTAGTACTAAGCAACATGCAGCAGAAGGGAACATGGGGGATACAGTGCCAATAAGTCAAAATGAAAAATATTTCTGACCAATGAACTAAATCATCAGCTGGGGTACAGAGTAGCACAGAGATCTAACTATGTGTGGCCTAAATTAATATATATATATATATATATATATATATGACTGACATCAACCTTGTTGGTCTAGGGAGGGGCTATATACCTTGGGTCTATGTGACGTAATAAAGAACAAAATTAAAAATGTAAAAATAAAAGTATTTCAATTCAATAGAAAACACTGTAAAAATACATTCTAGATCTGATTTTTTAGACCATGTTAGTGATCAAGATAAACAATGTGATCATAAAAGAATAAACTTGGTTATGTTTTTGTATTTGGTTCAAACATTCAAGCTAAATCACTAAAAAAAGAAGATTATATCACGAAAGTCTGTTTTTTAAACTAAATTTGTTGAGACATCAATTGAAAAAAAAAATCTTGGAAATTTAAATGAAAAAATGTGGTACAAAAACCTGACAAAAATAGATTTTTTTTTGCTACTGATAAAGTAAAAAAATGTCTGTGATCAGGAAAAAAGAACTTGATTGAGTTTTTTTTGTTTTTGGTTAACCTTGAAATGAAGATAAATCACTAGCGAATTTATTGCCCGACATGGATTCTCAGTGAATTTCCGCATTTTGCCATTGGTGAATAGTGATGGGCGAAATGTTTTGCCAGGCATGGATTCGCGGCGAATTTAAGCGTTTCGCCATTGGCGGATTGTTTCGCGAAACGGATGGAAAAATTCGCAGCACATCCAAAAATTGTCGCCGGCGTCAAAAAAAGAATAGTCGCGGGTGTCAAAAGAATAGCCGCGCGACGAAATAATAGCCGCGGGCGACAAAATAATAGCCGTGGGCGACAAAATAATAGCCGCGGGTGACAAAACAATAGCCGCGCGACAAAATAATAGCCCCGGTCGACAATTTTTTTTGTCGCACAACATTTTCGCTGTTTCACAAATTTTTCGCCGTTTCGCAGCTCTTTTGAAAGATTCACGAATTTAGAAAAAAAAAAAAAATCACGGTCCTGTCAAAATGGGACATGGGCAACAAAAGAACAACGCGGGCAACACAAAAACTGACGTGGGCGGCAAAAAAAGAAACGGGCGATAAATAAGTTGCACGAGAAATGCGTTTTTGCGGATGTTTCGACGTTTTGCGTTGTTTCGTTAATTTTTCGGCGAAACAAAATGGAACAGATTTCCCCATCACTAGTGATGGGAAAAAAAATTTGGTAGGCATGGATTTGTGGCGAATCTCCGTGTTTCGCCATTGGTGTTCTTTTTCACGGAAACGTGTGTCCACAGATTGTTACTCGTGTCAAAAGAATTGTCGAGAGCGTCTAAAGAATTTTTGCGCGTCAAATGTATTCGTCTTTGAAAAGATTTGCGAATTTTCCGGCAAAGCGAAACAGGACAGATTCGCTCAGCGCTATAAATCACTGCAAAAACATTTGTTTCTCCAATTTGAGTTTTCTGAACTGAATTGTTCAAGACATCAATTGAAACAAAATCTTACAAAAATTTGGCAGCGAAAATCTGGCGATCAAGATCTGATTTTTTTTAAATTTGTTAGTGATCAAGAAAAAAAATGGGTGCGGGACGCGGGTCACAAAAACAAAACTTGATTGAGGTTCTTTTTAGATAAATCACCAAAAAAACATTTTTTTTTTAGTTTTCTGAACTAAATTTTTCAAGAATTGAAAAAAAATCTGGCTCAAAAACTTGCCAACCTCGCGATCAAGATTCCAATTTTTTTTTTAATACGCTAGTGATCAAGTAAAAAAAAAACTTGAATGAGTTAAAAAAACAAACAAATACAAAAATGAATACATTGCCCCCCAGCGTGTCCAGCACTCAGAGCCAGAACACTCGCATTGGCCAAGGACTTCTTCAGGGTCATTAGAAGGGGAGAAGAGACCACAATGGCTACGGCCGTCTGTAAATGATTGCATTGCCCCACTTTCTTGTTTCCACGCGTTCGGTTCATGTAGCATTAACCCATGATATTCTGACTCCCCTTGTATCAATACGACATTGGAAATTCCTGTTTTATACTTTTAGAATTTGACGGTTGCGGTTATGACTGAAAATCTATACTCGTAGCTCCCTTCCCCGAGGCTGTGCGCGCATGGGTGCCCATGTCCAACTGAACAAATACTCATAAAGGAACGATGCTGTTCTACTGCCCTGACAATGTGCCCCCCATACATGTACAAACACGGCCCTCTGTGGGACTTCCATTCAGCTTAGTGTTTACATACATTGAGGGTGGGGTTGTCCTTTGCCCCATCTACTGAGCTGGGCCCAAAAAAGAAATGTCTTTCATAAAAGTGGAAATGGCTAAATTTTGGGTTTGTACATTTCTGTTCTAAATCCCTCCCGCTGTTATTGAACTACAACTCTCAGACTCCCACTGACAGTCAAACTGATTCCCTGCTGTACCAAGTACAGGTATGGGATATAATTACCCGTTATTGGGGGCAGAACAGCCCTATTGGGTTTATTTCATGGTTAAATGATTCCCTTTTCTCTGTAATAATAAAACAGTAACTGTACTTGATCCCAACTAAGATATAATTACCCCTTATTGGGGGCAGAACAGCCCTATTGGGTTTATTTAATGGTTAAATGATTCCCTTTTCTCTGTAATAATAAAACAGTACCTGTACTTGATCCCAACTAAGATATAATTACCCCTTATTGGGGGCAGAACAGCCCTATTGGGTTTATTTAATGGTTAAATGATTCCCTTTTCTCTGTAATAATAAAACAGTACCTGTACTTGATCCCAACTAAGATATAATTACCCCTTATTGGGGCAGAACAGCCCTATTGGGTTTATTTAATGGTTAAATGATTCCCTTTTCTCTGTAATAATAAAACAGTAACTGTACTTGATCCCAACTAAGATATAATTACCCCTTATTGGGGGCAGAACAGCCCTATTGGGTTTATTTAATGGTTAAATGATCCCCTTTTCTCTGTAATAATAAAACAGTACCTGTACTTGATCCCAACTAAGATATAATTACCCCTTATTGGGGGCAGAACAGTCCTATTGGGTTTGATTAATGTTCTATTGTTTTTTTAGTAGACTTAAGGTATGGAGATCCAAATTACGGAAAGACCTCTTATCTGGAATACCCTTGGTCCCGAGCATTCTGGATAACGGGTCCTATACCTGTATTGGAACAGCCCCAACTGGAGCATAAACTAATTATACAAGGCATTTAGGAGCCCAGTTCAGGTGTAGTTGTGGAACCTGTGGCCCTTACAGATGAACAGCAACTACAACAATTGGCACCCATTATAGATATTGGCTGTGGGTGAGATCCTGGGAGTTGTAGATCCATGAAATATGATGGGCCATAGATATTCTCTAAATAATGTTGGCTCTATACAAGGGCTGTTCATCTGTGGAACCAAATCTGCAGGCAATATCTGCCTATGTAGGGACACAATTGGGGTTATGTAATTAAATACAGTGGTGGGCATTTCTAAAGTTCACACAGCACATATTACAGGTATAGGACCCCTTATCCAGAATGCTCTGGACCAAGGGTAGTCCGGATAAGGGGTCTTCCTGTAATTTTGATCTCCATACCTTAAGTCTACTAAAAAATCAATAAAACATTAATTAGACCCAATAGGGCTGTTTTGCCCCCAATAAGGGGTAATTATATCTTAGTTGGGATCAAGTACAGGTACTGTTTTATTATTACAGAGAAAAGGGAATCATTTAACCATTAAATAAACCCAATAGGGCTGTTCTGCCCCCAATAAGGGGTAATTATATCTTAGTTGGGATCAAGTACAGGTACTGTTTTATTATTACAGAGAAAAGGGAATCATTTAACCATTAAATAAACCCAATAGGGCTGTTCTGCCCCAATAAGGGGTAATTATATCTTAGTTGGGATCAAGTACAGGTACTGTTTTATTATTACAGAGAAAAGGGAATCATGTAACCATGAAATAAACCCAATAGGGCTGTTCTGCCCCCAATAAGGGGTAATTATATCTTAGTTGGGATCAAGTACAGGTACTGTTTTATTATTACAGAGAAAAGGGAATCATGTAACCATGAAATAAACCCAATAGGGCTGTTCTGCCCCAATAAGGGGTAATTATATCTTAGTTGGGATCAAGTACAGGTACTGTTTTATTATTACAGAGAAAAGGGAATCATTTAACCATGAAATAAACCCAATAGGATTGGGTTTACCTACCCTCTCTGTAATTACCCTGGGCAATATTGGCTATACCTACCCCCTCTGTATTTACCCTGGGCAATACTGGCTATACCTACCCCCTCTGTAATTACCCTGGGCAATACTGGCTATACCTATACCCTCTGTAATTACCCTGGGCAATATTGGCTATATCTACCCCCTCTGTAATTACCCTGGGCAATACTGGCTATACCTATACCCTCTGTAATTACCCTGGGCAATATTGGCTATATCTACCCCCTCTGTAATTACCCTGGGCAATACTGGCTATACCTACACCCTCTGTAATTACCCTGGGCAATATTGGCTATACCTACCCCCTCTGTAATTACCCTGGGCAATACTGGCTATACCTACCCCCTCTGTAATAACCTTGGGCAATACTGGCTATACCTACCCCCTCTGTAATTACCTTGGGCAATACTGGCTATACCTACCCCCTCTGTAATTACCCTGGGTAATACTGGCTATACCTACCCCCTCTGTAATTACCCTGGGTAATACTGGCTATACCTACCCCCTCTGTAATTACCCTGGGTAATACTGGCTATACTTCCACCCTCTGTAATAACCTTGGGAAATACTGGCTATACCTACCTGGTGCCAAGTATTATTTTATTTAACCGGCCTTATAAAAGGAAATTATTTGCTCTAATATGACTGTGCATTAGATGGCATTTTCCATTTCCGAGCTTTCTGGATAACGGGTTTCCGGATAATAGATCCCATACCTGTCTATGTTTGTATTTAAATATTTGTTCGATTCATTTAAAGTGCACACTTTCAGTTCTACACCGCCCCTGTGTGCCCCTCGGAGGGAGGGAAGCCGGTTCCGGCGCATCAGATGCCCAACATAAAGTGCCATTGATGCTCTCCGGCTCAGCTGCCTCCTCTCTCGCCCCCCGTACAAAGGCGATGTGAATTCAGCAGCAGACTTGTCAATGCAAGAGCATCTGATATGAATTTATAACCATTCGTTAGCGCTTTAATATGCCCCTGCTACTATTTAACAGTGTCCCCCTGAAAAAGCCTTTCAAGCGCACAAAAGGCGGAGGTCAGAAGTAAGTTAACCCCTGGCAGAATGTGCAAGGATGGAGCCTCCACGCGAGCAGATGCTGGCTCCCTACCGGCGCGGCCCTGCGCTCCTGAAACATTCCCAATATAAATAATAAACTCCCATTTCCCCTTTCGCTCATGAGGTCTGTGGCTTTCAAATGAAGAATTATAGCCCTCCCAGCAGCTGCAATAATTGTGTTCCTATTGTCGTGCCGACCTCCTCCCGGCCGCCCCCCTACAAGTGTCCTTTGTTAACATGGAGTCAAGTGATTATACGCTTTGACTGATGTTCTTTTTGGAGGCCCAGCTGCCTAACTGCTGACGCATGGAGCAGGAGAGAAGAACTTGCGTCTGCGAGGCGGAACTCTGACATACCAGACCCTTTGCATAAGTCAAACGTGAAACAAATGATCCTTTATCCGCCCGCTGACAAGGCGCACCATCTTTCTTTTTGAAGTCATGGAGGCTCGTAGGCCCTTACAGCACTTTCGAGCAAACGTCCTTCTTTTGATATGCGCCATGCTCATTATCCCTGGCCCATTTCGTGGTTTTTTTTGATGGAAGGGTGGCAGATCAATTGCCAAGAGGGGTCATAGAAAGAATTGTCAGGTCTAAGGGGTGGGGGGGGGGGAAGACGTTCCTTGTATCCCAAAAGCAGAATTCCTCAAACAGTTCACTTCTTGTTCTCCGAGGCCGATAAGGGCCGAGCGTGAAATTCTTAATTAAGCAGTAAATAGAGTGCGGGGTGTCAGCAGATGTAGCCGGTAGCCATGGAAACAGAGTCACATGGACAACCCAACTCAAAAGTGGGGCCTGGGGCTTGCAGCGTGAGTGGCAGCTCCCGCGTCCGACGGAGCTTGTAAACTGGATTACTTGGCCGACTAATTATATCACAGCCTTTAATGTAACTAAAAATAAGGAGGGAGAATTGAAAAACACCAAGGGTGGGTGGGGGGGGGAGATGGGAATGAATTCAAATATGGTTATTAATATTCATTTTTTTTACCCCTTGTTTAAAGAAAAAAGATTCCGGATGATCTTATTGGATCGAGGTATTTCATCCCCCCTTTCCTTTTAATTGTGTTTCATTGTTCTGCTCACTACAACGCTGAGGTTTCATTTAAAAAAAATAATTACGCAGCCATAGCATGTATAAAGAGAAAGCTAAATAACAGCTTATATATATATATATATATATATATATACACGCTCACAGGCATAGGATACATTATCCAGAAAACCATTATCCAAAAAGAATCAAAATACACCAGTACAGTTTTCCATATTTAAACAATTCTTCATTTTTAACTGGTTTGCATTTTATCTGTAATAATAAAACCTTGTGGTTAAGGTATCGGACCCCTTATTCGGAAACCCGTTATCCAGAAAGCTTCGAATTATGGAAAGGCCATCTCCAATAGACAGTACCTGTGCTTGATCCCAACTAAGATATAATTACCCCTTATTGGGGGCAGAACAGCCCTATTGGGTTTATTTAATGGTTAAATGATTCCCTTTTCTCTGTAATAATAAAACAGTACCTGTACTTGATTCCAACTAAGATATAATTACCCCTTATTGGGGCAGAACAGCCCTATTGGGTTTATTTCATGGTTAAATGATTCCCTTTTCTCTGTAATAATAAAACAGTACCTGTACTTGATCCCAACTAAGATATAATTACCCCTTATTGGGGGCAGAACAGCCCTATTGGGTTTATTTAATGGTTAAATGATTCCCTTTTCTCTGTAATAATAAAACAGTACCTGTACTTGATCCCAACTAAGATATAATTACCCCTTATTGGGGGCAGAACAGCCCTATTGGGTTTATTTAATGGTTAAATGATTCCCTTTTCTCTGTAATAATAAAACAGTACCTGTACTTGATCCCAACTAAGATATAATTACCCCTTATTGGGGGCAGAACAGCCCTATTGGGTTTATTTAATGGTTAAATGATTCCCTTTTCTCTGTAATAATAAAACAGTACCTGTACTTGATCCCAACTAAGATATAATTACCCCTTATTGGGGCAGAACAGCCCTATTGGGGTTATTTCATGTTTAAATGATTCCCTTTTTCCTTTTTTACATCTCTTATACTAATCCACAAATATCACTGAATTCCTCTGTTTCCAGTTGGTCACGGCCATAACCGTCGCCATTATTTTAACTCCATTTGTAACGATTTCATTGCGTGGAGCGTACGGCGGCCATAACATATGTTATGTGAAAGGCTCCCTAATGAAACAGGCGCTTCCCTCTTACGCTTGGCGACTCAGTAAGTGGGGACGTGTCACGAGGAGGCGAGGGTCGTTGAATAAAACTAACACGCCGAGAAGTGGGGAATTATCCCATTAAGGGCACATAATGGCTGTTTATAGAGAGCATAAGGACGGCTTTGCTTGTGTGCTTAATTCCGCCTTCTGTGTCCCTGACCAACATCTCTTTCCTTTTGTCGTTTACCTTTCATGGTCCCAGGGGGAGTGCTTGAGTTTAACAATGAGATAAATGTCAGTAAAGGGACAGCTAAATGGGATAGAAGGGAAGTACAACTCAACCAGCCTCCTTAACAATTCAGCAAGACTGGCTATTCAGCACAGCGCGTACCGGCTAACTACCCATAGCGTCACCGTGCCCAGATACGGTTACATGTACGGCGTGTCCGTCTGGGCCCTGTGTAGGTGCCATAAAAGCTAAAAATTATCATTTAAACATTATGTTTTATAATTGTAATTTGGGAACAAACATAAGGAAAAAAATGTGCAAATTTTAGAGTTTCACATACAAAATCAGCAGAAATAACATAATGCAAATGGCAAATAAAAAAGCTAAGGGGGCCCAGCCTGAAGGCCAGTTGGGGGGGATTTGGGGTGAGTGCTTATTTGTGCCCTGGGTACCCCTGGAACTATAGCAGGGTGACTGTTACCCCAATGTTTCTATATATCTGTAACCTTGTTATGGGCTAAGGGGGCCCAGCCTGAAGGCCAGTTAGGGGGGGATTTGGGGTGAGTGCTTATTTGTGCCCTGGGTACCCCTGGAACTATAGCAGGGTGACTGTTACCCCAATGTTTCTATATATCTGTAACCTTGTTATGGGCTAAGGGGGCCCAGCCTGAAGGCCAGTTAGGGGGGATTTGGGGTGAGTGCTTATTTGTGCCCTGGGTACCCCTGGAACTATAGCAGGGTGACTGTTACCCCAATGTTTCTATATATCTGTAACCTTGTTATGGGCTAAGGGGGCCCAGCCTGAAGGCCAGTTAGGGGGGGATTTGGGGTGAGTGCTTATTTGTGCCCTGGGTACCCCTGGAACTATAGCAGGGTGACTGTTACCCCAATGTTTCTATATATCTGTAACCTTGTTATGGGCTAAGGGGGCCCAGCCTGAAGGCCAGTTAGGGGGGATTTGGGGTGAGTGCTTATTTGTGCCCTGGGTACCCCTGGAACTATAGCAGGGTGACTGTTACCCCAATGTTTCTATATATCTGTAACCTTGTTATGGGCTAAGGGGCCCAGCCTGAAGGCCAGTTAGGGGGGATTTGGGGTGAGTGCTTATTTGTGCCCTGGGTACCCCTGGAACTATAGCAGGGTGACTGTTACCCCAATGTTTCTATATATCTGTAACCTTGTTATGGGCTAAGGGGGCCCAGCCTGAAGGCCAGTTAGGGGGGGATTTGGGGTGAGTGCTTATTTGTGCCCTGGGTACCCCTGGAACTATAGCAGGGTGACTGTTACCCCAATGTTTCTATATATCTGTAACCTTGTTATGGGCTAAGGGGGCCCAGCCTGAAGGCCAGTTAGGGGGGGATTTGGGGTGAGTGCTTATTTGTGCCCTGGGTACCCCTGGAACTATAGCAGGGTGACTGTTACCCCAATGTTTCTATATATCTGTAACCTTGTTATGGGCTAAGGGAGCCCAGCCTGAAGGCCAGTTAGGGGGGGATTTGGGGTGAGTGCTTATTTGTGCCCTGGGTACCCCTGGAACTATAGCAGGGTGACTGTTACCCCAATGTTTCTATATATCTGTAACCTTGTTATGGGCTAAGGGGGCCCAGCCTGAAGGCCAGTTAGGGGGGGATTTGGGGTGAGTGCTTATTTGTGCCCTGGGTACCCCTGGAACTATAGCAGGGTGACTGTTACCCCAATGTTTCTATATATCTGTTACCTTGTTATGGGCTAAGGGGGCCCAGCCTGAAGGCCAGTTAGGGGGGATTTGGGGTGAGTGCTTATTTGTGCCCTGGGTACCCCTGGAACTATAGCGGGGTGACTGTTACCCCAATGTTTTCTATATATCTGTAACCTTGTTATGGGCGAAGGGGGCCCAGCCTGAAGGCCAGTTAAGGGGGGATTTGGGGTGAGTGCTTATTTGTGCCCTGGGTACCCCTGGAACTATAGCGGGGTGACTGTTACCCCAATGTTTTCTATATATCTGTAACCTTGTTATGGGCTAAGGGGGCCCAGCCTGAAGGCCAGTTAAGGGGGGATTTGGGGTGAGTGCTTATTTGTGCCCTGGGTACCCCTGGAACTATAGCGGGGTGACTGTTACCCCAATGTTTCTATATATCTGTAACCTTGTTATGGGCTAAGGGGGCCCAGCCTGAAGGCCAGTTAGGGGGGGATTTGGGGTGAGTGCTTATTTGTGCCCTGGGTACCCCTGGAACTATAGCAGGGTGACTGTTACCCCAATGTTTATATATATCTGTAACCTTGTTATGGGCTAAGGGGGCCCAGCCTGAAGGCCAGTTAGGGGGGGATTTGGGGTGAGTGCTTATTTGTGCCCTGGGTACCCCTGGAACTATAGCAGGGTGACTGTTACCCCAATGTTTATATATCTGTAATTATTTTAAGAGCTCCGGGAAGGGATATTCTGAAGACAAATTAAGGAGATGTTCTTCATTTTACCATAAACATGTACACATTCTATACTATACTCTTAATAAAGCCCAGGGGCTATTAAAGCACCAAGACAGAGAGCTATATTACCACTTTCAGCCAGAAGATGGCAGTGTGCACCTTCATTCAATAGGCCAGAGCAGATGTGGCATTAGAAAGAGATGAATGACTGATTAATTACACAATACAAAACCTTCCTTCAGAGGGGTATGGGGGCCCAGAAGAGGCCTGACCAATGTCACCGTGGGGCATTTAAAACAGTTGGGGCTGTTGCTTCTCTGCAGTTGGGGGATGAGGGCCCAGATAAGGGGTAGGCAGAAGGAAACAGGTACAAACCTAGTGTCCCACCATTGCACCCTAGGCACATACCTCTTCTGCTTACCTCTAGTTTGGGCCCTGGCTCAAACCACTCATTCAAGTAAAGATAGATAGATTGATGGATAGATACCAGGTAGGTTATAACTTACCCAGGTAGGTTAATGACTCCGAGCTGTTATTAAAGAACCAGTCACATCCATTGTTTCTCGTTGGAGAAGGCAGACTCTGAAGGGGTTTGCCCGGCTTGGAGCCACACATGATGGAAATGTTTGTAAGACTTGGCAGGTTCTTGTGTTCCACCATGATATAATTTCCTGGTCCAAAGTTGTCAAAAGTAACTGAATACTAAAAAAAACCAAAAAAACACCCATATAAAAATCCTATGAATTATAGTATTAAAACAATGATACATTGCTATCCCCCTCCAAACCATTATTGGTGGTGATTTTTCTACAAAAAATAGTTACCAGGGGTGACAAGTTACTATGGATGGAAAGGTAAGTGTGAGTTGCGAGGAGGGGGCTGCATCATAGGGCAGTCAAGGGGCAAGGAACGCCTCTGAGCCAAAGACAATCTGGTTTAGAACAGTCACCTGTTTTTAGGTTAACTCCTACTACAGACCACCTATGCAAGGTTTAATTCTTGATACTCCAGGCTTAACTGGATTATACTCATGCTCCTACACAAGATTATGGATTTGTGTCGATCAGCAGAACAATGGGAAGGGAGCAAGATAGCAGCTCCCAGTAGGTATCAGAATAGCACTCAATAGTAAGAAACCCAAGTCAGGCTTGGGACTCCTCCAGTTACATGGGAGTAGGAGAAACAATAGGTTAGCTGAAAGCAGTTCTAATGTGTAGCGCTGGCTGAAAGCTCAGACTCAGGCACACTTTACTGCTGCGCTGCAAGTTGGAGTGATATCCCCCCCCCCCCCCCCCCAGCAGCCGATCAGCAGAACAATGGGAAGGGAGCAAGATAGCAGCTCCCAGTAGGTATCAGAATAGCACTCAATAGTAAGAAATCCAAGTCCGGCTTGGGACTCCTCCAGTTACATGGGAGTAGGAGAAACAATAGGTTAGCTGAAAGCAGTTCTAATGTGTAGCGCTGGCTGAAAGCTCAGACTCAGGCACACTTTACTGCTGCGCTGCAAGTTGGAGTGATATCCCCCCCTCCCCCAGCAGCCGATCAGCAGAACAATGGGAAGGGAGCAAGATAGCAGCTCCCAGTAGGTATCAGAATAGCACTCAATAGTAAGAAATCCAAGTCCGGCTTGGGACTCCTCCAGTTACATGGGAGTAGGAGAAACAATAGGTTAGCTGAAAGCAGTTCTAATGGGTAGCGCTGGCTGAAAGCTCAGACTCAGGCACAAGGCACTGAGATGGCACCTACACACCAATATTACAGCTACAAATACATTTGTTGGTTCACGAATAAAATGAGTGAATTATTTGCTATGTAAACAAATGTAGAAATAAAAAGTACCCCATAAAAACCAAGACAGAATCCCTTTAATGCTGCTTGAGCTCGCAGTCATTTGATATAACTATACTGTACCTTCAAACTTCTTATAACTTCCAATTCGGAAACTTTCCAATCTCTCCGTTCCCCCCGTTATTGCTCAAGTTGTTCTCATGACTTCTCTATATAACAATATCGCTGTTTTCTATCTAGAAAAATCATTTTGTCGTCTTTTGGGAATTTCAATACAAAGTTCAGTTATGAACTTTTGGGCAGCTAATAAACTCAGGGCCATAGGGGTATGTTGCTCTAAATTCTAAACTTCAAGCGCGAGGTCCTCTTGGTTTTTGTTTTTTTTTTTACTGTGTGTTCAAAATATTTTATCTTTCTTGTCTGCGCTCGGATCTATGTTGTCACTTTATGAATCCACGTTCAGCTTCATCTTGGAAAATTAAAATGAAAAGAACTGGAAAATTCAGGATTTAATACAGAAGTTTCATAACTTTGTTTTTGTGACTTTGCGGTGGGCAGCAGCTGTTGGCTGTAATTTGCTGTCACAGCCGAGACCGTCGTCGACTTCAGATGTTGCCATTTGACTGGATATCTTTTGTCTTTACTTTTGATATACGTCTCAAGTTAGAAGTCATGGAACTAAATTTGCTGCAAGACTTTGTCCTCTTTAACTATGTCAACCTCCCTGCTGACATTTTGTATTAATTTAATGGGAAATCTCGTGTCTGGACAACGAGTGTCCTTGACAGCTGTCACAAATGACATTGATGTGATGCTTGAACTCTATGGATGGCACAGTTCAATGTGTCTTTTCAGAAAAATATTAACACACATGTATTGATCCAACTTGTCAGCCACTGTACATTGATTATGTGTGTGTGTCTCCTGTGCCTGCGTGTATGGGGCCCTGCAAATTACCTGCAATAGGGTACATGTGTGTCATCTGAAGTTTATTGTATCTTCTTCCACTTTAAAAAAGTAAAAGGTGATGTAAGAGATAAAACAAAGATGACTTCATACTGGGGCAACAACCCCGAAGCACAGGGAACAGTAAATGGAAAAAGGGAAAGAGTGTTGGAAAGCTCAATGATGCACTACATATGTAATTCTTCCTCAGGGTCTGCAGTAGCAGTAGGGTTAATAATAGCCTCTGGGAAGGGACTGGGGCTGTGGGATAGCAGGTATAGTAGGGAGAGATGGTGCCTATAGTAGCAGTGGGGGGATAATAGCCTCTGGGAAGGGACTGGGGCTGTGGGATAGCAGGTATAGTAGGGAGAGATGGTGCCTATAGTAGCAGTGGGGGGATAATAGCCTCTGGGAAGGGACTGGGGCTGTGGGATAGCAGGTATAGTAGGGAGAGATGGTGCCTATAGTAGCAGTGGGGGGGGATAATAGCCTCTGGGAAGGGACTGGGGCTGTGGGATAGCAGGTATAGTAGGGAGAGATGGTGCCTATAGTAGCAGTGGGATAATAGCCTCTGGGAAGGGACTGGGGCTGTGGGATAGCAGGTATAGTAGAGAGAGATGGTGCCTATAGTAGCAGTGGGGGGATAATAGCCTCTGGGAAGGGACTGGGGCTGTGGGATAGCAGGTATAGTAGGGAGAGATGGTGCCTATAGTAGCAGTGGGGGGATAATAGCCTCTGGGAAGGGACTGGGGCTGTGGGATAGCAGGTATAGTAGGGAGAGATGGTGCCTATAGTAGCAGTGGGATAATAGCCTCTGGGAAGGGACTGGGGCTGTGGGATAGCAGGTATAGTAGGGAGAGATGGTGCCTATAGTAGCAGTGGGGGGATAATAGCCTCTGGGAAGGGACTGGGGCTGTGGGATAGCAGGTAGAGTAGGGAGAGATGGTGCCTATAGTAGCAGTGGGGGGTAATAGCCTCTGGGAAGGGACTGGAGCTGTGGGAATAGCAGGTATAGAAGGGAGAGATGGTGCCTATAGTAGCAGTGGGGGGATAATAGCCTCTGGGAAGGGACTGGGGCTGTGGGATAGCAGGTATAGTAGGGAGAGATGGTGCCTATAGTAGCAGTGGGGGGATAATAGCCTCTGGGAAGGGACTGGGGCTGTGGGATAGCAGGTATAGTAGGGAGAGATGGTGCCTATAGTAGCAGTGGGGGATAATAGCCTCTGGGAAGGGACTGGGGCTGTGGGATAGCAGGTATAGTAGGGAGAGATGGTGCCTATTGTAGCAGTGGGGGGATAATAGCCTCTGGGAAGGGACTGGGGCTGTGGGATAGCAGGTATAGTAGGGAGAGATGGTGCCTATAGTAGCAGTGGGGGGGATAATAGCCTCTGGGAAGGGACTGGGGCTGTGGGATAGCAGGTATAGTAGGGAGAGATGGTGCCTATAGTAGCAGTGGGGGGATAATAGCCTCTGGGAAGGGACTGGGGCTGTGGGATAGCAGGTATAGTAGGGAGAGATGGTGTCTATAGTAGCAGTGGGGGGATAATAGCCTCTGGGAAGGGACTGGGGCTGTGGGATAGCAGGTATAGTAGGGAGAGATGGTGCCTATAGTAGCAGTGGGGGGGATAATAGCCTCTGGGAAGGGACTGGGGCTGTGGGATAGCAGGTATAGAAGGGAGAGATGGTGCCTATAGTAGCAGTGAGATAATAGCCTCTGGGAAGGGACTGGGGCTGTGGGATAGCAGGTATAGTAGGGAGAGATGGTGCCTATAGTAGCAGTGGGGGGATAATAGCCTCTGGGAAGGGACTGGGGCTGTGGGATAGCAGGTATAGTAGGGAGAGATGGTGCCTATAGTAGCAGTGGGGGGATAATAGCCTCTGGGAAGGGACTGGGGCTGTGGGATAGCAGGTATAGTAGGGAGAGATGGTGCCTATAGTAGCAGTGGGGGATAATAGCCTCTGGGAAGGGACTGGGGCTGTGGGATAGCAGGTATAGTAGGGAGAGATGGTGCCTATTGTAGCAGTGGGGGGATAATAGCCTCTGGGAAGGGACTGGGGCTGTGGGATAGCAGGTATAGTAGGGAGAGATGGTGCCTATAGTAACAGTGGGGGGATAATAGCCTCTGGGAAGGGGCTGGGGCTGTGGGATAGCAGGTATAGAAGGGAGAGATGGTGCCTATAGTAGCAGTGAGATAATAGCCTCTGGGAAGGGACTGGGGCTGTGGGATAGCAGGTATAGTAGGGAGAGATGGTGCCTATAGTAGCAGTGGGGGGATAATAGCCTCTGGGAAGGGACTGGGGCTGTGGGATAGCAGGTATAGTAGGGAGAGATGGTGCCTATAGTAGCAGTGGGGGGATAATAGCCTCTGGGAAGGGACTGGGGCTGTGGGATAGCAGGTATAGTAGGGAGAGATGGTGCCTATAGTAGCAGTGGGGGATAATAGCCTCTGGGAAGGGACTGGGGCTGTGGGATAGCAGGTATAGTAGGGAGAGATGGTGCCTATTGTAGCAGTGGGGGGATAATAGCCTCTGGGAAGGGACTGGGGCTGTGGGATAGCAGGTATAGTAGGGAGAGATGGTGCCTATAGTAACAGTGGGGGGATAATAGCCTCTGGGAAGGGACTGGGGCTGTGGGATAGCAGGTATAGTAGGGAGAGATGGTGCCTATAGTAGCAGTGGGGGGGATAATAGCCTCTGGGAAGGGACTGGGGCTGTGGGATAGCAGGTATAGTAGGGAGAGATGGTGCCTATAGTAGCAGTGGGGGGGGATAATAGCCTCTGGGAAGGGACTGGGGCTGTGGGATAGCAGGTATAGTAGGGAGAGATGGTGCCTATAGTAGCAGTGGGGGGATAATAGCCTCTGGGAAGGGACTGGGGCTGTGGGATAGCAGGTATAGTAGGGAGAGATGGTGCCTATTGTAGCAGTGGGGGGATAATAGCCTCTGGGAAGGGACTGGGGCTGTGGGATAGCAGGTATAGTAGGGAGAGATGGTGCCTATAGTAGCAGTGGGGGGATAATAGCCTCTGGGAAGGGACTGGGGCTGTGGGATAGCAGGTATAGTAGGGAGAGATGGTGCCTATAGTAGCAGTGGGGGGATAATAGCCTCTGGGAAGGGACTGGGACTGTGGGATAGCAGGTATAGTAGGGAGAGATGGTGCCTATAGTAGCAGTGGGGGGATAATAGCCTCTGGGAAGGGACTGGGGCTGTGGGATAGCAGGTATAGTAGGGAGAGATGGTGCCTATAGTAGCAGTGGGGGGATAATAGCCTCTGGGAAGGGACTGGGGCTGTGGGATAGCAGGTATAGTAGGGAGAGATGGTGCCTATAGTAGCAGTGGGGGGATAATAGCCTCTGGGAAGGGACTGGGGCTGTGGGATAGCAGGTATAGTTGGGAGAGATGGTGCCTATAATAATAATTAATATTTAATACTAAGAGAAGGGCAGACAGCAGTTTCTACATCTTCCTTCACAGACACAAGCAAGCTACTGTACAAAGACCAAGACAACACCTTATACAGGTATGGGACCTGTTATCCAGAATGCTCGGGACTGGGGGTTTTCTAGATAAAGGATTTTTCCATAATCAGAATCTCCATGCTTTATGTCTAATAAAATATACTTTAAACCTTAATAAACCCAGTAGAATTGATTTGTCTTCTATAAGGATTTATGATATCTTAGTTGGGATCAATTACAATGTACTGTTTAATTATTTGATTAAAATGGAGTCTATGGGAGACAGCCTTCCTGTAATTTAGAGCTGTCTGGATAACGGGTGTGGTTTTCACATTACTTACATCCAGACCAACATGACCATCAGATGTGTTGAATAAAATAGTGTAGGTCTCCTTATCCACCAGTAGAGCCATCCAGCCGTACAGGTTTGATAATGTATCTGGTACATAATTAAGGTTGGTCATCTTTTTCATCCTATCAGAGACCCCGACATTATAAGGAACTTCAGGGGCGGTTTTTCTAAGAGAGACAAAAATAAAAATGTCAGAATTGGAATGTATTTTATTTCTTTGTCAAATGAATCCCTTCCTGCTAATTTTGCTTTACTGTTAGAATATGTGTTAAATACTCAGCTGATCCCTCACTTACGTATTGGGGTAAAGGTACTTACTCTAGTTCCTACTCTAGTGTCACCTGATGAACTGATCCGACACTGTCCCTACTGGAGCACAGGACTGCTTATACAGGTTGCCCTAGAACTGCTTATACTAGTTACTAGAGCAAGCTATAACAGATGCAATAATATGATTACACAGAAGCTCCATAGATGGGGTCCCTTCCCCCAAATTCTCCTAGGGTGTTCTCTAAACCTTAAGGTCCTGGATTCACCCTCAGGCCTCTCATATCAGGCTGCAACTAAAGCTTTCTATCCCAGGCTCCTACTGAGGCCTTCTCTCCCAGGCTCCTACTGAGGCCTTCTATCCCAGGCTCCTACTGAGGCCTTCTCTCCCAGGCTCCTACTGAGGCCTTCTATCTCAGGCTCCTACTGAGGCCTTCTATCTCAGGCTCCTACTGAGGCCTTCTATCTCAGGCACCTACTGAGGCCTTCTCTCCCAGGCTCCTACTGAGGCCTTCTATCTCATGCTCCTACTGAGGCCTTTTATCCCAGGTTCCAACAAAAGCCTTCTATCTCAGGCTCCTCTTGAGGTCTTCTATCTAAGGCTCCAACTGAGGCCTCCTATCTCAGGCTCCAACTGAGGCCTCCTATTTCAGGCTGCAACTGAGGCCTTCTTTCTCAGGCTCCAACTGAGGCCTTCTATCTCAGGCTCCAACTGAGGCCTTCTATCTCAGGCTCCAACTGAGGCCTCCTATCTCAGGCTCCTACTGAGGCCTTCTATCTTAGGCTCCAACTGAGGCCTTCTATCTCAGGCTCCAACTGAGGCCTATCTCAGGCTCCAACTGAGGCCTTCTATCTCAGGCTCCAACTGCGGCCTTCTATCTCAGGCTCCAACTGAGGACTCTTATCTCAGGCTCCAACAAAGGCCTTCTATCTTAGGCGCCTACTGAGCCCTTCTAACTCATGCTCCAACTGAGGCCTTCTATCTCATGCTCCTACTGAGGCCTTCTGTCTCATGCTTCTACTGAAGCCTTCTCTCCCAGGCTCCTACTGAGGCCTCCTATCTCAGGCTCCAACTAAGGCCTTCTATCCCAGGCTCCAACTAAGGCCTTCTATCCCAGGCTCCTACTGAGGCCTTCTATCCCAGGCTCCTACTGAGGCCTTCTATCTCATGCTCCTACTGAGGCCTTCTATCTCAGGCTTCTTTAGAAAAAGAAGCATCAGAACAGGTACCGGCACTTTCAGTTGGATCCAATCAAAGCACAGAATCCCACACCCCAGTACAACTGCAAGAACTGCTTAATCCCAGATCCCCTTGTTATTAAACTTAGCGAATGCAAAACTCATTTGTATAGCTCTACGATTTACACATGAGCTTGATCGTCCTCGACAGAGAGAAAGCACCCGCGCAATTTGTACAGCAGTTCCAATTTAATTAACCGAACTCCGCTGCCTGGAAATATAACTAAGAATTTATCATTCACACAGAGCGGCGGGAAAGTCTCAGTACTGTAAACAGTCTCTTTAGAGCCCCACGCATTATGTTGCTCGGAAAAAAAAAAAAAAAAAGAACTAGTATAAACTAGGCGTGCAAGCTTTATAGGCATTTAATTCACTCGTCGAGACATTCTGAATTTCCCGACTATCATAGTTAAGTGCCACTGAGTCGTAAACAGTTATATCATTATCTCATTACCAACAGGGAGAAAATATGGCTGGAAAATAATATTTTTAGTGCAGAATATATCTTAATTATCCCTGTTGGTGTTTGCCTTTATTATTCATTGTCATGTACTGAAGTGTTAAAGGTAAATAACTGTGCGGGTAATTCTCTGTGATTTGTTAATGGGAAATGGAGTCTAAACTATATACTGTTCCAGATTGCGCCGACTAGCATTGACTTGCATACATTCTAACTGGGCCGCATTATTATTTCAGATCCGGCAGCCCCACAGCTTCATAAACATCAAGTTTCATTTTCACATTGTCCTTTAATTGATACTGACACGTTGCTATAATTCTAAGGAAAGTGGCGCTGTCACTAAAGTCACGCGATTAGTTATTTTAAATTGCCCAATAGGCCGTCCCTAGGCCGCTCACCCATACGCAGTAACCCCTGCCATTTAGCAACACAGGTTAAAGGAAAACTATACACCGGACAATGTAAATATATAATATAAAACAGCTCATGTGTTTTTTAGTAGTATGTGCCATTGGGTAATCCTAAATAGAAACTGCCATTTTAAGTACTAAGGGCCGCCCCCTTTTGCTTGAATTGCACCCGTCTGCTTCCAGGGAAGGAAGATTTCTACCTCATCTTCCATTAACAGAAGTAGCAATAGAAATATACAGGTAAAATGTCCCTGGTATCTTATTGTTCCCCTGATATTGCGTGGGGCAGCAGCATATTACCGACATATTAGGTCCTTCATCCTCCCATGAATGGCGCCACGTTGGAGCAGGCTCGGCTTTGCTTCTTTATTAACGGGTCAGTTTGAGTAAAACGGGGCACAATCAGAAGCATTATCAAAACCATACATGTTTGAAAAAGGTAAATACAGGTATAGGACCCATTATCCAGAATGCTCGGGACCAAGGATATTCCGGATAAGAGATGTTTACGTAATTTGGATCTCCATACCTTAAGTCTACTAAAAAATCAATAAAACATTAATTAGACCCCATAGGATTGTTTTCCATCCAAAAAGGATTAATTATATCTTAGTTGGGATCAAGTACAGGTACTGTTTTATTATTACAGAGAAAAGGGAATCATTTAACCATTAAATAAACCCAATAGGGCTGTTCTGCCCCCAATAAGGGGTAATTATATCTTAGTTGGGATCAAGTACAGGTACTGTTTTATTATTACAAAGAAAAGGGAATCATTTAACCATGAAATAAACCCAATAGGGCTGTTCTGCCCCCAATAAGGGGTAATTATATCTTAGTTGGGATCAAGTACAGGTACTGTTTTATTATTACAGAGAAAAGGGAATCATTTAACCATTAAATAAACCCAATAGGGCTGTTCTGCCCCCAATAAGGGGTAATTATATCTTAGTTGGGATCAAGTACAGGTACTGTTTTATTATTACAGAGAAAAGGGAATCATTTAACCATTAAATAAACCCAATAGGGCTGTTCTGCCCCCAATAAGGGGTAATTATATCTTAGTTGGGATCAAGTACAGGTACTGTTTTATTATTACAAAGAAAAGGGAATCATTTAACCATGAAATAAACCCAATAGGGCTGTTCTGCCCCCAATAAGGGGTAATTATATCTTAGTTGGGATCAAGTACAGGTACTGTTTTATTATTACAGAGAAAAGGGAATCATTTAACCATTAAATAAACCCAATAGGGCTGTTCTGCCCCCAATAAGGGGTAATTATATCTTAGTTGGGATCAAGTACAGGTACTGTTTTATTATTACAGAGAAAAGGGAATCATTTAACCATTAAATAAACCCAATAGGACTGTTCTGCCCCCAATAAGGGGTAATTATATCTTAGTTGGGATCAAGTACAGGTACTGTTTTATTATTACAGAGAAAAGGGAATCATTTAACCATGAAATAAACCCAATAGGGCTGTTCTGCCCCCAATAAGGGGTAATTATATCTTAGTTGGGATCAAGTACAGGTACTGTTTTATTACTACAGAGAAAAAGGAAATCAGTTTTAAAATTCTATATTATTTGATTAAAATGGAGTCTATGGGAGATGGGCTTTCCGTAATTTGGATCTTTCTGGATAACGGGTTTCCGGATAAGGGATCTGATACCTGTATTAGATAAATAGGCAAAGATTGACAATTGGTGAAACTGGGTACCTTTGTCCACGTCTTGAACTATACATATAGGCCATTATACCCTATACCTGTACATGCATTCTCTCTATATTGTATAATGCCTACTTTAGGGGGGTATCAGCCTTTTCTGTCACAATGGCACTTTTTGCTTTAAGAAAATGTCCTTTTGGTGTTACAGCTGCTTGAATTCCTGACCTTTGGCCCCTTCAGCAGGGGGTAGGGGGGATTTGGGCTGCATGATGGCTGTCTACACGGACAGCTAATAGTACTGGGGTTAAAGGCTGGAGCAGCTGTGTCCCTCCCCCTGGCAATAGAAGGGCGACAATAATAAAAGTAGACCTTTAATACAAATACATATATTGGCTTGGTTAGCCTTTAATAATCACCTATTTTAACTTGCTGTACCAGTTCCCCAGCTCCCCTCTCTGTAATGATAATGAAGTGAAGGGACAAAAGATAGTTGTAATCTGAAGGCACAGTGGGAGCCGGGATGGATCATTAGCCGCAGAACTTCATTAGCACCGAGCTCAGCTGCGGGTTGTTGCTCTTGTTGTTGTTTTTGTTTTTTTAACTTTTACTTACTTTACTGCTACAAATCCCTACACATCTGTACTGAAACCGTTATCCATCATTTCTAAAGGATCATAGAGTTAAAGAAAGGAGACGCGGGTATTTCCTCCCAAATGCAAATAGTCATAGGCAGCATTGGGTATTATGGGTGACAAGCAGGGGGGTATTCATGATAAGGCACCGGAGGGCCCGTGCCTAGGGCGGCAGGTTTCGGGGGGCGGGCCTCGGGTGCCTGTATTTTCTTTTTTTCTTTATATATCTTTTTTTATTTATTAAAAAATATAGATATGCCCCCAGCCTTTGCCATAAAAAATCCAGTGACAGAGCTGGGGGGGAAGTGAGGGAGTAGGGGCGTATTTAGGTTGGGTGCCTAGGGCAGCATTGGACCTGAATACACGCCAGGTGACAAGAGACAAAGAGACCTCACTTTGTGCATTGATAGGCATTGGCCGGAGGGGTTTAAAGGTTACTACCAATGAACTCTGGAGTGCAGTAAAGTCTGGGTCAGGATCGGACTGGGGGTGCAGGGCCCACCGGGGCTACATCCCTAGGGGCCCCGCAACCCCCAAGTTACCTCCGCCAGACGTGTCCCCTGCAGTGGACCCCGCAGCGCACCCCTAACCCTTCCCCGCTCAAAGTTCTCCCCTGAACGCGCATATGTGAAACGCATCAGGGAGGACATTGGCGGCCAAAGGAAGCGGCAACAGGGTCGGGTTTGGGTCGCTGGGGTCCACCGGGTATTTTCCCTGTGTCCCAGTGGCCCAGTCCAATCCCATCTGGGGTTGTGTTCCAGGGTTTGGGCTAGGACTATGGTTTGTAGCCTTAAAGGGGTTAATTCACCTTTGAATTAACTTTTAGTATAATGTAGAGAGAAATATTCTGAGACAATTTGCAATTGGTCTTGATATTTTTTATTATTTACAGTTTTTCAATTATTTAGCTTTTTGTTCAGCAGCTGTTCAGTTTGGAATTTTGGCAGCTAACTGGTTGCTAGGGTCCAATTTAACCTACCAACCATGCAGTAGTTTTAAAATATAGGCAGGGATATAAATAGAGGAGGCCTTAAGGGGTGGTTCACAATTGTGGATTTGGCAAGGTCAATATTTCCTAAACCCTTCATTTTGCTAATGTATGGACCCCTGATGTATACCGTAATTCTACTGATTTACAAGGTACTGTTTTATTATAACAGAGAAAAAGGAAATCAGTTTAAAAAAAAAAAACATAATTCAGAGCTTTCTGGATAATGGGTTTCTGGATAAAAGATATCATACCTGTATTATTATAAGTATTAGTAACATTTATTTATAAAGCGCCAACATATCCCGCAGCGCTGTACAATAAGTGGGTTTCATACATTGGGCATACAGAGTAACATATAAAGCAATCAGTAACCGATACAAGAGGGGAAGAGAGCCCTGCCCAAAAGAGCTTACACTCTACAAGGAGTAACATATAAAGCAATCAGTAACCGATACAAGAGGGGAAGGGAGCCCTGCCCAAAAGAGCTTACACTCTACAAGGAGTAACATATAAAGCAACCAATAACCGATACAGGAGGGGAAGGGAGCCCTGCCCAAAAGAGCTTACACTCTACAAGGAGTAACATATAAAGCAACCAATAACCGATACAAGAGGTGAAGGGAGCCCTGCCCAAAAGAGCTTACACTCTACAAGGAGTAACATATAAAGCAACCAATAACCGATACAAGAGGTGAAGGGAGCCCTGCCCAAAAGAGCTTACACTCTACAAGGAGTAACATATAAAGCAACCAATAACCGATACAAGAGGTGAAGAGAGCCCTGCCCAAAAAAACTTACAATACAATCTACATACCTGTACTTATATTTGGCATTACATGCAGCTAAAGGGGCAGAGATGGGCACAGACACTATGCCAATATACAGTAACTAAAATAGCACGCCAGCCGGAGGGCTTTAATTTGCTCAGCTCTGCCCACCCTGAATCCTGGTGTGAGAAACTGCGCAATATCCCTTATTTCTCCCAATTACAAAGATAAAATATCATCGCTCTGTCTTGGCCGAGACACATAAAAGCATTTGTTTAAACTAAATGGATTATTTAAACAACACTGGGGGGGCTCTGCAAGATTTTTATTGCTTTCTCTGGCCAACAGCACTTTATAGGCCGGCTAGGTGGGTTTTACAAGGTGACTGATCTGGAAGCTGGGCCTCCCGGTTCACAGGTTTCTTGTTTTATTGCCTGTAAATATGGGGACTTTGAAGTGTCAGCGAGTTTGTGTAACACAGAGCAGCAATGTGCTTTGTGCGTTGGCTCAGTACTTACAGACCAATGGACATGCGGTGGAACACCACCTCGCTCCCACAAACACTGGCGGGAACATCACCGGTGCTGGTTCGGTTACACGAGTCGGGAAGAATTTCAGAGGTGGCCAATAGATGACTCTTTCTAAACCCAGTGAGGGATCCATCAACATCTTCAATTATAGCGGAATGTGGGAAGGGGAAGGTGGGTTGAGTGGAGGAGTTTAAGTACTTCAACTGATGGGTTTTGATGGTAAAGCCACCTAAATACAATGATAATAAGCATTATAATATAAACAGCAATGGGAAACATCACAACGTATCTCTACAAGGACCTTCAAGATTCCCAACTTTAGTCTTCCTTTGGGTTATCAGGGTATTTAAAGGGAAACTATACCCCCAGAATGAATACGTAACCAGTGACAGTTTATATTATATTAAGTGTATTAAAGAACCTCCCCAAACTGGAATATATATATCAGTAAATATTGCCCTTTTACATCCTTTCCCTTGAGCCGCCATTTAGTGATGGGCTGTGTGCTCCCTCAGAGATCAGCTGACAGGAAGTGATGAAGCTCTAACTGTAACAGGAAGTAGTGTGAGAGCAAAAGGCAGAACTCTGCCCATTCATTGGCTGATGGGGCCTAGCATGTATGTGTGCCTTGGCTTGTTTGTGTGCACTGTGACTCCTATGATCCCAGGGGGCGGCCCTTAGTACTTAAAATGGCAGTTTCCTATTTAGGATTACCCAATGGCACATACTGCTAAACAAGTATATTTATATGAAAATGGTTTATTTAGATGAAGCCGGGTTTTACATATGAGCAGTTTATGCAATATATTTTTAAAGAGACCTACATTGTTTGGGGGTTCCTCTGAATCTAAACTTGGCATAGACATCATTGGTACATTGTGGAACACCACCATCTCTCTGAGATTGCTCAGAAAACTAGGTTTAGGGAATCAGCTGAAGATTATGGGAGTTTTAGTTGTACAGACGTTTGAGGGTACATAATGAGCAACCGCGCAGAAAGTATTATATACAGTATGAACATATGTGAATCAAACCAACCTTGTCCTTTAAAACACCCTGAACAGGTCCGGATAGGGCTGCACTTGGGTAGATTGAAGTTCATGAAGGCTGTGTTCGAAATAGAGGCCTGAAACCTTCTGGGAGTTTGTATTCCTGCTGCCATGCAATGCTCGTCCTGATTGGAGAAGAAATAGCGTTGCCATTTTTACTCATTCTAGAAGTCGGTTACGTTGTACAGGTATGGGATCCGTTATCCTGAAACCCGTTATCCAGAAAGTTCTAAATTATGGAAAGGCCATCTCCCATAGACTCCGTTATAACCAAGTAAAGATAATTAAAAAATGATTCCCTTTTCTCTGTAATAATAAAACAGTACCTGTACTTGATCCCAACTAAGATATAATTACCCCTTATTGGGGCAGAACAGCCCTATTGGGTTTATTTCATGGTTAAATGATTCCCTTTTCTCTGTAATAATAAAACAGTACCTGTACTTGATCCCAACTAAGATATAATCACCCCTTATTGGGGGCAGAACAGCCCTATTGGGTTTATTTAATGGTTAAATGATTCCCTTTTCTCTGTAATAATAAAACAGTACCTATACTTGATCCCAACTAAGATATAATTACCCCTTATTGGGGCAGAACAGCCCTATTGGGTTTATTTAATGGTTAAATGATTCCCTTTTCTCTGTAATAATAAAACAGTACCTGTACTTGATCCCAACTAAGATATAATTACCCCTTATTGGGGGCAGAACAGCCCTATTGGGTTTATTTAATGGTTAAATGATTCCCTTTTCTCTGTAATAATAAAACAGTACCTGTACTTGATCCCAACTAAGATATAATTACCCCTTATTGGGGCAGAACAGCCCTATTGGGTTTATTTCATGGTTAAATGATTCCCTTTTCTCTGTAATAATAAAACAGTACCTGTACTTGATCCCAACTAAGATATAATTACCCCTTATTGGGGCAGAACAGCCCTATTGGGTTTATTTCATGGTTAAATGATTCCCTTTTCTCTGTAATAATAAAACAGTACCTGTACTTGATCCCAACTAAGATATAATTACCCCTTATTGGGGCAGAACAGCCCTATTGGGTTTATTTCATGGTTAAATGATTCCCTTTTCTCTGTAATAATAAAACAGTACCTGTACTTGATCCCAACTAAGATATAATTACCCCTTATTGGGGCAGAACAGCCCTATTGGGTTTATTTAATGGTTAAATGATCCCCTTTTCTCTGTAATAATAAAACAGTACCTGTACTTGATCCCAACTAAGATATAATTACCCCTTATTGGGGGCAGAACAGCCCTATTGGGTTTATTTAATGGTTAAATGATTCCCTTTTCTCTGTAATAATAAAACAGTACCTGTACTTGATCCCAACTAAGATATAATTACCCCTTATTGGGGGCAGAACAGCCCTATTGGGTTTATTTCATGGTTAAATGATTCCCTTTTCTATGTAATAATAAAACAGTACCTGTACTTGATCCCAACTAAGATATAATTACCCCTTATTGGGGCAGAACAGCCCTATTGGGTTTATTCAATGGTTAAATGATTCCCTTTTCTCTGTAATAATAAAACAGTACCTGTACTTGATCCCAACTAAGATATAATTACCCCTTATTGGGGCAGAACAGCCCTATTGGGTTTATTTAATGGTTAAATGATTCCCTTTTCTCTGTAATAATAAAACAGTACCTGTACTTGATCCCAACTAAGATATAATTACCCCTTATTGGGGGCAGAACAGCCCTATTGGGTTTATTTCATGGTTAAATGATTCCCTTTTCTATGTAATAATAAAACAGTACCTGTACTTGATCCCAACTAAGATATAATTACCCCTTATTGGGGCAGAACAGCCCTATTGGGTTTATTCAATGGTTAAATGATTCCCTTTTCTCTGTAATAATAAAACAGTACCTGTACTTGATCCCAACTAAGATATAATTACCCCTTATTGGGGGCAGAACAATCCTATTGGGTTTAATTACTGTTCAAATAACTTTTTAGTAGACTTAAGGTATGGAGATCCAGATTAATGAAAGACCCCTTATCCAGAAAACCCCAGGTCCTGAGCATTCTGGACAACAGGTCCCATATCTGTAACCCTTTATTGAAATTTAAATCATTTTTGGTTTTAGGAGCTATGAGTGTAGCAAGGGGCAAGTGAATAGGGTTGCCATCTGGCTGATACTGTATACTACCAGCCTAGCCAGTAAAACACCTGCCAAGACCAGGGCTGGTATTACACCCTCAAGATGAGCCCCTGATGAGGTCTGCAGACATCAAAATAGGCTATTTGAACCTGTAAAAAATAATTAATTTGTGAACAGCCTCTGTTATTTGGGGCATTTTGTGGTTAAAATGGAGTGTGTGAGTAGCAGCCGCCAGGGGCTGAAAAGCCTTTTAATGTCTGTCGTGCCAAGGAGCCGCGGTACCTCAGCGAGAGGGAACATCATGGATGTGAATGTCACTGCAATCTAATTGATGCAAACTAGACATCCTTATTAATGGCAACATTACATAAATTAAGATGCAAATCATGGCACGGGGGGATGCTATTATGAGATAACAAAGATAATAACAATTATAATTGTACCCCTGGCAAAACTTGCAGCAACATCCGTCATTTCCCTAAGGTTCCTGACATGCACGATCCGTGTGATTCGGCTCCCGTGAAACAATATTATCCCGCCTAGTAGGGACCTACGGTGAGAAGCAGCTCGGAATCCTGATCAGCTCCGAGGCCCCACGTTATTCTACTGACATCAAAGGGAAAAGGCGCTGGGAAGCCATGCTGACCTTGGGTTGCCGCGTATTCCAGAAATCACATCAGCAGTTATTAATGGGGAAATATATCTAAAAAAGGCTTTTGAAAAAATGGATTTATTTCTGGTTGTAAATAAAGGTAAATTTATTAATTAATTCATGCGAATGCTGCTGTGTTGGAGAGCCTTGCAGTGTTGCCCTGAGCAAGTTACCCGAGAAACCCAGGGTCGGACTGGGCCGCCGGGATACCGGGAAAAATCCCGGTGGGCCACGGCACACACCTTGCCGGCACTCCCTCTGCCCGACTGTTCCTCCCCTGACGTGTTAAATTTATGCGCGCTCAGGGAAGGACGTTGGGTGGGGGACCCTGCAGGGCGAGAGCCCTGGTGGGCCCTGCACCCCCCAGTCTGACCCTGGAGAAACCTATGGGGTTCACAGGGTTCAGTTTCATAAGCAACACTCTCCATTTTCTTGGAAACACCGTTCCTCGTATGGAATAAAAGGCACTAAGTTTGCCCAGGAGCAGTAACCCATAGCAACCAATAAGATTTTGGCTTTTAAACAGGTGTCCAGTAAATTCTACCTGCTGATTGGTTGCTATAGGCTGCTGCTCCTGGGCAAACTTAGTGCCTTTTATTGCATAACCCCATAAGTCTTGATAAGCAGCTATGTTGGGAAATCTGTAGATACTGGCAAATGAACATTGGGTAAGTTTGAGCCTCTGTCGGACTGGGAGAGTCAGGGCCCACCGGAAAACCCGGTCAGAGGACCCACCACTCTGGCCTCACCCCGACCCCCCAGCCAAGGGCCTACCACTCCCCATATGGTTGCTCCACCATGCAGCCTGGCAGTGTGCTCGGGCCGGTGGAGTAAATATGCCCCATAGAGTGTCAAGGGTTTCCGCAGGGATTTCTTATTTAAACCAAAGGCAAAAAAGTGTACTTTAAACCCCTCTTATTTATTGTAAAGCTGACCATACACTGAAAGATCTGCTCATTTTTGCCCACCTTGAAGTACTGATCCAATCATTTGACCCTAGGGCAAAACAATTGGATCACAACTGTGGGATACAGACAGTTGGGGCAAAGACTGCATCAATTTTTAATTTAATTTTTTTTATTTAAACTAGTTTGAGCGATATCTGCCCAATTTTGGGCTAAATATGGGTTGGGTGGGCCCCTCGGAGTGCCCCATACACATGTATAGTACGTGTTGGTACCTTTATTCAATAGCTAAGTCCATATACAAAATAAAACCAGGCAATCTGCATGGGATTTAGAACAAAGGATGATATTTTTTTTTGCAACTGGAGAATCCCCAGATTTTGTATATTTGTGCAAACCTCTCGAGAACTGGAAATAATGAAATATAGTTCTTGCCATCGCGCTGCTGCTTCAGGACACAGCACACAGTGTTATTATTAGCGGAGACAATAAAGGACCTTTGCAGATATTAAACATGCTGAGAAATTGAGACGTGAGCAAGATGGATTCTGGGGGCCCTTCTAGAGCTTAGAGCAATGACGGGCGTCTGTTTCATATGACTGATCTAGTGGGTATTATAGGAGGTGTCAGAGGTGGCGGCGGATGTAGGAAAGAGTGAGCGCTACTGCGTACCTTCCCACTGAGGCGGCCAAGCAGGAAACTGTTAGAAACCTCCGCGTTCCCCAAGCTTTCCAAGATGCTTATTCCAAACTCTTCACAGGAAAAAATTCTGAAGTCTATGAAAGACACATTTCCACATCTAGTGATCTAGAAGAAAAAATTGAAGATTACGGGCTGGTTTTATATAGTGCTGGGCAGCAGACATTGCATACGGGGCTAACAAATACATCTACTTGCCCTCCTTCACTCCTCATACTAGAGTTTTTTAGAAATTTTGGGTTCAGCTCTCCTTTGTGGTCCATTTGTTCATGGCCCCCCTTACTGTTTTGATGTAGATTAAGATTTTGGGATCTATCAATGTTCTAATTCAGGGATCCACAACCTTTTTTTTACTTGTGAGCCACATTCGTATGGGAAAAGTGTTGGGGAGCCACATAAGCATGAAAAAAGTTCTTTGGGGGTGCCAAATAACGGCTGTGATTGGCAATTTGGTAGCCCCATGGGGACTGCTGGCCTCCAGGAGGCTCTGCTTGTCCAAAACTTGTCTCCAAGGCAGAAATTTAGAAATGGTGAGCAACATGTTGCCCCCGAGCCACTGGTTATGGATCACTGTTCTAATTGTTTTGCTCAAGGTTTTACACTTGGACATCTTAGCAGCTTAGAGGTGAGGAGACAAATTGAAGAACCCATTATTAAAGAATTTTTTAGGGTTAGTAAATAGAAGCCTATAGGGACCTTGTAAAGCCCATGAAGACTGACCTAGTAAATGTAAAAAAAGGTACACAAATGTAGGAAGTTATATAGATTTATCTATAGCCATATCAGCAATGTGAACCAAGGAGGACAGGCTTGCATAGGTTTTTTGACAACGAAAACCCAATTTTGTTGTGGAAAAAAAATTAATTTTGTCACAATTTAATGTCAGAAAACCACAACAAATTGGAATGGAAACATACACCATTGAAAACCTGTTGAGATCATGTAGAAGTCAATGGCAGATATTCCTTTTACAACTGGAAGATCTTTCTTTGCTTTGCAGTTGTAGAGGTTTTAAGGGTTTTTTGACGCTGGCTATTGTGCGACAGTATGGAAAAGTTGCACGAATGACTGCCATTCATGGAAATGAGTTTAGTCATGGTTAAAAATAACCACAACAAATCCAAATGTTAATAAATACCCCCCTATAGTGAATCATCTTCAGCCTTGTTTTAGGATAAATGAACTGGTCCTGTTACTTGTGGCTTATATACAGGTGTTTCTATTTGTTTCTTACCTTGTTGGTAGCATGGACTGAAAAAATGAGCCTGAACAGCTCAGTGGATGGGTCACAATTAAGGTGGCCATAGACGCTAAGATCCAATCACTTAGCGAGGTTGCCAAGCGAGTGGATCTTCTCCCGATATTGGATTAATTCGGTTGTTTGGCCCTGGGGCCAAACGATCGAATTAGAACGACGGGTATAGTCGTCCGTCAGTTCGGGGACCGCATCAACAAGCCGATTTGGTTCCCGATTTGACCATAAGTTCCTATACACCTTGCCAAGCGAGCGGATCTTCTCCCGATATCCCCACCTACGGGTGGATATCGGGGGAATTTAGGCTAATTTGATCGTTTGGCCCTGGGGCCAAACAATCGAATTATAATGATGGGCGTAGGCAAAGTCTGGGGACCGCCTCAACGAGCCTATTCGGTCCCCAATCCGACTAGATTTTCTGGCCCATCGGTAGTGCCCATACATGGCCCGATTAGCTTCCGATTCGGTCTAAGGGACCGATATGGGCCGATTCTAGCTGCCGATATCGGTCCCTTAGACCGAATCGTGTATGGCCACGTTAATTTTCAAACCTGCCCAATCGAGATCTGGCCAATTTCAGGACAGATGTAGGTCGGGCAGGCCCGTCGTTATTGCCCCTACACGGGCAGATAAGCTGCCGAATCGGTCTAAGGGACCCATATCGGCAGCTAGAATCGGACTGTGTATGGCCACCTTTACACTTACCCATTTGCAGGCTGATGCTTTTAAAGTATTTGTTTTCTTTATACTTCTAATTACAAGTTATTGAACTTTTTAAAAATTAGATTGTTGCGCTATACAGTGTCGCTTCTCTAGCCCCGACGCCACAAACAGTTAACCAGCTGCGATATTGTCTCTGTAGTTGCTACTAATCTTTCCTAATGCTGTTTTGAACTGTGGCCAATCATTCTTTTGTTTAAACTGCAAGCGTAGCCAGAAATGAGAATTAGAATAATTTAACCAGATTGTTTGCAACACTAAAGCATCTTAATCTTCTCCATTTAGGAGAGATGCCATTTTCCTAATTTCTTTGTGTGATATCCGCAAACAGCTCTTATTCCTTTCTGGTTTTATCTGCCAATTTGCTGCAGACATTTAGAGATTCGCAGTAAAACATTAGCGCTTTGCTAGGCCAATGCCAAGCTGTCACTATAAAAGATGCACTAATTGAGCGGCTTCATTGATGGAGAAGACTGAGCTCAACGTACCTGGGCTCCTCCTCGGCTCCTCCAGGTGTGGAACCCCTGAAACACTGCAGGGTCTTTACCTGAAGGTTTGTATTCTGGGTGCAACCATAGGCCGAACCTAGAGGGAAAAACATATTATATTAGAGCAGATTTCTAAATGGTAATGATGGTTACAGTCGGGAAAATATGAAGGTTTCAGACTGAAGAATCTTTCCCATTAGTGGAAGGGTTCATATGCTGAGGGCTTCCCATAACAGTCAGTTGAACTGAAGAAGCTGCTCGGAGGAGTAGTGAAATGTCTTCAATGATTACTTAATTTACTTTATTTAGATTTACTTATACTAGATATACCATGACCATACCATGAGTCAATCTTTTCCATTGTCATTTCTTCATCAGTTCAAGAGGGACTTCATCATTTCAATGACTCATTAAAACCATTGTCAAGAGTAACTCATCAACACCAATTTTTTCTTAATTTTTTCCTTTTTTTTCACCCCGTCCCTTTTCGCTCCTTCATCTTGCCCAGTGCCTTTATGCCCAATAACCCTGGATGAAATGGGGGATTAGCAAAATACATTTTCCACCACTATTTTCCATAAAAACGATCAACGTACCAGAGCCCCCCCCCCCCCTTTAGATTAGAGGAATGGAGCTTCCATTTGAAGCAGCATAGGGGGTTCCTCACGGTGAGGGCAGTGAGGTTGGGGAATGCCCTGCCGGGGGGTGTTGGGTAGGGGGTTCCTCAGGGTGAGGGCAGTGAGGTTGGGGAATGCCCTGCCGGGGGATGTTGGGTAGGGGGTTCCTCAGGGTGAGGGCAGTGAGGTTGGGGAATGCCCTGCCGGGGGATGTTGGGTAGGGGGTTACTCAGGGTGACGGCAGTGAGGTTGGGGAATGCCCTGCCGGGGGATGTTGGGTAGGGGGTTCCTCAGGGTGAGGGCAGTGAGGTTGGGGAATGCCCTGCCGGGGGATGTTGGGTAGGGGGTTCCTCACGGTGAGGGCAGTGAGGGGGTTGGGGAATGCCCTTCCTAGTGATGGGGTAATGGCAGATTCTGTTAGTGCCTATAAGAGGGGCCTGGATGAGTTCTACAACAAGCACAGTACCCAAGGCTATTGTGATACTAATACCTACAGTTAGTATTAGTGTTTGTGTATATAGTTTATGTATGTGAGTGTATAGATTGGTAAATATAGGTTGTGGGTGCTGGTTGTGATGGACCCTTTTCAACCCTATGTTACTATGTAAGTTATTGACAGACCAGATTTTTCTGCCATTCCAAAATAAGGGAGGTGAGGCAGCTCTATAGGTTTAAAGAAGGCCTGTCACCTTAGGAAATCATTCCAAATTGGTTTGTATTGTGTTTGTCAAACAGAATAAACTTTACTTACACTATATAAATTATTTCAATCTTGTTTCCTTCGGTCTTAGAATTCACAATCAAATTAAACAGAGAGTTGCCATTTTGTGGACACTGTTATTAAAACAAGCTTTGTATCACCCCAAAATCTTGTTTATGTGCCAGAATGGGGGACCCGATGCCCATGTCCTTGCCCTGTCTTGATGCCTAAGGCATAGGGGTGGGACAGTAAATATATGAGTGACAGCTGGGATATTTAAATGCCTTTATAATGGGTATAGATGTGTTGATAAAAAAAAAAGGATTTGGGTTTCATGTTTAATGGAAAATGTCATTATTCAGCTTTTTTTTTTTTTTTCATTATGCTGGCTGTAGTGCATGTTGGTTTGCAAGCCACACTTAAATAAGCCTTGCTGAAGGTTATAAAATGTATAACAATTGATCATTACTGTAGTGTTGAATCCAAGGCCAGTTTAATTTCAGCACCACTAGGACATCCTTTGTACGCCTGCTATCCCCACTTGTACCCAATCTCCTTAGTTCTTATAAGAACTCAGGGCACTGGGGACTTTCGGCCCAATTAAAAAACGTATCTCATGGCTAATCACGTGGAAACTCCGTTGAAGTCTACAAGAGAGTCTGGAATTGAATTAGGAGGCCTTTGAGGCCTTCCCACAAATCTAAACCTGGTTGAATTTGACCTTGAGAAATGTATATAGAATTATGGGTCTTCCATAACAAGACTTGCGTTGCTCCAAATCACTGCTAAGGAGATGGAAGATTCCATTGGCTCACCTGAGACATGACACTGCCGTGTTTTCCAGGAAGGACTGAAGCCGAGCTTGGGATGGTCCAACAGGGAAAAGGTGGTACAAGAAGCCATATCCTGCTGCATATGCTGTGTTCCCCTTTACAGAAGCAAGGAAGACATTTTATAATTACAGTTGATGTTGATACAGGTATCAGACCCCTTATCCGGAAACCCATTATCCAGAAAGTTCCAAATTACGGAATGGCCATCTCCCATAGACTCCATTTTAATCAAATAATTCACTTTTTTTAAAAATGATTTCCCTTTTCTCTGTAATAATAAAACAGTACCTGTACTTGATCCCAACTAAGGTATAATTACCCCTTATTGGGGCAGAACAGCCCTATTGGGTTTATTTAATGGTTAAATGATTCCCTTTTCTCTGTAATAATAAAACAGTACCTGTACTTGATCCCAACTAAGATATAATTACCCCTTATTGGGGGCAGAACAGCCCTATTGGGTTTATTTCATGGTTAAATGATTCCCTTTTCTCTGTAATAATAAAACAGTACCTGTACTTGATCCCAACTAAGATATAATTACCCCTTATTGGGGGCAGAACAGCCCTATTGGGTTTATTTCATGGTTAAATGATTCCCTTTTCTCTGTAATAATAAAACAGTACCTGTACTTGATCCCAACTAAGATATAATTACCCCTTATTGGGGCAGAACAGCCCTATTGGGTTTATTTAATGGTTAAATGATTCCCTTTTCTCAAACCAAAATATAATTAATCCTTATTGGAGCCAAAACAATCCTATTGGGTTTAATTACTGTTTAAATAATTTTATTAGCAGACTTAAGGTAGGAGATCCGAATTACGGAAAGATCCCTTATCTGGAAAACCCCAGGTCCCGAGCATTCTGGATAATGGGTCCCATACCTGTATTATTCTATCCTCCATGTATTGCCAGTTTATTGGCAGGCAGATCTAGAACACCCTTATAAAACTGACCTTGCAACCCAATCTTTTCATTATTACTCTAAACGGTGTTAGACTTTTTCAGTTCAAACCCACCAAACTTTGGTCAGGGCCCCCCGCAACTAATAACAGGGCTGTAGATCTACCAAAACATTGGTGTATCAGTCATTCAGCTTCAATCCCAAATTTAGGGGCAATTCTGCCCTTCAAACCAACCTGAGATGGGCTTCTCTATGGCATCTTCACTCACTTCTACAGAAAGGAGAAGGGGCTCAATCGCTAGTGCCACAATTGTGCTCTCTGCACTATAACAGATTAGTTTTCGATTTTAAAAATAGAATTCCGGCAGTTACTGACTTACTGACTGCAATTATCTTTCTTGGAAGGCAGTTCAGTAGAATAAGTAAGAATAGATTATTTCCACCCAGACACCCATGTTTCTCTAGAAGTAGCCCAATGATAATGGGAACACTGCTACAGACCCCACCATATTATCCAAATTAGAATCTATATAAGAATGGAAGATACATGATGACGCAGAATGTTTAACCTCTTAAAGGGGAACTCTGGCTTCTGAACCAAAATTTGTTAAAGAGCCCAACACAAGACAGAAACCCATAATATACTCTGTTCGTGTAAAAGTATTAAACAACAAATATATGCCGAAATCCAGCTACAAAACAGTTCTTCTCTTTCTGCATCATTGGAAATCCTGGCAGGGGAGGAGGGACTAAAACACTGCTGTAACAAATTGGAACAACTTCCCCACAGCTTACAGACAGCATGCAGGAACTACATAACCCACAATGCATTGTGTTCCTTTCCTTATTGACATCACATGTGCAGCAGGGAATTGTGGGATTGGGAGGAGGCAGGCTGAGGACAGGCTACTACTGCTTATTTGAGTCACAAAGTAGCCAGTTAGATCAGCAGGAGAACAGGGGGCGGGGCTTAGGGAACTGTTCCAAACCAGATTATTACACATATAATGCAAAGTTGCTTGAAATTGTGTTTACTTTCCAAAAAGCCAAAGTTGTGTTTAGGTTCTCCTTTACTGTAATTATATTATTACCTGCCTAGTAGAGTTGGATATCAAGTGGACACTATTTGAAGCAGTTCTTGATGAGCACTGGCACCGGGGATAAGATGTACTTAATATGCAGTTTTAGCAGTCAGTATTTGAGTGGCTAATAATTACGTTTCAGCCCACTTTAGTTAAAGAATGACAGTCGGCCGGCCTGGAGTTTATCCAGGTGATTGACAACATGCCCCTTGGATAACAGATACGAGCACGTTCCCCCAAAATGCTATGCAGACTGAATCTATAATCGTCCAACTTTGTGATTTCCACGGTGTATTTGCCTATCAGTTCTCCTGCTTTAGGGCAGCGGCGCACTCCAGAATTACCTAATGCCATTTTCCAAATTGCACTTCTGCCGGAGCAATGGACTTTTGTGACATCATTATATCTGCACATTGATGGAAGCTCACACCTTCATATTGATAGAAGTTTAGGCGAGCAGAGAATTTGTGTAGAAATCAATTTGCTTCCGAAGCCATGGCATAATGGGAGCTTTATGAAAGTTGAATTTTAGGTGAAAATGACCAATCTATAAATGCCTGGGGATACCTCCGTCTGAGCATCGCACCTCAACTAGAAAAACTTTAGCAGCGCAGAGTTCTGACAAAGAGAAAGAAATATGTGCTACCCTGGCTGCAGTTCTACTGGATAAAGATCACTGGATAGAATTGTAGTCGTATCAGTTGCGTCCATACAACTTTTGTTACTTTGATGTGACTACCGACTACATGCACACCTTTATTTAACAATAAATTCAGCTGCCAATATCGGTCCTTTAGACCAATTCGACAGGCCTCCCCAGCCGATATCTGGCCTGAAATAGGCCAGACCTTGATCGGGCAGGTTTGACTTTTCCATCAGATCGGGCACCGCATCAGCTCATTGATGCGGTCCCCGATCCAACAGCGCCTATGCCCGCCGCTTTAATTAGATTTTTTGGCCCTAGGGCTATTATTTTGTCGCCCGTGGCTATTATTTCGTCGCCCATGGCTATTCTTTTTTGACGCCGGTGACAATTTTTGGACGTGCGGCAAATTTTTTCATTTGTTTCGCAAAACAATCCGCCAATGGCGAAACGTGGAAATTCACCGCGAATCCATGCCTGCCGAAACATTTCGCCCATCACTAGTTGTGACTATGTAGGAGACATCGTACATTCAGAGATGACCCCCTGGCCACTATGCTCAGGATTCTGGTCCCCACTGCCAATAATCTTCCTCCCTACCCTAAACCAGCCTTATTTTCACTTTTTCCTTTTATGAATAAATAACATGAAGAAGTGAGGAAAACATATTTTGTATCTTACGTAATATCGAAGTACATTTTGCCAATGTATGAGGAGGCATATTCATGATTCTGAGAACTTCCCAACCATATTTATTATTATATGTGTATTAGTGATCCTTCAGACCTTGGTATGTTTTAGATCAGTACGAAGAGATGGGCACTGGGGAGCAGATAATTGATGAAAAGATGTCTCATTGCATTTATTTTAAGAGATATTCCACTTGTAATAATATGATCTGTTCTAGCTGACAAAACATAAGAGTGGGGAGAATTCCGCCCGGGGGAAGTCAGATGGCTTCTTAAGACCTAATATTGCATTTATAAAAGTGGCATGTCAAATCAGACCGCTCTTCTTAAGGAAAATAATTTGTGTTATGATTCAATTGTTTACAAATGGCAGAAACATATTTTATTGTTGTAAATATTTCACTTGACAATTCCTGAAATGGTTTAAACATTTTTCTATCCACTTTGCCTGATCGACTTCGCCCTACTCAGCCTTTACAAGGAGAAGACTGGTGTGTGCAACAATTCTAAGGAAAACTAAGGGGCAGAGGTATCAGATGTCGAACCTGGGAATCCTTCAGTTCTATATTTTCCCCGACATTCAGGGAATTTTTAACAAGTTATGAAAAAAAAAAATGCGGTGAAATACTATTCTGTTCAATGGGGTAGTAGTGCCCAGAGGTGCTCATCAGTACCAATTAGCACTTTCACCCATCCAAACACTAAAGTTGGTCATACACAGGCAGATTTAAGGTTATTTCACATTTTGACATTTGTGGCCACACTGGCCTTTGAAATGTGTAAAGTTCCTGTCCCTCTATTAAGGTTGCCACCTGTGCATTTTTGGCCATTTTGGGTTAAAACTCCCTACCCAGCTTTCCCAGTTTGGAAAACCAGGCAGGACTCTCTGAGACTAAAGGTGGCCATACTTGTTAAGATCCGTTGGCTTGGCGAGGTCGCGGATCTTCTCCTGATATCCCCACCTACGAGTAGGCGATATTGGGTGAATTCAGGCCAATTCGGTCGTTTGGCCCTGGGTAATAGGCACAATTGGTTCGGGGGCCGCATCAACGAGCCAATGCGGTCCCCAATCCGACTAAATTTTTTAACCTGCCCGATTGATATCTGGCTGATTTCAGGTCAGGCATGCCCGTCGTTAGTGCCCCTACACGGGCCGATATCAGCAGCTATAAGGTGGCCATACATGTTAGATCCGTTGAATTAGAACGACGGTAATAGGCACAATCGGTTCGGAAATTCAGGCTAATTCGCTAGTTTTGCCCTGGGGCCAAACGATCGAATTAGAACGACGGTAATAGGCACAATCAGTTCGGAAATTCAGGCTAATTCGCTAGTTTTGCTCTGGGGCCAAACGATCGAATTAGAACGACGGTAATAGGCACAATCAGTTCGGAAATTCAGGCTAATTCGGTGGTTTGGCCCTGGGGCCAAACGATCGAATTAGAACGACGGTAATAGGCACAATCTGTTCGGGGGCCGCATCAACGAGCCAATGCGGTCCCCGATCCAACTAAATTTTTTAACCTGCCTGATCGATATCTGGCTGATTTCAGGCCAGATGTCGGTCAGGCAGCCCTGTCGTTAGTTCCCCTACACGGGCCGATATCGGCAGCTATAATCGGCCCGTGTGTGGCCACCTTAACACAGTGATTGGCCAATTGCCTGTATTAGCCCCGCCCATGTGACATCACTCCCTGCCCCCCTGACTTAGGGACTGTAAGGTGGCAACCCTACCCTCTGTTCCTTATTATTTGTATCCTGTATGTGCTTTCCCAGTGACATTCCTGAATGCCTGCTCAGTAGAATTCTACTACTTAGCCCTGCCCCTTATGTCCCTAGGTTCCAATCAGAGCTACGAAGCTGAAAGCAGACTATGTGCACCTAATCTCTTTACCTTACAATCATTGTTTTGCATGTGTAGCAGGACCATGGCTTGAGAAAAGTGTTTGTTAGTGGTTCAGCATAGTGTGGTATTCAAGAAATTGGCCCCTATCTATGCTACATGTTAGGAACATTGCTTTTTTGGAAGTTTTACTATATATTTATAAAAGCCAGGAATAACGAGACCCTTACCTCTATGATATTAGAAGGGGACCTTATATAGAAAGCCGCAGGAGCTAACACCTCAGTGCTGGAGAGGCCGTGGGCTCCTGAAATTCGTATCAGCAGGTTATTTTTTATCTCAATGTCTTCTTCTAAGTGTTCTCCTTGAATAAAACAGAAAACAAACCCAAAATGTTGTTTTCATATCCTTATGGCTCATTTGCAAAAATATCAACAAGCAAATACATTCAATTGAAAGAAAAAGTCTAAAAGGAGAAGGAAAGTAAAAATCACTGGGGGGGGGGGCAAATGTATCCAATGTCTTTCCTAGTTGGGGGCAGTCTGGCTGAAATAAGAACCTTTTTGCTCAACTTTTCAAGAAAAGGTAAAATTTCCCATGCCGGAAAATATAAGCAATTACACAAAATGGGTCTCTTTGGGATTGTTAGGGGCCCATTTACTTACTCACGAATGGGCCGAATGCGTCCAATTGCATTTTTTTCGTAATGATCGGTATTTTGCGATTTTTTCAGAAAATTATCGCGACTTTTTCGTTACCAATACGAGTTTTTCGTAGCCATTCCGAAAGTTGCGATTTTTTCGTAGCGTTAAAACTTGCGCAAAAATTTGCGATTTTTTCGTAGTGTTAAAACTTGCGCAAAACGTCGCGCCTTTTAAGTTTTAACGCTACGAAAAAAGCGCAACTTTTCGCGCAAGTTTTAACGCTACGAAAAAATCGCAACTTTCGGAATGGCTACGAAAAACTCGCGTTTTTTCGCGCAAATCGTATTGGTAACGAAAAAGTCGCGATAATTTCCGAAAAGTCGTAAAGGCGCCGAAAAAATCGCAAAAAATACGAAAAAGTCGCAAAATGTTCGTTTTCAAATCGGATTTTTCCAATTCGGACTCGGATTCGACCCATAGTCTTTCAGCAAACCAAATGGTAAGTGGCTATGAAGTATCTATGGATTTTATATAAAGTATCTATGGAGTGTCTATAAAGTATCTATGGAGTGTCTTTAAAGTATCTATGGAGTGTCTATAAAGTATCTATGGAGTGTCTATAAAGTATCTATGAAGTGGCTATAAAGTATCTATGTGTAGCTTATTCTATCATTGGCTAGAAACTTTTCAATATTTTCAAGCCTTTCAATCTCTTTCAAATTCAAAGGCACAAACAGTGATGGACCATAGTAAAATATCCAAAATCTCATTGATTTTGGTTTAATAACTGGATGAGCTGCATCCTTTTGTCTAGACCATCACTGAGGTTCATTTATAAACACTGGGCAAATTTGCACCTGGGTAGCTACCCATGGCAACCAATCAGAAGTTTGCTTATATTATTAAACCTGTAATTATTGATTGGTTGCTATGGGTCACGACTCACTGGTCAGGTGCAAATGTGCCCAGTGTTTATAAATAAGCCCCACTACGTTCTATAACCCCCTGACACTAGTCACTGTTACTTTGACTCACCCACAAGGAGACCGTGGCCCTTAATGTCGTAGAAAACATTATTTTCTAGCGTGAAAGCAGAAGTCCCAGAAATGCTGATTCCCCTTGCAAAGGAACGGGTAATAGCGCATCCTCGTATATAGGAATCTGTCAAGGAACATAAACAGAGTTTGGAAGCTACAGATGTACATAATTAATTCTGTGAATTATCAAGTGGAGTTGTGCGTATCAGCAAAATGATTATGTCGGACAGATACACAGCGGAGCTTCTACTGACAGTTTGGTTTTAGCCTAGAGCGCATCCCTGAGAGTCGCACTGAGCAGCACAACAAGGAGAAGACACTTTATGGTTCATTAATGAACGCAGTGGCAATTACGGTCACGCAAAACATGAATAAAAACTCAAACATTGATAAATCACCTCCTGTAATTGCGCACAATTTATTATACATATCTATGTATAATAAATTGTACAACTGTACAACTGGTCACATTGGCCACAGCTGGCGGTGGTTTACCTTTAGTATGTTACAGAATGCTCTATTCCTAGCAACTTTGCAATTGGTTTACATAATTTATTTTTTATAGTTTTTGAATGATTTGCCTTCTCACTCTTCTCACTCTTTCCAGCTTTAAAATGGGGGTCACTGACCCCGGCAACCAGAAACTATTGCTCTGTGAGGCTCCAGTTTTATTGTTATTGTTACTTTTTATTACTTGTCTTTCTAGCAGCCCCTGCAGCCCCTGTACTACTCATATTCCCATCTCTTATTTAAACCACTGCCTGGTCGCTAGGGTAAATAAGACCCTAGCAACCAGATAGCTGCTAAAATATCAAATGGAGAGCCGCTGGAGAAAAAGCTAAATAACTGAATAAAAAAATTAAGGCAGATAGCAAATAGTCTTAGAATAGCAATGTCTAAATTATCTTAAAAGTTAATTTAAAGGTGAACTACCCCGTTAAGGAGCCACAAAACTGCATGACAATCCAGGCATGGATTCACCGCGTAAAAATTCTAAGAAGAATTGCCTTACGCCAAAAAGAATTATCTCTCTTATCAAAAGAATTGTTGTGTGTCAAAATTATTGTTGCGCGTAAAAAAATTTTCACGCACAACTTTTTCCCCGTTTCGCTAATTTTTCGGCATTAAAGATTTGTAAATTTTTTGGCGAAGCGAAATGGGACAGATTTGTGCATGTTTCGATGTTTTGCAGCAAAAAAAATTGTCATCCACAACAATTCTTTTGACGCGGGCAACAATGTTTGGATGCGCAGCAAATTTTTACACTGCAAATTTTTCAGCCGTTTCGCGAAACACGGAAATTTGCCACACGTCAAGAAAAGTTGCGGTTGCGGCAAAATAGGCGCGGTCACTGCAACTTGGGCACGGTCACGTCATAAATAGGTGTGGTCACAGCAAAATAGGCACAGGTGACCAAAAAAAGACGCGGGCGACAAAAAAGTCGAGAGACAAATGGGTTTCGCAAATTTTCCCGTTGTTTTGTGAAATTTTTCGCCGAAGCAAAACGGGACGGATTATGAGACCAGTATTTCCCCTGTGTATGCAGTTGTCTTTACCATACCATGGGGGAATGTAGTCGGCCTACGGCCATGCTGACCCTTTACATACCAGGCATACAGATATCTCCAGCAATCGTCAGGGCGCCGGGCTGTTTCCTGAACGGTTGGCCAATGTGCCGGAACTGAACTCCGGAAATGAGAACTAAACTGGGCTCGTGTTGAAAGGCTTGGGCTATGAAAACCATTCCGAGATCCCTTGTTCCCAAGCTTCTTTCACTTCTGCCGTACAGACACGTAGAGGCATCTGATGAGAAAATATCAGAAAACAAATGTTCATATTTCAGAAATCATGGAGCAACTTTCTTTCTGCAGATGTGACAATGGGTTTCTATGGCCTTTATGGCCAGGTAGTACTTGGGAATAGTATATTAAACTATCTAAACTATTGCTTTGTGAAACATTCCGCTGCTACAGGAGCATCCGGAAACATAATAAATATCAGTGATACAGATAAATCATAAATAATAATGTCTAATAATAATTTAGATAATAAGATAATAAGAAATCAACAACATTTAGGAGCACGTTTACTAAAATGCCTTTTTGTCTGGCCTTGAAACTCGATATGGTGTAAATTCAAAGTAACCACGGTAATTTCTGTAGTTCTAAAATGTCTCGACAATGCTTTTATCGTTCGTACGGAAATATAGCAATTGCGTTCCGAAAATCACAACATTTTCGAGCCAAAAATTCGTAAATGCCATGAAAACAGTTCTGGCTTTGAAGCCTTCCATAGGCAAAAATATAGTCTAGAATGAAAGTGTAACCAAAGCATTAAAGAATTCCGAAATGTTTGTATTCTTTGCACAAATTACAATTTTTTTTTTGTGGAAATTTACCGAAAACCACGAAAAACCGAGGAATTTTACATTTTGAAATGTTCTAGAATTTAGAAAGAATACAAATTTATCTCAAAATTGTAAAGGCATCAATAATTCAAAAACTCCAATTTAATTTTTCCAGCTAAAAGTTGGTGGGCATCTGTAGAAGTCAAAAAGACCTCTCTAAATCTGAATTTTTCCTGCAATTCAAGATGTTTGTAGTGAAAAATGAGAATTTGAATTCAATTTTCTTGAATATTTGAGATTTAGACATCAATAATTCTCAAAAACTATAATTAAATTTACCAGATAACAGCTGGGGGGCATCTGAAGAAGTCAAAGAGAGGTCTATTTTCCAAATCATTGTAATTATTATTTAAAATCGAGGTTTTTGAGACTCGTTGAAAATGAATGGAGCAATGCAATTCCATTCAGGTAATTTTTTTTCATGTTAGTTTTTCCGATTTGCCTTTTTTATTTTTCATAAATATGCTGGTCGAGAAGAAGCAGAGATTTGAAATCATCTTATTTGTGTAGGCCTAATGGTTTTTATTCTTGTTTTATGCAACTAAAATAATTGGTACTTGATTCTACTTTTTAGGCTCAGTGGGGACCTCACAGTGCCCAGTCTCACAAAACAGATCACATGATTCAAACAAACACATTGTTATATTTGTAATGTTGTTGGCATGAATATCTTACCTGGGTCCTCAATGTGTTCACATTCCTTCTGGTGATCAATGTATTGAGTTGTTAGATTTCCTTGAACTATTATGTTCCTGCTTAGAAGGGCCACTATTGGCCTTAGATACACCATTGTGCCTTCAACCGGTTGTTCTAAAATGTTATAAGAATACCTAATTTGGAAAAAATACCTTTGATTTTATTAACATTCATTCAAAGTTGGTTAAGAAACGGTAAAATATTTTCATTTATCGTATTGTGTATGTAATTTCCAGTAGAAATGGTCATGGGACCTATCCTGGAGCTTTGACATGGCTAGACCAGTATTGATCTGGAACATTAACATGGCTGGATCAACCCAGAACACTAGAACATGACATGGCTTCAAGTAAAAGAATGACATTGTTCAGAGTCAATAGAGTCTAGGGCCACTGCAACTGGAGCGCTAACAAAAATATGTATGAAACAGACTTTCCCTTGAATACATTGCACTTCTTCACTTACCTTAAAGGGTGGCTGATAGAAATCAGAGTATTGCTAATATTTTTGATGATAAAAGTCTCCTCTTGGTGCCTCTGTTCCCCAAGGTGTGCTCCACATAACACAGCTTCATCCCCAATTCTCCAGTCGACAGGATCAGTTATAATTAAGGTTGAGTCATTGGCCATTGCCTCCATTGCCAGGTGTGTGGAGGCTACTCTGGGAACCCATCCTGAAAATAGACCAAGAACTTGACTTTTCTCCTTATATGTGTGTTTTGCAAACACTTGAATAACTATGTCCCTCATCCTTGGCACCAAATGAATTAAGGTGGCCATACACGTAGCAATTATGCTCTTTCCTGTGACCATTGGTGTTTCCCCCATTGATGTTCAGGGCTGAATCGTCAGATATGGGGGTAGAAACAATAGGGATTCTACCTTCTCCTGTCAATTCAGCCATAAACACCGATTTTGCTCAGGCGCCCAATCAAAATCTTTTAACCTGCCGATCCTGGCGAGTTGACCAATATCCGCAGCCTTTGCAATATTGATCGTCTCGTAGAGCCCCCTTACACACACCAAGGTTTCGTACGATAATATTGGTGCGTGTATGGCCAGCTTTAGGGCTATTCTACTTTAACTAAGGACATTTGATAAACAAACTACCCCTTATAGGCACCCAGGGTAAGTGCTCCCTTACACTGCCCTAAAACTATCTGTACATACACATATAAGAGGCAGAGTATTGTCCAGTACTAAAACCTCTTCAAAAGTTAAATTTTTTTTGCCCATCCTTTGAGGGAACCCTTAGAGAAGCCAATAAATATGTTTATTTTTAATAAAATGGGAGTTGAATCCATACAGACAGGTGCAACAGAAGCAGCTCTGGAGGGTAATTACATCCCATTATTTAGGAATTTGCCAAAATACCGAATCCTCCACAAAAGATAACACCATATTCCGAACCAAGCCATATTCTCCATACTCAAAGTTGAGAAAAATTCCCATTCAGTTATCATAACTTCATGTAACTTCCCAAACTGAATCCTAGGTTTAAGTTTCTGGCCCCACACACCTGTATTTGAACAACTGACAAAAATAATGATTATAGTTCAAGGATGCCCCTCCCATGTTTGCCTTTAGTGTCGCTACCAGGGCGTATTTAAAAATACTGGACCCATGGGCAGTAACCCATAGCAACCAGTCAGCGATTTGCTTGTTTTTATAGCGGAACTGCTGTAAAAATTTGCCGCCATGTAAGAAAAAAAGCTGCATCCATGCCAAAAAGGTCACAATTGCATAAAAAAAAAGTCAGATAAGTTGTGGTGACATCAAATAAATCACAGTCACATCGAAAAATTCATGCAGTAGTCAGTTTTTGCGAATTTTTCCCTTTCGCCAATTTTTCAGCAATTTCCCAAATTATCCAGCGAAGTGAAGGGGACAGATTCCCTCATCACTATTTATTAGGGATGAGCAGGGATGCGCCGAACCCCCGAACCCACCCAGCAGGATTCGACCGAATCCCAAACCGAATCCTAATTAGCATATGCTGATTAGGATCAGAAGGGGTTAAAAATCGCTGCGCGCACACGGCGTAAGTTTTTTTTCACTGCCCATTTAACCCTTTCCGAATTCTAATTAGCATATGCTAATTTATGCTAATTAGGGTTCGGATTCGGTTCAGCCGGGAAATTTTTGCACCCATTTCGTGAAACATTTGCCAATGGCAAAATGCGGAATTTCTCAGTGAATCCATGCCTGCCGAAAAATTCCACTCATCATTACTATTTATAAATGAGCTCCTTGGGGTGAAGACACACTGAGCTACTTAGTAGCAGCTACTTGTCACGGCTACTAAATACCAGAAAATCCCCTGCCATAGACAATACTGAGAATTGCCTCTGCTAAACACACGTAGAGACAATTATCAGTAAAGGATCAGCATTGTCTATTTTAGTAGCCGTGACAAGTAGCTGCTACTAGTAGCTCTGTGTGTCTTCAGCCTTATACACCTCCTTTTCCTTAGACAACAAATCATTTAATATACAGTATCTCATATTCATTGCCCATGCCCGATAGGTGACGTTTTATCGCTTATCCCAAAGAGACAGTGACGCGCATAGCGCAGTAATACCTGTATTTGAGATGCTTGCCGAAAGTGTCACGCCATTTTATACCCAGAATTCCGTGCCTACAGCTGCTCCCATTTTTACATTATTGCCGCTTAATCTATGGTGCTATTGAACGAGGCGAAGAATATGCGCCCGGAGGAATTAGACAGCGCTCTGAAATGATCGTTTAAATGCTAAGAGCAGTCGGCTATAGCTGCAACATATTGCTAGGTAAATTTTCATTGCTGTCAATTGAATTACGCATTATTGTTAATGGGAGCTGTCTGTTACACAACAGTGAACGTGTGCCCCATTATGACCAATTTTGGACATTTTGCAAATATGACTCCCGAGGATGTGAGAATTAAGGAGAAAAAAAAACAAAACAAATCCTTCCGAAGAAAGTTAGAGAAGTCGACGCGGCGTGAATAATTTATAAGGCGATATTGTATCATTTGTTAAGACGTTCCATGTGGGTAGTTGGGTTTCTCGCCACTTCCCTCCGAGTCTATCAAATGACTAAGCTTTCCCTATTAGCGTATCCCAAGGGGAAATCATGAACAAAATGCTTTCTGATTGCAGTTGAGCCCCAGCGTGACTGGTCAGAAATGTTTTTTTTAGCAGCTGGAATACAGTAACCAGTTTGGCTGTTGTCAAACTACATCTCCCATCACCCTGAATCAGTTACTGGCTCACTGGGACTGCTGGGTAATGTAGCACAGCACAAAGTCAGTAGAGAGCATTGGTGCTCAAAACTCTAATGAGTATCAGAGGGTGTGCATGATCAAAAATGTTATAATAGTGGGAAAATACACCGAGCAAAACGCGTGTCAGGCGCAGCTTTTAGTTTCTGGGCAGGCAGGTGTGACTTATTTGTGCCGAAAATGTGTTGGCTTCCACCTTAAAGGACATTAGATAGGTACAAGAAGGGGCTGGATGGCTGTTTAATAAGTGAGGGAATACAGGGGTATGGGAGATAGCTCTTAGTAAAAGTTGATCCAGGGACTGGTCCGATTGGAAGGAATTTTTTCCCCCTTTGAGGCTTCAGATGGGGTTTTTGCCTTCCTCTGGGCCAACTGTAAGCTCACTGGGGCAGGGACTGATGGGAATGTGATAGGGACCTTAGATTGTAAGCTCCACTGGGGCAGGGACTGATGGGAATGTGATAGGGGCCTTAGATTGTAAGCTCACTGGGGCAGGGACTGATGGGAATGTGATAGGGACCTTAGATTGTAAGATCACTGGGGCAGGGACTGATGGGAATGTGATAGGGACCTTAGATTGTAAGCTCACTGGGGCAGGGACTGATGGGAATGTGATAGGGACCTTAGATTGTAAGCTCCACTGGGGCAGGGACTGATGGGAATGTGATAGGGACCTTAGATTGTAAGCTCACCGGGGCAGGGGCTGATGAGAATGGGATAGGGACCTTAGATTGTAAGCTCCACTGGGGCAGGGGCTGATGGGAATGTGATAAGGACCTTAGACTGTAAGCTCCACTGGGGCAGGGACTGATGGGAATGTGATAGGGACCTTAGATTGTAAGCTCCACTGGGGCAGGGGCTGATGGGAATGTGATAGGGACCTTAGATTGTAAGCTCACTGGGGCAGGGACAGATGGGAATGTGATAGGGACCTTAGATTGTAAGCTCCACTGGGGCAGGGACTGATGGGAATGGGATAGGGACCTTAGATTGTAAGCTCCACTGGGGCAGGGGCTGATGGGAATGTGATAAGGACCTTAGATTGTAAGCTCCACTGGGGCAGGGACTGATGGGAATGTGATAGGGCCCTTAGATTGTAAGCTCACTGGGGCAGGGACTGATGGGAATGGGATAGGGACCTTAGATTGTAAGCTCCACTGGGGCAGGGGCTGATGGGAATCTGATAAGGACCTTAGATTGTAAGCTCTACTGGGGCAGGGACTGATGGGAATGGGATAGGGACCTTAGAGTGTAAGCTCACTGGGGCAGGGACTGATGGGAATGGGATAGGGACCTTAGAGTGTAAGCTCTGTAGAGTGGATATGTCAGTGCTATATAAATAGGATTATAAGTACAGGATGACATTGTAATTAAAGGAACACTTATACATATACACCTACATTTATTGGCTCCATAACACTGTTGTAACAAATAATAGTTCCCCTATAAAAGCTGCGCTGCCCCTACTGAGCGTGCCAAAGCCAATGGGGCCCCACGTATGTAGCGCTGCAGCAAGACAAAGACAATTCCATGAGAAAAAGTCAATATATTGACGGCCGCGGTGTTGCTCCCAACAAGGCTAATGTTTTTGGTGTTGAGTTTTAATCTACATTATTTGAACGGGAGAGGGAGCAGCGGTGAAACAAGGCAATTAGACTTCAACGTCGCTGTCACTTGTTGTGTTGGGAAACACAATAAGCCGGACAGTGATAAATTTCCACACTGGGCAATCAATAAAGTCCTTTCCGCCTTATATACAGGCTGCCTGTACAGTGGCAAGAGCCATGATTAAAATGTCAAATATTCCAATTTCCCATACTGCCGGTGACATTGCTTTGGACTGACATCTGATTGGCAGCTGGCTTTTGGGTGGCGGGCCCTGATTGGCAGGAATACTTCTCGTAGCCAAAGGCAACAATGACATTTCCCACTGCACCGCGACCACACGAGCGCCGGGGCTGCCATTCATGGGGAATTGCGGGATTTTCTAAGTCATATTAACATATCAAAGCCGGCAGCTGACAGAGCTCACTAAACAGTCTGAAATCAAGCGTGGCTGTGGAATATTTTTCACTTTCTGAAAAGGGAAAAGGGAAAAAAAAGAAAAAAAAAATTGAAAATTGCACTCAAGTTGGTCCTCCGTGACCCGACTTGAGATTTTCAAAGTCTGTTTGTTTAACGATGGTGAACTGTGATATCCCTATAAAAAAATAACATTGACATGATCGCCAATTTGTTCTATACCGTGGACCCAAATGCTATTAAATTAGAACCAGCACGGAGCGTTGTGTTTGATGGGAATCGTACGGCCAAATGCAAATTGATACATTCCTCTCGACTCCATCACTGGCTCAGCGTTAAATCATAGATTGCACAACTGGTTCCAATGACGGCTAATTGTAGCCATGCCGTGGGACCGTGCATCGTACTGTATAAAGCTTGGGCCCTTAGTCTTTTCTCACACAAATTGGCCTAGCGCTCTTCTTTCGTTGAATTAAAGGGATACTGTCATGATTTTTATGGGGTACTTTTTACTTCTAAATGACACTGTTACACAGCAAATAATTCCCTCTGCCATTTAACCTTTTATTCTTGAACTAACAAATGTATTTGTAGCTGTAATATTGGTGTGTAGGCGCCATCTCAGTGCATTGTGCCTGAGTCTGAGCTTTCAGCCAGCGCTACTCATTAGAACTGCTTTCAGCTAACCTATTGTTTCTCCTACTCCCATGTAACTGGAGGAGTCCCAAGCCGGACTTGGATTTCTTACTATTGAGTGCTATTCTGATACCTACTGGGAGCTGCTATCTTGCTCCCTTCCCAATGTTCTGCTGATTGGCTGCTGGAGGGGAGGGAGGGGATATCACTCCAACTTGCAGCGCAGCAGTAAAGTGTGCCTGAGTCTGAGCTTTCAGAAGGAGCCAGCACTACACATTAGAACTGCTTTCAGCTAACCTATTGTTTCTCCTACTCCCATGTAACTGGAGGAGTCCCAAGCTGGACTTGGATTTCTTACTATTGAGTGCTATTCTGATACCTACTGGGAGCTGCTCTCTTGCTCCCTTCCCATTGTTCTGCTGATCGGCTGCTGGGGGGGAAGGGGGGATATCACTCCAACTTGCAGCGCAGCAGTAAAGTGTGAGTGAAGTTTATCACTTGGCTGTGGCACCCTGGGAAATGAAGAATATGGCTAGCCCCATGGGAAAAACAGATTACAATGCAGGATTCTGCTGGAGAAGCTTTATTAACTGATGGGTTTTGAAAAAAAAACATGTTTTCCCATGACAGTATTCCTTTAGGCCTTTGTTCCACTAACACTCCATCGACATTACAACCATTATCTGGTATCTTTTAGGATAATATATTGTTTGACATATGCAATACTCCTGATTAATAAATGTTTGTAGAGGTGCCGTAATGAGATTCAGAAACAAGGAGAGCCAATCTATCCCAACCGACCATTCAAGGCAAACCAGGAACATGTGGCGGAGATGTTAGCCTAGCTAGTATTTGGGGTAAGATCTCATTGTGGTTCCACAGGGATCATGAGAAAATATAACACGGAATGGAGCCAATTAACAGGTTTGAAACTGCAGGGGCACCGAATGAGGGAGTTCTCTCTAGGACAGAAATGTCCAGACGTCTTTATGTTTAACCAAAGAGATGTTCTTGGTTTAGATGATTTTGTTAGTGTATCTATCAATGTGGCATTCTCCAGTAATGGAGTAACATATGACTAGGTGCCTATGATGCCAGGCGTTGTTCTGGTGTAAAAAAAATCTATATTTTGCAACGTTCTTTGTACCAACTTTCTTCCTCCATTTTGAAAGACTTGCGATGGGCCATGGGTGGCTCACCCAGGCTTTTAATTTTATAGTTGAGTAGGAACATACATACAAGGCACAGCCATGGCAAGCAAATGCCTTTATTTTGCAAATAATCAAATCTCTCCATTCTATTGAACCGTATCTAATCCTGTGTATGTTCTAATGCAGGGATCCCCAACCTTTTTTTTACCTGTGAGCCACATTCAAATGTAAAAATAGTTAGAGAGCAACACAAGCATGAAAGCTGTTCCTGGGGGATACCAATTGGGGCTCTGATTGATGATTTGGCAGTCCCTATGTGGACTGGCATCCTACAGGAGACTCTGTTTGGCAGTACAGAAATTCAAAAATAAGCACCTGGTTTGGGGGCACTGGGAGCAACATCCAAGGGGTTGGTGAGAAACATGTTGCCCCCGAGCCACTGGTTGGGGATCACTGCTCCAATGTTTCTGTTAGAAGTAATGGAACAGTTAGGTCTTGCCAAATTTGGATCCACCGTAGGAAGAGGTTATCCATTGACAAGAGTTGATCAGCTAACTGTGGAACAAATCCTTATATACTGTAACCCAATTACTATATAAAGTGGCAGAATTTTTGGTGGCATTCTGTGCTATTTTGACACTGAAAATGTTCAACAATGTTTTTGTTAGAAGGTATAAATATCATCACAGATAAAGACCATTTCTCACTTACCATGGATAGAGAGAGTTGCGTTCCGGACAGCCAGAAATTTGGCACCGTATGGATATAATTGAGGGGAAAGGAAACTTCCATAGAGGGAAATTTGGGCTTTACCAAGAAATGGTTCTCTTGAAGTTCCCACGTGGAGCTCTCCTCCAGAGGTTACCAAAATGTAATGAGCACGGAGATGGATTGGTCCTGGGCCTATAAAGAACAGTTTCCCACCTGAAACATAAGCAAAGATATCAACTCTAAGGATCAATGGATTTTCCAAAGTGTTTATTGAGGGTGAATACCTGATCCTACATATTTATTACCAAAAATAACCACGGCAAGTGAGATTTCCTTGACTTTGGGGGAGTCACATTTTGTTTTGCTCCAGAGCAGTAACCTGTAGCAACTAAAGCAGTTGGCTATTGGTCGGTTATGATTGGTTGTTACAGGTTCATATTCTGCCATAATCTCCCGTCTTCTCCATATCCATATAAGATAATATAGAAATATGGTTTTGTGTGACTCGGTACTTAAATATCTGAAGGGCCAATACCAAGAATTTGCTTGATTGCACCAGTGCATTGCATACAAAGAATTATTATTGTCTGCATAAGTGCTTAAGGGTGAGGGCTGCCATTGCGGGTTTACCAACGTCTACTACAAAGGCACCAAAAGAACAGAGTGCTATGTATAAGCAGTAGAGACCTTAGGGTTCATTTTTTAAAGGGGACCTGTCACCCAGACATAAAAAAAGCTGTATAATTCCTTTTCAAATCAAACATGAAACCCAAATTCCATTTTTTTTATTAACGCATCCATACACACTATAAAGGCATATAAAAGATGTCAATCATATACTGCCTACCCTGCCTGTATCTTCTATAGAGGAGGGGCTGACAGTTACTTTCACTTTCCATTCAGCATTTTCTAGATGTAACTGCCCTCCTCACATCCTCCATCCTCCTCACCATCTAATTGTGTAGCCAGTGCATGGGTATGTGTATTAGGTCCCCCATTCTGGCACATTAACAAGATTTTGGGATGATGCAAAACTTATTTGCTGTGAATGTGTAATTCCAAAACTGAAGGAAACATGATTTATAATATTTATATAGTGTAAGTGAAGTTTATCTTGCTTGACAAACACAATAGAAAAGAATCTGGAATTATTTTTTATGGTGACATGTCCCCTCTAAAGGGAAACAAGCTACAAGTTGCAAAAGGTTTAAGTGCTATATTTTTAACCACAATGCACTATTCCAGCATAACTGAGCCTGATGCAATTCTTTGAATGAACTATGTGCATGTCGGTGCCCAGAACATGGCCATCCAGCTGTATACCACTTTAACTGGGTACTATTTACAAGAGTGAGCAGCTGTGGTCACCAAAATGCATGAAGAAGGCACTAGCAACTGCATGGGTCAATAATGGAGAATGAAGGTCATCCCCCCATACAAATAAAGATCCATTAAATTTATAAACCATATCGCTACTGCCTGAACTGAAAATGTGTAGTTGCTTTGTTTGTGGGCATTATTTGATGTCTGAAGTGCTCCAAAATTCACCCTAAGTGGAAACAGATAGTACAACGATAGCCAAGCCAAGGGGGGACGTTGTCGAGGGCCTTCCCATTTGCTACATCATATACAGTAAGTTGTAAAACGTCTAGTAAATAATATTGCCAGCTCCTGTAACGAAATAATTTCTACCTGGAGGAAGTGACGAGTGATTTATTGACACTAGCCGGGCAATCAATTTATAAAAACATTTGTCTTTTATAATCAATAAAACATTTCCCTCAAACAAACATTTATGGGGAGGCCTGGCAGCTGTTCCAGCAGTTAAAAAAAAAAAAGAAAGAAATTCTCAAAATATACAGAATTCTTTTGGTTCAAAGAGAAGCGCCGCGTTTAAATGAATGTACCCCGGCCCCCACAACAGGTTCTGTAATTGTTACGAGGTATCGTTTTATGTGTATTTGTGCACCTCCAGCACAGGCAGATCTGGCCCATTGTCTGTAGAACACCGGCGTTCTCTTAACACTCACAGCAGTGTTTAGATTTTACTGTTTGAGAGCTGCAGATTGTTCCCACACATATTCCAAACCCATTCTGTTCATTGACAGTGAATTGAAAAAAAAAAAAAAAAAAACATCTGGGGTTTTGGGTTCATCATATTGGGGCTAACTCCTGAAATAACATGGTACAAAGGTACAGCCCACTCGGGCCATAAAACTAGGAGAAGAAGGCAATAGGGAATACCACATGTGAATATAAAGAAGTCCATTGGGTGCATGAGTCCTAGAAAAAAACATTTTGGGCAGTAGAGATACCACAAAACTCTGTGATAATGGCAAAGGGTATTCTGAGAATCAATCAAAACGGAGCCAACTATTAGTAGACATAGTAGACACCAGGGGTCAGTTACAACATGGAAAGCAGGGTGTAAAACCTATGCAATCTACTGTGTTTTTGGACATTATACCCTACCTTCCATGTTAGGTGATTTGCCAAAGGAGACCTGATTTTACAACCTGAATACAGCACTGACTGCATTTGGCAGCAATGTATTCACAAGGAATTAGTGAGGGCGACAGGTAGACATTTCCCTTTGCATTACCTATCCATCCCTTAACTTGAGCGTCATTCAGATATATAATGGCAGGCACAGGTCCCTTCAGTGTCCTTACCACCTTCCCTATGGCCAATGGCCAATGGCCAATGGCAGATGGCAGGGAAAGGGGCATTCTAATGCACCCCTTAATGCTCATTCACTTCTGTCCAGGGTCACTGTAAATAAAAATTAAGATGAAAAACATTGATAGAAGACTTCAGCTCTTCACCTGAAGCCCACCAGAACAAAATAGTGGGGTGTTGGCCACTATCATGTCTATTATTAATACAGGTGTGGGACTTATCCATAATGCCTGGGACCTGGGGTTTTCTGGATAAGGGGGTCTTTCCATAATTTTAATCTTTACACCTTAACTCATTTAAACATTATATTGGATTGTTTAGCCTTAAATAAAGATTAATTATAGTATTTTGAATCAAGTACAAGGCACTGTTTTATTAAAAAAAATAGGAAGTCATTTTGAAAAATGATTAGTTAGAAAGAGCAGCTTCGGCTCCAACCAGGAGAGATTAGCTGGAAGTACTCTTCCCTATACGCACTGTTGCCTTTAGAGCAGGACACGGTTAAGACGCAGGTATCAGGTCAGTTCTATCCCTGATCCATAGTCGGCTGTGAGGGATCCTTGGCTGCTAAAGAACACCCTGAAGATACAGATACTTGGCCAGGCTACTCTCCACAGGGAGGCCATGCTGGTTGGTGGTCCTTACCCTCCCCACCCTCGGCTGAGGTGGGCTATACGGGTGGACACCATATTTTTCTACCTTCTGTGCAATTACTTGATATCTCCTCTGCGTGAGTATATTGGCATAACCCTGCATATTGATTGTCTCTGACAATAGACCATAGTTCAACTGCAAGAACCTTCTGGCTAGTGATGAGCGAATCTGTCCTGTTTCGCTTCGCCATAAAATGAGCAAAACAGCAAGAAAATTTGCAAAACGACGAAAAATTTGTGAACCGCATTTGTCGCGCGTTTTTTTTTTGTCGCCCGCATCTATTTTTTTGTCGCCGCATCTATTTTTTGTCATGGTTTTTTGCCGCGACCGCGCCCTTATTTTGACGCCCGACAAAAAAATTTCTGCGTGATGAATTTTTTCGTGGCGAATTTTCACTAAAGTTTCAGAAAACAATTCGCCAATGCACAGCGCACAGCTACAGTGAGTTGTAGTTGCACTACACCATAGCTCCGTTTGGTCACTTCCATTTAGCGAAGGCCCATCCTGAAGGACTGAGTCGCGTGTACCCCATGCTCTTAAATCTATAGTAGCCGTGGTTTGACTGGTTTTCAGCCAAAAAGGGGTTACAGTCAGGGTCAGACTGGGGTGTGCAGGGCCCACCGGGGCTCCCGCCCCAGGGGCCCTGCAGGTGCCCCAGACGTGTCCCCTAACCCCCCCTCAGGGGCCCCCCTAACCCCCCCGCAGGGCCCCCGCCTGACGTCCTCCCCGAGCGCCTATAAATTGAACGCGTCGGGAAGGAACAGTCAGTGTAGGGAGTGCCGGCCAAGGTCGGACTGGGCCGCTGGGACCCACTAGGGCCGGGGCCCACCGGCATTTTTCCTGGTGTCCCGGCGGCCCAGTCCGACCCTGGTTACAGTAGCCATTGCCATTACCCACTGTCCTATATTGCTGCTACCCAAACTAGATGGTAGCCTTTGGTGGCCACTTCTTATAAGACTAGTCTGCTATGGCTGACCCCGACATGATTTAAAACTTCTTCGTTGCACCCAAGTCTCTTTGCAACATACCATGAGGAGGACATCCCAACTAGATTAGATTTATTGAAGGTAAAAGTGATGGATGCAATTCATTAATTGTATCAATTTGTGTCATATTTCTTTTCCATAGGACAACAAAGAAATCTACTGTATATACTCGAGTATAAGCCTAGTTTTTCAGCACCCAAAATGTGCTGAAAAAAGTCACCCTCGGCTTATACTCGAGTCGGGTGCCATGGGTCCCTCTAGACTAGCACCCTCTGTCCTTTGTGTGCAAATTAGGCCACCCGCAACCAGACCCTCCAGTGCCCTGGCCTAGGCTCCCACTAGCAATACTTATTTCCCCTTACATCTCCTCCGGGACCGAGTCTGCTGCCAGTTTGCCATTGTGCAATGAGCGTGGGGTAGTACTCATTGTTTTTGTTGACCCTCTTCTCCACTTACAGAGCTAGTTTACTGTTTTTCTTTTAAATAAATATTGAAAAACATATACCCCACTGATGCCTCAATTAATGTCATTTTATTGGTATTTATTTTGATTATTAAAACTTAGCAGTAGCGGCTGCATTTCCCACCCTAGGCTTATACTCGAGTCAATAAGTTTTTCCAGTTTTCTTAGGTAAAATTAGGTACCTCGGCTTATATTCGGATCGGCTTATACTCGAGTATATACGGTATGTGCCGTGGTCATTTTATATTCAGCTGGTATTCTGCTGCTCCGATCTTTAATAACTAAATAGATGAGTCGGGTTTAGTGGTGTATGCTTAGCATCAAGCTCTGAAATCTAATAAAGGTTATATAAGTTTTTATTTAGTATAAAGATCAGAGCAAAAGAGAAGGAGAAGCTCATAAACGTATTGCTAAATAAAAAAGAAACTCAGCTGTGGAACAAAAAAAACTCTTAAATCTAAAGTCATTCTAGGGCAAGAATTATTCAGAGCCAAATTGTAATGCAATGAAATATGAGTGGGAATATTACCATGTGCATTTGAAATGTGAATCTTGATCTCACACAAAATGTTAAATAAGAATAGGGCAGAGAGGTACCGGAGCGAATATGCACCGCGCTTATTACTGAGAATGTGCAGATTTTTATTTGAATACGCCATGTGCGAGAATTAGCATCTAAATTGAATTTTGCATATTCTCAGCCATATTTGATTTGCATGCGGATCTGAGCACAAATCTGGCGCTCGATATTTCAATCCCAAAATTAACGGAAGTGCAAGGCCCGCGTTGAGACGCTCGATGCGTCGTTTGCTAAGTAAACACAAATGGAAAGGTTTGCAGAAAGTAAATGTTCTTTATTTGAACAGAATGATTCAGCTGGAAAGATAAAACAGACACACAGGGGGGTCATTTATGGAATTGTGCCGGGGGAGAGATTTGAACTGTATTAAAGGAGAAGGAAAGGTAAATTAACTGGGGGACAAAATGTTAGGCACCCCCCAGTGATTGTAATTGCTTAGTAGTGCTCCTGGTAGGACAGAACTGCCCCAGCCTGGGGTAGCTGTGAGCGAGCATTCCCCTTCCTTCCTGCATTCCTCCAAATACCTTGGCAGCCTTTGAATCTAGAGAGCCACAGACTGACCATTACCAGATCTATAGAGCCACAGACTGACCATTACCAGATCTATAGAGCCACATACTGACCATTACCAGATCTATAGAGCCACAGACTGACCATTACTAGATCTAGGGAGCCACAGACTGACCATTACCAGATCTAGGGAGCCACAGACTGGCCATTACCAGATCTAGGGAGCCACAGACTGGCCATTACCAGCACCATAGAGCCACAGACTGGCCATTACCAGATCTAGAGAGCCACAGACTGACCATTACCAGATCTAGAGAGCCACATACTGACCATTACCAGATCTAGAGAGCCACAGACTGACCATTACCAGATCTAGGGAGCCACAGACTGGCCATTACCAGATCTAGGGAGCCACAGACTGACCATTACCAGATCTAGGGAGCCACAGACTGGCCATTACCAGCACCATAGAGCCACAGACTGGCCATTACCAGATCTAGAGAGCCACAGACTGACCATTACCAGATCTAGGGAGCCACAGACTGACCATTACCAGATCTAGGGAGCCACAGACTGACCATTACCAGATCTAGGGAGCCACAGACTGGCCATTACCAGCACCATAGAGCCACAGACTGGCCATTACCAGATCTAGAGAGCCACATACTGACCATTACCAGATCTAGAGAGCCACAGACTGACCATTACCAGATCTAGGGAGCCACAGACTGGCCATTACCAGATCTAGGGAGCCACAGACTGACCATTACCAGATCTAGGGAGCCACAGACTGGCCATTACCAGCACCATAGAGCCACAGACTGGCCATTACCAGATCTAGAGAGCCACAGACTGGCCATTACCAGATCTAGGGAGCCACAGACTGACCATTACCAGATCTAGGGAGCCACAGACTGACCATTACCAGATCTAGGGAGCCACAGACTGGCCATTACCAGCACCATAGAGCCACAGACTGGCCATTACCAGATCTAGAGAGCCACATACTGACCATTACCAGATCTAGAGAGCCACAGACTGACCATTACCAGATCTAGGGAGCCACAGACTGGCCATTACCAGATCTAGGGAGCCACAGACTGACCATTACCAGATCTAGGGAGCCACAGACTGGCCATTACCAGCACCATAGAGCCACAGACTGGCCATTACCAGATCTAGAGAGCCACAGACTGACCATTACCAGATCTAGGGAGCCACAGACTGACCATTACCAGATCTAGGGAGCCACAGACTGACCATTACCAGATCTAGGGAGCCACAGACTGGCCATTACCAGCACCATAGAGCCACAGACTGGCCATTACCAGATCTAGAGAGCCACATACTGACCATTACCAGATCTAGAGAGCCACAGACTGACCATTACCAGATCTAGGGAGCCACAGACTGGCCATTGCCAGCACCATAGAGCCACAGACTGGCCATTGCCAGCTATAGAGAGATAAAAACTGGTCATTTTCAGCTCTATAGAGCCACAGACTGGCCATTACCAGCCCTAGAGAGCCACAGACTGGCCATTACCAGCTTTATAGAGCCACAGACTGGCCATTACCAGCTCTAGAGAGCCACAGACTGGCCATTACCAGCTCTAGAGAGCCACAGACTGGCCATTACCAGCTCTAGAGAACCACAGACTGGCCATTACCAGCTCTAGAGAACCACAGACTGGCCATTACCAGCTCTAGAGAGCCACAGACTGGCCATTGCAGGCATTGTTAAATGAATAAAGCTTATTCCAATCTAAACTTACACACTTTTTTATCCAAACAACATGGAAAGTAAGACAAGATGTAGAAGCACTCGCTTTCCAAACACTCTTTGCACGGAACATAAATATACAAAAAAAAATATCCTTCTTTCTCCGAAGGACCTGACCCCTTTCTACAAGCCAAAACCCAACATGCCTGAAGCGACTGTCAGTGACCCTTAAATTGTTTGTTACGACTTTGTGAGAAACCAAGCGATGTCCTACGAGCAACCTATGATCATTTTATTTAAAGGGAGAGAAAAAACGAGAAATCAATCAGCCATTATTATTGCGGGCTTCCTACACGAAAATAAACACTGCTGAAGTGGTGGAGAAACAGCCCTCAGCTTCCCCGTCTGAGCGTTCCACCGCCTTGTTTTACAGGGCCCGGCAAATCTGCTTTCTCAGCAGGAAAACTAAAAGGAATGGGGAAAGTGCTTTATTTGCCTCCTTCAACTCAATCCAAACTCTCAGCGCAGATGTGTAAAATACTGACGGCCCAGGCCCATGCCAGCAGGGAAAGTACTGCAAACTGAATCTTATACATCTCTGGGTACCCCTGGAACTATAGCAGGGTGACTGTTACCCCAATGTTTCTATATATCTGTAACCTTGTTATGGGCTAAGGGGGCCCAGCCTGAAGGCCAGTTAGGGGGGGATTTGGGGTGAGTGCTTATTTGTGCCCTGGGTACCCCTGGAACTATAGCAGGGTGACTGTTACCCCAATGTTTCTATATATCTGTAACCTTGTTATGGGCTAAGGGGGCCCAGCCTGAAGGCCAGTTAGGGGGGGATTTGGGGTGAGTGCTTATTTGTGCCCTGGGTACCCCTGGAACTATAGCGGGGTGACTGTTACCCCAATGTTTCTATATATCTGTAACCTTGTTATGGGCTAAGGGGGCCCAGCCTGAAGGCCAGTTAGGGGGGGATTTGGGGTGAGTGCTTATTTGTGCCCTGGGTACCCCTGGAACTATAGCAGGGTGACTGTTACCCCAATGTTTCTATATATCTGTAACCTTGTTATGGGCTAAGGGGGCCCAGCCTGAAGGCCAGTTAGGGGGGGATTTGGGGTGAGTGCTTATTTGTGCCCTGGGTACCCCTGGAACTATAGCGGGGTGACTGTTACCCCAATGTTTCTATATATCTGTAACCTTGTTATGGGCTAAGGGGGCCCAGCCTGAAGGCCAGTTAGGGGGGGATTTGGGGTGAGTGCTTATTTGTGCCCTGGGTACCCCTGGAACTATAGCAGGGTGACTGTTACCCCAATGTTTCTATATATCTGTAACCTTGTTATGGGCTAAGGGGGCCCAGCCTGAAGGCCAGTTAGGGGGGGATTTGGGGTGAGTGCTTATTTGTGCCCTGGGTACCCCTGGAACTATAGCAGGGTGACTGTTACCCCAATGTTTCTATATATCTGTAACCTTGTTATGGGCTAAGGGGGCCCAGCCTGAAGGCCAGTTAGGGGGGGATTTGGGGTGAGTGCTTATTTGTGCCCTGGGTACCCCTGGAACTATAGCGGGGTGACTGTTACCCCAATGTTTCTATATATCTGTAACCTTGTTATGGGCTAAGGGGGCCCAGCCTGAAGGCCAGTTAGGGGGGGATTTGGGTTGAGTGCTTATTTGTGCCCTGGGTACCCCTGGAACTATAGCAGGGTGACTGTTACCCCAATGTTTCTATATATCTGTAACCTTGTTATGGGCTAAGGGGGCCCAGCCTGAAGGCCAGTTAGGGGGGAATTTGGGGTGAGTGCTTATTTGTGCCCTGGGTACCCCTGGAACTATAGCGGGGTGGCTGTTACCCCAATGTTTCTATATATCTGTAACCTTGTTATGGGCTAAGGGGGCCCAGCCTGAAGGCCAGTTAGGGGGGGATTTGGGGTGAGTGCTTATTTGTGCCCTGGGTTCCCCTGGAACTATAGCAGGGTGACTGTTACCCCAATGTTTCTATATATCTGGGGTGAGTGCTTATTTGTGCCCTGGGTACCCCTGGAACTATAGCAGGGTGACTGTTACCCCATTGTTTCTATATATCTGTAACCTTGTTATGGGCTAAGGGGGCCCAGCCTGGAGGCCAGTTAGGGTGGATTTGGGGTGAGTGCTTATTTGTGCCCTGGGTACCCCTGGAACTATAGCAGGGTGACTGTTACCCCATTGTTTCTATATATCTGTACCCTTGTTATGAGCTTAGGGCCGTGGAGTATCCGCCGTGCAGATCCCCACTCCATGCCCACTCCAAAGTAGGAGAGCAGACAAGGTGCAGGGATTTATATACGAGTGGGTGGAGGGTGCATCAGGGCAGGGGGCCGGGTAAGTTTGCAACTTTGAACTGGGCTCTGTTTAAGATTTTTTTGTATGGGGGCCCGGCACAGAGTAGGTACGCCACTGGCGGAGGGGACCCAGTCTGAAAGCCAGATATGATGAGATCTGAGGTGAGTGTATATTTACTGCTGTACATATTTATGAAAAAGCAGCATTTTTTACCAAGAAAGATGTACTTGTATTTTACAGACTATTATCCATATAAAGGCTCATTAGTAAGTAATTGTCACGGTCTCCCTGTGGAGACGCTGTGGAGTACCAGGAAGGTGGGAGCCTGAAGACGGGGTAACCCGGAGTGTAACCATAAGTCACAGAACTGGTGCCAGAGGCCATGTTGATAGTGAAGAACTTTAATAAACTTAGTGATGTAACCGAACATACAATGAACATACAAACTGAATGTAGAACGGCAGGCAGAGGCAGAATCCAAAAGCAGGCAAAAGATCAGGGCAAGCGGCAGTCAAACGTAGTCAGGGCAGGCCAAGGTCAAAACCGGGAAATCAAGGTAGAACTAGGAAGGGCTCAGGAACAAGGCAGAAGGCAGGATCAGGACACGGAACTGGAGCTTGGAACCAGCGAGAACAAGGACACAGACACAGGAACAGGACGGCAGGGTCACGAAAGACAATTAATGACCAAGCAAGGGGCAATGGTCAGGGAAAGGCTTATAAAGGGTGAAGATTAGGAGATGGGAAACACATGAGGTTAATGAGGTGGGCGGAGGAAAGAGAGCAGACAGAAAGTAGGAGACAAGGGAAGAAACAGACAGAGCCCAAATGCCTCCAGTGGCTACAGAGGCAAATGCATGCCGCCAGGAACACCCCAAGTGGTGTTCGAATCCCGCTGATCCTGACAGTAATCATGCTACAATGTTTTTTATTCAGTGGTAGCTAGCTTAGTCTTGCAGTGGGCAAATTATTCCTCCCTGGTTGGTCAGTTTATTATGAATAAATTACTGCACTTTAGACAGTAGGACTTTATTTTGACTATAAACTTTTATATACGCAGAGGGAAAACTAAAATGAATTTATTTTCTTAAAACCACAAGCACAAACCTCTGAACCTCAGATAACTAATTTTATGTATTGCTGTGATATATCATGCAAAATATATTAAAACCGTTCAGCAGCTCAGAGAGAGAGGAAAGAGCTGGATAAACTGCAAGCAGGGATTGTATTTGCCTCATCTTGAGTTGTTAGAAAGAGTTGGGTAATAGAAAGAGTGGGGTAATAGAAAGAGTGGGTAATAGAAAGAGTGGGGTAATAGAAAGAGTTGGGTAATAGAAAGAGTGGGGTGTTAGAAAGAGTTGGGTAATAGAAAGAGTGGGGTAATAGAAAGAGTGGGGTAATAGAAAGAGTGGGGTAATATAAAGAGTGGGGTAATAGAACAAGTGGGTAATATAAAGAGTGGGGAGTTAGAATGAGTTGGGTAATAGAATGAGTGGGAAAATAGCAAGAGTTGGGTAATAGAAAGAGTGGGGTAATAGAAAGGGTGGGGTAATAGAAAGAGTGGGGTAATAGAAACAGTTGGGTAATTAAAAAGTGTTGGGTAATAGAAAGAGTGGGGTGTTAGAAAGAGTTGGGTAATAGAAAGAGTTGGGTAATAGAAAGGGTGGGGTAATAGAAAGAGTGGGGTATTAGGAAGAGTTGGGTAATAGAAAGAGTTGGGTAATAAAAAAAAGAGTGGGGTGTTAGAAAGATATGAGTTATAGAAAGAGTGGGTAAAAGAAGAGTGGGGTAATAGAAAGAGTTGGGTAATAGAAACAGTTGGGTAATTAAAAAGTGTTGGGTAATAGAAAGAGTGGGGTGTTAGAAAGAGTTGGGTAATAGAAAGAGTGGGGTAAGAGAAAGAGTGGGGTGTTAGAAAGAGTTGGGTAATAGAAAGAGTTGGGTAATAGAAAAAGTGGGGTGTTAGAAAGATATGAGTTATAGAAAGAGTGGGTAAAAAAAGTGTTGGGTAATAGAAAGAGTTGGGTAATAGAAAGAGTTGGGTAATAGAAAGAGTTGGGTAATTAAAAAGTGTTGGGTAATAGAAAGAGTGGGGTGTTAGAAAGAGTTGGGTAATAGAAAGAGTGGGGTAATAGAAAGAGTGGGGTGTTAGAAAGAGTTGGGTAATAGAAAGAGTGGGGTAATAGAAAGAGTGGGGTGTTAGAAAGAGTTGGGTAATAGAAAGAGTGGGGTAATAGAAAGAGTGGGGTAACAGAATGAGTGGGGAAGCCCACATACCCGAAACTTGGTTCTCTGCTTTTTATCATTTGATAAATCATATAGGAACAGATAAATTGGAAGTCAACTTGTTCATTACCTCATCTATATCAGGAATTGCTCCTTTAGGACAAGGGCATTTGGGCATTTTAGAATGTCTTGGTGCTCAAGCGATTTCCAGCTCTGCAAGAATGCAATCTTCATAGAAATGAATGGGAGCCATTACACTTAAACACAGTTTACAAAGGTATGTGTGTTGATACACACTACTTTATACCTGCAAAGTACTGGCCACTTGGACGCAAAGGAGCCTGGGATATAACAGATGCAGGTATGGCTTTCACTGCTCCCTTATGGGGTTGCGCCTAATTAAGTAATTAATTGTCAGAGTAAAACTGCCCACTGACTCCAATGCATTTGGCGCAAGAAAAAGTGCCCATTGGGTGCTCCATAAATACAAGACAAAAAAAAGCCCAATTGAGTCCAATGCATCTGGGTCTGGAAAAAAAACATGAGAAAAAACACCCACTGACTCCAGTGAGTTTCCCAAATATGAGAAACCTTTGGGAGCTTGAATGATTATGTCCCCTAGATAAAAGTTTGCGAAAAGGCAAAAAAAATGTTGCCACACTCAACAGTTTTTTTTGATGCGCGTCATTTATTCCGCTGCAAATTTTTGCAGCCATTTTGAGAAAAAATCCTCCAATGCTAAAACGTGGAAATTCACTGCAAATCCATGCCTGGCGAAAAATTTCACCCATCCCTATTCATGGTCATTATGGTGCATATCTGACCAGCATGGGGCATATCCATGGGACTGCAAGGAACTCTGGGCAGTAACCCATGGTAATCAAATGTGTGATATCATTGTTCAACCTGCAGCAGACTACAAAAAGCCAGTCACTGGTCGGTTGCTATAGGTTACTGCCCATGGGCAAATTTGTCCAGTGTATAAAAATGACCCCCAGATCCTCTGGTTGCCACCTGGTGATACCTGTGAGCATAAATAACAGGATGGAAGTTAGAGCAAATGCACTTTGCGGAAGCTAAAATGGCCGCCCACTGTGGCGCCATAATGCCATCAACTGAATGCTCTTCGTATATAGGTAACTCTGGTTCAGATAGCTTGGGTCATACTGGGTCATTTATTTGCTTGTTTGGCACTGGCATGAACAGTCTATGGCCATGTAAGGAGATCCATAAACCAACCTAAATAAAAATCATATATCTTTTTTCCCCTAACATGTAATTTTAATCTACCAAAAATTTCCAAAAACCCTTTTATTGTGTCGATTTTGTTGTTTTTTTAATACCATAGTCATAATAAAGGTTGTTGTTTTGTTGTTGCTTTGGTGCATTAGGGCTGATCCGCGGAGCTACCTTAACTCTTCAGCTGGTTAATAAATTAAGAATGCATTGATAAGAGATGCAGTACAGCAGCCCGAGGCTCTGAAGGATGAGAATTAGGATTCGCTGCTAACTTATCATGCCAAAGAGCCCAAACGGGGGCGGATCGATAGCAATCCTTTCAGCAGATACGTCGGTGCCTATAGACAATAGGGCTGTAGACACATTGCTAAATGAGCTTTTCCCTCTAGCAACATTGTTCTCAGCCCATATGGGGTGCGACTGTTTTAGCAAATCTGTAGCAAGAACCAGTTATTTGCTATGAGGCCGAGTTGAGAATTCCGCAATCCATCAGCAAATCGTTGGCCATCGGACCAGGAAACAGCAGCAGATGAATCAGAGTGACCCACATTACTGTAAATCTATTTTATAAATGACGTGTAACCAATAAACCGTATCCCCGGATGATCTCTGCTCCTACTCATCTTCTAGACGTCAGTTTCTAGATGAATCTGTCTGTCGTAGGTATTGATACTACGGGGGACATTATTGGGGCTAAAAATGCTTAAATTAGCCATTGGCTTGGTTACGGTGGGTTATGCCATATACATACATTGTCCTATAGCCAACAGCAATCAAACAGAAAGGCAGGGGATTATGTAATAAAAGGTGGAAAGTTTGCTAAAAGTGGTAGTCGTCTATGCCAAGTTGGCAACCAATCAGCAGGTAGCATATACTAGTCAACTGATTAAAAAATTAACTGCTGTGGATTAATACACCTGGCTATGGTATATGGTGTTGGGGTACTTCTGTACTAGACTAACTAGTCTAAGTTTTAGGTTTAGAAATAATTGTGCCCAGGTTTCTTGAACAGGGGCCATTTACAGAGACCTTGGACACAAAACAAGACCCCTGTTGTGCTTGAAGCCAACCCAAACCCCAACTGGGCATTTACGACCTTCAAAATTCTCTTCTCCTCCTTTAAAGGAAAACTATACCCTTGAACAATGTAGGTCTCTATAAAAATGTATATATAATATTGCATAAAACAGCTCATATGTAAAACCCTGCTTCATCTAAATAAACCATTTTCATATACTGTAAATATACTTGTTTAGCAGTGTGTGCCATTGGGTAATCCTAAATAGGAAACTGCCATTTTATGTACTAAGGGCCGCCCCCTGGGATCATAGGAGTCACAGTGCACACAAACAAGCCAAGGCACACATACATGCTAGACCCCATCAGCCAATGAATGGGCAGAGTTCTGCCTTTTGCTCCCACACTACTTCCTGTTACAGTTAGAGCTGCATCACTTCCTGTCAGTTGATCTCTGAGGGAGCACACAGCCCATCACTAAATGGCGGTTCAAGGAGAAGGATGTAAAAGGGCAATATTTACTGATATATCTTATATATTATATATATCTTATATATTATTGACATTTGCTGATAGCAACAGCTTGAATGAATGTAGTTCATGTTTAATTGCCCAAGTCATACCCAAATCTGAAAATTCTGCTAGTGGCCTACTATTTATGTCTTTATTGGCCCATTTTATAAGGAGCAGAGTCCTCTTCAAACATGACTTCCTCTTGATTAACGAGCAAAATCACTTTGCTGCTTTGGGCATTACCAATAGTAACATACAGAGCGGCTGCATGGGTCAATATGTAACCTCGGCTGCGAGCGGATCTCCTTGCCTATAATGACTTGAAGCCCTAATAGCTAGTATGTCAGCCATAATGCCCAGCAGCAGGAGTGGCAGAACTGCAGCTGGAAGCCAGAACAGAAGCACCAGTTTATTGTTATTCAAGGGTGAATATATATTTTTTTTCCAACCCCACTTAACTAAATGCACATTGCTTTCAGGCACAAATAAAGAAAACGTTTTTCTTGTGATGATATTGTGCCTGCGAGGAACCCGGCAATAAATAAATGGGGCAATTAAAGGGAATACACTGTAATTACCAGGCATTTATAATTTGCAAACATATTTGGCAACACAGTGCAATTAGAACAGGGCATGTACAAATACATACATATCAGATTGACTCATTTACCGGATTTAGGGATTATCGATCCCCCCGTTGGCCATAAATGCCCAGATGTTCGGACAGTACAGTCAGTTTGGCCAAATTTATTCTAGGGTAAGGTTTGCATGAGATCTAGTAACCCACAGTTACCAATCAGCAGGAAGTATTAACCAGTCACCTCAGAGCAAATATCTGATTGGTTGCTGTTGGTTAGTAGGGCTGCTGCGGACATTGTACCTTTTATTATATAACTTCTATGGAGACTTGGCACCCCAACTTTGCCCTGGGCACCCCCAGCATCAGAGGGGTCTTTGTGGAGGAGTATAACAACAGCTGGAGGATTGCAGGCCCTTTTTTTTTCATATTTTTTTCATCATAGGTTTTAGCCCCCAGCCTTCCCGTATTGCTTAGGGCCTCGTCCTTAACCCTGGCCGTTTGCCTTAGAACATTTATTATAGAAGAGAGATAATAAAAAGTGAAAACCTTGTATATGGAGCAGATTTAACAGACTGGTGTTTGTGTCAAGAAGAAGCATCAGACCTCTTTCCACCGTGACGTTGTCGCCATCTAATGGCGGTTGCCCAGAAGGCCAAGTGGAATTTTTCGACCAGAGACTGCAAAAATATAAAGGCACTTGGCCCTGAAAGACAAAATTAGAGAAAGAACAGTCAGTATGTGACACGGCCCCCGGTTTGTACAGAAGTGTGAGAGGGCGAAAATGTAATAACACTATAAAAATGGTGTAAATGTAGGCGCCATTGGTTCATTACAGTAGCGCATCACGAGAGAATGATTTGTTTCTGTCTGCACAAAATAAATCAGAAACATTGTAATCCTGTGGCATTCTCAGAAATGTAACTACATGTTACTGGGCCCCAGAGCAAATTTAATTTAGGGCCCCAAAACACTGGTAAGTTGACCTATTGTATAAAGATATATTGAAATTGCCCATTAATTAGGGCCTTACTGGGTCTTCTACACTCCTGGGCCCCCCTGAAACCGCAGGGTCTTATTCCTCCGGGGATGCTCATTTTTATAGTAAGGATCCCACTCATGGATCAAAATAAAGAACAAGATGGATATAAGACTTTTGCTTACATGTACATGATGGCCCATAAAATCAAAGCCACTGATCAAGAGCCGTCATCCACCTAGCTGTACATTTCTCAATGGAAACAGGGTCGGACTGGGCTGGTGGGACACTGGGAAAAAAACGGTGGGGGGTTAGGCATCGGGGGCGCCAAGAAGAGTCCCATGGGGTTGCAGCCCTGGTGGGTCCCAGACAACCCAGTGGAAAATATAGATCTCATGCTCCTCAACTGCCCTGAGGGCTCCACTGCCAGCTGCCTTATTGCATCAAGAGAGTTGCCTGCATTGGATCAACCCAACACACTATAGAACATCAATAACATTGGATCAACCCAAACCACTATAGAACACTGATCGCACTGGATCAACCCAACACTCTATAGAACACCAATTGCACTGGATCAGTCTAACACACTATAGAACACAGATTGCATTGGATCAACCCAACACCATAGAACACCAATCGCATTGGATCAGCCCATCTCACTATAGAACACAGATTGCATTGGATCAACCCAACATACTATAGAACACAGATTGCATTGGATCAACCCAACATACTATAGAACACTGATTGCGTTGGATCAACCCAACACACTATAGAACACCAATCGCAGTGGATCAACCCAAGACACTATAGAACACCGATCGCATTGGATCAACCCAACACACTATAGAACACTGATTGCATTGGATCAACCCAACACACTATAGAACACCGATCACATTGGATCAACCCAACACTCTATAGAACACAGATCGCATTGGATCAACCCAACACTCTATAGAACACAGATCGCATTGGATCAACCCAACACTCTATAGAACACAGATCGCATTGGATCAACCCAACACTCTATAGAACACAGATCGCATTGGATCAACCCAACACTCTACAGAACACCGATCACATTGGATCAACCCAACACTCAATAGAACACAGATCGCATTGGATCAACCCAACACACTATAGAACACTGATTGCATTGGATCAACCCAACACTCTATAGAACACAGATCGCATTGGATCAACCCAACACACTATAGAACACCGATCGCATTGGATCAGCCCAAAACACTATAGAACATCAATCGCAGTGGGTCAACCCAACACATTATAGAACACCAATTAACCGCAATTTACACTGTGACATCCCAGGAGCAGTTGGTAGTTTGTAACAAATGCACTGATTGGCTATAAGCTGGTTGTACCCTTAATGCTCAGATGCCTACTGGCCACACAATGGGTTGTTCTAGAACTGTGATTGTCTAGCACCCCGATTGGTGTAGCCTTATGTTGTTTCAGATGCTCTGATTGGCTTACTGGTTAGTTAAACCATTAGTGAAGCTCTGTTTGTTTTCACGCTGGCTGAATCCAAGAAATCGGCAGTCAATTTGAGTCCAATATACTTCAGAACTGGTTCCATCACCCCAATATGAAACACCTTACCCCTTCAAAGACATCACTGGTAGTACAAGTTCAGGGCTGCTGTAGATATTAATTATAACTTAAATTTAGCACAGAGCTGTGACGCATTCAGCATTATCTTCTGCCTAAATAATGAGCTCATCGGAAATGCCAAGAGTTGCTCCAAGTTAACACTGGGCCACAATTGCGATGCTCAGTTCTAGTGTCTTAAGCAACCGCGCAACCACAAATAATCAACAAACTAATATACATTGCTGTAACACAAACACATGGCAATAAATTTATATTCTGGGTAAACAATCCCTTAACCCTGAGAGAAAGATACTGTAATCATCTGTTTATTTGTGTAACCAACACATCACATATATTGCTCTGGCTGTTTGGATATTTCTGACGTGACCAGGTGAAGAGGTAATGTATTAACCCTTTGAAGTGCCAAGTGCCCCCTAATGTACTATAACTATGTTACCTTAGGAACAAAAAAGCCCCTACCATGAAAAATAAAAACATAGAAAATAAGAATATAGTCACTGAGGGGCTCAGAAACTCTTTACCCCTTTCCTGTAAATGATAAGGATATTAGCAGCCACTGAGGGGTTCTGTGCCCATATAAAGGCACAAGGCTGCAGGCTGAGTTATACAGGGAACTCTGAGTATCACTCATGTATTATAAGGGATAATGTACCCCCTACTGTAAATGATAAGGATATTAGCAGTCACTGAGGGGTTCTGTGCCCATATAAAGGCACAAGGCTGCAGGCTGAGTTATACAGGGAACTCTGAGTATCACTCATGTATTATAAGGGATAATGTACCCCCTACTGTAAATGATAAGGATATTAGCAGTCACTGAGGGGTTCTGTGCCCATATAAAGGCACAAGGCTGCAGGCTGAGTTATACAGGGAACTCTGAGTATCACTCATGTATTATAAGGGATAATGTACCCCCTACTGTAAATGATAAGGATATTAGCAGTCACTGAGGGGTTCTGTGCCCATATAAAGGCACAAGGCTGCAGGCTGAGTTATACAGGGAACTCTGGGTATTACTCATGTATTATAAGGGATTATGTACCCCCTGTCTATGTGGGTGATATATATCTGTCAGTCCCTGACCCAGTGATAGTCTCTGTGAGCGGCTGGGACCCATGCAGGCATCATGCCAACCTCGTCACGTTCCACACATAATGATGTACAAGTGCATTTCATTATTTCAGTTTCCCAAACCTGTCCCGCAATCTCAAACCACAAATTTCCCAGTGAATGTTTAAATCCCTCCATATGGTTCCAGGCTGCAGTAATGGGCCATGCGCGGCGCTCACACTCAGTGATATGAGACCAGGGAGCCACTAAATTCTGCCGGAGGAAGTAGCCAGGTTCCCAAACAGCAGAAAGCCAGGAGCTGAGAGAGTGGGTGGTATTCGCTTTGTGTGGCTGCAATGCACAAGCACAGCAGCAATAGTATGTGCAATGGATTCCCAGTGCTGGTTCTGCCTCCCTCTTGATATCCAAGGGCAAGTTCCAGTTTGAAAGTAAAATAATTACCTTTATTTGTAAAGCTAATTGTATTATATAGTAACAAACTTCCAGTGAAACATTTGCTCCTGTGCTTCTATCATTGCATAGGCTGCTTTACAATTCCCATGCAACGGCAGCCATATCCAGACTTAGTTATCACTACACTAAGGGGCATATTTATTATAGTGTGTAAGCCAACATCACCTGTGATGTTGCCCATAGCAACTAATCAGCAATTCAATTTGAACAGTCACCTACAAGTTAGAAAACAAAAGGAAACGTGATTGGTTGCTATGGGCAACATCACCTTTGATGTATTCCTACATACTATAGTAAATATGCCACTAAAGATCCTTAGCTGTGGTACTGTGGTGCTGTGGTGCCATGTTGCTGTGATACTGTGGTGCCATGTTGCTGTGGTACTGTGGTGCTGTGGTGCCATGTTGCTGTGATACTGTGGTGCCATGTTGCTGTGGTACTGTGGTGCTGTGGTGCCATGTTGCTGTGATACTGTGGTGACATGTTGCTGTGGTACTATGGTGCTGTGGTGCCATGTTGCTGTGGTACTATGGTGCTGTGGTGCCATGCTGCTGTGGTACTATGGTACTGTGCTGCCATTTTGCTGTGGTACTGTGGTGCCATGTTGCTGTGGTACTATAGTGCTGTGGTGCCTTGTTGCTGTGGAGCCATGTTGCTGTGGTACTGTAGTGCTGTTGTGCCATGTTGCTGTGGTGCCATGTTGCTGTGGTACTATGGTGCTGTGGTGCCATGTTGCTGTGGTACTGTGGTGCCATGTTGCTGTGGTACTATGGTGCTGTGGAGCCATGTTGCGGTGGTACTGTGGTGCTGTGGTGCCATGTTGCTGTGGTACTGTGGTGCCATGTTGCTGTGGTACTATGGTGCTGTGGTGCCATGTTGCTGTGGTACTATGGTGCCATGTTGCTGTGATACTGTGGTGCCATGTTGCTGTGGTACTATGGTGCTATGTTGCTGTGGTACTGTGGTGCCAAGTTGCTGTGGTGCTGTGGGGCCATGTTGCTGTGGTACTATGGTGCTATGTTGCTGTGGTACTATGGTGTTGTGGTGCCATGTTGCTGTGGTGCCATGTTGTTGTAATACTGTGGTGCCATGTTGTTGTAATACTGTGGTGCCATGTTGCTGTGGTGCCATGTTGCTGTGGTGCCGTGTTGCTGTGGTGCTATTGTACAGTGGTGCTGTGGGATGAAAACACAGGCATGACGGAAAGGAGTCCATTGGCTCTATGTGTGGGGATAGGGGCTCTATGTGCGGGGGCTCTATGTGCGGGGGTACGGGCTCAAGTAATGGGAATGCTGCCACGAAAATGTTTAGGGATGTGAAATAGTAAAAATTTCCTTACTTTGGCATCCACACATTGTGCACGCCCCCCCCCCCCCCCCTACATTTTCACCAAAAGTCAGACAGGGACTGGCAGATATCCCCCCTGATAATCCCGGGAGTTACCCAATTTAAGGTGTCCCTCCCCCAGTCTCCCGATGCTTTAAGCTAGTCACACCTTGTACTGGCCTGGCGGGTAGAAATGACAATTTATTCCAATGTTATTAATAGGGCAGAAAGATAAAAATATAAGAAGGCCACTACCCTACATGTATCTTGTGGAAAGGAAGGTACTGTCATTGGCCTGGTGTATTATTGGAATTTCCTGTTTCCCTAGGAGTGAAAGGGAGCCCATAGTTCTTCCTCTTTGGAGAGCAGGTAGAAGTGCTGCAGGGCCTGAGGCAAAGGGAGGCCTCGGTATTAGAATGTAAAGGAATAGACTGACATTCAAACCAGTGTTGCTTTGTTTTGTTTTTTATTTTTTGCTTTGTTGTGTTTATGTTTGCGTGTGACTAATAAAGTTTCTTGCAGAAAGTGTATCTGGAGGAGGAAGAGGCCCTTGTGCCAATGTGTAGCCAGAGACAAGGGGAATGCAATCAAATTTGTAAACAAAAAAGAAGTGCACAAATAACAGTAAAAACTCACATTTCACAATGTAATATTTTTCATTAGACTGATTTTGCATTGTGAATGTTCAAGACTTAAATATGGTGTAATTGTGTGAAAATAACAACTTTTTCATTAAAATGTTTTATTACATACTGTATACTGTGCACTGGTGCAAGCTAAAAAATTTGCAATCGCTATCCTACTGCCACATGAGGTTCGCAAAAGGTATATGACATTCACGCAAAGGCAAAAAATTCACAAAGGGAATATTCATTCACGTTACGACCATTTTTCTCGTTAGCGACCTATATTACATTCACCCACTAGTTACATAGTTAAGTTGGATAGAAAAAAGACCCAAAAAAGTCCATCAAGTTGAACCCCTACAAGTGAACCCCAGTGCGCATATATATATATATACATACACTCATACCAGGCTACCAGTATACTCACACATATAAACCATATATACCAACATCAATACTAATAGGAGATTTTAGTATCACAATAGCCTTGGATATTCTGCTTGTACCCCAACTTCCCCGGCAGGGCATTCCCCAACCTCACTGCCCTCACCGTGAGGAACCCCCTACCCAACATCCCCCGGCAGGGCATTCCCCAACCCCCTCACTGCCCTCACCGTGAGGAACCCCCTACCCAACATCCCCCGGCAGGGCATTCCCCAACCTCACTGCCCTCACCGCGAGGAACCCCCTACCCAACATCCCCCGGCAGGGCATTCCCCAACCCCCTCACTGCCCTCACCGTGAGGAACCCCCTACCCAACATCCCCCGGCAGGGCATTCCCCAACCCCCTCACTGCCCTCACCGTGAGGAACCCCCTACCCAACATCCCCCGGCAGGGCATTCCCCAACCCCCTCACTGCCCTCACCGTGAGGAACCCCCTACCCAACATCCCCCGGCAGGGCATTCCCCAACCCCCTCACTGCCCTCACCGTGAGGAACCCCCTACCCAACATCTCCCGGCAGGGCATTCCCCAACCCCCTCACTGCCCTCACCGTGAGGAACCCCCTACCCAACATCCCCCGGCAGGGCATTCCCCAACCTCACTGCCCTCACCCTGAGGAACCCCCTACCCAACATCCCCCGGCAGGGCATTCCCCAACCCCCTGACTGCCCTCACCGTGAGGAACCCCCTACCCAACATCCCCCGGCAGGGCATTCCCCAACCTCACTGCCCTCACCGTGAGGAACCCCCTACCCAACATCCCCGGCAGGGCATTCCCCAACCTCACTGCCCTCACCGTGAGGAACCCCCTACCCAACATCCCCCGGCAGGGCATTCCCCAACCCCCTCACTGCCCTCACCGTGAGGAACCCCCTACCCAACATCCCCCGGCAGGGCATTCCCCAACCTCACTGCCCTCACCGTGAGGAACCCCCTACCCAACATCCCCCGGCAGGGCATTCCCCAACCTCACTGCCCTCACCGTGAGGAACCCCTACCCAACATCCCCCGGCAGGGCATTCCCCAACCCCCTCACTGCCCTCACCGTGAGGAACCCCCTACCCAACATCCCCCTGCAGGACATTCACCAACCTCACTACCCTCACCGTGAGGAACCCCCTACCCAACATCCCCCGGCAGGGCATTCCCCAACCCCCTCACTGCCCTCACTGTGAGGAACCCCCTACCCAACATCCCCCGGCAGGGCATTCCCCAACCTCACTGCCCTCACCGTGAGGAACCCCCTACCCAACATCCCCCTGCAGGACATTCACCAACCTCACTACCCTCACCGTGAGGAACCCCCTACCCAACATCCCCCGGCAGGGCATTCCCCAACCCCCTCACTGCCCTCACCGTGAGGAACCCCCTACCCAACATCCCCCGGCAGGGCATTCCCCAACCTCACTGCCCTCACCGTGAGGAACCCCCTACCCAACATCCCCCGGCAGGGCATTCCCCAACCTCACTGCCCTCACTGTGAGGAACCCCCTACCCAACATCCCCCGGCACGGCATTCCCCAACCCCCTCACTGCCCTCACCATGAGGAACCCCCTATGCTGCTTCAAATGAAAGTTCCACTCCTTTAATCTAAAGGGGGTGGGGGTCTCTGGTGCGCTGACCATTTTTATGGGAAATATGAACACCCCCTGTATAATGCCCTCTGATGTACTTGTACACAGTAATCATGTTGAGCAGCAGTGGTATAACTAAATGTTACTGGATCCAGTAGCAAATTCAGTTTAGGGCCCTATTTTGCCTCACTTGGCCCTCTACACTCCTAGGTCTGCTTCCTCTGTAGGTACAAGCTTGAGAATGAAGTGCCCCAAAACAGACTGAGAGACTTGCATATTCCATATTAAACATGTTAGGAACCAGTGGCACCAGTGGCGTAACTATATATACAGCAGACGGGTTGCGGGGAGGCCCAGACCGAGGGTTCTGCTGTACCTTAGTCCCCCCTCCCTGGCCCCTCTCCTACCTTAAATATAGAGGCCGGAAGGTGAGGCGAGGTCGGTGGCAGGAGGGGTGGGGCGGAGGAGGAGGGACTGGTCGCGACAGGCCATCTTAAAAAGTTTTTCTGCAGGGGGGGCCCGGCTTAACCAAGTTATGCTGCTGACTGGTACCCATTCAGTTCTGTTTTGAGTGTTACAGTTCAGCCACGTAACCCATCATCCACCATTTCAGCAGAAACTTGGCAACCCCCCCTCCAATGACTTTGCAACCACTTATTAGTCACTAGGGTAATAATCTCTAACAGCCAGGGAAAAACCTGACACCAAAACACATAACCCCAATGCATGGGGAACACAGGTACAAACTAAGACGGGTTTGATTTTCCTTTAAAACTACAGGAAATATTGCAGACTATTCCAGTTCCGTAAATGTCGATCAGTTTCCCATAGTATGATTTGCTGACAATCTGCTCCCAACGGCAAACGTAGTTCATGTTTCTATAGATGACCTGCCAGCGATGGCCTATAACGCTCATTACACTGGCTGTTGACTTTCCAGGGCCAAAGAGTTAAGGGCCCCAGCACTGAGTTAATGGGGGGGCTGAAGCAATATTTAAGGAATGGGCTCGTTTCTGCTGAAGTCATTCTTTGGTTCACCGGCGACAAGTTGCGACCTGAGTGGCCCAATCACCAGGCCTGGCGCCCAGGAGGTAGCACTTTTCATAGCGTTGACAGATTGTCATTTAAGCAGCAAATAGAAGGCAAGTGCCTGAGTGGCCGCTAACGTACGCTATGATGGAATGCACTTGGTAGGGACCCGTAACTCCAAATACTTCATTTCCATGATGGAGTGGGGCAGTGGGAACGCACCACCGCCTGGAAAAGTAGCCTTTGTCTCCTTTATGGAGGGAAACCTAAAGCCCATTTATAATGGGAGGGGGGGGGAGAGAGAAGGGGGGGGGGTGGCTCTTTTATTTTTATAACAAAACGCATTCTGTACGAGGACATTTTTCAGCCATCTGCTCTCATTATTCCCAATGTCGGGCCACCATTCCCCTCGCAACAATGAAAATAATTACCTCCTGGAGGGCAAAATATAAAGATATCAGGATAAACAAAAGTTAATTACATTTTGCTCTCAGGGATAGGAGCAGTGTTCCTAATAAAGAAGCAATTAGGTCGGTAAAGGCATCACTTACAGTTACAAGAAAAACAAACGCAGTTTGTGCCATAGGAGCAGCGGGGATTTCCAGGTCTTTATATGCGACGGTTTGGGCGCAGAGGCAATGGGGAGTATTACACACAAGGAGCCCCTTTTAATAAGACAAGACCACCCTACAGAGCACTTAGGGCCAGGAATGCCTTGCAGGGCTCTACATGTTACTCAACTGCAGGGTCAGCAAAACAGGAGGATTCTGGGACTTGTAGTGCAGAAAAATTAAATGGGACAGGATTTTTTTCTGCAAAAAAATCCCTGATATTCCCTGATTTTACTTACAATGTACACACATTTTTCCTATGAATTGGGTAGATTTTTTTTTTTTATCCTATGGGTAAAATCTGTCATAGTAGTTCCATCTCAGCAGTGCTATAGACTGTAGCCCCTATGATAGCCAGGCTGCAGGGACAATGGGCATGATGGTTGCTTGTCTTTACTAAGTAAATTATTTTGAATGTTGCCTAATCTAGGACATACCACAGGCACCAGAGATCACTACAAACTGCATACTGAGTCTACTAAATTCTGCTGAACTGGGCAAGCAGGCTGTTTAAGAATGTTGGGCAGCAAGGGAGTGGTAATCTGATATACTTATCATATTCAGTAGGGGGTACATTATCCCTTATAATACATGAGTGATACTCAGAGTTCCCTGTATAACTCAGTCTGCAGCCTTGTGCCTTTATATGGGCACAGAACCCCTCAGTGACTGCTAATATCCTTATCATTTACAGTAGGGGGTACATTATCCCTTATAATACATGAGTGATACTCAGAGTTCCCTGTATAACTCAGCCTGCAGCCTTGTGCCTTTATATGGGCACAGAACCCCTCAGTGACTGCTAATATCCTTATCATTTACAGTAGGGGGTACATTATCCCTTATAATACATGAGTGATACTCAGAGTTCCCTGTATAACTCAGCCTGCAGCCTTGTGCCTTTATATGGGCACAGAACCCCTCAGTGACTGCTAATATCCTTATCATTTACAGTAGGGGGTACATTATCCCTTATAATACATGAGTGATACTCAGAGTTCCCTGTATAACTCAGCCTGCAGCCTTGTGCCTTTATATGGGCACAGAACCCCTCAGTGACTGCTAATATCCTTATCATTTACAGTAGGGGGTACATTATCCCTTATAATACATGAGTGATACTCAGAGTTCCCTGTATAACTCAGCCTGCAGCCTTGTGCCTTTATATGGGCACAGAGCCCCTCAGTGACTGCTAATATCCTTATCATTTACAGTAGGGGGTACATTATCCCTTATAATACATGAGTGATACTCAGAGTTCCCTGTATAACTCAGCCTGCAGCCTGCAGCCTTTATATGGGCACAGAACCCCTCAGTGACTGCTAATATCCTTATCATTTACAGTAGGGGGTACATTATCCATTATAATACATGAGTGATACTCAGAGTTCCCTGTATAACTCAGCCTGCAGCCTTGTGCCTTTATATGGGCACAGAACCCCTCAGTGACTGCTAATATCCTTATCATTTACAGTAGGGGGTACATTATCCCTTATAATACATGAGTGATACTCAGAGTTCCCTGTATAACTCAGCCTGCAGCCTTGTGCCTTTATATGGGCACAGAACCACTCAGTGACTGCTAATATCCTTATCATTTACAGTAGGGGGTACATTATCCCTTATAATACATGAGTGATACTCAGAGTTCCCTGTATAACTCAGCCTGCAGCCTTGTGCCTTTATATGGGCACAGAACCCCTCAGTGACTGCTAATATCCTTATCATTTACAGTAGGGGGTACATTATCCCTTATAATACATGAGTGATACTCAGCGTTCCCTGTATAACTCAGCCTGCAGCCTTGTGCCTTTATATGGGCACAGAACCCCTCAGTGACTGCTAATATCCTTATCATTTACAGTAGGGGGTACATTATCCCTTATAATACATGAGTGATACTCAGAGTTCCCTGTATAACTCAGCCTGCAGCCTTGTGCCTTTATATGGGGGGCACAGAACCCCTCAGTGACTGCTAATATCCTTATCATTTACAGTAGGGGGTACATTATCCCTTATAATACATGAGTGATACTCAGAGTTCCCTGTATAACTCAGCCTGCAGCCTTAGGTCTTTATAACTGTATATGTGTTGCATTCTGTAGGTAAAGTTAGTCCCAACCAGGGCCATAACTAGGGTTTGGCACTAGGTGGCTAAGTCACTGGCGTATGTGAGGGGGGGTGATTGAGCAGCCAGCGGGGGTGCAATGGAGGATGGATTGTGAGTGGTCAGCGGTAGCAGTAGCACTGGTGATATGTGGGGGGGGGCAAGATGGCTGCAGTCTGGGCCTTGGGCACCAGTAAATGTATTTAAAAATCTGAGCTGTCAATCATATATTGCCTGCCCCGCCTCTATGCTGGAATTATTCAAATTATTTCTTATGGGTGATTCTCGGCATTAACACACGAAACAAACCCAACACTCGGGTCCCAAACTGATTCCTAATGAGTCCGTGACTGCACTAACACCCGCGCAACCTTGTGCTTCTCGCTCCTTATCGGGGGCCTTCAGAAGGCCCGCTGACAGGCTTATGAAATTCATAGCACATCGTGTTCGGCACCAAAGAATTTCTCTGTTTCCGTAACAAAAAAAATTGATCATTTCGGAAGCAGCGGCGAGAGAATAGCCCAAATGACCTTCACAACAAGGATGTTGATCTTTGGCTAATAAATTACCATTCTAATGTAAAGCCCTTTGCATTGAGTTTATCCTCGCTGCGCCGGCTGCCCGTGCCGTTGATGGGCATTTCTATAAATGTGCATCTCCTGTGAGCGAGATGAGCAGCGAGGGCCCCCCCACTCCTCACATCAAAGCCGGGCTGAAGCCGGGGAGAATCCCTGTGTTGCGAGAGGCAGGATTTGAATTGCACAGCTGATGCTAAATCAATGGAGAGGCTCAGCCTTCGGGCGGTCAGGTTGCTGCTTTTCAATCACTTGACGCCGTTACTGTGTGACAATATCACCTGCCAAAGTCCATTATTCTGCTCCTCATGCATCATTGCACCCAGGGAGCATCTCGGCTCAGAAATAGGGCATTGCGGCACTCTCTCCTCCTTATTATTATCCCTATGCAGCATTAGAATTGTAAGCTCTTTTGGGCAGGGCTCTCTTCCCCTCTTGTATCGGTTATTGATTGCTTTATATGTTACTCCTTGTAGAGTGTAAGCTCTTTTGGGCAGGGCTCCCTTCACCTCTTGTATCGGTTATTGATTGCTTTATATGTTACTCCTTGTAGAGTGTAAGCTCTTTTGGGCAGGGCTCCCTTCACCTCTTGTATCGGTTATTGATTGCTTTATATGTTACTCCTTGTAGAGTGTAAGCTCTTTTGGGCAGGGCTCTCTTCCCCTCTTGTATCGGTTATTGATTGCTTTATATGTTACTCTGTATGTCTCCTTGTAGATTGTAAGCTCTTTTGGGCAGGGCTCTCTTCCCCTCTTGTATCGGTTATTGATTGCTTTATATGTTACTCTGTATGTCTCCTTGTAGATTGTAAGCTCTTTTGGGCAGGGCTCTCTTCCCCTCTTGTATCGGTTATTGGTTGCTTTATATGTTACTCTGTATGTCTCCTTGTAGAGTGTAAGCTCTTTTGGGCAGGGCTCTCTTCCCCTCTTGTATCGGTTATTGGTTGCTTTATATGTTACTCCTTGTAGAGTGTAAGCTCTTTTGGGCAGGGCTCCCTTCCCCTCCTGTATCGGTTATTGATTGCTTTATATGTTACTCTGTATGTCCAATGTATGAAACCCACTTATTGTACAGCGCTGCGGGATATGTTGGCGCTTTATAAATAAATGTTAATACAGGTATAGGACCTGTTATCCAGAATGCTCGGGACCAAGGGTATTCCAGATAAGGTGTATTTCCGTAATTTGGATTCCCATACCTTAAGTCTACTAAAAAATCAATAAAACATTAATTAAACCCAATAGGGCTGTTCTGCCCCAATAAGGGGTAATTCTATCTTAGTTGGGATCAAGTACAGGTACTGTTTTATTATTACAGAGAAAAGGGAATCATTTAACCATTAAATAAACCCAATAGGGCTGTTCTGCCCCCAATAAGGGGTAATTATATCTTAGTTGGGATCAAGTACAGGTACTGTTTTATTATTACAGAGAAAAAGGAAATCAGTTTTAGAATTCTGAATTATTTGAATAAAATGGAGTCTATGGGAGATGGGCTTTCCGTAATTTGGAGCTTTCTGGATAACAGGTTTCCGGATAAGGGATCCCATAACTGTAATAATAATAATAATTATTTCTTCCTGTAATCCCTGACCAATACATCTAAACAATTGGCACACTGGCATAGCATCCGAGTGAAAGAAAAGAGAACCTGTCATTTAGGAACTGATGCCCCTTAGTTATATAAATCAGTGACCCACAAACTCCCATTGTGGAAGAGAGAGAGAAGTCATTTAGCGCCACTCTCTCTCACAGTGCAAGGCAGAATAACCGCAGTCTCAGACACAATAAATCTGAAAACGTTCACTTTCGAGTGTAGCATATCTGTCCTGTTTCGCTTCACCAAAAAAATTAGAGAATCTTTGAAAAGATTCCCGAAACGGCGAAAAATGTATCTTGTGAGGCGCGTCAACAAAAATGAGGTGGGAAACATTTTTTTGAACATCCGCGGCAATTTTTCCGGCAAGTTTATGAAAAAAGAACACCAATGGCGAAACACAGAAATTCAGCACGAATCCATGCCTGCCGAAAAATTTTGCTCATCACTAGCGTAGAGTGCCATTCTCTATCATTAAGGGCCGTGACAGACGGGGAGATTAGGCGCCCGCAAGGGTGACTAATCTGTCCGTCTGTCATGGCCCCTAATCTCCCATCCCATTGGCTGGAATGTAAATCACCAGTGGGATGGCATACGCGGCACGGCGATTTGCCGGAATCCGCGAAGTTGCATTGAGAGGAAACTTTGGCGATTTCAGCGCCGCGTAAGCCATCCCACCATCGATTTACAGTCTAGTCGGTGAGATGCCATTTTGGGGAGATTAGTCGCCCGCGACGCGATAATGTAATATTATTACATTAAATATTATGAAAATGCTGCATATTTTTTAATTGATGTATATTGCAAAGTTGCTTGAAATTATGTTTACTTTTAAAAAGCTTAAGTTGTGCTAGGGACATCACCCTTGGACTTTTAGAGGAGGTAAGTTGTGACATTTTTGGTTACGTTGCCCAACCCTCACCTCAGCTGCTTGCATTCAAGTAGGAACCTTGCATTGGACACCAACATGGAGCACCTAGTGTCCTATAACCGCGTCTGTTATTTGGATGAAGAGCAATCCAGGGAAGCAGTGAGGAGGTTATGCGCTAGAAGAATATTCTCTATTGAGAAAAGTCTACTGAGAAGTCTCTACTGAGTGCCCAACTGAAAACTGAAACTCTGTCATTGGAACCTGTACCCCAAATGGTTGTGTAACCTAGAGAATCGATGATAATGGTGCCGGCACAAAAAGTGAGTGTGCCGGCACCTATTCCTTTCTGCTTTGTTGGGGGAGTGCCATATCCCCAAGGTCCGTGGATCGCTAGGTGGGATTGCTAATAAAGATGCCCGGGTGTGCTCGTGTAAATTTTCTCTCTAGCATTGCTAAATTACACACTCAATACAGCCAATACTTTCTTCTAACATTTCACCGAATGGTCTTCCCTGCTTTATTTGAACTGTATATTGGAGAAACAATGCAACTGTTTTAAAGGAAAATGAAAGGTAAAAACTCAGTAAACTTTATCAGAAAGGTCTATGTAAATACAGCCATAAGCACTCACAGAAACGCTCTATCAAAAGAAACACTTTTCTTTTTTGGGAACATGTTCTTCGGGTATCTGACTTCCTCTCCTTTAGGGCTCCTTCAGGTTTGGGGCATGAGTCTGCTCAGTTCTCTCCTCTCTCCCTCTCCCCCTCCCTTCTCCTGCTCCCCCCTCCCATAAGAATGCATAAGAACTCATTCTCCCCCCTTCCCACCCTTAGGAATGTGTGATCTGAGCTTCCAAGGGCTATAACTGCAGCAGGAAGCTACCAAGACCAAGCTAAAATGGAGGGAGCTTCTAGGGCTCTTTACTCAGGTATAGTAAAGCTTTCTGCTGAATAAATATAGCATTCTAGGTGGCACTAATGTGGCTAATCTATTGGCAGTAAAATGACTTTGCTAATCCTATAAGCATAAGGTCAGAGATTTACTGAGAACATCATTGAGGCCAGTGGGGACATATTCCAACAACACCAAGCATGGTATCGGGGACCTCAGGGCCACAGTACTAATAGAAGAGGCTTATATAGTGTCAGGAACAGCCACAGGTGGGTGGCTGGCAGGTAAAGCCACAGGTGGGTGGCTGGCAGGTAAAGCCACAGGTGGGTGGCTGGCAGGTAAAGCCACAGGTGGGTGGCTGGCAGGTACAGCCACAGGTGGGTGGCTGGCAGGTAAAGCCACAGGTGGGTGGCTGGCAGGTACAGCCACAGGTGGGTGGCTGGCAGGTAGGAGCTTATATGCCGTGTAATATGGGTACAGGGGGTACAAGTTATGTTGCTGAAACATGATTTATTAATGAAAATAAGAAATATGGAAGTCCTTACAACAGGCCAGTGGTCAGAGGCAGGCAGAAGACGAAACAAATCCGTAAAACAGGCAGAGGGTCAGGACTGGCAGCAAACAAGGAGGGTCCGGAATAACAGGCAGTGGTCAAAGGCAGGCTGAAGGCAGGGAAAGTCCAATAATCAGGCCGAGGTCAATACCGGGAGATCAAACAGAGGTCAGGAACAGGAGTTGTAGAACAGGGTAAGGTGAATGGAATCAGGCAGGTATGCGGGCAGGAGTCGGGCAGGAACAGGGACTAGAACAAGCAGGTAAGGTCACTGGAATGTAAAAGGCTCAATGATTAAGCAACCAGGGGTTGCTTGTAACAGGCTTATAAGGCCCGTTAATTGACTGATTGCAACCACCTGGGCTAATTAAGGGAGGAGAAGGTGGACATTGACACAGAAGCAAAGAAGAGAGGTTAACAGAATGTTCAGGGCTGGATGCCCAAGGTCTCCAGTGGCTCAGTGAGGTAATGCTGAACCTGCCTAACATAGAGTCCAGAGTTCTGGTACAGGCAGGTCCTGACATATAGGGATAAAGGCTTCTTTTAAACTTATGAACCATAACCCCAAGTCTGTATGTATCTCAGGGCCGTTCATCTAAGAAATCACGGAACAACAACACTTGGAAAGGTCTTTCCAAAAGAAAATTGACATTAAACTCATTATTGACATTAAATTCATTCCATCCGTATTGTACATTTGGCCATAGTGCCATTTCTGGCAATGAACAGATCTTTTTTGTGTCCATTTTTAATTCGGTCATTAATTATTAAATATTAATTAAGTCAGAATATTCCAATGATGCAAGTCCCACCTTACTCCTCTGTTTGTGTGTATATGTATCTTCATGCAGACTTCAGCAGTCTAACATCCCCCATATATTAACCCTAATAAAGAAATGTAAATATTAACATCTTGCATTCTTTCGAACCATGACTCACTTTCTGAGAAACTCTTCGCACAAAGTCGATCCAGGGACTGGTCCAATTTCCATCTTAGAATCAGGGCTCAGCTTTCTGATACACATTATGGAGGAATTGAATTGGTTAGGAAGTTTCATTTGGACAAAACAGTTGAACTGAAAAGGTCTTTTATTGACCTAAATTGGACCCAGCAGGCATGCATTATACCCACTATTTATTTGCCAAGTCCAGGGTACTTCCTGTGACTATAATTCAGTTTTTTGTTTACCTACAGTAAGATAGGTGAAAGTGCACACAGGGCCAGGGGTTGGTGTAAGCCCAAAGGGGTCCAAGGTGGCCCCATAAATGTGGGATACCGGAAAAAAAGTGTGGAAGGATACCAAGCAGCTCAAAGTTAGAGCAAGGGCTTTTATTGGGTTGGAAACCTGGTAACTATCACCTGGGCTGGAGGGGGTGATTTTGCACGCATTCAACCTTTCCTCACTCATGAGACTGCCAAATTCTCACCCACGCCCTTGTCATATCTTGCTTAGACTACTGCAACTCACTGCACTGTGGGCTTCCCCTGTATAAACTGACCCCACTCCAATCCCCCATGAACAGTGCCGCCAGACTCATACACCTCTCCTCCCGCTCCACAAGCGCCGCCCCTCTCTGCCAGTCCCTGCACTGGCGCCTGTCACGTACAGGATTAAGTTTAAGATTCTCGTACTCACCTACAAAACCCTCACTGGTGCCGCACCCCTCTATATAACCCCCCTAACCCCCAGATGTAACCTTCTCTCTACACAAGACCTCCTTCTCTCCTCCTCACTCATCACCTCCTCTCACTCTCGAATCCAGGACTTCTCACGCGCTGCACCCATCCTCTGGAACACTATTCCCTGTCCCATTAGGCACTGCCAGACTCTCCAAGCCTTTAAACGATCTCTTAAAACTCACCTTTTCACTCAAGCCTATAACCTAAACCCCCCCAAACATTCACTAACCACTGGTTTCCACCTCTCGCTCTGCACTTACTGTCACTTTACACACCTACATGAACTCTAACGCCATGCTAGTTACCCTGACCTTATGTCTCAGTCCCCCCTTTTAGAATGTAAGCTCTTGCGAGCAGGGCCCTCCCCCTAGTGTCTCCGATCCTCATCCAATGTAACTGCAAAGCATTTTTGTGAATTGTTTATATGTACATGTTAACTGTTCTGTGTTTTGTACCCCTCTATTCTGTAAAGCGCTGCGTAAATTGATAGTTCCATATAAATAATAATAATAATAATAATTCCCTGAGTTTTTGAGTGTTTATAACTTTATGTATAATAAGTGAATCAGACAGATGTATTGCCAAGTTCTGACTCTTGAATATGTCCATGGTGGGTGTAGGGAGTTCAGTGAAACCCATAAGATGCATGTTTGGCCAATACCAATATGCTTACAGCATTAAATTGTCAGGCACATGTTTCCAAATAGGGGTAATAGGTGCTGGAACTGTAGTTGAACAACAGCTGGAGGCCAAAGTTTGGATATCTCTAGCATTAAAAATGCTACAAACACTCATTTAGCACACTCATTTCACAGCCCGAGACCTCCATCTTGTTCCTTTAAACATAACGAGCACCGTCATTAATCTGAATCCCTAAAAATGACTTCAGCTTACAGAGCGGTTACAAGAAGGCCCTTCAGCCCCCGAAGCAGCGACGTTAGTAACCCAAGAACCAATCAGGAATAATAACATTAATAATCCAGACAGAGAAAGCCTGGCCCCTGGGACCCCGCTCTGCAGCTGGCTTCAACAGTTCAAACACAAGATTACTTAAGAAATGAAGATATTAATTAGGAGGTCAAACCCCACATGTAGTGTTGGTGCTAATGAAGGAAAGGGTCTAGTTCCCAACAGGAGGATGAATGAAAAATGTACCGAGGCTTAAGAATACATTAATCCTTCTGAGAAAGTAAAAATATCCCCAAATTCCTCACCACCCCCATAGTGAAATGAGACTCGGGCTGACTTTATGATGAAAGCGAATGTTCAGGATAACAAGATGGCCGCCATGTTGTGTGAAAAATGCCAATTGCTGGTGTATTAGAGCCTGGTTACTAATTCTGGGTATAAATGTACATTTGGGGTGTGAAGAGCAACATAGCAGGTTCAGCTAAACAATAACATGTCCATAAAGTACAATCCTTCTCTCTCGGTATTACTTTTAGCTGCAATAATGCATCAGAATCTTATCTCGATTTCTCTGCTAATTAATCCCAGTCGGGCTTCAAAACCCTAAAGTGACATAAAGAAATAGATTTTGAAGAGAACAGCAGACCACTGAATCTCAGCCATAAAGCAGGGCAGGACTGTTGCTTACAGTGGGGGGATCAGATAGGATCTGTGCCACTGTGACAGAATGCTCTGTTATACAGATAGCTAGAATCTCAGCCATAAAGCAGGGCAGGACTGCTGCTTACAGTGGGGGGATCAGATAGGATCTGTGCCACTGTGACAGAATGCTCTGTTATACAGATAGCTAGAATCTCAGCCATAAAGCAGGGCAGGACTGCTGCTTACAATGGGGGGATCAGATAGGATCTGTGCCACTGTGACAGAATGCTCTGTTATACAGATAGCTAGAATCTCAGCCATAAAGCAGGGCAGGACTGCTGCTTACAATGGGGGGATCAGATAGGATCTGTGCCACTGTGACAGAATGCTCTGTTATACAGATAGCTAGAATCTCAGCCATAAAGCAGGGCAGGACTGCTGCTTACAATGGGGGGATCAGATAGGATCTGTGCCACTGTGACAGAATGCTCTGTTATACAGATAGCTAGAATCTCAGCCATAAAGCAGGGCAGGACTGCTGCTTACAATGGGGGGATCAGATAGGATCTGTGCCACTGTGACAGAATGCTCTGTTATACAGATAGCTAGAATCTCAGCCATAAAGCAGGGCAGGACTGCTGCTTACAATGGGGGGATCAGATAGGATCTGTGCCACTGTGACAGAATGCTCTGTTATACAGATAGCTAGAATCTCAGCCATAAAGCAGGGCAGGACTGCTGCTTACAATGGGTGGGATTAGACAGGATCTGTGCCACTGTGACAGAATGCTCTGTTATACAGATAGCTAGAATCTCAGCCATAAAGCAGGGCAGGACTGCTGCTTACAATGGGGGGATCAGATAGGATCTGTGCCACTGTGACAGAATGCTCTGTTATACAGATAGCTAGAATCTCAGCCATAAAGCAGGGCAGGACTGCTGCTTACAATGGGGGGGGATCAGACAGGATCTGTGCCACTGTGACAGAATGCTCTGTTATACAGATAGCTAGAATCTCAGCCATAAAGCAGGGCAGGACTGCTGCTTACAATGGGGGGATCAGATAGGATCTGTGCCACTGTGACAGAATGCTCTGTTATACAGATAGCTAGAATCTCAGCCATAAAGCAGGACAGGACTGCTGCTTACAATGGGGGGATCAGATAGGATCTGTGCCACTGTGACAGAATGCTCTGTTATACAGATAGCTAGAATCTCAGCCATAAAGCAGGGCAGGACTGCTGCTTACAATGGGGGGATCAGATAGGATCTGTGCCACTGTGACAGAATGCTCTGTTATACAGATAGCCAGAATCTCAGCCATAAAGCAGGGCAGGACTGCTGCTTACAATGGGGGGGGGGGGGGATCAGATAGGATCTGTGCCACTGTGACAGAATGCTCTGTTATACAGATAGCTAGAATCTCAGCCATAAAGCAGGGCAGGACTGCTGCTTACAATGGGGGGGATCAGATAGGATCTGTGCCACTGTGACAGAATGCTCTGTTATACAGATAGCTAGAATATCAGCCATAAAGCAGGGCAGGACTGCTGCTTACAATGGGGGGATCAGATAGGATCTGTGCCACTGTGACAGAATGCTCTGTTATACAGATAGCTAGAATATCAGCCATAAAGCAGGGCAGGACTGCTGCTTACAATGGGGATCAGATAGGATCTGTGCCACTGTGACAGAATGCTCTGTTATACAGATAGCTAGAATCTCAGCCATAAAGCAGGGCAGGACTGCTGCTTACAATGGGGGGATCAGATAGGATCTGTGCCACTGTGACAGAATGCTCTGTTATACAGATAGCTGGAATCTCAGCCATAAAGCAGGGCAGGACTGCTGCTTACAATGGGGGGGGGATCAGATAGGATCTGTGCCACTGTGCCATAAACATAACTATTTTATAAGTAATTATTTTCCCATATTCTACAGTAGAACAGTGCCACAGAGTATATATTGTATGTGCAGTATATAACATATATAACAACATAATATATATTGTATGTATATGACAAAACACCCTGGGTTGGGGACTGAAGCAATAACCCCTCTGCTTTACTCTACAACTTATAGCCCATGGGACATTCTAATTTCTCTGGTCTTTTGAGGTAGTACAGTGCCAATATAGCCTTACTGGCAAATGCTGATTACCATTAAGTAGAATAAAGCATACTGTGCCTATAGCACCCTGTAGCACTATTGAGTAAATAACACAAAGTACTCGGACGTCCATGAGTTGGGAAGTAGCTGCCTAAAAGGAAGCAAGAACAATGGCAACCAAACACCCCATGTTACATGAACCTCAAAGCAGCCCCAGCATTACCAGTATGTAATACAGAGCTAATGGTATTTAACGCACATACACCAGTACTTTGCTTATGAAAACAGGAGGCTGCCAAGTGCTTAAATCAAACAGGAGGCTGACAGGAAAGAGCAAACATTTGTTAGAGTTAATGAAGCCTAGCATAATACTCCAGCACTTGCTCTTCAACGTGGGAGAGGTGTTGCACCAAAGCCACTCATAACCAGCGCTGACAAATTCACGCTGATTGCGTAGGAAATGCCCTGCTCATTGCTCCTTGCCACCCAAGAAGAAAGGGAGGGCTATTGTTCCATGAACAGATGAGGTTATTAGGCAAAGGGTTTTTTTTAAAGGTTTACAAAGAAAAGTCAGCCCTCGATCACTAATTTCCACTTGAAAAATTGGGTTTGTGCCTTTCTTGCTTCAACATGGATCAGTGACCCTTCCACCAGGATAGAAGGGGTATCGGCAGAAAAGATAACAGTTTGGACAGTCCAGCTGTTATCCATTAAGACCACATGATGATCAGTTGAATTTGTCACTTCGAGGTGCCATATTGTGCGTGGCCATAGTCAGACTGTGGAAACTGGCCAACCCAACCCACCCAATCAAATTGTGGACATCTCCATCTCCATACATTAGTTACAGACTGTATCTCTGTGGGTTTCCTGATCTCCATTTCATACTAAAGCTCTCTTTCCTGGATATTCCGGAGAATGGGAGCTTCAGGATTCCTTGGCTAACACTACTGAAAGAAATCTAGAAGGTAGAAATACATCCTGATTCCGTTATGGTTTGAATATTTAAACATCTAATCCAAGAATAGCCAGTTCATCATAGTTGCAGCAATTAGCCTAAAAAATACAAAGATGTCCATGTTCTTAGGAGATAATCACACACGTGTCCCACAGGCACAGCAATTCGTATCTGATGCCAAAAGGAACAAATACTCCTTGAACAACCACATTGACCAATGGCACTGTTCATCTGGAAAAAAGGGGCATCAGCAGATTGACAGTGAGTTTGGACCAAACTATGATTCAAGATTATCTGTCGAACCAAGGTGCCATATTGTGTATCCTGAGATGGTCAGTCACCCAACCCAATTAAACCTGGCCATGTAAAGTCTCTGAGGATCCCCATTTGCCTTAAAAAGTCTGGTCTTTGTATCTCTCATCTGTATCTTGATGGGTCTCCAAAGTACTCCTTTCCCATATATTCTAGAGAGGGGGACCTTTAGTCAACCTAGACTCACTCTGCTAAACCAACCCTGGTTCCAAAGAAGAACTTCCCAGTTACACGTGTCCCACAGGCACAGCAATTCTTATCTGATGCCAAAAGGAACAAATACTCCTTGAACATCCACATTGACCAATGGCACCGTTCATCTGGAAAAAAGGGGCATCAGCAGATTGACAGTGAGTTTGGACCAAACTGTGATTCAAGATTATCTGTCGAACCGAGGTGCCATATTGTGTATCCTGAGATGGTCAGTCACCCAACCCAACTAAACCTGGCCATGTAAAGTCTCTGAGGATCCCCATTTACCTTAAAAAGTCTGGTCTTTGTATCTCTCATCTGCATCTTGATGGGTTTCCAAAGTACTCCTTTCCCATATATTCTAGAGAGGGGGACCTTTAGTCAACCTAGACTCACTCTGCTAAACCAACCCTGGTTCCAAAGAAGAACTTCCCAATTACACATGTCCCACAGGCACAGCAATTCTTATCTGATGCCAAAAGGAACAAATACTCCTTGAACTTCCACATTGACCAATGGCACCGTTCATCCGGAAAAAAGGGGCATCAGCAGATTGACAGTGAGTTTGGACCAAACTGTGATTCAAGATTATCTGTCAAATCGAGGTGCCATATTGTGTATCCTGAGATGGTCAGTCACCCAACCCAACTAAACTTGGCCATGTATCTTGATGGGTTTCCAAAGTACTCCTTTCCCATGTATTCTAGAGAGGGGGACCTTTAGTCAACCTAGACTCACTCTGCTAAACCAACCCTGGTTCCAAAGAAGAGCATCCCAATTACTCAATTCTGCATAGCTTGAATATTCAAACATTTGTTCCAATAAATTAAGACAATTTCCAGCGCGAATGTTTGAAAGCTGTTACAGATTTGTTGCCGAAATGCTGATAGTCAGTGATAATCTCCATCCCAATTAAAGAGGGGAATGATGCCAGGGTATAAACGCCCTGTTGCCAGTCCCTGCATTTCCCCCCAATGCCCACATAACCTGAGTACCTTTCTATTCTTTCAGGCTTCCATTTCCAAAACGAAAATGAGCCGGAGGCCCAATTCATAAAAATATAAACATTTTCCTGATCTCAGGGGTTAATCGAGAGCGCGTTTTTTTTAATCGCTTCACAAAGGAATGGTTAAGCCTCACATAAAACTTTAACGGAGAAAAAGAAATCTCTGCATTTCCAAGTGTAGCCCAAAGGCCAAGTTAAATATATATATATATATATTTATATATAGGGGAAGCAATTTTATATCTCCCATCTTGAAGACCTAGAAGATTCTTCTTCCTATTTTTTATTTTTTTTACACATTTTTTTCCTACTTTCTTGAGTCCCTTTTCTCATTTAGTCCAACAAAGACCGTCCTCGTGGAATGACCTTTTTATTTTTTTTCTGCTTTTTTAGCCTTAGGGCCGTTGCCCTTGTGCCAGTAACTAGATAACACACTCTATCAAAGATTTTAAAAAAATCATTGGGAAGGCACTAGGTCTGATAGTGGCATCAATCCTAACCTGACACAGGCTGGGGTCAGCAATTTATCTCCTCACATTGCCTGTGGTTACTTGGGGGGCCATCTCCACTCTCTGCATGTTTTTAACAGCCTTTCAGATTAAACTCAGCTATCTTCATCCGCTCCTGGTATTTTCTGCCCCACGCACCTTTGGCGCATGAGATTCAGTTGGATTAATGTCGTTCTTGTTGCAGGTTCCTTGTTGCATATCAATATGATCTCCGGAGTACATAGGAAACCAATGTATATGCAGCAGGTCACACCTAAATAGTTCCAAAATATGTTCATGTATGTTAACTTGTTGGGGGGAAGAGACGGCAGACTGTAGAACTATATTTTATTTTCTATTCTATTCTATCAGTTTATAAGCCCACTAAATAATAGTGTAATGTCGCTGCCATGATGTCACAATATTATGTTTCCACTGTGAGATCACTCATATCATAAAGAAAAATGTAGGCCCCCAAGTAAAATTCACATGCAACAGAAAAATGTGCCCCCCACCCCCGGCGGCAATTATTTATCTGTCATCGAGCTATAATTCCCACCATACTACAACAGTCATGGCTTGTCACGGGTTGCTGGGTTCTTTAGCCGCCGCTTGATGGAGGTTGACCTTTCCTGACATGAGAAGTCATCTCTCTCCTACTGTCACCATCCCACTCTACTATACCTGCTGTCCTCTCCGCTACTTTGCTTTCTGGGAGCCTGGTCAGTTTCTTCTATTAGGACCCCTACATACAGCTCCTTGTGTGCATTACTTAGTACAGGATTCCTCAAACTACAGCCCACAGGCCAGATCCGGCCCCCCATGGTAATTTACCCGGCCCCTGCTGTGTCCTCACCCCTGGCAGCAAAGGAACTGGGAGATAGAGGACGAAGCGGGGAGCTGGAGGATTGAGTGGGGGAGCTGAGAGACAGAGGACAGAGCGAGGAGCTGGAGGATGGAGTGGGAGAGCTGGGAGACAGAGGACAGAGTGGGAAGCTGGAGGATGGAGTGGGGGAGCTGGGACTATAGTCCGGCCCCCCAACAGTCTGAGGGACCATGAACTGGCCCCCTGTTAAAAAATTTTGAGGACCCCTGACTTAGTATCTTAGGTCCACTTGCCCTCATATGGCTATAAACGTTGCATGCGCTCATATCTGGCATATCATTTATGTCCAAAACTTCTTGGTGCTAGTGTTGGCAACTGGTTGGCTATACAAAGCAAGTAACCACTGCATATTGAAACCTAGTTAGGACAACCAGCAGAGAGATCATGAACATGGCATTAAGAAGCCCTGAAGATCAAAAACCTGACATTGAGGCATTTTAGCCATTGTGCCACCACCGAAGACAAGAGTGTAGATGACGTCTTTTATTAAATAAGCCCCCAAGGGTCAAGAACATTTTAGAACATCTCAGTACACTTAGAATGATTTCCTTCAATCTTAGTGCAGCTTAGCATCTATGAAGGTGTTACCGGCTCAGCTTGGATACTCAGTCTTGGCTAGGTTGAAACTGCATGGCATCAGGGAGCGTGCTTTAGGGACTTGGTCTGAAAGCATTGGGATGTCCTATATTTGATTATACCTTGTACTGAGAGATACCGCTAACTATATCAGTATAGGTAATCCCTTGTATTGAGCACAATTGAGCAGGGACAGTGTTGTATATTGACTGTACTGAGAAGCAGGGCTGCATTTACCATACAGGCAGCCAAGGACCCGTGCCTAGGTGGCAGCTTCACCGGGGTGTCCTATAGAGAAAAAATACACTTAAAAAAATTCTAAAGAAAGTTTCTTACAACTTTTATCACCATAGGTATTCCCCATATGAAGTTCAGTCTTTTATTGTATAGTCAGGGGTATTTCCAGTCATGAAGTCACACCTAGGGAAAGCTACACGGCACAGTGAAATGCTTGGTTTAAACACCTATTGTACTTATTTGATAGGAACATTTCTCATTTACAGCACTGCACCCTGGAGAAACTGTTGGATATGGAAGAGATAAGCATGAATAGCTATGGCAGACCAATGACTAAAATGTCCAAATGCTCTTCTTCACAGACGACATAGATGGGTTGGCTTCTACATGACTATGGAGAGTAGGAGGCCAGTGGTTTTAGATTTTTAATGCAACACGGTTAAATCTGCTTTGTAGGACCCTGTTTGACCAGGTTTTAAAATAAGAGATAGCTAATTTATTCAATATTTGTAGGGTACCTGGGACTGTCCGGGGCCGGCTGCGGGGATCCAGAGCAGCGCCGCCGGTCAGTATGGGTGCGCACAGCGCACGTCCCTCCACTTCGCGCATGCGCGCGGCTGTTGTGACGCCGGCGCATGCGCGCGCGCGCACGTTTTTACGCCGACGCATGCGTGCGTGCGCGCCTTAGCGCGGGTGCGCGCGCTTGACGTTTTTGCGCATGCGCAGTGGGTTTTTAAGGACGCCCGAGGCCTGTGATCCTTGCAAAGTGATCTTTTCCTCTGGTTAGACACTGAGCTTGTTACTACTCCTAAGACTTCGATTTTGACCCTGCCTGAACTTGGATTTGACCCTCGCTGCCTGCATAGACCTTTCGCCTGTCCGACTACGCCTCTGCTTATCGATTTTGGTTCTGACGTTCCGGTTCGGCACTCCTGCCACTCCTCCACTAGGCCCAGTCCTGTTACACCTTCAGCGACTGTCACCTCAGTGGGAGGTGTAGGAGAGGTCCTTCCCCTACGAATTCTTCAACCCATTCTTCATCTGGCGTGACAGTATCACTTTGCCACAATGGAAGAATCTGGGGAGGCCTCGGCCATGCGCCACCTCAGCCAGCAGCTGGCAGCACTCACCCAGGCAGTACAGGACCTCCAGATGGGTTTCCAGCAAGTGCAGGCTCAACTACAGGCCTTGCCCGAGGACCCTGAGGCCGCTCCTGCAGCCCCTATCCCCGTTATAATTCCGGCTCCTGCAACCAAGCTTAAACTTTTGCTTCCTGAACGGTTCTCTGGGAATCGGAAGAAGTTCCGGGCTTTTATGAACAGTTGCAAGTTGGAGTTCACCCTGAACCCTCACGTTTATACTACTGAACAGGCCAAGGTGGGGTTCGCAATTTCCCTTTTATCTGGCGAACCACAGACCTGGGCTCATCGGCTTTTGGAGCAAGAAAGCCCACTTTTTGGGGACTCAACTGCCTTTTTCCAGGCCATGGTGCAACTTTATGATGATCCACAAAGGGAAGCGTCAGCTGAAGCGGCTCTCAGGTCACTGTGCCAAGGGAGACGGGCAGTTGAGGAATATGTGACAGACTTTCGTAATATTTCCGCTGACACACAGTGGAACCAAGCAGCGCTAAAGCATCAATTCAGGATCGGATTGTCGGAAAGTTTAAAAGATGAATTAGCCCGCATCGGGGTACCCGAGGATTTGGAAACATTAATTGACTCTGCAATCCAGATTGATCGGCGTCTGAGGGAAAGAAGATTGGAAAAGTCTACAATGGGTCAACCCAGCTGGGTAGTTCCCAAGGCTCCTCTGTTCCCCAGGCCATCCACATCGTCGCCTATTTCATCATCCCCCTCGGAAGTTCCTGAACCTATGCAAATTGGGCTCATCCGCTCTCCATTGACAGCTGAGGAAAGACTTCGCAGACGTCGTTCGAATCTATGCCTGTACTGCGGGGGTTCTGGGCATCTCCTTCGTACCTGCCCTATTCGACCTGCACGTAAGAGATCCACTCCTGTCCTCCTTAGTGCTGAGGCTGTTGATGGTCTGTCTCTCATGTCTATTGATGCTGTTTTACAGTGGTCAAGAAGGACTCTCCAGATACCAGCGTTGATTGATTCTGGAGCCTGTGGATGCTTCATTGACCGAGACTTTGCTCGTCGTCATAATATTCCGTTGAGGCCGAGATCCTGTCCAATGGCGATTAAATTGGCAGACGGATCCAACATCTCATCTGGCCCCGTACTTTTTGAGACATTTCCTTTGTCAATAAAGATTCAACAGCATTGTGAGTCCTTGTCATTTGATGTGGTATCTTCTCCCTTATACCCACTCATCCTGGGGTTTCCTTGGCTTAAGGCGCACAACCCCCTTATTCACTGGGACTCTAAGCTAATTTCATTTCCATCCGATTCGTGCCTCCGTCATACCCTGCCTCCAGGAAACTGGCAATTATTAGCCTCTGATCCTCGTCTCAAACTTGTCCCCGAGCCTTATCACGAGTTTTTGGATGTCTTCGATGAAAAAGGGGCCGATGAACTTCCCCCTCATCGCATTTATGACTGCCCCATTGATCTCCTGTCTGGAGCAGCCATTCCTTTTGGACGGATCTATCCCCTTTTGAACCAGAACTCGTTATCCTTAAAAATTATATTGAAGAAAACCTGAGGAAGGGCTTCATTCAGCCATCCACGTCACCTGCTGGAGCAGGCATCTTCTTCGTAGAGAAGAAGGACCATTCCTTACGTCCGTGCATCGACTATCGTGATTTGAACAAAATCACTGTAAAGAACCGATATCCCTTACCGCTTATACCAGAGCTTTTTCAAAGATTACGGTCTGCCAAAGTATTTTCCAAGCTTGATCTACGGGGGGCCTATAACTTAATCCGTATCCGCAAAGGTGACGAATGGAAGACGGCCTTCCGAACCCGGTATGGCCACTTTGAGTATCTGGTGATGCCTTTTGGCCTCTGCAACGCGCCAGCTACTTTCCAGCACTTTGTCAATGACATTTTTAGAGACTTTTTAGATCATTTTGTCATCGTTTATCTCGACGATATCCTGGTTTTTTCCCCTTCCTTGGAAGAACATCGGGTTCATGTCAAAAAAGTATTTGCCAGGTTAAGAGCCCATAAACTTTTCGCCAAGCTCGAAAAATGTGAGTTTGAGAGGTCTTCCATAGAATTCCTTGGTCTCGTCATCTCTCCTGATGGAATGTCCATGGATTCCCGAAAAGTTTCGGCCGTGCTTGACTGGCCAACTCCTGGTGACCATAAAGCAGTTCAAAGATTCGTGGGATTTGCTAATTTTTATCGGAAATTCATCAAAGACTTTTCCAAGATTATAGCCCCGATCACTTCTCTCACTAGCTCGATTAAGAAATTCCATTGGTCTCCTGAAGCTCAACAAGCTTTTATAGACCTCAAGAAGCGTTTCACGACGGCTCCTATTTTGCGGCACTCAGACCCGGCTTACCCATTTACTCTTGAAGTTGATGCATCTGAATACGCCATTGGTGCGGTACTCTCACAAAGAACTGATTTTAACTGCCAATTACATCCTGTGGCATTCTTCTCAAGGAAGTTATCACAGTCCGAGCAGAACTATGATGTGGGAGATAGAGAACTGCTTGCTATTAAGTCCGCCTTCCAAGAATGGCGTCATCTCTTAGAAGGAGCAAATCATCCCATTTTAGTTTTTTCCGACCATAAAAATTTGGAATACTTACGTTCTGCCAAAAGACTTCGGCCTCGTCAAGCTCGGTGGGCACTTTTTTTTTCCCGATTCAACTTTCACGTTACGTTCAGACCTGGTTCTAAGAATGGGAAAGCGGACGCCTTATCTCGTATGTTCCCTGCACCTGAAGATAGACCAGCCACCGGTAACATACTTAAAACTTCTAATTTTCTTCTCCTCCAGGCAGAGCTGCTGGAAAAGATTCAAGCTGCCTCCAGAAGTACAGACATAAAGCCTGAAGGTTCTACCTTTCAAGATAACTATTTCATGAAGGATGGAAAGATTTTTGTCCCTGAAAGTCTACGCCTTGAAGTTCTCAAATTTGTCCACGATCATCCAGTATCCGGTCATTTGGGAGTCCATAAGACCCAAGAACTTGCCAGGAGACATTTTGTTTGGCCGGGCATAACCAGAGACTGCCTTAAATACGTTATGTCTTGTCTGACTTGTGCTCGATTTAAGGGGCCTCGTTCCCGTCCTATGGGTTTGCTTCAGCCTCTTCCGGTCCCTGAGAAACCGTGGGAAAGAATCTCCATGGATTTTATCGTGGATCTTCCTGAGTCCGCTGGCTGTAATACTATCTTTGTTGTGGTTGATGGCCTTACCAAGATGGCTCATTTCATTCCCATGGTCGGGTTACCATCGGCCGCCATCACCGCTGAAATCTTTATCAGAGAGATCTTTCGACTCCACGGGTTGCCTAAGCAGATAGTGTCCGATCGTGGCTCTCAGTTTACTTCCCGTTTTTGGAGATCCTTGTGCCAGGGACTGCATATACAACTTGCTTTGTCTACAGCTTTTCATCCTCAAACTAATGGACAAACGGAACGCACCAATCAGACACTGGAACAATACCTCAGATGTTTCTCTTCATTTTCCAAGAAGATTGGGTGACACTCTTACCCTTGGCAGAATTTTCTTATAATAATGCGGTTCATGCCTCTTCGAAACAGTCTCCTTTCTTTTCCAACTATGGATTTCATCTCACTGCTCTACCTGGACTTTGGGAAGTTTCTGTTCCTGCGGCACAAGATCGGCTTTCCTTTTTGAATAGTAACTTTAAAATTCTTCAACAAACAATCCAGGAGGCACAAATGGCTTATAAGAGACACGCTGACAAGAGGCGAAGAAAGGGTCCAGAATTCAAGGTGGGTGATCTCGTTTGGCTATCTACACGTAACCTTAAACTCGCCTGTCCCTCTAGAAAATTGGGACAAAAGTTTATGGGACCTTTTCCGATAATTAAACAAATAAATCCTGTTGCCTATAAGCTAAAATTGCCAATTAATCTCCGGGTGCACCCCGTATTTCATGTTTCCCTTTTAAAGAGCTCTTTCGAAAACCCATTTTCTGGTCGCACTGAACCTCCTCCTAAACCTGTGGTGGTACAAGGTTCGGAGGAATTTGAGGTTCAAGCTATCCTTGACTCTAGATTCCGGAGAGGACACCTACAGTATCTAGTTCAGTGGAAGGGTTTTCCTCCTGAAGAGAATTCCTGGGAGTCCTTAGCTAATATCCACGCTCCTCGATTAATTCGAGTCTTTCATAAGAAGTTTCCAGGTAAACCTGCACCTGTACACGTCCAGAGGCCGCTCCTTGGGGGGGGGCAATGTAGGGTACCTGGGACTGTCCGGGGCCGGCTGCGGGGATCCAGAGCAGCGCCGCCGGTCAGTATGGGTGCGCACAGCGCACGTCCCTCCACTTCGCGCATGCGCGCGGCTGTTGTGACGCCGGCGCATGCGCGCGCGCGCACGTTTTTACGCCGACGCATGCGTGCGTGCGCGCCTTAGCGCGGGTGCGCGCGCTTGACGTTTTTGCGCATGCGCAGTGGGTTTTTAAGGACGCCCGAGGCCTGTGATCCTTGCAAAGTGATCTTTTCCTCTGGTTAGACACTGAGCTTGTTACTACTCCTAAGACTTCGATTTTGACCCTGCCTGAACTTGGATTTGACCCTCGCTGCCTGCATAGACCTTTCGCCTGTCCGACTACGCCTCTGCTTATCGATTTTGGTTCTGACGTTCCGGTTCGGCACTCCTGCCACTCCTCCACTAGGCCCAGTCCTGTTACACCTTCAGCGACTGTCACCTCAGTGGGAGGTGTAGGAGAGGTCCTTCCCCTACGAATTCTTCAACCCATTCTTCATCTGGCGTGACAATATTATCTTTGTGTTGGTTTGTAAATTGTCGTAAGTTGCCATTTTAAGCACTCAGGGCCGCCCCCTGGGATCACAGGATTCACAGTGCACACAAACAAGCCAAGGCACACATACATGCTAGGCCCCATCAGTCAATGAATGGGCAGAGTTCTGTCTTTTGCTCCCACACTACTTCCTGTTACAGTTAGAGCTGCATCACTTCCTGTCAGCTGATCTCTGAGGGAGCACACATCCCAGCACAAAATGGCAGCTCAAGGGAAAGGATATAAAAGGGCAATATTTACTGATATATATATTCCAATTTGGGGAGATCTTTAATAGGCCACTTAATATGATATAAACTATCTGTTGGTTACGTATTCATTCTGGGGGAATAGTTTTCCCTTACAAACAAAATCAAGCGCATTCTCTAATATCTTATCACCGGCCCTTGACCCTAGTATTACCCTTCTGTAGGAAGCTGGTTCTTCTTTGTAAAGAACGTCTGATCTATATGTAGTGAGTTTGAAAGCTTAATTTTTAATGTCCTGAGCTCCTGGAGCAAACCTAGTGTATATCAAGCTCTTTCTTACGTTACTGCACCATAAGGCCAAGGATAGAAAGACTATAGTTTGAATGAAATAAATTATTCCAGAACAATTGATTCTTTTCAAGGCTGAAAGGTGACAGGTTGAGTCATAATGGAATGAAGTTCTTGTTATAATGGGCTAATACATATTATTATGTCACATAGTATGTTGGAAGCTGTCTTGCCTATCTACAGGTGGAGATATAGCTGAGAAGGGAAGATGTTCATTAGATTATGGGCAGCTCTACCTCCAGAGACAAGCAAACGGATCTATGGGTCTTTCACCGCTGAAATGGTTGCAACCTGGTAGTTACAGTACCTACCAACCAAGACACTGGAATGACCTCTGGCATGGTCACTCCATAGTACAGGTATAGGACCTGTTATCCAGAATGTTCTGCCCTCAATAAGGGGTAATTATATCTTAGTTGGGATCAAGTACAGGTATTTTTTTATTATTACAGAGAAAAGGGAATCATTTAACCATTAAATAAACCCAATAGGGCTGTTCTGCCCCCAATAAGGGGTAATTATATCTTAGTTGGGATCAAGTACAGGTACTGTTTTATTATTACAGAGAAAAGGGAATCATTTAACCATGAAATAAACCCAATAGGGCTGTTCTGCCCCAATAAGGGGTAATTATATCTTAGTTGGGATCAAGTACAGGTACTGTTTTATTATTACAGAGAAAAGGGAATCATTTAACCATTAAATAAACCCGATAGGGCTGTTCTGCCCCCAATAAGGGGTAATTATATCTTAGTTGGGATCAAGTACAGGTACTGTTTTATTATTACAGAGAAAAGGGAATCATTTAACCATGAAATAAACCCAATAGGGCTGTTCTGCCCCCAATAAGGGGTAATTATATCTTAGTTGGGATCAAGTACAGGTACTGTTTTATTATTACAGAGAAAAGGGAATCATTTAACCATGAAATAAACCCAATAGGGCTGTTCTGCCCCCAATAAGGGGTAATTATATCTTAGTTTGGGATCAAGTACATGTACTGTTTTATTATTACAGAGAAATCGGAATCATTTAACCATTAAATAAACCCAATAGGGCTGTTCTGCCCCAATAAGGGGTAATTATATCTTAGTTGGGATCAAGTACAGGTACTGTTTTATTATTACAGAGAAATCGGAATCATTTAACCATTAAATAAACCCAATAGGGCTGTTCTGCCCCAATAAGGGGTAATTATATCTTAGTTGGGATCAAGTACAGGTACTGTTATTATTACAGAGAAAAGGGAATCATTTAACCATTAAATAAACCCAATAGGGCTGTTCTGCCCCAATAAGGGGTAATTATATCTTAGTTGGGATCAAGTACAGGTACTGTTATTATTACAGAGAAAAGGGAATCATTTAACCATTAAATAAACCCAATAGGGCTGTTCTGCCCCCAATAAGGGGTAATTATATCTTAGTTGGGATCAAGTACAGGTACTGTTTTATTATTACAGAGAAAAGGGAATCATTTAACCATGAAATAAACCCAATAGGGCTGTTCTGCCCCCAATAAGGGGTAATTCTATCTTAGTTGGGATCAAGTACAGGTACTGTTTTATTATTACAGAGAAAAAGGAAATCATTTTTAAAAATGTGAATTATTTGATTAAAATGGAGTCTATGGGAGATGGCCTTTCCGTAATTCGGAACTTTCTGGATAATGGGTTTCGGGATAAGGGATCCCATACCTGTAGTAATTTTGGTGTCCCTAAACCCTGGGCATTGCCATTTTTTGCCCCATAACTATAGCAACCCTTTTGCCCCTAAATCTTTTTAAAATACTATATAATATGACAATATTTGAGGCTTCCAAACATATTCTATGCGCTCTAACACATATTATGGTGCCTACAGTTTAAGCAATGGTTGAATTTGGACTTCTGACCAGAATTAAACCTCACCTAAGGGATGACAGCGTTACAGTGGAATAAGAATGTGTGTTTTACCCTTTGCTGTAACAGTGCCTAATTGTGCCTATTCTCTATTGCAGATCTGGAGAACCAACGTTACCTTCCAGGGCTACCGTGAATATAATATGGAGAAATGACTGACTGCTCCAACTAATATCTCTAAATGTGGGATGAACCTTGACCTCTATTAGTCTAATTCTGTCAATCTTAGATCGCTAGCTCAACTTTACTGACAATTCAGTCCCAGGCTCAGTATAAACATTTACCCTTTCTCCAAAAAATCTTCTTTTTAATGCTGGCACAGCGTTATGATATGCTCCCTCTTGGTATGGACTCTAAATGACATACCTTCAGCTAGGGTTGCTCTCAGACTTTTCCCTAAGTTTAAGTGCATACTGTGCCCCTCAGAACATCCCTAGCTGATATTTTCCTTTCCTCCTTCTCTCCCAGAGCTGCACAACCGAGGGTATCAGTCTATTACTTGGAATGGCTAATAAGGGTGCAGGCTGGATACTATCTCCCCTATAGAGAAATACACAGTTCACACATAGCAGCTGTTCCTAGTTGGTAGTTTCTCTTTCTGCTCTTCAGCTTCTCTGCTGAACATGTGAGCTCCAGATGCCAAAATCAACCTAAGCTCCATAGAGGCTTTCTCAGTCCTGCTCCTCAATGTCATAACAATGTCTTTTGACCCCAAGCTAGAAAGCAACCCGACCAACGTTGAACAATCCTACCCTCTCTGGGCCTAAACTCTTCTTGACCTGCTACTTCTCCAAGTGTACATGTAGGGAACTCATATCCTTGGGTCATTATTAGCAGTTATCATACCAGGTTGCTGATCAGCCAATTAAAATGTTATTTGGCTGGGTGCTATGTGGTGTGATGTTGCTGTATAGGAGGCTGCTAGGGAGAGTGGATAGCAGTAGCCTTGCTTGGAAAGGGATCTTTTATATAACAGGAAATAAGTACAGGTATGGGGCCTGTTATCCATAATGCTCAGTACTTGGGGTTTATGAATAAGGGGTTTTTCCGTAGTTTTGATATCAATTCCTTAAGTCTGCTGAAAAATCATTTAAACATGAAATAAACCCAATAGGGCTGTTCTGCCCCCAATAAGGGGTAATTATATCTTAGTTGGGATCAAGTACAGGTACTGTTTTATTATTACAGAGAAAAGGGAATCATTTAACCATGAAATAAACCCAATAGGGCTGTTCTGCCCCCCAATAAGGGGTAATTATATCTTAGTTGGGATCAAGTACAGGTACTGTTTTATTATTACAGAGAAAAGGGAATCATTTAACCATGAAATAAACCCAATAGGGCTGTTCTGCCCCCAATAAGGGGTAATTATGTCTTAGTTGGGATCAAGTACAGGTACTGTTTTATTATTACAGAGAAAAGGGAATCATTTAACCATGAAATAAACCCAATAGGGCTGTTCTGCCCCAAATAAGGGGTAATTATATCTTAGTTGGGATCAAGTACAGGTACTGTTTTATTATTACAGAGAAAAGGGAATCATTTAACCATGAAATAAACCCAATAGGGCTGTTCTGCCCCAATAAGGGGTAATTATATCTTAGTTGGGATCAAGTACAGGTACTGTTTTATTATTACAGAGAAAAGGGAATCATTTAACCATGAAATAAACCCAATAGGGCTGTTCTGCCCCAATAAGGGGTAATTATATCTTAGTTGGGATCAAGTACAGGTACTGTTTTATTATTACAGAGAAAAGGGAATCATTTAACCATGAAATAAACCCAATAGGGCTGTTCTGCCCCAATAAGGGGTAATTATATCTTAGTTGGGATCAAGTACAGGTACTGTTTTATTATTACAGAGAAAAGGGAATCATTTAACCATGAAATAAACCCAATAGGGCTGTTCTGCCCCAATAAGGGGTAATTATATCTTAGTTGGGATCAAGTACAGGTACTGTTTTATTATTACAGAGAAAAGGGAATCATTTAACCATGAAATAAACCCAATAGGGCTGTTCTGCCCCCAATAAGGGGTAATTATATCTTAGTTGGGATCAAGTACAGGTACTGTTTTATTATTACAGAGAAAAGGGAATCATTTAACCATTAAATAAACCCAATAGGGCTGTTCTGCCCCCAATAAGGGGTAATTATATCTTAGTTGGGATCAAGTACAGGTACTGTTTTATTATTACTGAGAAAAGGGAATCATTTAACCATTAAATAAACCCAATAGGGCTGTTCTGCCCCCAGTAAGGGGTAATTATATCTTAGTTGGGATCAAGTACAGGTACTGTTTTATTATTACAGAGAAAAAGGAAACCAGTTTTAAAATTTGGAATTGTTTGATTGAAATGGAGTCTGTGAAAGACTGCCTTGCCGTAATTTAGAGCTTTCTGGATAACAGGGTTTCCAGATAATGTATCCCATACCTGTACTTTGCTTGCAGGGTAAAGCTGGCCATACACGCTATGATAAAATAGATTTTCGGATTGGGGCTTCCTCCTGAAGCAACTTTGCGTGACTTCAGATTACCGAAGCAAAGAGATTTCCACCGGTGACTCCTATTGTCGCCGGTGGAAAGCCTTTTTGGAACGACATGTCTCCCATGATAGCAGAGACCTACCACAGGCGACTCAACTGCTCCATGGGTTCTTACCCTTAAGGAACAAAGAAAATGAATAAAAGGCCTTATCTTGAAACTTGTAGTTAAGATCTAATATTATTGAATGTCTAGTATAAATAATTTTAAAGCAACTGGACTTGTTTGGTAATCATTGAAGATGTTTCACTACTCATCCGAGCAGCTTCTTTAGTTCAACTGACTGGTATGGGAAGTCCTCAGCATTTATACTCTTAAAAAGTGCCATCGTGATTGGATTAGTGGAGGAGTATATATGCTGAGAGCTTCCCATACCAGTCAGTTGAACTGAAGAAGCTGCTCGGATGAGTAGTGAAACGTCTTCAATGATTACCAAACAAGTCCAGTTGCTTTAGATTTATTTATACTAGCTATACCATGACCTGGATGAATGAAAATCTTCATAGACATTATTGAATGTATTTACTTGACAGCTATAGCGCCACCACCTGTCTGGGAGGTTACAAACATAATTCTAAGTATTATATGTAGAGTAACTAGAAGTTGCAGTTCTATGACAATGGCACGGCGCTTCCTCCAGAGTAACTAGAAGTTTCAATTCTATTTCGTGGATAGGTTATTTTAATTACACTTTTCCCAGTGCATTTCTCCATTCCTAGAGTTATTTAACGCTATCCCCCAATGAGCAGGTAACGGCAGCTAATCCTACAGAGTATCCAGCTATTCCTCTTTTAATTGCTGCTGATTTGCCGGCGTAAGGACTCAACGCACGAAGATTAAATTTGGTTCAACGGTTCTCAAAAGCTGATCCGGAGACTCTCGAAGCCGAGTTAGTTCTATAAGAGAGAGACCGTCCGCGGCCAAAAGTTCCCCTGAAAAACTAAAAACGGCAAAGGAATTGGATGTTCTTGCTCTCTCAGCACGTTAGCGCTCCCCGTCAGTGTCACTCGCAATGACATCTCATTATATAGGAAAGGTGCGTCAGGACAGGGAACGCGTCGCTCTCCGGCTCTGAAATTCCTATTATGACACACGGCTCTGAGTTAATTAATTCCTGTGGGATAGACAATCCGCAATAGGGGGGGGGGCTTTTTTTTTTTCGGTAGTAAGCTAAATTATATCACATGCCAGTTTGATACAATGTGGCAGCGAGAAATAATAATAAAAAAAAAAATATTCTGCACTTTTTTTTCCCGTTAATAAACTTAACGACAAAGGTAAGGAATCCAAACCGCCTAATGAAGCGCGGGCCGCCATGACCCAATTAAGTCAAGCGCCGGTAGATATTTCATAGTTACCATAATTTCATTTGGATTAGCTGTAATTCCAATTTGCTTTCAATTACTTATGCTTTCTGTGCATATGGGGGCTGAATAATGGCTTAACCGTATGGCTGCTGGGCCTTTTTTCCATCGCCCGTTGGGTTAACAGCAAATCCGCAGCCTCATTTCTATATTTTTTTTTAATTTTGGGTGTTAATGTTTTGCCGTGTCGTTGTGGGATATTGCTTTTCTCTTTCTTCCCGATTGTTCCTGCATCATTGGGTTTTATTTGAAGCCTAATGCGATCCACATTACACTTGCTCCTACAGCTCCTACAATACCAGCCACTCGCAGGCTAACAATCTGCTGGGAGATGATGAAGCAGATGTGGGAAGAGCGACCCCCCCCCCCCCCCCCCGTGATTAATTATGATAGCCTCACTATGAACTGTTTGTAAACATGGGGGCTGGAATGAATAGAATGGCTAATTCGTGGTGCCTGGGGGTTAAAACGTGACCTGACCCGCTCCCCCTGCTAAGAAGGATCTGAGCCTTGGGCTATGGATACAGATATTCGTAGGCAGGTCCAGATCAGCGGTGAGGTGAATAGAGATAACAGAAAGAGCATAGGACTGGGCCGAACATACTGTTATGTAAGTGACTTACTACCCCTACTGGGGTAAGTTTCACAGTAGACTCAACAGGGGTCAGGGGGCAAGGTGCAAAAAATTTATGCAATTTGTGCTTAGTCTAAGGGAATCCCTATGCTGCTATAGTTTTATGGTATCTCTCTGTACAGGCTATGAGCAAACTTAGGGGGCTGTTCCTGCTGAATTGTGCTTAGTACAGGGGAATCCCTATGTGCCATAGTTTTATGGTATCTCTCTGTACAGGCTATGAGCAAACTTAGGGGGCTGTTCCTGCTGAATTGTGCTTAGTACAGGGGAATCCCTATGTGCCATAGTTTTATGGTATCTCTCTGTACAGGCTATGAGCAAACTTAGGGGGCTGTTCCTGCTGAATTGTGCTTAGTACAGGGGAATCCTATGTGCCATAGTTTTATGGTATCTCTCTGTACAGGCTATGAGCAAACTTAGGGGGCTGTTCCTGCTGAATTGTGCTTAGTACAGGGGAATCCCTATGTGCCATAGTTTTATGGTATCTCTCTGTACAGGCTATGAGCAAACTTAGGGGGCTGTTCCTGCTGAATTGTGCTTAGTACAGGGGAATCCCTATGTGCCATAGTTTTATGATATCTCTCTGTACAGGCTATGAGCAAACTTAGGGGGCTGTTCCTGCTGAATTGTGCTTAGTACAGGGGAATCCCTATATGCCATAGTTTTATGGTATCTCTCTGTACAGGCTATGAGCAAACTTAGGGGGCTGTTCCTGCTGAATTGTGCTTAGTACAGGGGAATCCCTATGTGCCATAGTTTTATGGTATCTCTCTGTACAGGCTATGAGCAAACTTAGGGGGCTGTTCCTGCTGAATTGTGCTTAGTACAGGGGAATCCCTATGTGCCATAGTTTTATGGTATCTCTCTGTACAGGCTATGAGCAAACTTAGGGGGCTGTTCCTGCTGAATTGTGCTTAGTACAGGGGAATCCCTATGTTGCCATAGTTTCATGGTATCTCTCTGTACAGGCTATGAGCAAACTTAGGGGGCTGTTCCTGCTGAATTGTGCTTAGTACAGGGGAATCCCTATGTGCCATAGTTTTATGGTATCTCTCTGTACAGGCTATGAGTAAACTTAGGGGGCTGTTCCTGCTGAATTGTGCTTAGTACAGGGGAATCCCTATGTGCCATAGTTTTATGGTAGCTCTCTGTCCCGCCTGGATTTCAGTGCAAACTGTAATTTAACTGCGTCCCCCCCCCCCCCCGCCATTTACCTATCCCATGTGACTCTTATCTTCACCTTTGGACAAACACAAAGTAAAATATAAAAATCAAGGCCCTTTCAAAGCAATGGGGCACATTTACTAAGCAATTTTGAGAAAATGTAGATTTTTTTTTTATTTCTAGATATTTTCAAGATTTACAAATTGGTTTTTCCCAGTACTTGATTTTTCTGATATTGTTTCTCCAAAAAATTTAGTTTTTAGTTTGTTTGTTTTTTAAATAACTCTCATAATTCGTGATTTATTAATGTTTGGTTAACTTTCAAAAAAAAATTCAACAGGTTTGATCTGTCGAGTCCCATTGAGTCCTACGGAGGTTTACAATAGTAGAGGAACAGAATAGTCACTGATGGCCTGTCCTTGATGCATTTATTAAGGGGAAGTTAATCCTCTCTTTGTTTTCTGTTTCACCCAGTTTCAAGGGAAGTTAATCCCATCAATGTTTTCAATTTCACACATTTTCAAGGGGAAGTTAATCACATCATTGTTTTTTTATTTCACCCAGTTTCTAGTGAAACTGAATGAGCGCCAATGCTCCTAAAAGGGCTGCTGGAGCAATTCATGTTTGGGAAGAGGGTCGGACTGGGAGGTGCAAGGCCCACTGAAGCTCCCGCCAGCCGCGTCCCCTTACCAACCCCCCCCCCAGGGGCCCCCCTAACCCCCCCGCAGGTTCCCCCACCCGATGTCCTCCCCTAGGTGCACGTAAGTTTAATGCGTGACGGGAGAAGTGGTCGGGCAGGGGGAGCGCTGGCAAGGGTCGGGTCTGGGCCCAGTACGACCCTGTTTGGGAAAAATAATGAGGATTCATGGAAATGAACATCTGTTTGAACCCAAATTTTTTTTCAGCTCAAAAAAATTCTGGATTTTCAAATATAAACCCCAAATTTTCATACAAACGATTCAAGCGTTATGGGGACATTTTATAAATGCAACAATGATCGAGTTTAATTTGAATTTATACAACTTTGAAGTTTTTTGGTAAATCAACGTGAATGCCTTTGGGGCCAGTTTGGGGCACTGGAGTTGCATTTTTGTGCCACTTACACATGTGGTGCCCAAAGTGCCCCTGTGCCATTGCCCAATTGAATCTGATAACTGTATTTCCGCCCATGTAAGGCAGCAGTGTACGGAGCGAGGTTGTGTACAATGGAGTTGAACGTGATAACTCTTACCCCGAGTCCCAGCCGCGCATTAGTGCTGCGCTCTGAGCTTTTATTGAGGGAACTGCGCACTAAACCATCTCCTGGGAATCATTGTGGAGAAGCGCTGCCTCCTTGCTCCTCGCCGGCACTGCCGTACCCACCAATCCCGGAACGAGCAAGGCCCCCTGGGAACATTAAAGCCTACTGCTAATCACCATTCCGATGCCATTGTCATTCTATGAACAGGTTAAATGGATGTGCGCGTTCCTGGCACAAAATACATTCCCCCAAAACAGAGGGGAGATTAAGCTCTTTCGGCAAATATTTACTTAGCTCTATTTGTCCCTTGGGAGCTTTAATATTCTCTGCCAGGCATTTAACAACATCGCCAACCGTATTGACTGAGCCGACGGAACCAATCACCAACATTCCAAAATGTGATAGAATAACTAGTGTAACAGAGTCACTGATTGGCTGAAAAGGTGTTTGTTAACCTGATGGTATTCTATTTAAAAGTCTACTATAAAGACTTTATGCCGCACTGATACAAACTAAGTTAGCACTATTGGCTGTTTGAACTACAGCTCCAACGTCATTGGTCATCATTTGGGTCGGGGTAATGGATCTTTAAAAGCACAAATGGGTTCTTTATGATATGAGTTGAATTAGTAGGAATAAGCAGTTACGGTTCTCAGTTCTAAGATCCTCAAATGAGTTGCATTGGGATGAGAGGTGTTTCTTCTCAAAATAACAAAAGTGTCCTGGGGTTGTTTTCTCTAGAAAAAAGCCGTTTGCGAGGGAACACGATTACAGGTATCAGACCCCTTATCTGGAAACCCATTATCCAGAAAGTTCCGATTTACGGAAAGGTCATGTCCCATAGACTCCATTTTAATCAACTAATTCACATTTTTAGAAATGGTTTCCTTTTTCTCTGTAATAATAAAACAGTACCTGTACTTGATCCCAACTAAGATATAATTACCCCTTATTGGGGGCAGAACAGCCCTATTGGGTTTATTTCATGGTTAAATGATTCCCTTTTCTCTGTAATAATAAAACAGTACCTGTACTTGATCCCAACTAAGATATAATTACCCCTTATTGGGGGCAGAACAGCCCTATTGGGTTTATTTCATGGTTAAATGATTCCCTTTTCTCTGTAATAATAAAACAGTACCTGTACTTGATCCCAACTAAGATATAATTACCCCTTATTGGGGGCAGAACAGCCCTATTGGGTTTATTTAATGGTTAAATGATTCCCTTTTCTCTGTAATAATGAAACAGTACCTGTACTTGATCCCAACTAAGATATAATTACCCCTTATTGGGGCAGAACAGCCCTATTGGGTTTATTTAATGGTTAAATGATTCCCTTTTCTCTGTAATAATAAAACAGTACCTGTACTTGATCCCAACTAAGATATAATTACCCCTTATTGGGGGCAGAACAGCCCTATTGGGTTTATTTAATGGTTAAATGATTCCCTTTTCTCTGTAATAATAAAACAGTACCTGTACTTGATCCCAACTAAGATATAATTACCCCTTATTGGGGCAGAACAGTCCTATTGGGTTTATTTAATGGTTAAATGATTCCCTTTTCTCTGTAATTATAAAACAGTACCTGTACTTGATCCCAACTAAGATATAATTACCCCTTATTGGGGGCAGAACAGCCCTATTGGGTTTATTTAATGGTTAAATGATTCCCTTTTCTCTGTAATAATAAAACAGTACCTGTACTTGATCCCAACTAAGATATAATTACCCCTTATTGGGGGCAGAACAGCCCTATTGGGTTTATTTAATGGTTAAATGATTCCCTTTTCTCTGTAATACTAAAACAGTACCTGTACTTGATCCCAACTAAGATATAATTACCCCTTATTCCCATTATCAGCAACCATACAAATACCCACAACTAAACCAATGGGGTAGAGCATTAAGCTAACTATGAAACAAATGTTTGACTTTGTCTTTAAACTTGGTTCTAAGATTCTTTGGAACCAAACAGGGGCAGAAGAGAAAGGTTGTGCTAATAACATTTCCTATGCTTTCCAGGTCTGGAATTGGATTCAAAATAGGCCCTGGAATTCCAAGTACACAGAGGCCCAAACAGCCCCCCCACTAGCCCAATAAATAAGCTTCTAGCTAGCAATATAATGGTTCAACACTTACCCAGTACAGTGTATACAGAGGCCCCACCTCGGGAGTAGTACTATGGTCAAAATAGGGCACAGTGTTATGGTAGCAACGCCCATTGTGTTCCATTCCTAAATGGGCCTCATTCACCTCATTCCTGCACCAACAGGTCTCAAAAACCAGATCAGAATCAGAACCAGTGTTGTTAATCAGCTGACCCAGAGCAGCACGGCTTTTGTAATAGGGGATCTTAACAGGGGGGCAAACATACTTCTTACACAGATATATCAACGGGTACCAGCGAGAAGCCCTTAGCAGTATTTGGAAAACATCACTTTTTAATAATAATAATAATAATAATCTATATGGTATGATCAGTAAGTACCCGAGAGTCCTACAGAACCTTACTCCATTGCAGTCATACACTGAAAGCAGGGTCAGACTGGTTGGTGCAGGGCCCATCAGGGCTTCTGCCTCAGGGGGCCCCTGCACCCCCCAATGGCCCCTGCCGCAGCCTGGGAGTGGTCAGGGCAGACCCAGGACATAGCCATGCATTTTCTGGCCCCATTTTACTTGCTGGCAGGCCCCACCATGCAGGAGGCCCAGGTGACCAGTGGTCTAATAACTGGGGCCCATTGGGGGAGATGGCCCTGACAACTTAGAACAGGTATGGGACCTGTTATCCAGAATGTTGGGAACCTGGGGTTTTCCAGATAAGGGATCTTTCTGTAATTTGGATCTCTATACCTTAAGTCTGCTAAAAAAAAAAAACAGTTTAAACATTAAGTAAACCCAATAGGATTGTTTTGTCCCCGCCTTTCTGTCATTTGGAACTTTCTGGAAAACGGGTTTCCCAGTAACGGATCCCATACCTGTAGTATGGAGCCCCATGATTGTTGATGTTGGCCCTGGAACTAATAATACGTAGGGGAATATATTTATAAATTTGCTGGCGAGACAAACGGCGCTGAAATTCAAACATTCAACTTAAATGCAGAGGTAAAGTCCCACGTGATTAACTGTTTGTGTGCCTGTGGCGCTCGCTGTGTATTCACAGGTCGGGGAAGCAATAAGGTGAGTTAGAGATGCTCCAACTCTGTAGCTTATCGATTTGGCCAAATACCATTTTTTTTATCTGAAAATTTGTCCAAACTGCTCCAAACCCTTATTTTTGCGTATTCAAATGTGAGAAAAATATTAAAATTGCAGGAGTTGTGAAAACAAAATGGACCATTCAGCTGTTTTTGAATTATTTTCCATACTCTTCTGACTCTTTCCAGCTTTCAAATGGGGGTCACTGACCCCGACAACCCAAAAACTATTGCTCTGTGAGGCTCCAGTTTTATTGTAATTGTTACTTGTTATTACTTATATTTCTATTCAGCCCCTCTCCTGTTCAAATCCCTGTCTTCAAACCACTACCTGGTTGATAAGTTAAATTGGACCCTAGCAACCAGATAGCTGCTGAAATGCCAAACTAAGGGGGGCTCCTGAACAAAAAGCTAAATAATTAAAAAACCACAAGTAATAAAAAATGAAGACCAATTGCAAATATTCTCAGGACAGCACTCTCTGCATCATACTAAAAGTTAATTTAAAGTTGAACAACCCATTTAAAGTAACATGGTGGAACAAGATTTGGCTTAGCATTCGGCTGAATCTGAATCCTGCGAAAAGTGCTACAACTTGGCCAAATTCCAAACCAAACCCTGGATTTGAAGCATCCCTGTTGTAAGCTCTTTTGGGCAGGGCTCTCTTCACCTCCTATATCGGTTATTGGTTGCTTTATATGTTACTCCTTGTAGAGTGTAAGCTCTTTTGGGCAGAGCTCTCTTTTTCCACTCTTGTATCGGTTATTGGTTGCTTTATATGTTACTCCTTGTAGAGTGTAAGCTCTTTTGGGCAGGGCTCTCTTCCCCTCTTGTATCGGTTATTGGTTGCTTTATATGTTACTCCTTGTAGAGTGTAAGCTCTTTTGGGCAGGGCTCTCTTCCCCTCTTGTATCGGTTATTGGTTGCTTTATATGTTACTCCTTGTAGAGTGTTAGCTCTTTTGGGCAGGGCTCTCTTCCCCTCTTGTATCGGTTATTGGTTGCTTTATATGTTACTCCTTGTAGAGTGTAAGCTCTTTTGGGCAGGGCCCTCTTCCCCTCTTGTATCGGTTATTGATTGCTTTATATGTTACTCCTTGTAGAGTGTAAGCTCTTTTGGGCAGGGCCCTCTTCCCCTCCTGTATCGGTTATTGATTGCTTTATATGTTACTCCTTGTAGAGTGTAAGCTCTTTTGGGCAGGGCTCCCTTCCCCTCTTGTATCGGTTATTGATTGCTTTATATGTTACTCCTTGTAGAGTGTAAGCTCTTTTGGGCAGGGCCCTCTTCCCCTCTTGTATCGGTTACTGATTGCTTTATATGTTACTCCTTGTAGAGTGTAAGCTCTTTTGGGCAGGGCTCTCTTCACCTCCTGTATCGGTTATTGATTGCTTTATATGTTACTCTGTATGCCCAATGTATGAAACCCACTTATTGTACAGCGCTGCGGGATATGTTGGCGCTTTATAAATAAATGTTAATAATAATAATAATCCCTATTATTATAAATTCACCATTCAGTTTGCACCAATTTTACACCAATTACACTTTTTGTTTGAAATTTCTTTGCAATCAAAAGGGAGGCATGGCAAGGGCCCCTGTAGGGGGTTAGGGGGGCATGGCAGGGGCCCCTGCGGGGGGTGCGGGTGATGTGGGCAGGGGGGGCACCTTGGGGGGTCGCCTTGGGGGACCCCTGCAGTCCAACCCTGCATTTGGCAACTCCCTAAGTTTTTGGCACAAACTATTATAAATAAGCCCCATAGTCGACAATGAACCCATAACATTACTATTAAAACATTAATAAAGATTTACTAAATATAAATATCTGTGAAATTAAAAACCTCATTCCTAAAACTCTCTCTAATTCCCACAGGGCGGGGGGGCTACAGATTTACCAGCAGCTCTGGCCTATGATATAAAATACAATTATCCAATCATATTTCGGTTAAAAATAGAAAGGATTTTCTTAATTAAAAAATCTAATTGAAAAAATACATGGAGAGCGGCGTCAATTGTTTATAACACATGATATGATTAACTGAGGGTCCCCCCCCCCTTTCTGATTAACCACAAATTCTGCATTTAAACAACTATTCAAACTTCCCAAACCGCTCGGAATAATATATATATATACGGCCGTCGTTCTGCCTCAATTGCTTCCACTTTTCTTTTTTTAATGTACAAATTTAATTTTACACTGTTCAGTCTGTAAAAAAAAAAAAAAGAGGGAGATTTGATTATACCTGAGTGTTCTGGCCCCGGTTATTCCGTATCGCAGTAATCTGGGCGGTAATTGGTTGATTAGGGGCCGTGCACTCCATCTCTGCCTGTGTTGCTATGGAAATTCTGCAGGAGCCATTATAGATGAGAACTTTATCACTTTCCACTTTAGGGCTGAAACGAGAGAGAGAGAGAGAAGGGGGGAGAGAGAGGGAGGGGAAAGGGGGTGTCATCAATCTTAATGAAATGCAATTATTTTTGCTCTTATTAATCATTGCGAGCCATTAGCTTGTGGCAACTGCGCGGCTCCATTTGTCAAACTTTGCAAATTTCTGTAATTCTGTTTCCATTCCTGTTTTTTTTTTTTTTATCGTTTATTTGTTTTCCTGATCTGCGGTACACGGGAAAGCACATGTGCGAATGTATCACGCCATGGCCGCTTACACGCGGGTTCACCAGCGTGCACTAGTGCGTTTGACCAGTAAATGAATGTAGGGTTAGCCATAAGGCTGAGGGTATATAGATGACACCGGCGTATCTTAGTCGCCATCGTTGGCGTTGAGAGAGTAACCTGGATCCCTGCGGGGCACCGGATAAATTGGAAAGGGCTCCGACGCCATTGGCTAACTGCCCCCCCCCCCCAATTCCAACTGTGAAAAAATGAGCCAATTTAAGGATTCGTATTCCCTCTCCTCAGTTTATTGCAATACGATTCTTCCACTGATAGCTTGGAACATTAACTTAGTAACTTAATTAAACTTACTTAACAACCCAGAATAAGGAGATGCGATATATGTGCTAGTTATACTGCCAGCCGCTGCGCCTCTCTAATGCGCTCTTATTTAGCAGGGAGAGGGGGAAGGGAGGCAGGGGTTTGTTTTTTGGCTCTGCGTGGGGTCTCGTAGGCTGAGCTTATGGGACAACAGGTAACAGGGCTGCGAGGGGCCCCCTTTATAGGCACGGTACTAACAGGGCAGCACCCCCACAGTATAATGCAAATGGGAGAGAATTCTATATGTCCAGATGTGAAATAGATTATAGTATCCGGAAACCCGTTATCCAGAAAGTTTCGAATTACGGAAAGGCCATCTCCCATAGACTCCATAAAAAGCAAATAATTCTAATTTTATAAAATGATAATAAGAATAAGCAGTTACGGTTCTCAGTTCTAAGCTGCTCAAATGAGTTGCATTGGGATTAGAGGTGTTTCTTCTCAAAATAACACAAGTGTCCTGGGGTTGTTTTCTCTGAAAAAAAAAGCTGTTTGCGAGGGAACACGATTACAGGTATCGGACCCCTTATCCAGAGACCCATTATCCAGGGAAAGGTCATCTCCCATAGACTCCATTTGAATCAACTAATTCACATTTTTATAAATGGTTTCCTTTTTCTCTGTAATAATAAAACAGTACCTGTACTTGATCCCAACTAAGATATAATTACCCCTTATTGGGGGCAGAACAGCCCTATTGGGTTTATTTCATGGTTAAATGATTCCCTTTTCTCTGTAATAATAAAACAGTACCTGTACTTGATCCCAACTAAGATATAATTACCCCTTATTGGGGGCAGAACAGCCCTATTGGGTTTATTTCATGGTTAAATGATTACCTTTTCTCTGTAATAATAAAACAGTACCTGTACTTGATCCCAACTAAGATATAATTACCCCTTATTGGGGGCAGAACAGCCCTATTGGGTTTATTTCATGGTTAAATGATTCCCTTTTCTCTGTAATAATAAAACAGTACCTGTACTTGATCCCAACTAAGATATAATTACCCCTTATTGGGGCAGAACAGCCCTATTGGGTTTATTTCATGGTTAAATGATTCCCTTTTCTCTGTAATAATAAAACAGTACCTGTACTTGATCCCAACTAAGATATAATTACCCCTTATTGGGGGCAGAACAGCCCTATTGGGTTTATTTAATGGTTAAATGATTCCCTTTTCTCTGTAATAATAAAACAGTACCTGTACTTGATCCCAACTAAGATATAATTACCCCTTATTGGGGCAGAACAGCCCTATTGGGTTTATTTCATGGTTAAATGATTCCCTTTTCTCTGTAATAATAAAACAGTACCTGTACTTGATCCCAACTAAGATATAATTACCCCTTATTGGGGGCAGAACAGCCCTATTGGGTTTATTTCATGGTTAAATGATTCCCTTTTCTCTGTAATAATAAAACAGTACCTGTACTTGATCCCAACTAAGATATAATTACCCCTTATTGGGGGCAGAACAGCCCTATTGGGTTTATTTCATGGTTAAATGATTCCCTTTTCTCTGTAATAATAAAACAGTACCTGTACTTGATCCCAAATAAGATATAATTACCCCTTATTGGGGGCCATACAAGCCTATTGGGTTTATTCAATACGTAAATTATTTTTTGCAGACTTCAGTTATGGAGATCCAAATTAGGGAAAGATCCCTTATCCAGAAAACCCCAGGTCCCAAGCATTCTGGATAACAGGTCCCATACCTGTATCTGATAAACACAACTGCCCAACAAAGGTGAGTTGGGAGAAGAGGAGGCTGCATTGGGCCCCATAGGGAGTCATGGAGTAAAAGTTATATGCACATCACAAATGCATTGCTTTACTGCACAATCAGTCCCCCCAGGGCTTGCAAAATGGAATCCAGGGCTATTGGCCAAGGTAATCCTACCTACTTACATACCTGGCTGTACCTCCTCTGTGCCAGGCCACCCAACTGCTCCTTAGGCACATGTCCCTGCTGCCTAGCCCTGCTGGAACCTTTGTAAAGTTGTTGAACTATAAAGGTTGTCAAGGAATGACGAGAGTTGTAATTCAACAACAGTCAGAGGGTCTTAGGATAAACAGCTAAGCTTTGTATAAGTAACAGAGCCCTGTATTTCCTGTAGCCCTGCTACAAAGTATAGTTTTGTTTATTTTTATATTCAGTTATTTCTGGGACATCACTATAGGGCACAACTAAACTCCCCCCACTATATTTATATTTTGCCATTTGTTCCCATTTACAGCCCTTCTGCCCCAAGTCCCATCATAGACACACTTGGAAACAGCCCTGTTCTTCTGTATATGACCACCAAAGACAGAGTTGGCCAGCAGGTCTGATCGGCACCTTATTTTGCTTACAGTGCCATGACCACGGGCACTTATTCTTTTTCTATTCTCCTTCAGGCTAGAAATCCACATTGGGCTACCAAATAGCAATTTGGCCCTTATTTGACATCCTCAAGGATCTTTATTCATCCTTGTGTTGCTCGCCAACACTTTTTACATCATGAGTGTGGCTTACAAGTAAAAATGTTGGGGATCCCTGCACTAGGGCCTTCTTCCCTAGGCTCTGGTTTTACTAAGGCCTTCTTCCCTAGGATCTGGTTTTACTAAGGCCATCTTCTCTAGGCCCTGGTTTTACTAAGGCCATCTTCTCTAGGCTCTGGTTTTACTAATGCCATCTTCTCTAGGCCCTGGTTTTACTAAGGCCATCTTCTCTAGGCTCTGGTTTTACTAAGGCCATCTTCTCTAGGCTCTGGTTTTACTAATGCCATCTTCTCTAGGCCCTGGTTTTACTAAGGCCATCTTCCCTAGGTTCTGGTTTTACTAAGGCCATCTTCCCTAGGCTCTGGTTTTACTAAGGCCATCTTCTCTAGGCTCTGGTTTTACTAATGCCATCTTCTCTAGGCCCTGGTTTTACTAAGGCCATCTTCCCTAGGTTCTGGTTTTACTAAGGCCATCTTCCCTAGGCTCTGGTTTAACTAAGGCCGTCTTCTCTAGGCTCTGGTTTTACTAAGACCTTCTTCTGTAAGCTCTGGTTTTACTGTGGCCTTCTTCTCTAGGCTCTGGTTTTACTAAGGCCGTTTTCTCTAGGTTCTGGTTTTACTAAGGCCATCTTCCCTAGGATCTGGTTTTACTAAGGCCGTTTTCTCTAGGTTCTGGTTTTACTAATGCCATCTTCCCTAGGATCTGGTTTTACTAAGGCCATCTTCTCTAGGCTCTGGTTTTACTAAGGCCATCTTCTCTAGGCTCTGGTTTTACTAAGGCCGTCTTCTCTAGGTTTTGATTTCATCAAGGAATTTTTTTTAGACTCTGTTTTCATTAGGGCCTTCTTCCCTGGTTTTACATTGTTCACTCCTTATGTTCTCTTCAAAAGTACAACACTGTACTTTAGTACACCAAAATATCCAGTGGCAATAACCCTAATCCACAACAAGCCCATTGGCTATCAATGCTGGGTGTTTCATAATGTAAGGGTTCAAATAATGGTTCCCAATATTGTTCGTTTCTCCTTTCTCTTCTGCACCTTCAATATCTTTATATATTTCCCTACTGTTCTTTCTCCCCCCTAAAGCCAATATTCCCACTGGTATTTGCCAGGTGTGGTGTTATAGTTAAATATCCCCTCAACGGATAAAACTTAATAATCTGGACCTAAAGGCGCAAGTTGATTTCTTTGCCATCAAAATGCTGACATGATCCCTAAGAGCTTCCACTGGGAGTAGAAGGGTTAACCGGTTTTAATTAGCTTTAGGATGTTACTAATTAGAGCTGGCAAGCATTTAATTAGAGTTGCACTATTTAATGAGAGTCAGGCATAACCCTCTCAGTGCCATCAGGTTAGTAATGTGCTATAATACAACAATTTTTATAGCATTTCCTCAGCTCCGGCATCTAATTAATTACATCTTAACTGTAATTATTAATGTAACAGATTAAGAAAATTGGGAGCAGAACCAACCTATTTGCTGTGCTACAAAGCTAAATATAAAAAAAAATAAAACAACTCGACGTTAGAAGAGTAATGGGCGATAGAAATCGGGGGGGGGGGGGAGAAGCAGCTTTTGGGACTCGGCCAATCAGGATAAAGCGGACTTTTGCTGACCCAAACAGATCAAAGGAATTAGGCGGAACCATCCTGAGATCTGATCGGAATATTCTAATTTAAATGTAATTTACTGGGTGGGAATAGGAGCTAAATGGATTGTGTGACATGCAGAGAAATTAATTTGGGGGATTAAAGCTGAGTGTAAGGGGTTTATGTAATAAACGTTGCAAACTAATCGCCTACAGCAGCCAATCAGCTATGGGTTACTGCACCTGGGCAAACTTTGTGCCTTTTTTTCCATATTGGGGGGCGGCAGGGCTAGGTTTACAATTTTAACTCTTGTGTAGAGTCTTACTTTGACCCCTTCTTAAAACTATGGGGTATATTTATCAATGAGTGAAGTTAGAGCTCACTACAGTCTGCTCAAGTGAAATTCTACTACTCTCCATTCATTTCTATGGGAGTATTTATCAAAGAGAAAGTGAAAGTTCCCACCTCTGCCACCCAGGGGCGGGCCAAGCTTACCGGGCGCCCTAGGCAACCCGGTCGGCCAACTCCGCCGACCTCCCCGCGATTAGATCAGTCATTGCCTCCACCGCTAATAACAAGCGGCGCAGGCAATGACAAAGTAACACTAGGGGTAGGCAGGAGAGGCCCCCCAATCGTTGCGCCCTAGGCAGCTGCCTCTTCTGCCTACCCTTACCTCTGTCGCTGGGCAAGGGGGGGCAGTGATGTCACAGGGTAGAGAAGAGGCGGGGCTGTGATGCCATGAGGATGGGGAAGAGGCGGGGCTGTGATGCCATGAGAATGGGGAAGAGGCGGGGCCGTGATTCCATGAGGCTGGGGAAGAGGCGGGCCGTGATGCTATGAGGATGGGGAAGAGGCGGGGCCGTGATGCCATGAGGATGGGGAACGGGCGGGGCTGTGATGCCATAAGGATGGGCAAGAGGCGGGGCTCTGATGCCATGAGAATGGGGAAGAGGCGGGGCTCTGATGCCATGAGAATGGGGAAGAGGCGGGGCAGTGATGCCATGAGGATGGGGAAGAGGCGGGCCGTGGTGCCATGAGGATGGGGAAGAGGCGGGGCCGTGATGCCATGAGGATGGGGAAGAGGCGGGCCGTGATGCCATGAGAATGGGGAACGGGCGGGGCTGTGATGCCATAAGGATGGGCAAGAGGCGGGGCTCTGATGCCATGAGAATGGGGAAGAGGCGGGGCTCTGATGCCATGAGAATGGGGAAGAGGCGGGGCAGTGATGCCATGAGGATGGGGAAGAGGCGGGGCCGTGATGCCATGAGGATGGGGAACGGGCGGGGCTGTGATGCCATAAGGATGGGCAAGAGGCGGGGCTCTGATGCCATGAGAATGGGGAAGAGGCGGGGCTCTGATGCCATGAGAATGGGGAAGAGGCGGGGCAGTGATGCCATGAGGATGGGGAAGAGGCGGGGACGTGATGCCATGAGAATGGGGAAGAGGCGGGGCCGTGGTGCCATGAGGATGGGGAAGAGGCGGGCCGTGATGCCATGAGAATGGGGAAGAGGCGGGGACGTGATGCCATGAGGATGGGGAAGAGGCGGGGCCGTGATGCCATGAGTACGGGGAAGAGGCGGGCTGTGATTCCACGAGGATGGGGAAGAGGTGGGGCCGCGATTCCATGAGGATGGGGAAGAGGCGGGGCCATGATGCCATGAGGATGGGGAAGAGGCGGGGCCATGATGCCATGAGTATGGGGAAGAGGCGGGGCCGTAATTCCATGAGGATGGGGAAGAGGCGGGGCCATGATGCCATGAGGATGGGGAAGAGGCGGGGCTATGATGCCATGAGTATGGGGAAGAGGCGGGGCTGTGATGCCATGAGGATGGGGAAGAGGGGGGCCATGATGCCATGAGTATGGGGAAGAGGCGGGGCCATAATGCCATGAGTATGGGGAAGAGGCGGGGCTGTGATGCCATGAGGATGGGGAAAAGGCGGGGCCATAATGCCATGAGGATGGGGAAGAGCCGGGGCCGTGGTTATTGATTGCTTTATATGTTACTCTGTATGTCCAATGTATGAAACCCACTTATTGTACAGCGCTGCGGGATATGTTGGCGCTTTACAAATAAATAATAATAATAATTGTTAAAGCAGCAATCGTCATTTATTTACCTGACAAACAGGCCACGGAGATGTACAGTATGGACAGATCCAGCTTTAACTTCCAGGCACAAAGCATTGTTCCTCCAACCGCTGCACATATACACATAGGCCCCGGGCTTGGTCACTATCCCAGCCCCGGACTGTACGGTTACATTGCAGTGAATGAATGTATCTTGTTTCCTATAGCAATTCTCATGGTCGCTCACATCGCAAAGAAACAGCAAGGAGTCTGGAAGAGAGAAAATACTGCATGAAGCCATTGGGTTCCCAGTGCGGCATTGGGTCATATGTGCCCTTTGTATTCCTAGGTAAAGGGGTTTAGTATGATGTAGAGAGTAATATTCTAAGACGACTTGCAGTTGGTCTTCATTGTTTTTTTGTAAATTATTTCACTTTTTTGTTCAGCAACTTTTCAGTTTAAAATTTCAGCCATTATTTTGTTGCTAGGCTTCAAATTACCTTAGCAACCATGGAGTTGTCTGAATGAGTGACTGGTATATGAATAGGAGAGGGACGTAAATAGAAAAAAAAGTAACAAAAAGTAACAATAACAATAAAACTGGAGCCTCACAGAGCAATAGCTTTTGGCTGCCGGGGTCAGTGACCCCCATTTGAAAGTTGGAAAAAGTCAAAAGAAGAAGCAAACAATTCAAAAATGATAAAAGATAAATAATAAAGACTAATCATCCCTTTAACCCAATATATATATATGGGTACCTATCTATCCATGGGCACATATTAATGTACATCCCATTGCATCCAAGGTACTCAATAGCCATATTGAAGTCCCTATGTAAAGGGTGCCTTTGTCACTTATATTATCCTTTTTTCCAAATAATAACCAGGGTCATTATTATAATTCCACCCCCAAAAATAACCAATACAGGTATGGGACCCGTTATCCAGAATGCTTGGGACCTGGGGTTTTCTGGATAAGGGGTCTGGATTCAGATCTCCTACCTTAAGTTTGCTAAAAAAAATATTCAAATAGTTATTAAACCCAATATGGCTGTTCTGCCCCCAATAAGGGGTAATTATATCTTAGTTGGGATCAAGTACAGGTACTGTTTTATTATTACAGAGAAAAGGGAATCATTTAACCATTAAATAAACCCAATAGGGCTGTTCTGCCCCCAATAAGGGGTAATTATATCTTAGTTGGGATCAAGTACAGGTACTGTTTTATTATTACAGAGAAAAGGGAATCATTTAACCATTAAATAAACCCAATAGGGCTGTTCTGCCCCAATAAGGGGTAATTATATCTTAGTTGGGATCAAGTACAGGTACTGTTTTATTATTACAGAGAAAAGGGAATCATTTAACCATGAAATAAACCCAATAGGGCTGTTCTGCCCCAATAAGGGGTAATTATATCTTAGTTGGGATCAAGTACAGGTACTGTTTTATTATTACAGAAAAAAGGGAATCATTTAACCATGAAATAAACCCAATAGGGCTGTTCTGCCCCAATAAGGGGTAATTATATCTTAGTTGGGATCAAGTACAGGTACTGTTTTATTATTACAGAGAAAAAGGAAACCCTTTTTAAAAATGTGAATTATTTGATTAAAATGGAGTCTGTGGGAGATGGCCTTTCCCTAATTCGGAACTTTCTAGATAATAGGTTTCTGGATAAGGGCTCCGATACCTGTATTAAAACCAGCTGGGGGACTGGAGTCAGGACGCAGCTGCCATGTTGTACCTCCGCTTTAGAGCGCGGCAGCCAGTTTGGCTATTAATATGCCATTACAACCCATGCTAGTTATTGTTTTCCCGTCTTCTCATCTGACAGTTTTACTGATCTCCCGTGGAGATGTTTTGTCCAGATGGAATGGGAAAATGCCGACCTCTCGTGGTGAGGATTCAGACAGCTGGAAGAGAGAGGACGGCGCTCAGAAGTGAGCGCAAGCGGCTGAGCCCTGACAGCTTCCCATTCGAGAGATGACAAGAGATTTCCCTTCCCCGCTAATTCTTTTGTCACGATCCCAGCTGTGCGCGCGGCCGGCAGGTACCGCTCATAAATATTCCAACGCCGGCGCGTTCCTCTCACACTGACCCAACACTAAAAACTCAATGAGTCTCCTTCACACAATAAATACTAATCACATATTTTTGTCCCTTTGTTAAGAAAATAACCAGCTTTTTCCTGATGTATAATGTAATAATATAGTTTGGAACAGTTCCCTAAGCCCTGCCCCCTGTTCCCTAAGCCCTGCCCCCTGTTCCCTAAGCCCTGCCCCCTGTTCCCTAAGCCCTACCCCCTGTTACCTAAGCCCTGCCCCCTGTTACCTAAGCCCCACCCTCTGTCCCCCTGCTGGTCCAACTGGCTACTTTGTGACTCAAATAAAATATAACAGTAGTCGCCTGTCCCCAGCCTGCCTTCAGCCTGCCTCCTCCCAATCCCACAATCCCCTGCTGCACACATAGGGGGAGATTTACTAATCCATGAACAGTCCGAAGGCGTCCAAATGCGATTTTTTCATAAAGATCGTTTTTTTTGCGACTTTTTCGTCGTTGTCGAGACTTTTACGTATGTTCCATGACTTTTTCGTCACCGTCGCAACTTTTTTGTATATTTTCCGCACCGTTTTCGTCGCCGTCGCGAAAAAATCGGATTGATTTTTCCGCCGTTTACAATCGCTCAATACGAAAAAAACGAGACGGCGACGAAATAGTCACGCAAAATATGATAAAGTCGCGACAAATACGAAAAAATTGTGACGGCGACGAAACAAGTCGCAAAATTTTCGTTTTCAATTCGATTTTTTCCCCTTTCGGGATTTGGATTCGTGGATTAGTAAATCTCTCCCATAACGTCAATAAGGAAAGGAACATCCCAGTGCAATGCATTGTGGGTTATGTAGTTCCTGCATGCTGTCTGTAAGCTGTGGGGAAGTTGTTACAATCTGTAACATCAATGTTTTAGTCCCTCCTCCCCTGCCAGGATTTCAAATGATGCAGAAAGAGAAGAACTCTTTTGCAGCTGGATTTCAGCATATAAAATGGGATTTATTCCTACTGTATGAAGGAACAGATTACAGGGATAGGGATATTAGGGGTTTCTAGTGTGGGGTGGGGCTCTTTTGGTTCAGAAGCCGGAGTTTCTCTTTAACTGAAAAGCCCCCTCCCACCACAGACCTTTCTTCTATTGTGCAGCTTGGGATCCTTTGGAGATGTTTATAATAATACTAATAATAATAATAATCAATTGTACTTATCGGAACGAAATATAGAAAATCTAGACCTCAAAGCTATTTTCCACCATGAATGTATCCGAATACCAGTTACACAGTTATATTGAGAGAGTAAGTAGGGCCAAGTAGTTATAGCTCAAGGTTCTAGGTAATACTAATTACCTAGAAATACCTAGAAATACAAATAAAAAGCTTTAGTATGAACTAAACTGTTCTGCTCATTCACGTTTAATGATGATGGGTATCGCTACGGCTACATAGGCAGCATCAACAGTCTGAGAGAGGCAGTTTGCTGGAGCAACCAAGGCTAAGGTCACATGGGTGGTTAGGTCACCATCACGGCCATATATAACGTTTCAGACAAGATCTACCTTCTTCAGAGCCAAACTGATCTAATGGAGTCTAAACTAGTCTAACTAGCAATTAGGCAGGTTATATATAGGCATTATGGTTGAACTTGATGGATGGATGTCTTTTTTCAATCTATGTTACTATGTAAAGGGTACCATAGGGGGTACCAAGGGTGCCATAGTAACCCCCTGGGATGCTGATATCAAGCGCTGTCCATAGGCAACTAGTGATGAGTACAATAAACACCATGAGCTTCTTGGTTGCCACTTTCCCATCTGGATATGGCATCTGCCTGAAAGAGGCCTCCATTTTGATTAGGGATACACCAAATCCAGGATTCGGTTCTGGTTTCGGCCAAGATTTGGCCTTTTTCAATATGATTCAGATTTGGTTGAATCAATTCCCTGGCTGAACCGAATCCGAATCCTTAGAATCACGTGACTTTTTGTCACATAAACATGGAAGTTGAACCATTCTGTATCCTAATTTACATATGTAAATTAGGGTTCGGATTCGGTTCGGTATCCTTTACGAAGGATTTGGGGGGCATCCCTCGTTTTTTGCCTCCGGTTTTAGCCTCTGTATTACTTTGCCTTTATGTGCCGCTTATTTCTGACGATAACGGATCCATTAAGGCTCCTCCGCCTCGCTCTCCCTATATTGTTTGTGTTTCCTACCCAGAAATATCTGCCATCAGGTAGGGTTGTAAAAAGTCTGCAGTGTCTGCGAGCGGAAAGAGCCCGGCGACGTGGCAGCTTTGAGCGATGCTCGGATCCCACCACGTTATGTGGGTTTGAGACATTACGGCACTAAAGGGGGTTAATAGAGCTAAGAAACTTTATTTGTATTAATATCATCCCCCCCCCATCCCTCACATTGGTAAGTGTACACATCCATCTGTTAGGCTTTAATGAGATCTTGGTGGTAGCCCAGATAAATCAGCGGCACATGAAATGTTTAAAAGAGAAGGAAAAAAAAAAGGAAAGAAAAAGAAATATCCGCAGCGATTCCAGTGATATCTGTCTCAATGTGCCACGGCCAAGTAAATGTTCTATTCATTGCAATCAAAAGCTGCTCGGGCAAAAGCAGAGGTCACAGCCCGGGAAGCAAAGCTCATCCGTCACGTGTCTGCGCCCAATAATAACCCCCCCCCCGCCATCTAAATTAGTGTGAGAGAGCTGGGAAATGGCATGGAAAGGGTTAGCAACCCAAATATTACACTTTGCCTAATTAAACCAAATTAAGTTCATTTCATATCTTCAGTGATTTTAAAGTTATTATTTCTAAATATAATTAGTATTGAATCAGTACTTTGTAACATATATTTATGTAACAGTCACCCCGCTATAGTTCCAGGGGTACCCAGGGCACAAATAAGCACTCACCCCAAATCCCCCCCTAACTGGCCTTCAGGCTGGGCCCCCTTAGCCCATAACAAGGTTACAGATATATAGAAACATTGGGGTAACAGTCACCCTGCTATAGTTCCAGGGGTACCCAGGGCACAAATAAGCACTCACCCCAAATCCCCCCCTAACTGGCCTTCAGGCTGGGCCCCCTTAGCCCATAACAAGGTTACAGATATATAGAAACATTGGGGTAACAGTCACCCCACTATAGTTCCAGGGGTACCCAGGGCACAAATAAGCACTCACCCCAAATCCCCCCCTAACTGGCCTTCAGGCTGGGCCCCCTTAGCCCATAACAAGGTTACAGATATATAGAAACATTGGGGTAACAGTCACCCTGCTATAGTTCCAGGGGTACCCAGGGCACAAATAAGCACTCACCCCAAATCCCCCCCTAACTGGCCTTCAGGCTGGGCCCCCTTAGCCCATAACAAGGTTACAGATATATAGAAACATTGGGGTAACAGTCACCCTGCTATAGTTCCAGGGGTACCCAGGGCACAAATAAGCACTCACCCCAAATCCCCCCCTAACTGGCCTTCAGGCTGGGCCCCCTTAGCCCATAACAAGGTTACAGATATATAGAAACATTGGGGTAACAGTCACCCCGCTATAGTTCCAGGGGTACCCAGGGCACAAATAAGCACTCACCCCAAAACCCCCCCAACCTGCAGTGTGTAGATGCCCAAAGCATTTCCCCACAATAGAATATTCATACATCTCATACAGCTTGTCTAGAATTTCCCCCAATGATATTTTCATTCCCATGACGTGGGGGGGCTGCACTTTCTCTCCATGTAATGCTCACTAATTCTTGCACAGGTAAAAACAATCTGTACTTTCATAAATATTCCCTATTGGGGTTAGCAGCTTCCAGAACAGAAAATGAATTTGATTAGAATTACAGATAAGCCTCCCCTGGTACCTGGAAGAGATGGTTGTTATTTTGGAGGAAATCACACATTTAGAAGGAGAAAAAAAAAACGTTCATGGGGTGACATCTAGTGGCCAATTTATGCAATTACAGACTCATTCAATACCCTTATAATGACTTTAATTACTTAGTTACATAGACAAGTTGGCTTGAAAAAAGACCAAAGTTCACAAATTCAGCCTCTCTAAATGAACCCCAGTGCACATTGATAAACATACACTCATACCAGGCTATCTATATACTCGTATATATAAACTATATATACCAACATCAATACTAATTGCAGATTTTAGTATAGTATAGTAGCAGTGGAATAGCCTCTGGGAAGGGACTGGGGCTGTGGGATAGCAGGTATAGTAGGGAGAGATGGTGCCTATAGTAGCAGTGGGGGGATAATAGCCTCTGGGAAGGGACTGGGGCTGTGGGATAGCAGGTATAGTAGGGAGAGATGGTGCCTATGGTAGCAGTGGGGAGATAATAGCCTCTGGGAAGGGACTGGGGCTGTGGGATAGCAGGTATAGTAGGGAGAGATGGTGCCTATAGTAGCAGTGGGGGGATAATAGCCTCTGGGAAGGGACTGGGGCTGTGGGATAGCAGGTATAGTAGGGAGAGATGGTGCCTATAGTAGCAGTGGGGGGATAATAGCCTCTGGGAAGGGACTGGGGCTGTGGGATAGCAGGTATAGTAGGGAGAGATGGTGCCTATAGTAGCAGTGGGATAATAGCCTCTGGGAAGGGACTGGGGCTGTGGGATAGCAGGTATAGTAGGGAGAGATGGTGCCTATAGTAGTAGTGGGGGGATAATAGCGTCTGGGAAGGGACTGGGGCTGTGGGATAGCAGGTATAGTAGGGAGAGATGGTGCCTATAGTAGCAGTGGGGGATAATAGCCTCTGGGAAGGGACTGGGGCTGTGGGATAGCAGGTATAGTAGGGAGAGATGGTGCCTATAGTAGCAGTGGGGGGATAATAGCGTCTGGGAAGGGACTGGGGCTGTGGGATAGCAGGTATAGTAGGGAGAGATGGTGCCTATAGTAGCAGTGGGGGATAATAGCCTCTGGGAAGGGACTGGGGCTGTGGGATAGCAGGTATAGTAGGGAGAGATGGTGCCTATAGTAGCAGTGGGGGGATAATAGCCTCTGGGAAGGGACTGTGGCTGTGGGATAGCAGGTATAGTAGGGAGAGATGGTGCCTATAGTAGCAGTGGGGGATAATAGCCTCTGGGAAGGGACTGGGGCTGTGGGATAGCAGGTATAGTAGGGAGAGATGGTGCCTATAGTAGCAGTGGGGGGATAATAGCCTCTGGGAAGGGACTGGGGCTGTGGGATAGCAGGTATAGTAGGGAGAGATGGTGCCTATAGTAACAGTGGGAATACATTTTTCTTCCAAGCACAACTTCTCTCCAACCCAGAGCCCACTGAGCACGTGCAGTGCCACTGACACACAAAAGATTGCCTAACAAGTAGTAGGGAGAGATGGTGCCTATAGTAGCAGTGGGGGATAATAGCCTCTGGGAAGGGACTGGGGCTGTGGGATAGCAGGTATAGTAGGGAGAGATGGTGCCTATAGTAGCAGTGGGGGGATAATAGCCTCTGGGAAGGGACTGTGGCTGTGGGATAGCAGGTATAGTAGGGAGAGATGGTGCCTATAGTAGCAGTGGGGGATAATAGCCTCTGGGAAGGGACTGGGGCTGTGGGATAGCAGGTATAGTAGGGAGAGATGGTGCCTATAGTAGCAGTGGGGGGATAATAGCCTCTGGGAAGGGACTGGGGCTGTGGGATAGCAGGTATAGTAGGGAGAGATGGTGCCTATAGTAACAGTGGGAATACATTTTTCTTCCAAGCACAACTTCTCTCCAACCCAGAGCCCACTGAGCACGTGCAGTGCCACTGACACACAAAAGATTGCCTAACAAGACCCAAGATGGGGAGCTGCTGGGGGCAACTGGGAAGGGCTGTATCATTACTGGTATAGGGCTGCTGCCCCTCTGGGCTGGTACAGTCAGTACAGTATATAATATACAGCATTTCTAGCCAGAGTTCTCTTTCAGCATCTTAAGTAAAGTATGAGGTTCAGCGATTACTTGCTCCTCACCTCACTCACCGCACTCACACCTCACTCACACCTCACTCACACCTCACTCACACCTCACTCACACCTCACTCACACCTCACTCACACCTCACTCACACCTCACTCACACCGCACTCACACCTCACTCACACCGCACTCACACCTCACTCACACCTCACTCACACCTCACTCACACCTCACTCACACCTCACTCACACCGCACTCACACCTCACTCACACCTCACTCACTCACACCTCACTCACACCTCACTGTGTACAATGCACAATGGGCGCTATGGGCACACAGTTCTGCACGTGGCACGGTGCCCAAACCATTACACTGACTCCATATAGTTCCATATATTCCCAAAGCATAATTTCACTTTCCATTCATTATTCTCAGATTCCGTTGCAGCTTCTCCCAGCTTGAATAGCAAATAGGTCTCTTTGCTTTACCTGAGGCGCCTCGGTGCAATTCCCTTAGCAACGGGGGGTAATTAGATCCTAATAGACCCAATCTCACCTTATTTGAATTCGCTGAGTTTTGGGGGCCACAATGAGAAGAGGTTAAATCAGGGAATTGCCGGTCTGGACTCTTTTTATAATTGTGGGGGCGCAACTTGGGAATAAAGTTACAGTTTCTTCATTTTGTTGCTTTTCTTTCATAGAATATCAGTGCGTTGTTAGGGAACTTTAATTAAGTTGCGTAATGTTTGTTGTTATTGGCTTCTTGCTTTCCTGTATACGACAGTTACCTGCTGATTAATTGTTCAAACATTACAGTTTTGCTTTCCCATGAGAAACAATACGAGTCGAGGTAACTGGTGCACTTTGATCTACCCTGGGTCGGACTGGGGGGTGCAGGGCCCAATGGGCTGCTGCCCCAGGGCCCCCCCCCAAGGGACCCCCGCCGCCACCCAACCTCCTCTCCCAAGCACTCATACTTTATTAGGTGAGTTGGAAGAGGGGAATCTGCTGGTTGGGTGAGTGCCAGCAGGGATCAGGTCCCAGTTCCCCCTCTGGCCCAGTCCGACCCTGGATCCACCACTGGGATCAAACTGGGAATTTTCTTTTATCCAGCTAGTGTTCTCCCAATGTGCCAAGTTCAGGGCTGTTATTAGATGATACAGAAGGAATATAAAGAAAAGCTCTTATGTTGAGTTGGTTGGTTGCCCAACTCTGCCAGTTCAAGCCCCATTTGAAATTATCAGTGGTTCAGTCAACCCAAATCTCAACCCAACTGCTGGGCAACTTCCAGACTGGGGGGCGCAGGGCCCAACGGCCTCCCTTTCATAAAGACTAGAGAATCCTGACACGTTAGGACAGGGATCCCCAACCAGTGGCTCAGGGGGAACATGTTGCTCCCCAACCCCTTGGGTGTTGCTCTCAGTGCCCCCAAACCAGGGAGTTATTTTTGAATTCCTGACTTGGGGGCAAGTTTTGGAGGCATAAAGAACATGTGTACTGTCAAGCAGAGCCTCCTGTAGGCTGCCAGTCATCATTGGGTTATTAAATAACCAATTACAGCCCTTATTGGTCATCCCCTAGGAAATTTTTTTCATGTTCGTGTTGCTCCCCAACATTTTTTTTACATTTAAATGTTGCTCACGGCTAAAAAAAAGTTTGGGGACCCCTGCGTTAGGTGATGAGTGGGGGGGAACCTACGTGCCCCAAAAGCCCCTCTTGAATACTTTAGAGCCAAAGGGAAGCTGAAGTTTATTCTCCGAGTTGGCCACACTGGTCTGCGAGTTCATAGAGCAATGATCCCTAATATCTAGAGTATTAATGATCCCAAGGCTGCTAGGCCTGCTCCCTTCTTCTAAGGAGGCTATAACACTACAGAAGGGCTATGGGATGAGATTAGGATGGTGGGCAGTGAACAATAGCCTCATATGCAATAATGAAAGTGCAGAAACAATGTAGACAACAAAAGCAATATCCATTGTATCTACAGTTATTCCCAAGCAGCAGCTCAGGGGCAACATGTTGCTCAGAGACACAGTTTTACCCCGAACAGAGCCTCCTGCAGGCCAGCAGTCCCTATGGGGCCACCCAATAGCCAATCACAGCCCTTATTTGGCACCCCCAAAGAACTTCTCCTGCTTGTGTGGCTCACTTTTTACATCTGAGTGTAAATCACGAGTAAAAAAGGTTGGGGATCCCTGGTAAATACAATATATTGTACAAATCCAGTGGGAGAAGACAAATATTGGCATATTAACCCTTTCCTTTTGGCATCGTCAATCAAAATGATTCCTATATACGATCCACCCATTTGGGAAACTTACCGTGTAAGTGCCAGTTGGAACAATGGATGTTGGTTGGCGTGGTGAGGCTGTCAGATATTTCACAAGACGTCCCACAGATAGTAACGGAAGTATTTCCAGGAGAAAACCCTGATCCATAAACGTCCAGGCTCGGCCTTCCCGGGCAGCCTGAAAAGCAATGAAATTAAATGTAATGGGAAATAAAGGGGGGGAGCCAGTGGTACTGTGAGTGGCAGGTATAATAATATTTCTATACAACTGCAGGAGAGGTATCTGGCTTACAACTTATCCCCTGCCCCAACTGGTGGCAACTACAACTCACAGCTGTTCCTCCACTCCTAACCCAAGAGATAAAGGTTCCAGGCTCTCCACTAATGTTAAAGGGCCAGTATATCATCTAACATGTAGCTGCAGAAATGTGCTTAGTACAGGTATGGGACCCCTTATCCAGAATGCTCGGGACCTGGGGTTTTCCGGATAAGTCTTTCTGTAATTCAGATCCCCTACCTTAAGTCTACTAAAAAATTATTTAAACAGTAATTAAACCCAATAGGGCTGTTCTGCCCCAATAAGGGGTAATTATATCTTAGTTGGGATCAAGTACAGGTACTGTTTTATTATTACAGAGAAAAGGGAATCATTTAACCATTAAATAAACCCAATAGGGCTGTTCTGCCCCAATAAGGGGTAATTATATCTTAGTTGGGATCAAGTACAGGTACTGTTTTATTATTACAGAGAAAAGGGAATCATTTAACCATTAAATAAACCCAATAGGGCTGTTCTGCCCCGAATAAGGGGTAATTATATCTTAGTTGGGATCAAGTACAGGTACTGTTTTATTATTACAGAGAAAAGGGAATCATTTAACCATTAAATAAACCCAATAGGGCTGTTCTGCCCCCAATAAGGGGTAATTATATCTTAGTTGGGATCAAGTACAGGTACTGTTTTATTATTACAGAGAAAAGGGAATCATTTAACCATGAAATAAACCCAATAGGGCTGTTCTGCCCCAATAAGGGGTAATTATATCTTAGTTGGGATCAAGTACAGGTACTGTTTTATTATTACAGAGAAAAGGGAATCATTTAACCATTAAATAAACCCAATAGGGCTGTTCTGCCCCCAATAAGGGGTAATTATATCTTAGTTGGGATCAAGTACAGGTACTGTTTTATAATTACAGAGAAAAGGGAATCATTTAACCATTAAATAAACCCAATAGGGCTGTTCTGCCCCAATAAGGGGTAATTATATCTTAGTTGGGATCAAGTACAGGTACTGTTTTATTATTACAGAGAAAAGGAATCATTTAACCATGAAATAAACCCAATAGGGCTGTTCTGCCCCAATAAGGGGTAATTATATCTTAGTTGGGATCAACTACAATGTTCTGGTTTATTATTGCACAGAAAAAGGAAATCATTTTTAAAAATGTAAATTATTTTATTAAAATGGAGTCTATGGGAGATGGCCTTTCCCTAATTTGGAAATTTCTGGATAATGGGTTTCCGAATAAGGGGTCTGATACCTGTACAAGGAAATGCCAACGTTGGAATAATGTTATAGAATCATTTTCATTACTCTTTTTTTCTTGAGATTATAGCACAACAGGAGGACATTTTGGGATAAATTTGGCCATCCTGCCACAGAGGGAGCTTAGGAGAACTCAGCCAGTTACATCTTCATAGAAGTTGAGGAAAAAGCTAAAAAATAAATAAATGTGCACTTTTGTTTTCATTAAACCCATTCAGCCCATTAGGAGAATGAAAGCCTACACTAAACTACCATCAAGGTTCTCCAGCCCTATAACAGTAATGGTCTTGGCCATTGAAGTTGCCCACAGACGTTCCCCATCTTGGATCTTGTTCAGCCATCTTTTGTGTGCCAGTGACTCACCTAGGCCACTCACCCCTGTAACCTCAAGTCGAGACACAAAGGTTACATTTGATGATGCCCATCCTCTTAGATTATCAAGGCACCGTATGTTGTAGTTGCCAGCTGGCAGTTGAGGTGGCAGACACTGCAGGAACAAGGAGTTTCCTGATACATTTGTGCACAGTGAATTCTCTACAAAAACTTCCACGTTAGAAGCAGCTGAAATCCTTGACACTCCCACGTATAAAACGTCACGTGACTGCAGCACAGAATATACCACCGGTGTATATTCTTCTAAGTACTGAACATCTCCAGCTGTATAGCTTGAACCATCTATGTCTACAGTCAACGTTCTACTTCCATTCCCAGGAGGAACAATGCATTGGATCAGCGCGTAGCCGACCGTTTTTATGGAACAACGGTCATTTCCGACAAAGACGACGGTTGCATTTTGGCCTTGCAAAGCCGCGCCTTCGATGGTTAGGAGGCCGCCACCATTCAGGCCAAAATTGATGGGTCTGAACGTTGAAATTTGAGGAAATACTGGAAAATAGAAAGTTAACTGCGGGTAACACATGAAACCATTAGCCACATTTGAAATACTAATGCTGTGATTTCCTGGACGTAGATCATTCACGCGGCATTGGGCCATTGTCTCGTTCCATACAGTGACGTCATACATCAACATGTTGTCTACCAAAACCCTCAGTCTACTGAGCAATCTTTCCCCCAGAATGTAGAGAGTACATATTGCCCCGTCCAACTCAGACGATACATTCTTGATCATAGGAGTCAAGTCACTTTCCATGTGATAAATCTGGAATAGACTAGGTAGGTCATCAATGATGACTGAAACGTTGACAGAAATGGTAGTCGATGTGTGAAATATGCCCTTCCGTTGAATAATGCATCTGATAGTACTAATATTAAAGCTCTCAATAGAGCACGTGTAATGGCTTGAAATAAGGACAGTGACAGAATGATTGGCAGGTTGGAGAAAGGAACCATGTATGGTCAGGACTGTCCCTCCACAAACTGATCCACGGGTAGGAGATACGGACTGAACCTGGGGGAACATTTCAAACATGTTCATCGTGGAGTTCATATCTGCATATCCCAATCTCTTTTCATAAACCTTCAGCACATATCTCCCAACTTCAAGATCGTCGAGAGGTATCTCAAGACTGGAGTTGAGGAATCCTTCGGAATTACTCTTGTTAATACATTCGTACTGGAGGTTGTTAAATAGGATGACCGAGTGGCGTAAATGAAAGCCAGCTACGTGAAGCAGTAGGACGTCGCCTTCAATATTCCAGGAAATATTAGATACTACCGGGGTGAAGTTACGATGGTAGCTGAAAAGAAGTCCGCTTGTGTTTGAAACTGGGGAATCGTTATCTGTTGTGAAGTTTAAAATGGAAACCATTACGGGCACTGGAATGCTCTCCGTCTGACTGCCGGCCAATGAAGAAGGGGGTGTCTGGCATTGAATTGCATCTTCTGATGATGCAGTGATCGGACAAGACTGGTTTCCAACAATCACATTAATCATGGAAATATTGGTGCTAAATCCTCGGCCAAAGATGGTGATGATGGTTCCACCTGAAGAAGAAAAAAACATTTATAATCAGACTATGAAGATTTTCATTCATCCAGGCCATGGTATATCTACTATAAATAAATCTAAAGCAACTGGACTTGTTAGGTAATCATTGAAGACGTTTCACTACTCATCCGAGCAGCTTCTTCAGAAGCTTCTCCGATGAGTAGTGAAACGTCTTCAATGATTACCTAACAAGTCCAGTTGCTTTAGATTTATTTATACTAGATATTTATAATTGAACTTTGTAGCTTTAATTTTAATGTCTGGGGCAACACCAAGGGCACCTCATGCGACTTTTATCCCAAATATCATATTTACTGATTCAATAGCATCCATGACATCAAACATAGCAGTATAATACAGTAACTGTGATCCCCAACCAGTGGCTCGGGGGCAACATGTTACTCCCCAACCCCTAGGATGTTGCTCTCAGTGCCCCCAAACCAGGGAGTTATTTTTGAATTCCTGACTTGGGGGCAAGTTTTGGTTGAATAAAAACAAGATTTCCTACCAAATAAAGCCCCTGTAAGCTGATAGGGTGCATAGAGGTGCCTAATAGCCAATCACAGCCCTTATTTGGCTCCTCCATGAACTTTGGTGCTTGTGTTGCTCTCCAAGTCTTTTTACATTTGACTGTGGCTCAAAGGAAAGAAAGGTTAGGGACCCCTGCTATAATGGGTTGGGCATATTAGCAGCATTATATGTGGGTGCTTTTCATGTCTAATTGTGTTTTTGCCTTTACTTATTCAGGTATACCCTGTGATGCATACAAATAAAATGGTGGGTAAGTGGGTGGAGCCTGAAAGGAGAGCACAGGTTGCTTATACCTGTATTTAGGTGTGGTATGGTCATTACTTACCAAGGAAAGACCCACAGCATGGTTCTAAGCTGAACACCTCCAAGACATACTGAATCATAGGCTCAAAGCTTCAACAAAAAAGAAGAAGAGTGGGTAAAAGAACAGATCATATTTAGATTTTTATTGAAATGTAATGATAGTTTGGATTTCCTTTATCATTAATAGAACCTAGAATGGAAATGTATTTTATTATATGCAGAAGGAGGTTAATATGGCAATGTATAAACGGTGCAGAATATCATCAGTGGTGCAAGGTCGCGGCAGAAACACTTTCAATTTGCAATAGTCAGTGATAGAGCCCAACCATGGGCTATAATACTCCTCTGTTGTATCTGTTCTGATCTGTATTAGATATATGTGTTCTAGAATAGAGAGTACCGCCATTTACCAGAAGAGGCTGTTTTACAAGTAGCTGGTAGGCCTGCCACTAAGTAGTGCCATAAGCAGGGGTCTGATATAGTGTCGGACTGGCCCACCAGGATTACAGGAAAACTCCCGGGGGGCCCAGGTGTCAGTGGGCCCTCCTGCTCCTGGCCATTTGGCCTGTTTCATGGTCATTCCCTATTTTTGAATAGGAAGAAAGAGGAGAAATGGATGAAGGATAGCTCCTAGTAAATAAAAGAGACTTGGAGAATAAAGAGGTTGGGCGAGGAAAGATAGTTTGGAAAGCAGCCCTAGGGTCTAAGGTTTTCTGGTGGGCCCCTGGGTTTCCAATCCGACACTGGTCAGATAACTGAAGTGGAACACTGCAGAGAGCTTGGAAACGATAACTCCAGAAGTATCTGTAGACCCCATCAAGTAAGATCTTGGATTAGGCTACAATACTCTTTTGGCCAGTAAGACCTTATCTAACAATTGAAGTTAGTCACACAGAGTAATAAGGGCCAATGTTTATGTCTCAAGCTTGATTGTCTTTAGTGGCAGGGCCCAGGTAAAACAAATGTATGGGGGCCACATGCTCTGTATGATGTAGAACTGTCCAACCTATGGACCGATGCCCTGTTTTACCTAATATACCCCAGTATTTCCAATACACAACTGCAACTGCCCAGTTACATGCAGGGCCCAAGGCAAACACCTCCAAAGATAGATCTGTAATGTTGGTTATCTCTTGTGTAGGGTTCACTGCAAAACTGCAAAGTAGCGGTAATGGTAGTAAGTGGTACTATGGTCGATGATAAAACATTACTCATGTTGTTGAACGTTAACTGCCATTTTGCATCCAGTACCTACTATTCTACGTACTATTCCTGCTCATGTAATGGGCACACAAACATTTGATTGGGGACTGTTTCCTTTTATTAGGTATATAGAGGTAAAGGCAAAGAGCTATAGGATAGGGAAAGATAAAACACTCAAATATTATTGAAAAAATATAAAGCACCAATTTAATGGAAACTTGATTTCTTACCCTTCTGCTTTGATTATGATTCCGCCGACAGTTAATGAAACATTATACAATCCCGGGGGCATTGCAGGCAGGAACACTTCAACCCCTTCCGAGGTTACGCTTTTCATTTTGGCGATAGAATTTTGCACCTTGACCTCTAACTCCAAGCTCACAATGTCGGTGGACACGTTAATAAAGAGCGTCTGGTCACCTTCAGGGTAGGGAACAAAGGGGAGAACATCCGCTAATTATGGGCTTTGAATAAAAAGTGTTAATTGTATTCTAACAACAACAATGGCAGGTAAGGAGGTGAAGAAGTCCTTTTAATGTAAATAGTTAGGCTATACTTTGGGCACTAGATGGCACCAACCAATAAGCTTGGCCTGTAGATCAGTGGTTCTCAACCTTCCTAATGCCGCGACCCCTTAATACAGTTCCTCATGTTGTGGTGACCCCCAACCATAAAATTATTCCTAAGACCATCGGAAATATGTGTTTTCCGATGGTCTTAGGCGACCCCTCTGAAATGGTCGTTCGACCCCAAAGGGGTCCCGACCCACAGGTTGAGAACCGCTGCTGTAGGGGGAAGGTCCCTTGCAGAAGCCTATAGAAGGGAATGCTTTAGCCTGGCACTTCTTCTTGTGGCCTGATTCTGTTTGCAGACAGACGCTACTGAGTTAAACCAGGTGGACCCCCGCTCCTTTCTAGACTAAACAGAGAGGTAGAAGGTGGTAACCAGCTCGCTCAAGGAGCAAGAGCTAGGCAGGACAGCTAGCAAGGACAGCTTGAGTCTCCAATAAGAGTTAGTATTTGAAGTTGACCCCCAATGGCGATTGTATGCCAGACAGGCTTTGTAAGAGTATAGGATTAGGGTAGCAGCCTTGTAGTGGAAAGAGACAGCTCAGGAGAAGCTTGGGCACTATAGAGAGAGACAGGGGCCCTAGAGCAAAACATTGATCGTGGTCCACTCGAAGCCAGGAAATGCAGAAGCGCGGCGGTTCCACGTGTCTATTGGGTATGCGTACGTTAGGAGGAGTTAGAAGTTGATGGCACGGGAAAAAGTCTGGGCATCCCTACCCTAGCGGCTTCATAAAAGGCCTGCTGTGAAGCTTGGGCACTGTGGCACAAACATGTGTTGACTGTACGTTTCCTAGTTGGTTTACTCTGCCCTACTCTGCCTTGAGAGAAGCCTGCAATAAAGTCGGTTTTGGTTCAATGCACTTCGTTGTGGTGATGGCTACTGTTCTTAGCCAAGACCTACACTGGTCCCAGGAGAAGAAGGAAACAGTCCTGGGTGCCAACTTTACAGTGCCTCAGGCCTGGCGTTATCTAGTGATGTCCATGGGTCACTTATGGCACCAAATAAATTCTGATGTGAATTCGGATGCCAGAATCTGACAATGAGCTCTGCATTTGCATGAAATTTCATGCCCTACTTTGATGTTGAAGCACCAACGATTGGTATTTTCCAAATGTTTTAATTGTATCTAAGCATCCAACCACAGTACAAACAGTGCACGAGAGTTCTTGGCAATAGACAAAAACGGGCCCATTACCTGCTGTGCTGCTCACGTTACGACTCAGAGACACCATTACTGGATTTAAGGAGGGATCGTACTTGATGCGTTTCGGAAAGCCAAACCACTGATCCCCAACTTTTATTGCGATGTCCTCCTCATTCTGTCTTCCAACCTGAACCGCAACAGGGCAGAATTGCTATTAGATATTATTTATATGACAGTGATCAATAATAGGAAGCTTTGGGGAAAAGAAAGAATGGAAAACTCTAAGGCCTTAAATGTCCAGGGACTGGTCCGATTGCCATTTTGGAGTCGGGAAGGAATTTTTTCCCCTCTGGGGCAAATTAGAGAGGCTTCAGATGGGGTTTTTGCCTTCCTCTGGATCAACTTGTAGTTAGGCAGGTTATATATAGGCATTATGGTTGAACGTGATGGACGTATGTCTATTTTCAACCCAACTTACTATGTTACTATGTCCATTTGACCTATAAACCAATATGAACATTTCTCTGTTTCAAGGTTGAATTTGCTGCCCCTATGTAGGAGCTGTTTATAACATATAGAGAATCTGAATTCTTTGTTCAGTCCCATTCATTAGGGATCCATTTACCTGGGGTGGAGCAGAACATTCGATTGTGTTTGAGCCATTTGCATTCACGTGACACGGCTGGGATCCAATCAGGACTTGGGATAGCTCATCGAAACGGATTCCTGTTAATGTCACCTTCTGTCCGCCTAAAGAGATATTGGTTTGATAATAAAAGGTCTGGTGGTATATGCTGCAACCAAATGGAAGCTAATAATTTTAAGTCAGGTGATTCCACATATTTTTCACTTTAACAAGAGGAAATCCAATAGATCTGCATTAGATAGGTGCTTTAAGGAGAAGGAAAGTCAATTTGGCATTTTACTGCCAATAGATTTGCCACATTAGTTCCACCTAGAACATTATATTTATTTTGCAGAAGGCATTACCATACCTGAGTAAACAGCTTTAGAAGCTTTCTCCATTTGCTTAAGACAGCAGCTGCCATTTTACCCACCACCCAGTTCAGCATTCATTATCTCTATATGAACATACCCCAGTACTGTTATTACTGATTGGCAATCAGCCAACTTCTTGGTTGTCTATATACAAAGAAGATACTCACCAGTTTCTGAGATGGCTGTAGGAGTGACCCATAAGAGTTGAGGTGTAACATTGAGATACAAGTAATTGCCTGTAGCATTAATTGCTAGCCCATAGGGTTTGACATGAAGTCTGATATGGTTCTCTCCCAGTGGTAGAAATCTTTCCGTACAACATGCAATATAAGTTGTGTTGGCCTGAGTGACCTTGCAGTTGGTTTTGTTGATTTCTATGTCAATCTCATCTGCGATTTGTGTAAAACCCAATCCAGTGAGATGAACTTCAAAACTGCATCCATGTCCTAATTCCAAACAGAGGGAAAGAGAGAATCAGCCGTGCCCTATGCCCTGCTGTTCTGAGTATATCAATGTATAAGAGTTGACTCTTCACTTTATTGCTGCGCTGCAAGTTGGAGTGATATCCCCCCCCCCCAGCAGCCGATAAGCAGAACAATGGGAAGGGAGCAAGATAGCAGCTCCCAGTAGGTATCAGAATAGCACTCAATAGTAAGAAATCCAAGTCCGGCTTGGGACTCCTCCAGTTACATGGGAGTAGGAGAAACAATAGGTTAGCTGAAAGCAGTTCTAATGTGTAGCGCTGGCTGAAAGCTCAGACTCAGGCACACTTTACTGCTGTGCTGCAAGTTGGAGTGATATCCCCCCCCCCCCTCACCCCCAGCAGCCGATCAGCAGAACAATGGGAAGGGAGCAAGATAGCAGCTCCCAATAGGCATCAGAATAGCACTCAATAGTAAGAAATCCAAGTCCGGCTTGGGACTCCTCCAGTTACATGGGAGTAGGAGAAACAATAGGTTAGCTGAAAGCAGTTCTAATGTGTAGCGCTGGCTGAAAGCTCAGACTCAGGAACAATGCAGAGTCATCTTTGTGTATTTCCATGACCTGCCCAATTTGCAGATTATGACACAGTATAACTAATAATGTGTTATTTCTCCTCCCTAATGTAGTTACCTGAGGAGTACTCTATATCTGTGACCACTGGAATGAGCTCCTGGAGGTACTGGAAAGAGCAAGATCCTGAGCACTTTGCTGGGATGTCATTCACATGGACTGTAACCTATTGGAGGGTAATGATTATTAAAGCACCTGAAATGACTCCTTACAATGAAATTTTACTATGATGTAGACCTTGATATTCTGAGTCAATTTGCAGTTGGTCTTCACTTTTTATTTTCTGTGGTTTTTGAATTATTTAGCTTTTTGTTCAGCAGCTTCCCAGTTTAAATCTTAGCAGCTATTCAGTTGCTAGGGTTGAAATGACCCTAGCAACCAGGCAGTGGTTTCATTGAGAAACTGGAAAATGAATAGGAGAATAGAATAGATAACAAATTAAAAGTAGCAATACTAATGAAATTGTAGTCTTACACAGCAACAGTGTTTGGCTGCCGGGGTCAGTGACCCCCCCCCCCCCCCCCCACCATTTGAAAGCTGGAGAGATGTAGAAGTGAAAGGCAAATAATTCAAAAACTAAGAGAAATGAAAAAATGAAGACCAACTTAAAAGTTTCTAAGAATTGACCATTTTGTAAGATACTAAAAGTTAACTTAAAGGTGACCCACCCCTTTGAAAGCCCCATTAACAAACCTGAGGAAGCTTGTTAGCAGTAGCGAGCATGTCCCCCAATATTGGCCAGATAAACACACCTCCATCAAAAATAACACGAGTTTTAATAGTGGGGTTCAAGCCAGTAAGATTTTCAGCATGTACCTGAACATGAAAAAAAACAATATATTAAATTTAGTTAGCAACCTAGTATGTACTTTTATATGATTGGTGTTTGCTCCATGGCTATACAGGTATGGGATCTGTTATCCAGAAACCCATTATCCAGAAAGTTCCAAATTACGGGAAGGCCATCTCCCATAGACTCCATTATAAGCAAATAATTCTAATTTTTAAAAATGATTTCATTTTTCTCAGTAGTAATAAAACAGTACCTGTACTTGATCCCAATTAAGATATAATTACCCCTTATTGGGGGCAGAACAGCCCTATTGGGTTTATTTAATGGTTAAATGATTCCCTTTTCTCTGTAATAATAAAACAGTACCTGTACTTGATCCCAACTAAGATATAATTACCCCTTATTGGGGCAGAACAGCCCTATTGGGTTTATTTAATGGTTAAATGATTCCCTTTTCCCTGTAATAATAAAACAGTACCTGTACTTGATCCCAACTAAGATATAATTACCCCTTATTGGGGCAGAACAGCCCTATTGGGTTTATTTCATGGTTAAATGATTCCCTTTTCCCTGTAATAATAAAACAGTACCTGTACTTGATCCCAACTAAGATATAATTACCCCTTATTGGGGCAGAACAGCCCTATTGGGTTTATTTCATGGTTAAATGATTCACTTTTCCCTGTAATAATAAAACAGTACCTGTACTTGATCCCAACTAAGATATAATTACCCCTTATTGGGGCAGAACAGCCCTATTGGGTTTATTTCATGGTTAAATGATTCACTTTTCTCTGTAATAATAAAACAGTACCTGTACTTGATCCCAACTAAGATATAATTACCCCTTATTGGGGGCAGAACAGCCCTATTGGGTTTATTTCATGGTTAAATGATTCCCTTTTCTCTGTAATAATAGAACAGTACCTGTACTTGATCCCAACTAAGATATAATTACCCCTTATTGGGGCAGAACAGCCCTATTGGGTTTATTTAATGGTTAAATGATTCCCTTTTCTCTGTAATAATAAAACAATACCTGTACTTGATCCCAACTAAGATATAATTACCCCTTATTGGGGGCAGAACAGCCCTATTGGGTTTATTTCATGGTTAAATGATTCCCTTTTCTCTGTAATAATAAAACAATACCTGTACCCCATGAACACAAGTGCAAGTGCTAACAAAAGACTATAAAGGAAGAGTATCCAGGGCTCATAAGATGTGGGAGAATCATTACCCAAGTGGCACAGGAGCTCTGATTGGATAGAACTGGTAGTAGAGTATTAACATATATATATATATAAAGTGAATATAGTAAGAAAAGATACATACCCCGATGAAGTTCGGTAGGTCCCCGCTCATTCTAGCCCAGGTTAGTGTCCAGATCACATGGTGGCATGTATCCAAATCTTTGGTGACTATAAAATCGCTAGCGGTCAAATACTTAGCCGCGGCGGCTTCTTTTATGTTTCCGAGCATCTCCCGTAGGTGCAGAGCAGAGATACGTACCGGTATGCCTGCCAGAAACCACAGTTGTCTCAGTAAATCCAAAGCAGAACCACCATTTAGCATGGGGCCATATTTCAGACTAAGGAGTGAGGGTTATGTATGTTATTTTCTCCTCCTTTCGCCATTACTATTGATGGCATGAGCATTAACCCTGCTAATTCTGCACGCTGCCTTGGGGTTATCTGTGACCAGTCTCTCTCCTTCTCTAACCATATTAATAACACTGCCAAAACCTGCCGCTTTTTCCTCCGCAATATTGCCAAGATACGCCCCTTTCTTTCACAAGTAACAGCTATAACACTAATCCATGCCCTTATCCTTTCCCACTTAGATTACTGCAATCTCCTACTAACCGGCCTCCCAGACTCCCACCTCTCTCCCCTGCAATCCATCTTACACTCTGCTGCCAGGATCCTCCTGCTCTCTCCTAAGAGGGAACCTGTTCAGCCCCAAGTAAGCTCTCTAGCATGGCTGCCTGTTAGGCAAAGGAGCTTACAGAATCCTCCTGCTAACATTCAGTGCCCTTCCCTCCTCTGCTCCTCACTACATTCCCTCACTGGACTCTCTGCTCCTCACTACATTCCCTCACTGGCCTCTCTGCTCCTCACTACATTCCCTCACTGGACTCTCTGCTCCTCACTACATTCCCTCACTGGCCTCTCTGCTCCTCACTACATTCCCTCACTGGTCTCCCTGCTCCTCACTACATTCCCTCACTGGTCTCCCTGTTCCTCACTACATTCCCTCACTGGTCTCCCTGCTCCTCACTACATTCCCTCACTGGTCTCTCTGCTCCTCACTACATTCCCTCACTGGTCTCCCTGCTCCTCACTACATTCCCTCACTGGTCTCCCTGCTCCTCACTACATTCCCTCACTTGTCTCCCTGCTCCTCACTACATTCCCTCACTGGTCTCCCTGCTCCTCACTACATTCCCTCACTGGTCTCCCTGCTCCTCACTACATTCCCTCACTGGCCTCTCTGCTCCTCACTACATTCCCTCACTGGTCTCCCTGCTCCTCACTACATTCCCTCACTGGTCTCCCTGCTCCTCACTACATTCCCTCACTGGTCTCCCTGCTCCTCACTACATTCCCTCACTGGTCTCTCTGCTCCTCACTACATTCCCTCACTGGTCTCCCTGCTCCTCACTATATTCCCTCACTGGTCTCCCTGCTCCTCACTACGTTCCCTCACTGGTCTCCCTGCTCCTCACTACATTCCCTCACTGGTCTCCCTGCTCCTCACTGCATTCCCTCACTGGTCTCCCTGCTCCTCACTACATTCCCTCACTGGTCACCCTGCTCCTCACTACATTCCCTCACTGGTCTCCCTGCTCCTCACTACATTCCCTCACTGGTCTCCCTGCTCCTCACTACATTCCCTCACTGGTCTCCCTGCTCCTCACTGCATTCCCTCACTGGTCTCCCTGCTCCTCACTACATTCCCTCACTGGTCTCCCTGCTCCTCACTACATTCCCTCACTGGTCACCCTGCTCCTCACTACATTCCCTCACTGGTCTCCCTGCTCCTCACTACATTCCCTCACTGGTCTCCCTGCTCCTCACTACATTCCCTCACTGGTCTCCCTGCTCCTCACTACATTCCCTCACTGGTCTCCCTGCTCCTCACTACATTCCCTCACTGGTCTCCCTGCTCCTCACTACATTCCCTCACTGGTCTCCCTGCTCCTCACTACATTCCCTCACTGGTCTCCCTGCTCCTCGCTACATTCCCTCACTGGTCTCCCTGCTCCTCGCTACATTCCCTCACTGGTCTCCCTGCTCCTCACTACATTCCCTCACTGGTCTCCCTGCTCCTCACTACATTCCCTCACTGGTCTCCCTGCAGGTTCCTGGTCGTCTCCTCCGCTCCACTCAGAGCCTCCGTCTCTTTACCCCACTCACACCCACTGCGCTCTCTCACCTTAACCCTTTCTATGTCGCTGCCCCTTCCCTCTGGAACTCTATCCCTGAATCCCTCCGTAGGGAACACTCACCCACTCTCTTTAAGGTAAAACTCAGCTGTTACCTTCTAAAACATTATCTTGCACTAAAACATTATCTTGCCCAGTCCTGCGCTTAAGGGCAAATGCCCATACCTGGTGCCTCTTACCTTCCAATTTGTGCCTGTATGTTACCCAACCACTCAGATTGTAAGCTCTACGGGGCAGGGACCTCCTTCCTACTGAGTCTCATACCACATGGCACTTATTCCCTGTGCATTTATACTTATTTATTGTATTTATTATAACACTTGCCCTCCCTGTGTGTAATTGTGTATATTGTAAGATTGTACAGCGCCGCGTACCCTTGTGGCACTTTATAAATAAAGTTATACACACATACATACATACATACATACATAGTATCCTTCAGAATTAATACTAAATCAATTTTTATTATAAGGGTGGTGGTTCCGTAATGAGTTTAGTAAAAACTTTCACCCCATACCTGGTATTAATGCATCTGACACTTGGATCGCAAAGGTCCCACCAATGGGAGGGCTTGGTGATTGTAACCTTTGAACTGTAAGAGCCACGGTCTCATTTCCAGATGTAAATGACTGTCCGTCTTCTGTAGGCTCCATAGCGGCATCACTGCGGTCAACAATAGAGCCAACTATGAAAAGGGACCATTCCAAAATACCAAAATATCCAACTAATGATATCATTTATAAGGCGTCTTACCACAGTTCTATGAGAGGTAGATTTATGCCACAGTTAGCGACCACGGATGTGAGATTGTATGTAGGGTAAGAGCCCGTGATTGCTATTTTTTGAAGGTGATGTCCCCCAGGCCGGGCAGATTGAGGTCCCTCTTTCAGAACTTCATCGTTACCAATATAGATCAGAAAGGAAAAACACAGCAGTTTACCTTATGTTTCTCTCTTATTCCTTACAAATTTAAAGGACAAGTTAAGTTAGGATGCAACTAAGGCTCCTGAGAGTTACAGGGCACCCTAGTCCCATACTTTCTAATGTTTGCAGTTCTTCACACTTGGTTGGCCAAGCCTCTGAAGGACAAACAGAGCAGCTGTCCATCAGTCATAACATAAGGGACACACGGGACTAGGTCTGTAAGTTAAAAATCCAAGATGGTACCCGTTGGGTGTAATATCTCTAAACACGGGCATATTTTGAAATTTTGGCTTTGGTAGTTAGGGAGGATGGAGGCGGAGCATCACATCATGTGCATTTTAGGTATAGTGGCCATTAAAGGAAATCTATACTCCTGACCCATGTAGGTCTCTCTAAAAATATACTGCAAATAACTGTTCATATGTAAAGCCCTGTTTTATCTAAATAAATGTAGGGAACTGGTAAATTGTACCTTTTCTAACTCTGTGGTCTCCTAGTTATATGGACAGCTATAAAGGGTCCTTAATGTAATGGGAAGTAAGTCCCTTGTTCCTGGGTCATAGCATGACCTTTTGCAGTTCCACAGTTTGGCCATTAGGTGGTATAAAAGTCTGAGCAGCCATGAAGCTGGAGGCCATTTTGTGAAATCTCTGCCTGAACAGGCAAGAGATATTGTAGAATCTGTGAATAGGTAGGTCCAGACAGAATAGGCAGCTCCTGTAATAGGTCACACTAGGTGTGATAGACAGGCAGGGCTAGCTAGTGAGCATCTTTTGGCTCCAACAAGGCATTGTAGAGGCATTATTATCCCGGGTATAATACTGCCCAGAGTAGGGTTAACAGTGTACAGACCTAGGGTTAGATAGTGATCACCCAGGTTTCACTGGAAGCATATACCTGAAAGCTGGTAGTTAACCCATTGTGCCCTGCAGCTAAAGGGTTATTGTGACTATTCCTTGTAAGTACTGCCTATTCTATGAGATGCTACTACCTACCTATTCTATGCTGTAATTACTCCTAAGTGGCTGTGTAAATAAACAGTTCATTGTTTCAACATTGTTTTGCCCCTGAAGGATAAAGCCTCATCCTGGGTAAAATAAGGTGTGGTTTGTGCTAATAGAATGGCTAATTTACCATAAGCTTACATAAACAAAAGGATATTGCCCTTTTAAGTACTAAGGGCCGCCCCCTGGGATCATAGGAGTCACAGTGCACACAAACAAGCCAAGGCACACATACATGCTAGGCCCCATCAGCCAATGAATGGGCAGAGTTCTGCCTTTTGCTCCCACACTACTTCCTGTTACAGTTAGAGCTGCATCACTTCCTGTCAGCTGATCTCTGAGGGAGCACACAGCCCATCACTAAATGGCGGCTCAAGGGGAAGGATGTAAAAGGGCAATATTTACTGATATATATGTTCCAGTTTGGGGAGATTCTTTAATAGGCCACTTAACATAATATAAACTGTCTGTTGGTTAGTATTCATTCTGGGGGTGTAGTTTCCCTTTAACATTGGTAGAAAAGCATTTTATAAAAAAAAAAATACAGTTATAGAAATCTTTACAGAATACAAAGAGCTTGTGATCCGTTATCAGTGACATTCACATTACAATTCTCAGATGAAACCAAAGGCTCTTTAAGAGATACTTAGGTAAATGATTTCCAAGCGCTCGTTTCAATTAAGTTAAACGGAGACTGCAGGGGGTTGAGGCACGGATAAATGGAGGCCTCGGAATAATGAAGATGGATGAGAAGAAAAGGAGGACAATGCGAGGTTCTAGGGTATTGGGGATAGGCAGGTAGGCAGGAGTTATATCTATTAAATACCTGTTGTGCTTCTCTTGGCCACAAAGACTTCATCGACATAAAACCAATTCCCCGTGACGTTCATATTCTGTGGGATCTGAAGTTCCACTTCACTAACAAACAGTGATGAATTTACATGGAGATCCTTCAGCCAATCCGAGGCTTTGGCACAAGCCCACAGGTCTGTACAGCCAAATTTCCACCTATAGGCATTGAGAATATATATTAGTAGTGAAAACTGTGGGTGCTTAGTAATACTTACCCTTTGACTAGAAGCCCTTAGAACGATTCGGCAGCGAATCGGCCCATGTATGGGCAGGAACGAGGGGCCTGCCCGACCGATATCTGGCCTGAAGTCGGCCAGATCTCGATCGGGCAGGTTAGAAAATCTAGTCGAATCGGTGACCGCTCGTTGATGTGATTGATGTGACTGATTTTTCCTATACTCGTCGTCATAATTCAATCGTTTGGCCCCAGGGCCAAACATTCGAATTAGCCTGGATTCTCCTGATATCGCCCACCCGTAGGTGGGGGATATCGGGAGAAGATCAGCTCGCTTGGCGACATCGCCAAGCGAGCGGATCTGAAGGTGTATAGGCACCTTTAGTGGAATCTAACACATTAGGTGGAACTTGGTAAACAGTAGATCAGTGTCAAGCATTTAGTAGAGATGATAAACCCCCAGAGGTGATTTCTGGAAGGTTTTGCCCACACACAATTTACACCCCGACTATAGCCCCCCATGCCCAAGAAATGCCATCAAACTCAACCCAATACAAGGACATGTGATGCCCCAATAATCCGAGTGGCACGACAGGTCTGAATTAGCATGGGGGTCCTGCTTTCTCACCCATCACCCTGAGAACAGTTATTATGGGTTCAAGGGGGAGGGGGTAATCACACAAATCTTTAAAGGAACAGTAACACCAAAATATGAAAGTTTATAAAAGTAATTACAATATTATGTCCTGCTGCCCTGCAATGATAAAACTGGTGTTTGCTTCAGGAACGCTACTATAGTCAGGGTCGGACTGGGCCCTAATGGGCCCTGGCCGCCCAGACCCAACCCCTGTCGGCACTCCCCCGCCCACATTTGTCCCCCCCCCCCGACTCGTTTCACTTAAGAGTGGTCAGTCGGGCAGTGGCTGGGGCCCCTGTTGGGGGGGGTTAGGGGGCGCAGCGGGGGCCCCTGTGGGGGATGTGGCCGGCAGGGGCACCTTGGGGGTGCGGGGCCCCTAGGGCGGCATCCCTGGTGGACCCTTCTCCCCCCAGACCGACCCTGACTATAGTTTATATAAACAAAGCTGCTGTGTAGCCCCGGGGGCAGCCGTTCAAGTTAGGAAAAAAGGAGAAAAGGCACAGGTTACATAGCAAATAACAGATAAAACACCAATACATTCTACAGAGCTTATCTGTTATCTGCTATGTAACCTGTGCCTTTTCTCCATTTTTCCTAACTTGAACGGCTGCCCCCGGGGCTACACAGCAGCTTTGTTTATATAAACTATAGTAGGCTCTCTGCAACAAACACTCAACAGACAGAAAATTGTATTTTTAATAAATTAAATTTATTACATAAAATGTTTTTATATTTTGGTGTTACTGTTTCTTTAAAGGAGGGATTTTTAACTTTTTTTTTTTTTGGTGTTATTCTCTCTTACCTTTCTGGGTTACTTGCATTAAATTCCCAATGACAGGAATGCTTGTTTCTCACTGTATTTAGAAAGGTGTCCGTATAGGAAAAGGAGATGATCAGTTCATCCGCAATGTGCCCTTTATATGCAAAACAGATCTGTGGATGTACATAGGAAAAAGGACAAAACAGAAAACCAATTTGTTTATCAAAGTGGCCAATCAGGTGCCAGAAAGCTGAATATTTTAGCTATAAAACGTTGTCTCCTTCATGAAGAGAGATGAGTAATGTGACTTTCTATGATATAAAGGAGAACTAAACCCTAAAAAATAATATGGCTAGAAATGCCATATTTTATATTATAAACTGACTGCACTGGCTTATAGTTTCAGCATAAGTTGGGCACATCTGCCCAAACCACTCCATTTGCACTGCCAGCATCATATTTTTCCTAAAACAAATAGCAGCTTTCACCTGGCCGCCATTTCCCCTCTGCACTGCAAAGTTCATGCAATGAAAAATGCAGGCTTACACAGGCAGAGCTTGGCTTACACAGGCAGAGCTTACTTTGATAAGCTTTACTTTGATCCTCCTTGGATTGTGCCCTGTAAAATGAGCCCAGGACAGGAGGTTAGGAGAAAAAACAAGTTTTTTTTTCAAGTAGACTGCACAGCTAGCTGTGCCATCACTTTATTGGCTACTAGACTGGAGGGTGTGTTTGGTAACCTGAGTTGAGAAGAACTGAGCATGCTCAGTAAGCCAAGAGCCAAAGTCAGTTCCTAAATCCATGGATGATGAACTGATCCTGGATCTGAACCTCTAAAGACTCCATAGATAGGGCATAATGCACTAAGGGGGGAAATCCATGGATGATGAACTGATCCTGGATCTGAAGCCCTAAGGACTCCATAGATAGGGCATAATGCACTAAGGGGGAAAATCCATGGATGATGAACTGATCCTGGATCTGAAGCCCTAAGGACTCCATAGATAGGGCATAATGCACTAAGGGGAAAAATCCATGGATGATGAACTGATCCTGGATCTGAAGCCCTAAGAACTCCATAGATAGGACATAATGTGCTGAGAGGGGGAGATCCAAGGATGATGAACTGATTCTGGATCTGAAGCCCTAAGGACTCCATAGATAGGGCATAATGTGCTGAGGGAAAATCCAAGGATGATGAACTGATCCTGGATCTGAAGCCCTAAAGACTCCATAGATAGGGCATAATGTGCTGAGGAGGGAAATCCCATGGATGATGAACTGATCCTGGATCTGAAGCCTTAAGGACTCCATGGATAGGAAATAATGTGCTGAGGGGGAAATCCATGAATGATGAACTGATCCTAGATCTGAAGCCCTAAGGACTCCATAGATAGGACATAATGTGCTGAGGGGGAAATCCCATGGATGATGAACTAATCCTAGATCTGAAGCCCTAAGGACTCCATAGATAGGACATAATGTGCTGAGGGGGAAATCCCATGGATGATGAACTAATCCTAGATCTGAAGCCCTAAGGACTCCATAGATAGGACATAATGTGCTGAGGGGGGAAATCCCATGGATGAGGAACTGATCCTGGATCTGAAGCCATAAGGACTCCATAGATAGGACATAATATGCTGAGGGGGGAAATCCATGGATGATGAACTGATCCTGGATCTGAAGCCTTAAGGACTCCATAGATAGGGCATAATGTGCTGAGGAGGGAAATCCATGGATGATGACCTGATCCTGGATCTGAAGCCTTAAGGACTCCATAGATAGGGCATAATGTGCTGAGGAGGGAAATCCATGGATGATGAACTGATCCTAGATCTGAAGCCCTAAGGACTCCATGGATAATGAACTGATCCTGGACATATCTATGGAGTAAATCTCTTTAAAATTACTTTTTACAGTAGGTTCATATTAAATAAGACAGCATGAAACAGCAGCAGATTGTACTTACATGAGTGTATGTGTTCAGCTCATATCCTGCTGGGTTAGAATGGTTCCATTTTAGAAGACACGTTGGCATGAAGCTGCTGGCTTGCCCACAGTAGGGCTCAGTCCAAGTGGCTGTCCTGCCTCCTGTACCCATATCATCCTCCCCTGTGGGCAGATAAATGTTACTACCAGGTGTATGGGCTGTTCATGTGTCCCTTCTTCAGCAACTCTATCCAATGTAAAATACATTCTCAATGTAGCAAAGTCATTGATTCCCCAAAACAAAATGGGGGTCGCTGACCCCGGCAACCAAAAATACCTTTCATAGGCTACAATCGTATTATTCTACTTTTTAATCTTTATTTTTCTCTTCAATTCCTCTCCTGATCATATTGCAGTGTCTCATTCAAACTACTGCCTTGTTGCTAAGGTAAACAAGACCCTGGCAACTAGATAGCTGCTGAAATTCCTATCTAGACAGCTGCTGTACAAATCAATACTGCTGATCAATGAAGTTTAAAAAATGTTAACAAAAACCCTCAGAAATCCGGCGGCAGAGCTGAGGTAGTGAAGGGTCCAACTAAATTTTCCGCCAGGTGTGATGACACTTGTACCAGAAGTGATGTCATGTGCACCAGAAGTGACATCACTTCCACCATCTGGGGCTGTACTTAGATCTTGTTCCTTCTGTCAAGAGCTTTGGAGAAGGGCTTATTCCCTTGGGCTACGTTTAAAAGTTATTGTGCAGTGAAACTATGTGAGATTCTCAGTCCTACCTTCTTCAAATCCGTTGTGCAGCAAAATATCCGCAGCAGGGATCTCTGTTTCACAGCTTTCAGAAAACATGGCCGCTATTGCCTCCTGTATCTATAGTAATATAATGAGAAATGTTATATTTGCCACCAGGTACCCCCTACTGTAAATGATAAGGATATTAGCAGTCACTGAGGGGTTCTGTGCCCATATAAAGGCACAAGGCTGCAGGCTGAGTTATACAGGGAACTCTGAGTATCACTCATGTATTATAAGGGATAATGTACCCCCTACTGTAAATGATAAGGATATTAGCAGTCACTGAGGGGTTCTGTGCCCATATAAAGGCACAAGGCTGCAGGCTGAGTTATACAGGGAACTCTGAGTATCACTCATGTATTATAAGGGATAATGTACCCCCTACTGTAAATGATAAGGATATTAGCAGTCACTGAGGGGTTCTGTGCCCCCCATATAAAGGCACAAGGCTGCAGGCTGAGTTATACAGGGAACTCTGAGTATCACTCATGTATTATAAGGGATAATGTACCCCCTACAGTAAATGATAAGGATATTAGAATAAATTAGGGGTTCTGTGAACATATAACATATAAAATATCTCTCATGCATTATATCTAATAATGTATCATTAATCATACTTACACATTCAGCTGAGGAATTAGTGTGCAAGAGATTACTCGTTGCATTTCCCCAACAAAAGCGAAACCATCCTTCTCCAGACAGAGTCAGCATCTAAACACAATAACAATGTTGCTTATTATTTGTCTGTACAGGTATGGGACCATCAGAATGCTCGGGACCTGGGGTTTTCCGGATAAGGGACCTTCCCGTAATCCGGGTATACTAAAAATCATTTAACCATGAAATAAACCCAATAGGGCTGTTCTGCCCCCAATAAGGGGTAATTATATCTTAGTTGGGATCAAGTACAGGTACTGTTTTATTATTACAGAGAAAAGGGAATCATTTAACCATGAAATAAACCCAATAGGGCTGTTCTGCCCCAATAAGGGGTAATTATATCTTAGTTGGGATCAAGTACAGGTACTGTTTTATTATTACAGAGAAAAGGGAATCATTTAACCATGAAATAAACCCAATAGGGCTGTTCTGCCCCCAATAAGGGGTAATTATATCTTAGTTGGGATCAAGTACAGGTACTGTTTTATTATTACAGAGAAAAGGGAATCATTTAACCATGAAATAAACCCAATAGGGTTGTTCTGCCCCCAATAAGGGGTAATTATATCTTAGTTGGGATCAAGTACAGGTACTGTTTTATTATTACAGAGAAAAGGGAATCATTTAACCATGAAATAAACCCAATAGGGCTGTTCTGCCCCCAATAAGGGGTAATTATATCTTAGTTGGGATCAAGTACAGGTACTGTTTTATTATTACAGAGAAAAGGGAATCATTTAACCATGAAATAAACCCAATAGGGCTGTTCTGCCCCCAATAAGGGGTAATTATATCTTAGTTGGGATCAAGTACAGGTACTGTTTTATTATTACAGAGAAAAGGGAATCATTTAACCATTAAATAAACCCAATAGTACTGTTCTGCCCCCAATAAGGGGTAATTATATCTTAGTTAAGATCAAGTAAAGGTACTGTTTTATTATTACAGAGAAAAGGGAATCATTTAACCATGAAATAAACCCAATAGGGCTGTTCTGCCCCCAATAAGGGGTAATTATATCTTAGTTGGGATCAAGTACAGGTACTGTTTTATTATTACAGAGAAAAGGGAATCATTTAACCATTAAATAAACCCAATAGTACTGTTCTGCCCCCAATAAGGGGTAATTATATCTTAGTTAAGATCAAGTAAAGGTACTGTTTTATTATTACAGAGAAAAGGGAATCATTTAACCATTAAATAAACCCAATAGGGCTGTTCTGCCTCCAATAAGGGGTAATTATATCTTAGGTAGGATCATATACAAGGTTCTGTTATTTTAATAAAGAGAAAAAGGAAATATTTTTCAACATTGTGAATTATTTCCTTCAAATATGGGAGGTGGCCTTTCTGTAATTCGAAACTTTCTTGATAACGGGTTTCCAGTAAAACAGGTCCCATACCTGTACTGTAAATCCAAACATCCTGAAAAATAAACTGGATGTCCATTTTCTTTTTACAAATGTTTTAATGGGCAAAAATATAACACCAGGTGTAATCTTAATGCTCATATATGTCTTCTACATTTCTCAACACTGTTACATGTTTGTTTTTTCAGACTTGTCCTTTGGGCCATCAGCATCCCATATTGGTTGGTCTAGGCCAGTGATCCCCAACCAGTGGCTCGGGGGGAACATGTTGCTCCCCAACCCCTTGGATGTTGCTCCCAGTGCCCCCAAACCAGGTAGTTATTTTTGAATTCCTGACTTGGGGGCAAGTTTTGGTTGAATAAAAACAAGATTTCCTACCAAATAAAGCCCCTGTAAGCTGATAGGGTGCATAGAGGCCCCTAATAGCCAATCACAGCCCTTATTTGGCTCCTCCATGAACTTTTATGGTGCTTGTGTTGCTCCCCAAGTCTTTTTACATTTGACTGTGGCTCCCGAGTAAGAAAGGTTGGGGACCCTGCTCTAGGCCATGTTATACACATATAGTGAATTAATCTACTCCATAGAGATTTCAAGGCCATGGGAATTTATCAATTCAATGATAGAAATTTCACCTGAATATCAGGAAGGTGAGAGGAATAAGCCGCAATCTGATGTTTTTCTCTTCGGTAACTATTCACAATATCAGGGTTCAGCCAGGTGTTATGGATCTGAAGTCCTACACTCATTTCAGCCTTGGACCCTCTTCCACGCTGAATCAGTTCTATGTAGTATTTCCTCCCTTGGGTGAGGCTCATTTTGGGGGATTTCTGTCGCCACCTCTCATCCCACGTCCGTTCCCAGTGGTCAGACCACGACGACACCCCGTGAGGTATAGAGGCAACCCTGACCTGGAATCAACGAGGGGATTAAGGCCGTTAATTGTTGAACAGATCCAAACAAGGCTTAAACGTGTATTTGTGTTGACAGCAAAACAATCCTATACCCCCAGAATGAATACTTACCCAACAGATTTATATCATATTAAGTGGCCTATTAAAGAATCTCCCCAAACAGGAATATATATATCAGTAAATATTGCCCTTTTACATCCTTTCCCTTGAGCCGCCATTTAGTGATGGGCTGTGTGCTCCCTCAGAGATCAGCTGACAGGAAGTGATGCAGCTCTAACTGTAACAGGAAGTAGTGTGGGAGCAAAAGGCAGAACTCTGCCCATTCATTGGCTGATGGGGCCTAGCATGTATGTGTGCCTTGGCTTGTTTGTGTGCACTGTGACTCCTATGATCCCAGGGGGCGGCCCTTAGTACATAAAATGGCAGTTTCCTATTTAGGATTACCCAATGGCACATACTGCTAAACAAGTATATTTATATGAAAATGGTTTATTTAGATGAAGCCGGGTTTTACATATGAGCTGTTTATGCAATATATTTATATAGAGACCTACATAGTTCGGGGTATAGTTTCCACATGAACTGGAACCCCAAGATCTCAGCGTAATAGTTCCACTGCCTGAATGCCACAAGCAAAATTATGACTACAAAAATGTGGAAGAATTTATTTGAAAGAACTCAATAGTGAATGGTAAAGGAAGTAATTGATTACAGGGCTAGTAACATGGCCAGTATTGGCCTTAAGGTGCCCATACACGTGAAGATCCGCTCACTTGACGAGGCTAATTCCCCCAGGGCCAAACGATCTAATTATATTGGCGGCAATAGGTAATTGGTCCGGGGACCACAACAACGAGCCGATGCGGTCCCCGATCCGACTAAATCTTTTAACCTGCCCGATCAATATCTGCCCAATTTCATTCCAGATATCGGTCGGGCAGGCCAGTCGGTAGTGCCCCTACATGGGCCAATAAGCTGCCGAATCTGTCCAAGGGACCCATATCGGCAGCTACAATCGGCCCGTGTATGGGCACCTTTACCTATTAACTCAAAGCTACCATGTTAACTGTTACCAATCTATTGCAGTTAGAATCATAAAAGCAAAGCAGTAATTGGTCAGTGCCATGACAACCATTGCCACTATTTCTAGATAGCCATCTTAGCCAGTCACTACATCCAGTGGTGTATTTCTTATCATTGGAGACAAACATCCCCATGGCAACCAATCAGATCTTTGCTTTGGTTTTCTAACTTGTAGGTGACTGTTCAAATCTAATTGCTGATTGGTTACTATGGGCAACATTGTTTATAAATATGCCACTCAGTGTATGGGAAGGGAAAGCCAATTGAAAACCACCCCCATCCATGGCTCCACCCTACCTTAGATTCCGCATCCTCTCCGTCACTGAGATACAGAACCGCCTCGTTATCAGCCTGGATCCAAAATGTGTAATTGTTTGTCTCTGGCGCTACAAAGAAACCACTTAATCGGGCTCTGGGCAGGGGAGAGACGTATTCTTCATTAGAGACAAGCAACACCTATATAACTTATATTTTTATCCAAAAACAATAAGGAACATTTACAAAGGGCAGGGAAGGTGCAATGTGAAAAGAAGGGGGGGGAACATAGGCACCCCCCCCCCTCCCCTGGGAATCCATTAAAACTGTAATTTCCCAACTGTTCATTCTCACCTGAAAGGCTGGTTTGGTTGAATGAAAATCCCCCTTGGGGAAGTGGCGTTGGGCGCCCATGTTCTTCTGTATCCAGATGAGTTGCCTGTAACGTTCATTTCATTGGTTCCGTTCCACAGTTCATAAAGCAGCCCTCGGTTACCTAACGAACAGGGGGAAAGCAAGTAGCATATATATATAATAGGACTTTTATTTAAGTAATTGATGTGACAGGTGAAAAGAAATGTTATATTTTGGGGAGGAGGTTAAACATATTGGCCAGTTACTAAAGCTATTGGCCTGGATTTACCACTATTTATATTTCCTAGGCCTCAGTTTGTGGAAGCCTCCAGTTTGAAGTAGGGTTGCCACCTCTTTTCCTATAAATATAGGGTCGGACTGGGCCGCCGGGACACCGGGAAAAAACCTGGTGGGCCCTGGCGGCCCAGACCCGACCCTTGCCAGCACTCCCCTGGCCGACTGTCCCTCCCCTGACGCGTTAAACTTACACGCACTCAGGGGAGGACGTTGGGTGGGGGTCCCTGCGGGGCACTGCACCCCCCAGTCCGACCCTGTATAAATACCAGCCTTTAGGTTGGGGGACGTCACTTGGGGGGCAGCAAAATGGGAGGTCTAGGCAGAGGAATGGGCAAATGTGAAAGGGAAGAGTTGGGGAAAATGGACGGGACAGAGCCTGGCCTCTATATAAAAGGGGTGAACTGCCACTGAAAAAGTCAGGAAAGGAAGGGATTATAGGTAGGGTTGTCACCATTACAAATTGACCAAATAATCCCAATACCGATTTGCCAGGCAACCCTGGTTTGAAGAATGCGAGAGCCAACAGGGACTTGAAAGATAACTTGAGGGCCATGCTGTACCTCTGCCATATGGGAACCATACCCCTGTATATCAGTGACTGTGACTGGGTCAGGACACCATATTTTTGGCTGATATAGAAAGCAGTCATTACAATCAATAATGATTCAAAATTAAATTTTGGGGTCAGAAAAGTTGTTTCCCAAAATTAACCTGGGTCCATTTAGAAAGAGATTAAGGTTCCCTGCTCCACATCTACCAAAATACTCTTTGTGTGACACCCTTGCCAGCTCCTTAGCTCCATACCCAGTCAATGTATCACTAACACAAGGCAAAACAGTCAACCCCTTAGAAACAATGGACAAGGCTTGGTGCAATGGGAAATGCAGTTAGAGATATAACGCTGCCCCCATGTAATGTATCTGTAAATAAGAACAGAAATCAGTACCTGGATAGGGCGCCTTCTTCGTTATAGGTTCAGGTTCCGTTGTACACACAATGATTCTGGGAGACACAGACCCAATCTTGCAAGGGATTCCTAATAAGTCAGACAGACCTGTGAAGCTTCACAGTTTCACTCTTAATATAATAATAATATTATACATTCTTCTGGTGGAGAAATTCAAAAAGTGCAACAGAACTCAAATATAGAAAAATCTGCAGCAGCCTGGGTACAGGGATTTTACCCTGTGATTTTGGTATGGGACCTGTTAGTATATGTGCCCCTTTAACTCAATAAGGCCCCGTGTTACCTGCGACTCTGACACGACAAGGATACTGGAAGAAATTGCCCACAATGGTAATGCCGGTGCCGCCTTGTAAACTCCCACGTTCTGGAGTCACAGAAAAGATTTCTGTAGAAAAAAAAAGGGAAAAAAATTAAAGTTGTACCTTCCAAAATTCTCAAATCAAAACAAGGCCATAACCTTTAGTTATCTTAATCCAGATAATAAAGATAATAAAGATTAAGTGCTAGATTAGCATGAAACGCGTTAGGCTACATACATGGGGTATGATTCTTTAATGGATTATAATAAAGCTTTATATTTTTAACTTTTGATCCTTTTGCGGACTTAATCTTTAATATTGCATATTTTCCCTCTTTTGGTCACTAGAGGGCTATATCTGCAATGTGAATAATACCAACTTTATTTACTTTGATTCATTTTTCCTAGTTTGGTTATTTTTGCAACACATAACCTTTAGTGCCCCAGAAACTGCCCCACTATTAGGTCTGTAAATCATGGCTGTGCTTTCTACATAAGGACAATTAGAAGGTAGGAAGGAATTCCCCTTGGAGACAGCTACACATTGGGGCTTTTTGCCTTCCTTTAGGTCAACTAGAACAGATCTGTCAACTACTGGATATTTCTGGAGTTAGCCGTATTTGTACCCCAATCTTAGTGGAGCAAGGGAAAAGGGGCATGGCATAATACGGCGTGCCTAGGGCTTAATTGGGTGTGATGTGGGGCAGGAATAGGGCGTGCTGTGGCCAAACACCCCCTGGATTTCAGTCCTGTCTGCAAGATGTTAGGCAGTTTACTTGGAGAAAAAGCTGAACGGTACCAGTGAAAATACTGAGCAGGAACCCACCTGAGTGCGTCTGGAACATAAACAGTTCGTGTTTCGCACTAACGTGCCAGGCGTCTTTGCTCACCGTTGACCTGTCCATAAATAACCACAGATTATGGTGATGGAGTTATTCATTGGGTGTTATTGGTACATTGAAATACATCTTGCTAGGCACACATGTGGATTTACATCCATAGACAGGGCATACATGGAGCACTTGTGCCACTTACACATATACAAGCAATATATGTGGCACTTTTATTATGGATCCCTGTTTTGTTACGTTTTTTGTAAGACCTGTGTTTGTTATAAATGAATGTAAAGTGCTGCTTAGGGTTGTCACCTGTCCCATTTTGACACGGACAGCCCAGTTTTTGGGAAGGCTATCCAGGCCAAAGGTTTTGCCAGGTTTTTGCCAGGTTTTGCCAGGTTTTATAAATTAGGGAAACTGGGCAGGAAATACATGCCTGGCATTAAGTGCAATTTTTTCCAGCTTGGCCAGTGAAATGCCAGTTAGGTGGCAACCCTAATTATAATTATATTATGTATGTTTGTAGGACCTGACTCCTCCTATCATAAATACTAAGGAATAGAGAAAGAATAGACATCGTACTTTCCCTTGTTGAAGATGGAGAAGCTGATGTTCTGGGAACCTACAGAGAAAGCACAGAAAGCAAAACAATTCAAAGGTTGTTATAAGACTATATAAAGCTTGATACAAATATCCAGCAAAACCAGTGCCCCCAGTGGGATTAATGACCTGTGTTTTTGAAATTATTCTTCCCAACAAGGGAATGGTAGAGCTCTGATATGTTTTCTTGAAAGTTGCTTTGGAGTTGTGGGTAAACAAAATGACATTATTTTTTGTATTCACATTTCATTGTACCCACCGATGTAATTTCCTAGAATTTTACATTGTAGGGATCCGAATCCTTCCTTCACACGGATAGGATAACTGGTAATAAATAAGAAGAGCAAATGATTAGTGTAACAGGAGATTAAATGGATTTGTCCTACTGAATATGAGCTGTATGGGCAATTCAACTGAGGGCAAGTAGGCAAGACAAAATTATATCCAAAATTCATAGCTCATGTATTGGGGATCTATGCCAACCCCTCACTGTACCCCACTGCCTATTTCTGAAGGATTTCACCTCCCAGTAGAACCAAGGGTATGACCCCACCAAATGGAACCCCTGTTCTCTTAGAACTGCTGCTCAATGTGAAATTAAGGAGCCCCAGAGGAACTGATAATAAGGGACAATTAGAACATTATCACAGTGGGGAATTGCCTGGCAAAGAATCCTAAATAACTGTAAATATAAGTTCTACTAAGCTAGTAGTTCTTTCATCATTGGACCGAGCCTCCCTTTAAGGTCCATCCATTGGTTAGGATCCCCCCTAGCTTGTGAAATGCATATAAATATAGAAAAGACATCCGTGTGTGAGTCATTTGGTCATGGTTTCATGCATGATTATAAGGTTTGTCCAACAACTCACCACAAAGGAGCGAATATCAGGGCTATTGGAAGAGCAGGCACTCACCAGGCAGAATTCTTGATTAATAAGTAACTTTAATCACCTTATGCCTTTCGTGCGCACAGACACTTAATCGTAGGCCATGGGTTCATGCATATCTAAGGCAGCAAATAGAGATTCACCCAAAATCTCACCCTCTAGCTGCAATTTCAGGCATATCTAGGAGAGCAAACAGCCATTCTCCCCAATTCCCATCCTATCTGGCCTTCATTCTAGCCTCCCCTTCCACTACTCAAAGTTCCCCAGAGGATTCATACCCACAGTTTGGGAAACACTCATGTATTTCCTGCATATATTGATACTGTACAGCAGTTGGGTCCCTCATTGGTTGCTCTACACCCTCGGGGCCCCCAGTTGTGTCTGCCATGATCAGACAGGTAGACCCTATTCCCTCATGTAGAATTTAGAAACAAAGCAATGGACAGAAATGGATCTTCTCTAATGATTTCTTATGATGGTAAGTACAGTAAATGGGTTTTTGGAGAACCTACATGCTTGTAGAGTCGTTAGTTAACGAACAGATAGTGAACCAGCCGTCCCTTTTCGAATCCATAATGACAGGACTGTGAATACAAGCACAGAATTTCACATTATGTACTGAATAAATGAAGAGAGCAATGTAAACAACCCCAACCCATACCCAGAATTCCAACCCATATACTCAAATGATTGGTTCAACTTTAAGGTAAAGTATAATATGTTATAGAATGTCCTATTCCTAGCGACTTTGCAATTGGTCTTCATTATTTATCTGTTATATATTTTTAATTATTTTCCTTCCTCTTCTACATCTTTCCAGCTTTCAAATGGGGGTCACTGACCCCTACAAAACTATTGCTCTGTGAGGCTACAGTTTTATTATTATTGTTACTTTTTATTACTTATTTTTCTTTTTCAGACACTCTACTAATCATGTTCCAGTCTCGATTCAAACTGCTGCCTGGTTGCTAAGGTTAACAAGACCCTAGCAACAAGATAGCTGATAGGTTTTAGCTTCCGAGAACTATTTAGTCTTAATATTCACATGTTTAGAGTTTTATTGTAAAGAAACACAAAGAAATAGAAAAGTCCAGGACACAGCCTGTCCTTGACACACTTTCAAGGGCAAATTAAACACATTATTGTTTTCTATTTCACACACTTTCAAATGGAACCTAAATGCATTATTGTTGTCCAAGATGCAAGTGAGGAAAATGAGCACCGATGCTGCTAAAATGGCCGCTGGAGGACTTCCTGTTTGGAAAAAATAAACAGGATTCGTGGAAAATGAAGGTCCGTTTAAATGTCACGGGTTGTTTGAGAAATGGCAAAATGTTCTCCAAAATTTCGTAAAACTTTCAATTTTTTTTGAGAAAACTACGTCGAACATTTGGAATAAAATAAAACTAAACCATTTATACCTACCCATCTATAAAGTCTTCATTAAACTCATAGCTTTCAAAGACTTCAGTCGTGATCCAACCAGAGACTTCAATGATGGATCCTGATTTATAAGATCAGAGACATATTAATTATGAATCCAAAAACAAGATACACCATACAGGCAGTTATACTATAAATGATGGTCTAATTCTAAGCAATAACCATGAATAAACTGTAAAATATATCAGTATCAATGCTCTTTACTAATCCCATTATATATAAATATATAACTTTGAGAAAGGCTGGAACGCCAGCCGAAACGTCAGTAATTGTTATATTCTACAAATAAAATTTTTTGTTCAGCATAAGTCCTGTGTGGAGCGGCCTACTTTCGAAAGATTTTTGTACATATACATGAGGACTGCACCCAGGCAAGTTTAACTTTGAAAATCGTGAGTGCCTACCCTATGGATTCTGTGCTATATATATATATATATATATATATATATATATATATATATATAATGTGTGTTTAGGTGGTGCAATTTGTGGTGCAGTGAATTCTAATATCCTTATCATTTACAGTAGGGGGTACACTATCCCTTATAATACATGAGTGATACCCAGAGTTCCCTGTATAACTCAGCCTGCAGCCTTGTGCCTTTATATGGGCACAGAACCCCTCAGTGACTGCTAATATCCTTATCATTTACAGTAGGGGGTACATTATCCCTTATAATACATGAGTGATACTCAGAGTTCCCTGTATAACTCAGCCTGCAGCCTTGTGCCTTTATATGGGCACAGAACCCCTCAGTGACTGCTAATATCCTTATCATTTACAGTAGGGGGTACATTATCCCTTATAATACATGAGTGATACTCAGAGTTCCCTGTATAACTCAGCCTGCAGCCTTGTGCCTTTATATGGGCACAGAACCCCTCAGTGACTGCTAATATCCTTATCATTTACAGTAGGGGGTACATTATCCCTTATAATACATGAGTGATACTCAGAGTTCCCTGTATAACTCAGCCTGCAGCCTTGTGCCTTTATATGGGCACAGAACCCCTCAGTGACTGCTAATATCCTTATCATTTACAGTAGGGGGTACATTATCCCTTATAATACATGAGTGATAGTCAGAGTTCCCTGTATAACTCAGCCTGCAGCCTTGTACCTTTATATGGGCACAGAACCCCTCAGTGACTGCTAATATCCTTATCATTTACAGTAGGGGGTACATTATCCCTTATAATACATGAGTGATACTCAGAGTTCCCTGTATAACTCAGCCTGCAGCCTTGTGCCTTTATATGGGCACAGAACCCCTCAGTGACTGCTAATATCCTTATCATTTACAGTAGGGGGTACATTTATCCCTTATAATACATGAGTGATATTGTATACTTATAATTTACAAATCATGATTCTACTTTGAAATAAGTAATAGTAATTCAATTATTATTTATATATATATATATGTGATTTTTAATCCTATAACAAAGGAAGCCACATTAGGAAACTGTTCTTACCCGGTACCCCAAATGATGAGTTTATGCCATGAATCGCAGGAGTGAGGGCTCGGGAGAACTACAAGAAAGAAACACAAATAAGGGGTTCTCTCTCCATAGTGGGACATTTATAGGCAAACCCATCGATACTGGGGTGCAGCTGCATCTCCCTGATATAGAAAATAATCCCAATATTCAGGGACGGAGAGACTGCCATGCTAAAGCCTATGGAACACTGTAGAGAGTATATATAGTAACATAGTAACATAGTAAGTTGGGTTGAAAAAAGACATACTTCCATCACGTTCAACCATAATGCCTATATATAACCTGCCTAACTGCCAGTTGTAGATATAGATATCTACAGCTTATCTCTTTGGGAAACAATGATGTATGATAGTTCCCCTGGGTTATTATGGGGGGTTTATTTGGCTTGTGTGGGCAGGGGGTCGACCAATCATGTGATATCTTACTAACCCCAAATCCAAACCTGTGCAGTGTGATAAACTAACGAGACACTGATTACAAACAACAGGAGGAATGTGAGTAGAATGAGGCCAATTATGCAGGAGAGGGGTCAGCGGCCCCGCAGAGCGACGGGTCACAATGATAAGCAATGGCCCCCAGCTGACAGGTAGAAGTGGCAGCCAGTTGCTGAAACCTGTTTGTGCCCGCAGCAAGCCGGAAAGTGTCTGGCAGGGGTCCAACGCCCAAACAAAGGCAATCATTGTGCTCGTTATTCGTCAGGAATGTGACTCATTAACTCCGTTCCCTGGTGATATTTAATCAGAGAAGATCTTGGCGGTTGGGAAACAGTTTTAACATAAAAAGAAGTCGCAGTATTTTTATTTGGGCTGAAGGCAAAGTGTGATGGATCCCCGTGAATTTCAGGAGCCCCGAGAATTGCAATCTGCTCCTATCTGGGAAGCCCCGAGTTCTCAATTATACACGGCTAACGAGACACCAGGGCCAAGTCGGGAGTCCCAGGCTCATCTACTGATTATAACGAGCTGATGGCGCAACTGCATATGAAGTTTACCCCACTAAGTTTGCCCAGGGGCAGTTACCCATAGCAACCAATGAGACGTTTGCTTTTAAACAAGTGACCAGTGAATGCTTCCTGCTGATTGGTTGCTATGGGTTACTGCTCGTGGGCAAACTTAGGGGCAGATTTACTTAGCAACTATATATATAATATACAAATATACAAATATATATCTATTATATTACTATAATATTTTCGAGAATTACGAATGGGTTTCTGCCAGTACTCAATTTTTCTGATACTGTTTCCCGAAAAATTCAAGCTTTTCGAAAATAACTCACATAAGTCGTGATTTATTAATGTTTAGTTAACTTTTTTTTTAATCAAAAAACAAATTTCAGGTTTGATCTGTCAAGTACCATTGAGTGCTATGGCGGCTCAGAATAGCAGAGAAATAGTCAGTGACGGCCTGTTTTTGATACATTTTCAAGGGGAAGTGAATCCCATCATTGGTTTCTATTTCACCCAGTTTCAAGGGAAAGTTAATCCCCTCATTGTTTTCTATTTCACACAGTTTCAAGGGGAAGTTAATCCCCTCATTGTTTTCTATTTCACACAGTTTCAAGGGGAAGTTAATCCCCTCATTGTTTTCTATTTCACACAGTTTCAAGGGAAAGTTAATCCCCTCATTGTTTTCTATTTCACACAGTTTCAAGGGGAAGTTAATCCCCTCATTGTTTTCTATTTTACCCAGTTTCAAGGGGAAGTTAATCCCCTCATTGTTTTCTATTTCACACAGTTTCAAGGGGAAGCTAATCCCATCATTGTTTTCTATTTCACACAGTTTCAAGGGGAAGTTAATCCCATCATTGTTTTCTATTTCACCCATTTTCAAGGGGAAAATAAACCCATCATTGTTTTCTATTTTACCCAGTTTAAATGGGAAATTAATCCCATCATTGTTTTCTATTTCACTCAGTTTGAAGGGGAAGTTAATCCCATCAATGTTTCTATTTTACCCAGTTTCAAGGGGAAGTTAATCCCATCAATGTTTCTATTTTACCCAGTTTCAAGGGGAAGTTAATCCCATCAATGTTTCTATTTTACCCAGTTTCAAGGGGAAGTTAATCCCATCAATGTTTCTATTTTACCCAGTTTCAAGGGGAAGTTAATCCCATCAATGTTTCTATTTTACCCAGTTTCAAGGGGAAGTTAATCCCATCAATGTTTCTATTTTACCCAGTTTCAAGTGAAACTTGCCCCATTTTGGGCCCCTTTTTGGGCAGATTTATCAAAATGTGAGTTTAGAGCTTAATACATAAAAACTCACCCACCTTCTATTCATTCCTATGGGATACTTAGAAGTGTATTTATCAAATGGTGAGTTATAACTTTCACCCATTGATAAATAAGATTTTAAAAACCCCATAGGAATGAATAGAACACGGGTGAGTTTTAATGTATTAAGCCACTTTTGCATTACATATTTATCAATGACACTATTCCAGATTTTTATTTTCTTACCATAAAGTGGTTTTCTTTTGACTGACTCACTGGTTCCCCATTAAACAAAACCTCCACAATGTAGATAGCTTCATGCTCTGAAGGCCTGATAAAAAAATTAAGATTGATAGTTCACAGTAAGTTTTAGGTGCTTGTGAGTAAAGGTGGCCACACACGGGAGCCACGGATCCACTCGTTTGGCGAGGTCGCATTGGCTCCCTATATGCCCACCTACAGTGGCCAATATTGTACTAATTTGATACCCTAGGGCCAAATGATCGAATTGAAACAGCAGGTATGTGGTCTGTCAGACATAGGTCTGCATCATCTGTGATCCGACAGGAAAATCAAACCTGCCCAATCGAGATCTGGCCAATTTTAGGCCAGATATCGGTTGGGTAGGCCTGACAGGGTGCCCATACATGGGCAGATAAGCTTCCAAATCAGTCTGAAGGACCCCAAGCAGAAGCTGAAATCTGCCCCTGTATAGGCTCCGTAAGACCCTTTAGGCCCTTGTGTCTCTGAGCCAGGCATGTATTAGATGGGTTCCCCATTACCTGGTCCGGCAGTTTATGGCAGATGGTGCCGAGAAGACTGGGTACACATCACAGATTATACGTGGCAGCTGCGGATTTGTCATGTACACATCAATGTGGGATCCATTTGCAAAAGAGCCGAGACGGTTTATGTTCTCTTTACAGTCTGGGATCAAGGGAAGGGAAGATAAGAGATCCATTTCTGATCTAAGGGTTCCCAGATAAGAAGGACACAGAGAAGACTACAAGGAGACAATGTAGGTAGGGTGGAACCCAAAATAATACAGGCTTGTTCATAATGATCTACCTGCACCGCACATTTTTGTTTTGTTATTACATGCACTATTGGTCATTGGGCACTGGAAGAACTTCTGGTAGACCCTGGTGTCTCTCCAATTCACTCAACTATTTGGCCTTTTGGTCATGAAAGAGAAGAGATGAAAAGAAGAAGAAGAAAAAGAGAATGAGATGAGGGTTGGACAGGCCGTTAGGGTACCATCTCCCAGTGGCCCGGGAACTACTGGGCTCCTGTCTTGGACAGTCCTAACCTGTCACTTCTTATTTCTACCAAAAGTCTCTATAACATCTATACCATTTGCCCCTGTCTCCACCTATTCGATGTGTTCTCTAGTTGGCCCTAAATGGCCCAGTCTGGAATGAGGGAAAAAAATATTGGAGAGAAGGATCATAGGAAAAGGATAAGAGAAAGATGAAATTAGATATAAAAATCACTCACTGTTGAATCTGATCATAATCCAGGTACCCCCAGCCATACTGCCCACTGCTGGATCCGATGTGTAGCCCGTACAACAGGCAGCTGTAACATGAGAAAACACTAAGGATTTATACGAAGGGCAAGTAAAACCAATAAGAACTGTGCCTACAGTTGGTATTTGAGTCCTTCGGGCTAACAAGCAGTCCCATTCGCTGAATTCATAATTTACAAAAAAGTCACGGCAAACAAACGCCCATTGCCTTTAATGCATTTGGAGTAAGAAAAAATGCCCATTGACTTTAAAGGGAAACTATACCCCCAGAATGAATATTTAACCAACACATAGTTTATATTATGTTACGTGACCTTGCAGGTTTCTATTTAGGATTACCCAATGGCTGCTCATTAATGATGTCCTACTACTCACCTGCTAGGGGCAGGACCAGGCACACAGAGAGGGGTAATAAAGGGCCCATACTCGTAGTGTTTAGACCCGGGGCCCATACGGCTTTCATTTCATCCCCAGCGCAGCCCTCTGCAAAGGAAAATCATAGCATGGGTTGTTCAACTTAGTTAACTTTTAGTGTGATGTAGAGATTAATATTCTGAGTCAATTTGCAATTGGTCTTCACTGTTTATTTAAAGTGTTTTTTTTTTTATTTAGCTGTTTGTTTAACTGTTTTCTAAAACAAAAGCAGCTTATATGGTTTCTAGGGTCCAGTTTACCATAGCAACCAGGCAGTGTTTTGAATAAGAGACTGGAATATGAAAGGGGGAGGGCCTGAATAGAGGGATAACAAAAAAAGCAGCAATAACAATAGAAGTGTAGCCTCATGGAGCAACAGTTTTTGGCTGCTGGGGTCACTGACCCCCCACAGCCAATAACTAGTACTATTAGGCCTCTCCTATTCATCTTCCAGTCTCTCTTTCAAGCCACTACCTGGTTGCTAGGGTAAATTGCATGCTGCTTAGCCTCATGACACAGAGACTGCACGAACATTTGTACCATACTAAAACCATAACAGTCAAGCAAATGCCTGGTTGCTATGGTCAGTGGCACCCTAGAAATAAAAGAATGTATTTTCCAGACCCGATTCCCACCTACCGCTCCCTGCTGCTGCGACCCTCCTAGCCTCCTTTCCAGGGGTGTAACTACAGAGGAAGCAGACCCTGTAGTTGCAGGGGGGACCAGGAGTCTAGGGGGCCAAGTAAGGCCCTAATTAATGAGCAATTTCAATATATCTTGGTAGAATTGGCCAACATACAAATATTTTGGGGCCCTAAATTGAATTTGCTGTGGGGCCCAGTAACATGTAGTTACACCATTGCATCTTTCGGTGATCACGGTGAGGGAGGGGGGGGGTCTGCTTTGGGTGAGCAGGTGGTTGGGGGCCCCTGAGGGGGTATAGGGGGCCTTGCACACCCCAGTCTGACCCTAATGGCACAAATATAGAGGAGAATATATAGGCACAAGTATTTGTATGCATACCAATCTGAAGGGGCCATAGTGAGCAAAAATGAGCCCTTATATCTATAGATAGGGAAAGTTCTTGAATAAAAATGATATTTATTTACCCTTGTTTTCCTTTCATTTTCTATACTACCCCATTACCCTAAAGAAAATCCCTGTACTCACGTTCTGCAACCTCCCATAGGCTTGTCCCTTGTTCCAGCACACAGACCCCCAACCCGATTGGCTTCCAAATAACAAAAAATAAAACTGAAAATCAAAAATAAACTCTTCTTTGGCCTGTTTTGTGCAACAAGAATCCAATTCCTCTTTTTGATTCCCAATATCGTATGATATTAAATGGAATTACGGAGCGTTGTGCCGCCGCCGCTGCTGTGCGGAGCTTTAAGCCCCTAGGCTCCCCGGCTGGAATCTGTGACCCAAGCAGGGCAAAAGCTTCTACCTGTGGCTGCCAGAGGCTTAATCATTTACTGATCCTTTAAACCTTCCTGGCTAAATATGTGAAAACAAAATCCTTCACGGAAATAGCACAAAAATATTCTCTCATAGGGGGCAGGTAAAGGAAAGGTTGGCGGAGGGGTGGGTACTGTTTGGTATTTTATATGCCCCTTACTATGCCATTGCTGCCATTCTTGCTATAGGCTGGGCTTGCTGGGGGGCAAGCAGGGGGGGCAGGGGGCAGTGGGACTGGGCATGGTAGGGGAATACTAGGTAAGGTAGGTAAGGGGGCAGTCATATTGGGCACAGGAGAGGGATTATTATTACCTGGATCAGGCAGGGGAACCAGTAAAAGAGTTAAGAGGAGGGGATGAGGGATGAAATACCGGTTGGAGAGAAGTAGCGCCAACATCAGTGTTAGACTGGGGGGCACCAGTAATAAAGCTAACAGGGGGGCAGGGGGAAGTGACACAAGGGGAGAGGTGGTTGGGAAACACCAAGCAAACAGTGTCAAAATGGCCTACTACCATACCAGATAATCCCACATAGGGACCACCTGTGAATTGCCACCAGTCTATGCTTATTCCTGCCATAAGCCTACAGATGTAGGCAGCAACTTTTCACATTTTGTCTCACCGTGTCCAGACAACATTTTTTGAGTGTTAAATCCAGGTTCTAGATGGCGCCAGAGTGCAAAGACTTGCCAGCAAAACACAATAGAAAATGGAATAGACAAAGTGCCACCTGGTGGTGAATTTTGGTTTCCCCCCCACCGTGTTTACTGGAAGAGACATGAGGCAGCAACATGGTAACGGTACTTGGCTGCATCTATAAAAACCTATTCCTGTTTCTATAGAGACCTACATTGTTTGGGGGCATAGTTTTCCTATTTAATAGGAGGGAAGGGAACAGACATGCTGGGTAGGGGTGAGGTGCCGTAATTTGAAGTATCAGCCAGGGAAACACCAGTAACAGGAGAACGGGGCCAGTCTTTTTTAATGGGTAGTGGGGGTATCTTCATCAGTGTGAGACAAGGATGCTATTAATGAAGCCAACAGCAAGGGGGCAGTTATATTGGGCAGGGGGTGGGCTGCAGTATAACTTGCAGACAGTCACACTGGGAAAGGGAGAGGCGGTATTGTCATCAGTATCAGGAGGGGAACACTGGAAACAGATATAACAGGAGTTCGGAAGTTCATATAGTTACATAGGGTTGAGAAATGAGTCCATCAAGTTCAACCCTTCCAAGTAAACCCAGCACCCACACCCTATACTTACCTATCTATACTGCTGCTGATGTATTGGGAAGGGAAAGAATCAGCTAAATAGCATTCCTGGGAATATTCTAGTTTCTTTGAAATGTACAAACACGCAGGTTTATCAGAATGAATGAGACTATAAATGCAACAGCAAAGCAAAGTCTCCACTAGGGGTCCTGCAAGAGCTAGAAAACTGCACGGAGAGCCCACTAAGTGCCCAGTAAGGGGTAAGCAGAGGAGCTCATTGGGTGATACCATGATAAGTACCTGACACCAGAGTGATAAAATGTTTAAAGCATCACAAAGCATATATATATTTTTTATCTTATTCTAAAAGGAATGGGTTTTATTTTAGTTGGGGTTTTTTTCTATTTAAAAATCAATGTATTTCTTCCCACCCTTGCACCCCATGTTTCCTAGTAGCAGCTCAGTAATCCTGGTTGCAGACTCTCCAAACGGTTACAGTTAGAAGCATGCCTTTGTGTCGGTTGCTATGCTTCTGACGCTAGTAACACTCAGGGAACATGCTCAGTAGGAGCTTAAAAATGAACTCCATTGTGCAATTCTTTTTTATTCCTGTAGGTGTCACTGTGCACAAGAGGTAAGTCAGTTTGTTAATAGACTCATTTATGTCCACAAGTGCACTTTTTCCACAGTTGTGCAAAAAACCATCAATAAAGGTTCTTTATTGTCCTTCCCGCCTCCTATTCCGAAATGAGCAACTGAGCAATCACTGCAGTTCAGTTGTGCCAAATTAAAATGGCAGTTGCGCTCTAAATTGCACTTTGCTCATTGCCTTGTGGACATACTGATACTGTTAGAACTACAAATCCCAGCATGCTCTTTGCTCCGGCACTGCATCTTTTGATGGCTCAACTTAGCTATCACTGCCTTAGTAGGGTTTGTTCATCGCTGCTAGAGATGGCTAACCTACAGCCTTTTAGTTGCTGTTGAACTACAACTCCATTTAATCCCTTTGAATATGATGGAAGTTGTAGATCAAGAACAGCCAGAAGGCTCCAGGTTGGATGAATTCTCTGAGTTGTAGTTCAACAGCACCTGGAGATTGACAGGTGAGCTCTGGGCCCTAATCTACTCAATACTCTGAGCAGGGAGTTCTTATGGACCAGTACTCAGCTATAAAACTGCATTTCTTTATTCAATTCCACCGTTTTCCCCTGTGCCGGACATGCACGTGCCCCCCTCTCAGTGCCCCCTGCTAAGTGTCACACACGTGCACATGTCTATGAAATGGTAATCCCTGTAATGTGATCCATAAACAAATGTGCCCTGAATCTCAGCATTCTTCTTGCCTTATGTGACCCCAAGCTGAAGAGCTATTCCTTGTATGCATATTCTTCTGCATGGATATGTATGCGGGAGAGACCCCAATAATAAAGATAGGCAATAGCAGTTAAGTCCTAAAACTGAAGTCATTAATTAAGCATGTTTCCTAAAGAGCTTACAGTCTACATGGGTAAAAGAGAGAAAATTGTTGGTTTACAACTCGCTATAATCCTTTAGGTGGTCCACATATGGGCAAAATGGTTAAAGTATGGGGAGATGGAGAGAGTGGGGCAAGTTGGGGACAGTAGGGAAAGATGGAGACAGTATGGAAACATGGAGACAGTAGGGAGAGATGGAGATAGTAAGACAAGATGGAGACAATAGGGCAAGATGGAGAGAGTAGGGCAAGATGGAGACAGTATGGCAACATAGAGACAATAGGGCAAGATGGAGACAGTAGGGCAAGATGGACACAGTAGTGCAAGATGGAGACTGTAGGGCAACATAGAGACAATAGGGCAAGATGGAGACAGTAGGGCAAGATGGACACAGTAGTGCAAGATGGAGACTGTAGGGCAAGATGGAGACAGTAGGGAAACATGGAGACAGTAGGGCAAGATGGAGACAGTAGGGAAACATGGAGACAGTAGGGCAAGATGGAGACTGTAGGGCAAGATGGAGACAGTAGGGAAATATGGAGATAGTGCAAGATGGAGACTTAGCTTACAGTCTAGATGGGTAAAAGAGAGAAAATTGTTGGTTTACAACTCGCTATAATCCTTTAGGTGGTCCACATATGGGCAAAATGGTTAAAGTATGGGGAGATGGAGAGAGTGGGGCAAGTTGGGGATAGTAAGGCAAGACTGTGACAGTAGGGCAAGATGGAGACAGTATGGCAACATAGAGACAAAAGGGCAAGATGGAGACAATAGTCCAAGATGGAGACTTAGGGCAAGATGGAGACAGTTGGGAAAGATGGAGAGAGTAGTGCAAGATGGATACAGTATGGCAACATAGAGACAATAGGGCAAGATGGAGACAGTAGGGCAAGATGGAGACAGTAGGGCAAGATGGAGACTGTAGGGCAAGATGGAGACTGTAGGGCAAGATGGAGACATTAGGGCAAGATGGAGACTGTAGGGCAAGATGGAGACAGTAGGACAAGATGGAGACAGTAGGGCAAGATGGAGACTGTAGGGCAAGATGGAGACATTAGGGCAAGATGGAGACTGTAGGGCAAGATGGAGACAGTAGGGAAAGATGGAGACAGTAGGGCAAGATGGAGACAGTAGGACAAGATGGAGACAGTAGGGCAAGATGGAGACTGTAGGGCAAGATGGAGACATTAGGGCAAGATGGAGACTGTAGGGCAAGATGGAGACAGTAGGGAAAGATGGAGACAATAGGGCAAGATGGAGAGAGTAGTGCAAAATGGAAACAGTATGGGAACATAGAGACAATAGGGCAAGATGGAGACAATAGTGCAAGATGGAGACATAGGGCAAGATGGAAACAGTAGGGAAAGATGGAGACAGTAGGGAAAGATGGACACAGTAAGAAAAGATGGAGAGAGTAGGACAAGTTGGAGACAGTAGTGCAAGATGGAGACTGTAGGGCAAGATGGAGACAGTAGGGAAAGATGGAGACAGTAGGGCAAGATGGAGACTGTAGGGCAAGATGGAAACAGTAGGGAAAGATGGAGACAATAGGGAAAGATGGGCCAAGAAGGCAATAGTGACAGTGAGAAATGCTTGTGACAGTTGGGCAAGATCATAACAGTCAGAGAAAAAGGTAACAGCAAGCCATGGTGAAGAAAGCCGGGCTGGGCACATAGTGAACCACAAATCAATGTCTACCTAGAGGCCAAATGTGCTGTTAAGGGTAGACATGCAAATGGGCAGATCAGGCCAGTGGGAATCGGCTCTGTTAAGGATGAACTGACAGGCGGAGATTACAAATCTGATTTCTAAATTTGTGTTGGTGTTTCTAGGTATGTTCCATCTAAACTGCCAGCATTTTAAAGTGGAAAAACTGTGATACCCCCGGGTGTGCCCTGATCTCATGCTGTAACACCCAGTGATACCCCCAAATTACCAGAAACCCTGCCAAGTTTGCATCAAGCCCTAATTTCTGGAGGTCCATGATTTAGTATAGTCCAGGTTAATTTGAGATAATTGTCAGCTGTTCCTTTATTTCTGAAACTGAGGACAGGACATTGCTAATGGAGTAACATGGCCGCAACAATGATTGTCATTAAGGGAGAGATCTGGGAAAACATTTATTTTCCACCCTGGATAGTCTTGTAACTGCTGCATGACCAGGTCTCTTCCATATTGTTATTGGCCAACAGGGGTCCCTGACCAAATGTTGGACCTCAAAAGAGAAGCATGATCCAAAAATAGTCAGAAACCCACTGCTATTGGGGGTATTTAGAAATGTGGTCCTGGTATAATTCAAAACCTTGTAGTATCCTTGATCTTTATAGACAATTGGTCTCTTTGGTTCAGGGGTCCCCCTTTCAAATGTAAAAAGACTTGGGGAGCAACACAAGCACCATAAAAGTTCATGGAGGAGCCAAATAAGGGCTGTGATTGGCTATTAGGCAGCCTCTATGCACCCTATCAGCTTACAGGGGCTTTATTTGGTAGGAAATCTTGTTTTTATTCAACCAAAACTTGCCCCCAAGTCAGGAATTCAAAAATAACTCCCTGGTTTGGGGGCACTGAGAGCAACACCCAAGGGGTTGGGGAGCAACATGTTACCCTCGAGCCACTGGTTGGGGATCACTGGTTTAGTTCAATGCAGGGGCAATTTCAGATGCTCCCAACTGCCCTTTGTACCAGTGCCCTAAGGCCGGGGCTCCCGGTTCTGTTCCTGCAGAGAACTAATTTTACACCTAAGCTGAATGGCACCCAAAAGAATGTCCATGGCACATTGATGGGTAAAAATTGGAAATTGATAGATAAGATGGGTCAGTTTGGGCAGCTAAACATTAAAACGGTTTAAATAATTAGGACAATATGTTTTCTACTGCAGAAATATGGTATTCAGGTCTCTATCTCACTTATCCGTAATGGTGTTTGCTATATCTCTCAATGGGAAGCCATAGTAGAACCTTCCAATGAGCAGGACATGAATCACGGGCTGGAACAGTTGCTGTGCATGGCAGCAGGTGAGGGGCGATGAGGGGAGCCATTTAGAGTGCAGAAGAAGGCACAGTAGTCAGGCGTAAGGACACAATTACCCAGGCAATCACTCCCGTACAGTTGTTGGGAACAGGTGGAGGGGAAACAAAAGGGGAGGCATCTGCTTTCTAAATCCATTGCTAAAACCAAGTTGTAGGAATAGGCATGAGTCAGGGAGGCAGCTGGAATAGGGGGTCCCGATGTGCAGCCCAAAAGCATTCAGGGCCAGGAAGGCAGCTGGAATAGGGGGTCCCGATGTGCAGCCCAAAAGCATTCGGGGCCAGGGAGGCAGCTGGAATAGGGGGTCCCGATGTGCAGCCCAAAAGCATTCGGGGCCAGGGAGGCAGCTGGAATAGGGGGTCCCGATGTGCAGCCCAAAAGCATTCGGGGCCAGGGAGGCAGCTGGAATAGGGGGTCCCGATGTGCAGCCCAAAAGCATTCGGGGCCAGGGAGGCAGCTGGAATAGGGGGTCCCGATGTGCAGCCCAAAAGCATTCAGGGCCAGGGAGGCAGCAGGAATAGGGGGTCCCGATGTGCAGCCCAAAAGCATTCGGGGCCAGGGAGGCAGCTGGAATAGGGGCTCCCGATGTGCAGCCCAAAAGCATTCGGGGCCAGGGAGGCAGCAGGAATAGGGGGTCCCGATGTGCAGCCCAAAAGCATTCGGGGCCAGGGAGGCAGCAGGAATAGGGGGTCCCGATGTGCAGCCCAAAAGCATTCGGGGCCAGGGAGGCAGCTGGAATAGGGGGTCCGGATGTGCAGCCCAAAAGCATTGAGGGGCCAGGGAGGCAGCTGGAATAGGGGGTCTCGATGTGCAGCCCAAAAGCATTCGGGGCCAGGGAGGCAGCAGGAATAGGGGGTCCCAATGTGCAGCCCAAAAGCATTCGGGGCCAGGGAGGCAGCTGGAATAGGGGGTCCCGATGTGCAGCCCAAAAGCATTCGGGGCCAGGGAGGCAGCTGGAATAGGGGGTCCCGATGTGCAGCCCAAAAGCATTCGGGGCCAGGGAGGCAGCAGGAATAGGGGGTCCCGATGTGCAGCCCATAAGCATTCGGGGCCAGGGAGGCAGCTGGAATAGGGGCTCCCGATGTGCAGCCCAAAAGCATTCGGGGCCAGGGAGGCAGCAGGAATAGGGGGTCCCGATGTGCAGCCCAAAAGCATTCGGGGCCAGGGAGGCAGCTGGAATAGGGGGTCCCGATGTGCAGCCCAAAAGCATTCGGGGCCAGGGAGGCAGCTGGAATAGGGGGTCCCGATGTGCAGCCCAAAAGCATTCGAGGCCAGGGAGGCAGCAGGAATAGGGGGTCCCGATGTGCAGCCCAAAAGCATTCGGGGCCAGGGAGGCAGCAGGAATAGGGGGTCCCAATGTGCAGCCCAAAAGCATTCGGGGCCAGGGAGGCAGCTGGAATAGGGGGTCCCGATGTGCAGCCCAAAAGCATTCGGGGCCAGGGAGGCAGCTGGAATAGGGGGTCCCGATGTGCAGCCCAAAAGCATTCGGGGCCAGGGAGGCAGCAGGAATAGGGGGTCCCGATGTGCAGCCCAAAAGCATTCGGGGCCAGGGAGGCAGCTGGAATAGGGGCTCCCGATGAGCAGCCCAAAAGCATTCGAGGCCAGGGAGGCAGCAGGAATAGGGGGTCCCGATGTGCAGCCCACAAATGTCAGGCAAAGGCTGGTGGAGGATTCTGGGTAATATAATCTCCAGCAGCTATAGGGAGTAGGTTGGTAGACATTCACCTGCAATATGAGGGAAGCTTGGAATACATTTAACAGTCTGCCAAAAGGGGGGTCTGTTCTACCCTCATGGTCTGAACATTCAGCTCCAATATCCCCCAATGTCAGATAAATTGGGGGCCAGTTGAATGCAGAAGGAAGTGTGGGTGTTAAAGGCATGCTCCGCTGATTGGCTGATATAACTTGGCATATGAAAGGGCTGTCTTTATAGGATAAAGTGTTTTCTATATGTCGGCACTGTGTGTGGGCAAGTACTGTACCCCAATGTATTGTAAGTAACCTGCTCAGTACTCTATGTGCCAATTTGGGTTCAATAATTGTTATTTACTGAACTTAAATGTGGACTAAAGGTTATAACGGGGGAAGCCAGTTAGGGTTGCCATTTTGGGGGGCCTGATGATGGGTGGGACCAAGAGGGGGTCGATCAGTGTGCAAATATGTGCCAATACGTTGGACACCCCCTAGTGAGGAACAGTGTAATCTTCCATAAAATCACACAGGACTGGGGTTCTTTCTAATAGGGGGGCAGCTTGCCTCTGTTCTACCGCGTGATGGACTTATTTCTACGGGGCAATTCTACCATGTCTGATTTCCCAGTTGCCCCCTGCTCTGCCCTGGGCTGGCACAATTATAGTATAGCCTGAATGACACTTGATTTGCCAAGCCACGCCCACTTCACTTATACCATGTCACAGGGGCATTGCCAATAGCCACGCCCATTCTTCGCCCACTTGTGTAATATCACATGACTCAAGACTAGGTCCTTTTGTTAAGAGATCAAATAAAGGGTCAGTTGTAGGTACTCTATAGCCACAAAGCAATTGGGCAGTGGCTAGAATGCCTAAAATGGCTAGAATGGCAGGCGGAAAAATAGCAATAAAAGAGTAAATGAGATAGATTTTAAGTTAGAAGGAGGCAGAAAACAAAGGCAAACGTCACAAAAGATAAATTAATAACGACCAACTGCAAATTGTCATAGAATATCAGTGTCTATTTGAAAGATGATCTTCCCCATTAAGTGAATCTGACAACACACCCTCATCCGACAGGCCGTCCCATAGTATCCCTGCTCCATAACTGTCAGCTGAGAACGTCCATTGGTTATAATGGGCCATTATGGGAAACTGATCCAGTCCAGGCTTAGTAAATACGGCCCGTCCGGCAGAAGGTTGTGACAGTATTTACAAAACAATTAGCCTCCCTTCCAACAAAGGACCGGGCTTTTTGGCATGGGCCGGGTTATTTATAGCAGAGATTTCAGCTATCTGGTTGCGGGCCAGGGGGCACGGTGGATGGGTTACACCAGGCGCAGAGCAGGGAGGTGAGGAAACAGCTGAGAAGCAATGGATTGTGGGAAGGGGCTGAAAGGGCATTAGCCTGACCCCGTGCCATGTTCCTCACAGTCACACAGATGGAGAAGTGCTGATTTTTCCAATGTGAACAACTGTCTCGCAGAATCGACTCCCTCGATACCATTCCCCGATCTCATGTTCTGCTGCACCCTAGCAACGGGGAGAAAGGTCACAGTATGTGCCCCCCGCGTGCATCTCCTCCGTGTCATGCAGGGCACTCCATACCATGTATCATACATATCTATATATATATAGGCCTGGCTGTGCATAGCTGGGCCCCACACAGAAACAGGCAAGGGCAGCGGGTATAGGAAGGCAAGATGGCATCATTGTATGTCCGTGTTACCCAGCCTGAAGCCCTCAGGGTGTCATTGAAGTTCAGAAAGGTCATAGGTTGAACAGTCCTTTATATAGGCACAGAACCCCTCAGTGACTGCTAATATCCTTATCATTTACAGTAGGGGGTACATTATCCCTTATAATACATGAGTGATACTCAGAGTTCCCTGTATAACTCAGCCTGCAGCCTTGTGCCTTTATATGGGCACAGAACCCCTCAGTGACTGCTAATATCCTTATCATTTACAGTAGGGGGTACATTATCCCTTATAATACATGAGTGATACTCAGAGTTCCCTGTATAACTCAGCCTGCAGCCTTGTGCCTTTATATGGGCACAGAACCCCTCAGTGACTGCTAATATCCTTATCATTTACAGTAGGGGGTACATTATCCCTTATAATACATGAGTGATACTCAGAGTTCCCTGTATAACTCAGCCTGCAGCCTTGTGCCTTTATATGGGCACAGAACCCCTCAGTGACTGCTAATATCCTTATCATTTACAGTAGGGGGTACATTATCCCTTATAATACATGAGTGATACTCAGAGTTCCCTGTATAACTCAGCCTGCAGCCTTGTGCCTTAATATGGGCACAGAACCCCTCAGTGACTGCTAATATCCTTATCATTTACAGTAGGGGGTACATTATCCCTTATAATACATGAGTGATACTCAGAGTTCCCTGTATAACTCAGCCTGCAGCCTTGTGCCTTTATATGGGCACAGAACCCCTCAGTGACTGCTAATATCCTTATCATTTACAGTAGGGGGTACACTATCCCTTATAATACATGAGTGATACCCAGAGTTCCCTGTATAACTCAGCCTGCAGCCTTGTGCCTTTATATGGGCACAGAACCCCTCAGTGACTGCTAATATCCTTATCATTTACAGTAGGGGGTACATTATCCCTTATAATACATGAGTGATACTCAGAGTTCCCTGTATAACTCAGCCTGCAGCCTTGTGCCTTTATATGGGCACAGAACCCCTCAGTGACTGCTAATATCCTTATCATTTACAGTAGGGGGTACATTATCCCTTATAATACATGAGTGATACTCAGAGTTCCCTGTATAACTCAGCCTGCAGCCTTGTGCCTTTATATGGGCACAGAACCCCTCAGTGACTGCTAATATCCTTATCATATTATTGCAAAAAGGCAGAACTGCCCCAGAAATTCTTCTTCTTTAATTAACATTTTAGCCTCCCTTGAATTTAATTTTCTGTTGACTTATTCTTTGTAATACTTTCCTGATTTCTATTAACGTCACATTGGGGGGTAGATAAACAAACCTGGTTCAAGGAATGGATGGAATGCAGGCCCGGAGCTGCACCTAAACTTACCCCCAGCCCCCCTGCTGTTCCCCATAAAGGAACAGTAACATCTAAAAATGAGTGAAAGAAATGACAATATAGTGTACTGTTACCCTGCACTGGTACAGCTGATGTGTGTGCTTCAATATCGTTACTATAGGCTGCTGAGTAGGTACAGGGGCAGCCATTCAAGCACAGGGTACATAATAGATAACAGATAAGCTGTGTAAAATCCCATTGTATTCAACAGAATGTATCTGTTATCTGCTATGTAACCTGTGATTTTCTCCTTTTTCATCTTTAAATGGCTGCCTCCGGGGCTACACAGCGGGGTATTTATATAAACTATAGTAGGGTTTCTGTAGCAAACACCCCAGCTGTACCAGTGCAGGAATGGCTGCCCCCGGGGCTACACAGCAGGGTATTTATATAAACTATAGTAGGGTTTCTATAGCAAACACCCCAGCTGTACCAGTGCAGGAATGGCTGCCCCCGGGGCTACACATCGGGGTATTTATATAAACTATAGTAGGGTTTCTGTAGCAAACACCCCAGATGTACCAGTGCAGGAATGGCTGCCCCCGGGGCTACACAGTGGGGTATTTATATAAACTATAGTAGGGTTTCTGTAGCAAACACCCCAGCTGTACCAGTGCAGGAATGGCTGCCCCCGGGGCTACACAGCAGGGTATTTATATAAACTATAGTAGGGTTTCTGTAGCAAACACCCCAGCTGAACCAGTGCAGGAATGGCTGCCCCCGGGGCTACACAGCGGGGTATTTATATAAACTATAGTAGGGTTTCTGTAGCAAACACCCCAGCTGTACCAGTGCAGGAATGGCTGCCCCCGGGGCTACACAGCGGGGTATTTATATAAACTATAGTAGGGTTTCTATAGCAAACACCCCAGATGTACCAGTGCAGGAATGGCTGCCCCCGGGGCTACACATCGGGGTATTTATATAAACTATAGTAGGGTTTCTGTAGCAAACACCCCAGCTGTACCAGTGCAGGAATGGCTGCCCCCGGGGCTACACAGGGGGGTTTTTATATAAACTATAGTAGGGTTTCTGTAGCAAACACCCCAGCTGAACCAGTGCAGGAATGGCTGCCCCCGGGGCTACACAGGGGGGTTTTTATATAAACTATAGTAGGGTTTCTGTAGCAAACACCCCAGCTGTACCAGTGCAGGAATGGCTGCCCCTGGGGCTACACAGCGGGGTATTTATATAAACTATAGTAGGGTTTCTGTAGCAAACACCCCAGCTGTACCAGTGCAGGAATAGCTGCCCCCGGGGCTACACAGCGGGGTATTTATATAAACTATAGTAGGGTTTCTGTAGCAAACACCCCAGCTGTACCAGTGCAGGAACGGCTGCCCCCGGGGCTACACAGCGGGGTATTTATATAAACTATAGTAGGGTTTCTGTAGCAAACACCCCAGCTGTACCAGTGCAGGAATAGCTGCCCCCGGGGCTACACAGCGGGGTATTTATATAAACTATAGTAGGGTTTCTGTAGCAAACACCCCAGCTGTACCAGTGCAGGAATGGCTGCCCCTGGGGCTACACAGCGGGGTATTTATATAAACTATAGTAGGGTTTCTGTAGCAAACACCCCAGCTGTACCAGTGCAGGAATGGCTGCCCCCGGGGCTACACAGCGGGGTATTTATATAAACTATAGTAGGGTTTCTGTAGCAAACACCCCAGCTGTACCAGTGCAGGAATGGCTGCCCCCGGGGCTACACAGCGGGGTATTTATATAAACTATAGTAGGGTTTCTGTAGCAAACACCCCAGCTGTACCAGTGCAGGAACGGCTGCCCCCGGGGCTACACAGCGGGGTATTTATATAAACTATAGTAGGGTTTCTGTAGCAAACACCCCAGCTGTACCAGTGCAGGAACGGCTGCCCCCGGGGCTACACAGCGGGGTATTTATATAAACTATAGTAGGGTTTCTGTAGCAAACACCCCAGCTGTACCAGTGCAGGAACGGCTGCCCCCGGGGCTACACAGCAGGGTATTTATATAAACTATATTAGCGTTCTTGAAACAATCACACCAGTTGTACCAGTGCAGGGCAACAGTACATTATATATTAAAACACTTTAAAACACTGTTCCTTTAAGACATATATTATACATTGGCCCAAACTCCTATGATTTTGCCTATTCAGTGCGCACATATTTGGGTTTGGGTCGGACAGAAATGCTGTGAGTGGAATTTCCTTTTGTTTAGTGCAGAGCTTTAACCCTTTCCCTGCCAGCCAATTGTCACAGCCCAGGAAAAGCGTGCTGCTGAAGTAGCCATAGAATAAAGATTAGCAGGACGTTTAATGACTTTACAGCACATAGGGCAACCTGTAATGGAGCCTTTCGTATGGGTATCTGGTGCTTTGGTGTTTTACTACCCCTATAAAAACATTTGAAAAGCCACCAATGATAAAAAAATAAATAATTTCAGCTTCTCGTATTGACTACGTCATACCTGAAATTCATTTTAGGGTGAATATTCCATTTAAATGAAAATAAATGACTGGCCAGGCAACGCACTGCCATGGCTACATATGTTCCATTTCAAACAGTAAATAGAGTTGCTTAATTGCCACATTTATGGCCCATCCCAGCTGCTTTCGACAGGTTTCAGGGTGATTTGGTTACCAGAGTGAGACCACTTAATACCCTGACTGCTCTGCTTAATGCCTCACACGTCCTGCTGGGGATAACGGTGCCCGGCCCGGATCCCAGTGCAGCCACCCACATCTACAGAAGGGCTCCATGCTGCCATATTGAGTTTTATTGTTTGTTTCTCTAACACCGGCTAACACCACGGGGATGGCACGACTCTCTTATATTCTATTAATTTAATCTGGAATCGCTCCACTGAGGGACAATGCTCTGCATAAAGGAACACTAAGGGGCAGATTTATCAAAATGTGAGTTTAAAACTTAATACAGGTATGGGACTCGTTATCCAGAATGCTCGGGACCAAGGGTATTCCGGATACGGGGTCTTTCTGTAATTTGGATCTCCATACCTTAAGTCTACTAAAAAATCAATAAAATGTTAATTAAACCCAACAGGATTGTTTTGTATCCAATAATGAATATTTATATCTTAGTTGGGATCAAGTACAGGTACTGTTTTATTATTACAGAGAAAAGGGAATCATTTAACCATGAAATAAACCCAATAGGACTGTTCTGCCCCCAATAAGGGGTAATTATATCTTAGTTGGGATCAAGTACAGGTACTGTTTTATTATTACAGAGAAAAGGGAATCATTTAACCATGAAATAAACCCAATAGGGCTGTTCTGCCCCCAATAAGGGGTAATTATATCTTAGTTGGGATCAAGTACAGGTACTGTTTTATTATTACAGAGAAAAGGGAATCATTTAACCATGAAATAAACCCAATAGGACTGTTCTGCCCCCAATAAGGGGTAATTATATCTTAGTTGGGATCAAGTACAGGTACTGTTTTATTATTACAGAGAAAAGGGAATCATTTAACCATTAAATAAACCCAATAGGGCTGTTCTGCCCCCAATAAGGGGTAATTATATCTTAGTTGGGATCAAGTACAGGTACTGTTTTATTATTACAGAGAAAAGGGAATCATTTAACCATGAAATAAACCCAATAGGGCTGTTCTGCCCCCAATAATGGGTAATTATATCTTAGTTGGGATCAAGTACAGGTACTGTTTTATTATTACAGAGAAAAGGGAATCATTTAACCATTAAATAAACCCAATAGGGCTGTTCTGCCCCCAATAAGGGGTAATTATATCTTAGTTGGGATCAAGTACAGGTACTGTTTTATTATTACAGAGAAAAGGGAATCATTTAACCATGAAATAAACCCAATAGGGCTGTTCTGCCCCAATAAGGGGTAATTAGATCTTAGTTGGGATCAAGTACAGGTACTGTTTTATTATTACAGAGAAAAGGGAATCATTTAACCATGAAATAAACCCAATAGGGCTGTTCTGCCCCCAATAAGGGGTAATTAGATCTTAGTTGGGATCAAGTACAGGTACTGTTTTATTATTACAGAGAAAAGGGAATCATTTAACCATGAAATAAACCCAATAGGGCTGTTCTGCCCCAATAAGGGGTAATTAGATCTTAGTTGGGATCAAGTACAGGTACTGTTTTATTATTACAGAGAAAAGGGAATCATTTAACCATGAAATAAACCCAATAGGGCTGTTCTGCCCCCAATAAGGGGTAATTATATCTTAGTTGGGATCAAGTACAGGTACTGTTTTATTATTACAGAGAAAAGGGAATCATTTAACCATGAAATAAACCCAATAGGGCTGTTCTGCCCCAATAAGGGGTAATTAGATCTTAGTTGGGATCAAGTACAGGTACTGTTTTATTATTACAGAGAAAAGGGAATCATTTAACCATTAAATAAACCCAATAGGGCTGTTCTGCCCCCAATAAGGGGTAATTATATCTTAGTTGGGATCAAGTACAGGTACTGTTTTATTATTACAGAGAAAAGGGAATCATTTAACCATTAAATAAACCCAATAGGGCTGTTCTGCCCCAATAAGGGGTAATTAGATCTTAGTTGGGATCAAGTACAGGTACTGTTTTATTATTACAGAGAAAAGGGAATCATTTAATCATGAAATAAACCCAATAGGGCTGTTCTTCCCCCAATAAGGGGTAATTATATCTTAGTTGGGATCAAGTACAGGTACTGTTTTATTATTACAGAGAAAAAGCAAATCAGTTTTAAAATTCTGAATTATTTGATTAAATAATAATCTGTGGGAAAAGGGCTTTCTGGATAACGGGTTTCCGGATAAGGGATCCCATACCTGTATTATAAAAAGGCAAGCTTATTTGATAACAGTATCCCTATAAGAAAAGAATGCTGAATGATATTCCTGCTGCAGTGCCTTCCTAGTGGCTATAAAGGTGTTTCTTACCTTCACCCATCACCTACTAAGGCCCCTGCATTTGCACTCTCTATGCTAAAATCCTCTGAGAATGACACAACCTGCGCACAATTAGATGCAATCAAATCAATTAAATTAAAAAAACCACAAAGAATTTTCCCAGTTGTGTCCATTAGTAAATGAAGGCTCTGGGGTTTGTATTCACAGTAGCAGGAATTCTATTTATGCTCTGTTTTGGGGGGGGGGGAATATACAGTTTCCCCCTCAGCTACAGAGGTGCGCGGCCTATGTGCGCCTCTATCACATTTAGTCGCTGTGGCTGGAATGCTCAGTGCAGCTGGCACAATGGAATGTATAAAACAGCTGCCGCTATGTGTTCTCCCCCCCTCCCACCCGCCGCACAGAGAAATCTCCACTTCTGGGCAAAACACATAGCAAGCTGTTCATAAATCCACCATACATTCGGGTCAAGTGCAACATGTTATATCTATGGTCTGGGGGGGGGGAACTCCTGCACTGTGCGTTCCCCCACTGAACAGAGGAATCGCCTCCATATTGCATAAACCAGCTCATATGTAGAACCCTGCTTCATCTAAATAAACCATTTTTATAAAAATATACTTTTTTTTAGTAGTATGTGCCATTGGGTACAATTTTAAGAATTAAGGGCCGCTACTACTTCCTGTTACAGTTAGAGCTGCATTATTTCTGGTCATGTGATCTCTGAGGGAGCACACAGCCCATTTCAAAATGGTGGCTCAAAAGAAAAGAGCAAAAGGGCAATATTTACTGATATATATATTCCAGTTTGGGGAGATTCTTTAATAGGCCACTTAACATAATATAAACTATCTGTTGGTTAAGTATTTCTTTTGGGGGTATTGTTTATCTTCTCCCTATCGGGGGGGTCTATGTATAACAGCAATGCAGGGTCCAGCTCTGGGGAAATTGTACAAAACAGGGGGCAACTTTTAAACTTTCCGCACAAGATCACCTCTGGCCCATTTTTTTTTTTTTTTTGTTTTATTTTGGTTTTCAGAATTTTTTAAAAAGAATTTTCCATAGACCCAACTGGCATAAATATTCCTAGCTGTAATTAATCACCCATACAACTGACACAAAGGACTTATTATTTAATAACCATTTACATTGCCTTAACGTCTGACATATCTTCCGTGCCCCCCCCCCCGAGACCCTGAGTGCCAGGCTTTGTGTGAGGAAGCTGGAACAGTTGTTATATTTTCAACAAACTGTAATGTTTTTGCCCCAGATCAACGACCATTTGTTTTAGTAGACAACAGAGCCCCCCTAAGTGGAATTTGGTTACATCCCAACTGCACACACTTGCCCCCCCCCCCCCCCCCCCGCGCGCCTCTCTCTAATGCTCCACCCGCCCACAAAGGCAACAGGTGGAACTTGTGATTCCTTTGAATGAAAAGGACTTTAGCGGCTCTTAATTGTTTATCTTTTGTGTTTAAACAGGAGCACAAAGGTCTAGGAACCTGTTCTAACTTATAACACGTGGCTGTGGCCAAGTACTAACCATAAACCATCCTCAAAACCCCCACAAACCAAACATGGTGGTGCTGGTCTGGGCACACGTGCCGGCTAAATCAGGAGACAAGTGGCTACTGCTTTTCAGTTGTCAGTGACAGTGTCAGGACCACCATGAATCGTTACCTGATTATCGGAATGGTCACTGCCCTTAATTTATCAAATCTGCCAAATTTCTTGTGGGCCCATTACAGGCATTTTTCCTACTTAAAATTCAGGAGCGCAAAAGTGCCAAGGTCAATTCAATTATTTATTTAAGTGGACATTTTTTTATCAATTAACATACCTGAGCATTCCCTCGATTTGCCCTAGGAAATCTTCTCTTGGGGGCACATTCATCAAAGTACGAGTTGGAATCCCGAAATGGGAAAAATTCGGATTAAATACAATAATTTCCGATGATAAGAAATGTTGCGAAAAGACTTACAGAAAAATCGTTTTAGTCACGATAATATCATAATGGCGATCCGAAAGTCATGAAATTTCTGTATCCGATATACTGTAAACGGCGGGAAAACCTTTCTGACATTGAACCTTCTGTGCATGATTTTGGAAGCCTCCCATAGGGCTCAATGGCACTCTGCAGCTCCAACCCGGCCCAAGGAAAGTCTCCCATAGGGCTCAATGGCACTCTGCAGCTCCAACCCGGCCCAAGGAAAGTCTCCCATAGGGCTCAATGGCACCCTGCAGCTCCAACCCGACCCAAGGAAAGTCTCCCATAGGGCTCAATGGCACTCTGCAGCTCCAACCTGGCCCAAGGAAAGTCTCCCATAGGGCTCAATGGCACTCTGCATCTCCAACCCGGCCCAAGGAAAATCTCCCATAGGGCTCAATGGCACTCTGCAGCTCCAACCCGGCCCAAGGAAAGTCTCCCATAGGGCTCAATGGCACTCTGCAGCTCCAACCCGGCCCAAGGAAAGCCTCCCATAGGGCTCAATGGCACTCTGCAGCTCCAACCCGGCCCAAGGAAAGTCTCCCATAGGGCTCAATGGCACTCTGCAGCTCCAACCCGGCCCAAGGAAAGTCTCCCATAGGGCTCAATGGCACTCTGCAGCTCCAACCCGGCCCAAGGAAAGCCTCCCATAGGGCTCAATGGCACTCTGCAGCTCCAACCCGGCCCAAGGAAAGCCTCCCATAGGGCTCAATGGCACTCTGCAGCTCCAACCCGGCCCAAGGAAAGCCTCCCATAGGGCTCAATGGCACTCTGCAGCTCCAACCTGGCCCAAGGAAAGTCTCCCATAGGGCTCAATGGCACTCTGCAGCTCCAACCCGGCCCAAGGAAAGCCTCCCATAGGGCTCAATGGCACTCTGCAGCTCCAACCCGGCCCAAGGAGAAGTCTCCCATAGGGCTCAATGGCACTCTGCAGCTCCAACCCGGCCCAAGGAAAGCCTCCCATAGGGTTCAATGGCACTCTGCAGCTCCAACCCGGCCCAAGGAAAGTCTCCCATAGGGCTCAATGGCACTCTGCAGCTCCAACCCGGCCCAAGGAAAGTCTCCCATAGGGCTCAATGGCACTCTGCAGCTCCAACCCGGCCAAGGAGAAGTCTCCCATAGGGCTCAATGGCACTCTGCAGCTCCAACCCGGCCCAAGGAAAGCCTCCCATAGGGCTCAATGGCACTCTGCAGCTCCAACCCGGCCCAAGGAAAGTCTCCCATAGGGCTCAATGGCACTCTGCAGCTCCAACCCGGCCCAAGGAAAGTCTCCCATAGGGCTCAATGGCACTCTGCAGCTCCAACCTGGCCCAAGGAAAGTCTCCCATAGGGCTCAATGGCACTCTGCAGCTCCAACCTGGCCCAAGGAAAGCCTCCCATAGGGCTCAATGGCACTCTGCAGCTCCAACCCAGCCCAAGGAAAGTCTCCCATAGGGCTCAATGGCACTCTGCAGCTCCAACCCGGCCCAGGTAAAATCTCCCATAGGGTTCAATGGCACTCTGCAGCTCCAACCCGGCCCAAAGAGAGCCTCCCATAGGGTTCAATGGCACTTTGCAGCTCCAACCCGGCCCAAGGAAAGTCTCCCATAGGGCTCAATGGCACTCTGCAGCTCCAACCCGGCCCAAGGAAAGTCTCCCATAGGACTCAATGGCACTCTGCAGCTCCAACCCGGCCCAAGGAAAGTCTCCCATAGGGCTCAATGGCACTCTGCAGCTCCAACCCGGCCCAAGGAAAGTCTCCCATAGGGCTCAATGGCACTCTGCAGCTCCAACCCGGCCCAAGGAAAGTCTCCCATAGGGCTCAATGGCACTCTGCAGCTCCAACCCAGCCCAAGGAAAGTGTCCTATAGGGCTCAATGGCACTCTGCAGCTCCAACCCGGCCCAAGGAAAGTCTCCCATAGGGCTCAATGGCACTCTGCAGCTCCAACCCGGCCCAAGGAAAGTCTCCCATAGGGCTCAATGGCACTCTGCAGCTCCAACCTGGCCCAAGGAAAGTCTCCCATAGGGCTCAATGGCACTCTGCAGCTCCAACCCGGCCCAAGGAAAGTCTCCCATAGGGCTCAATGGCACTCTGCAGCTCCAACCCGGCCCAAGGAAAGTCTCCCATAGGGCTCAATGGCACTCTGCGGCTCCAACCCGGCCCAAGGAAAGTCTCCCATAGGGCTCAATGGCACTCTGCAGCTCCAACCCGGCCCAAGGAAAGTCTCCCATAGGGCTCAATGGCACTCTGCGGCTCCAACCCGGCCCAAGGAAAGTCTTCCATAGGGCTCAATGGCACTCTGCAGCTCCAACCTGGCCCAAGGAAAGTCTCCCATAGGGCTCAATGGCACTCTGCAGCTCCAACCCGGCCCAAGGAAAGTCTCCCATAGGGCTCAATGGCACTCTGCGGCTCCAACCCGGCCCAAGGAAAGTCTTCCATAGGGCTCAATGGCACTCTGCGGCTCCAACCCGGCCCAAGGAAAGTCTCCCATAGGACTCAATGGCACTCTGCAGCTCCAACCCGGCCCAAGGAAAGTCTCCCATAGGGCTCAATGGCACTCTGCGGCTCCAACCCGGCCCAAGGAAAGTCTCCCATAGGGCTCAATGGCACTCTGCAGCTCCAACCCGGCCCAAGGAAAGTCTCCCATAGGGCTCAATGGCACTCTGCAGCTCCAACCCGGCCCAAGGAAAGTCTCCCATAGGGCTCAATGGCACTCTGCAGCTCCAACCCGGCCCAAGGAAAGCCACGATACCAAAGCTTGAATGAATCCGAAACTTTCATACTCGGCACAACAATATGATTTTGTTGCACAAAGTCGCGCAAATATACGAAAAAGTCGCAGAAAATATGCACAGTACGAACAAATAAAAAATTTTTTGTATTTCGTAGCTGTCATACTTTAATAAATCTGCCCCTTGGTGTTTTTTTTTGCTTATGCAAATTCAAGCAAGAAATGTAAAATATCCACATTATCTGTCTCACTTTCAAAATATTTTATTTGCTAGAAACAATTTTTTTGTTTTTCTGTTATTCAGCTATTATTTTATTTTTTATTGCACCAATGTTTTTTTTCACCAAATATTTTGCAAGATTTAAGATCTTTGAGCAAAACTCTCACAGGGTTTGAAAAATTCAACACAGAAAATAAAATCTCAGTTTATGCAGAATAAATGCTCACGCTGGGGGCGTAAGGAACATTGGTGTTTGGTGGGAAAAAATATTTCAAGCAAAAACAAAATTGTAGGAAATAATATTAATCTATATGAGCTGCTAGATTTTCTACATTTAGTATTTTTTGCTGAGTTATATTTTATTTTTATTGTTGGTTAAGGATAAGTGTGGGTGTTCCTTTTGTTTCCCTCTGCACCTGTTTATTTGTAGCCTCCGATTTTTTCACCTCTGACCTCCCCTTCCAAGATCCCTTGGGATTTAATTCTTAGGGACATGGAATGTCTCGGTGTCCCCCGCCCCCCCAGAGCTCCTGACTAAGCAGCAGCTGTCTAAACCCCAAGCGGAACAACTGCTACAACTAAGGATCCTAATGGCCTCACTGCAAAGATTGGCCACAAACCAGGAGTCTAAAACATATTTTGTGCTTATTAATTCCAATTAATGTTCCACGGAATGGCACTAAAATAAAGTTAGGTTGCACATTTGGGTTTGAGAACATCATATACAGGGAGTAAATTAGAAGTTGGTGTGGTAGCCAATATAGCAGACAGTAACATGGCAGCTCCTAAACAATAATATACAGCAGGGATCCCCAACCTTTTATACCTGTGAGCCACATTCAAATGGAAAAAGTGTTGGAGAGCAACACAAGAATGAAAATGGTTCCTGATGGTGCCAATAAGAGCAATAATTGGCTATTTAATAGCCCCTATGTGGACTGACAGCCTACTGGAGGTTCTGTTTGGTATTATATTGGGTTTTTATGCAACCAAAACTTGCATACAAGCGAGGAATTAAACAATTGGCACCTGATTTAAGGCTGATGCCACACGTGGCGTTTTTACGCTGCGTATTTTCTAATTCTCTCGGCGGCTGAAAAACGCCCGATATCATCATCCATGGAAATAACTTCAAAAGACGCGAAGCAAACCACACAATGCGGAAATACGCTAGAAAACGCCTTAGCACAGATTTTTCAAGCGTTGCCCGAAATACGGCAGTATTTGCAAAGCAAGCTATTCCTATGTATACGCAAAGGGAGCTGCCAGACCTAGCGGAAATACGCAGCGTTTTTTGCTATTTCGCACTATTAGCACCATGGAAACGGGATTTGCTAACGTCACCAGTACTAGGCTGAAAAACGCCATAGTCAGGGGCTGTGTGGCTTGTGCAGCGTTTTTAGGCTGAGAAAAAACGCAGCGTAAAAACGCCACGTGTGGCATCAGCCTAAGGCCACTGGGAGCAACATCCAAGGGGTTGGTGAGCAACACGTTGCCCCCGAGCCACTGGTTGGGGATCCCTGATATATGGTGTGTGTACCAGATGTTACTGTCTTAGAGGCAATATTGCCTAATGACTGTGTGTGCAAAATGGTCTTTAGATCTGATGAATGGTGCATAATTGTGCCTATTGCTGCCAAGGAACCCTGAAGCCACCGCCATCTTGGTCCTGGCACTAGCTCAAGGGGACCCACAGCAGCTTTGTGTCAGTAAGTGTGCCGGACTTGCTCACAGTGAATTGGATGTAAGCGCCATTTAGAAGATGCCCCCCAGAAGTCAAGCAACCCCCCCACTCTGAAACTGATAGATGCAACTTGCTGCAGTACTCAAGCGCGATTGTTGTGGTGGAAATAGAAGCACGGCCTCAATAATGCTGGAATATGGGGGCAAATACAGCAAAAACCAAGGTGATTTGCACTTTGCATACTTTGTGAGTGCCGGTAAGTGACCCATTATTTGTGCAGTTTCCTGACTTTTTTTTATTTCAATTCTCCCCCTTTGGGTCCAAAACAGTTCTCCCTTTGAGGTCAGGGCTCCTCTTATTCAATCACAATAATATTAAATATATGAAAATATTGCTGCATCAGCCGATGCGCCACAGGGCCAATAATAAGAACCAAGGTAAAAATAATGGATATGTTAAGCCTATGAGTAAGTGCCCATTTAGGCATGAAATGTGTTAGGCGTGATATTGATAATAGTGATAATAAAGTAGTTTTTTTTATTTACTTGACTGTTTTTGCCAAGTTTAACTTTTTTATTAAAAAAATAAAGGACGTATCCCAATGTCAGCATGCATGATATCTGAAATAAAGCCTCCTGTAAGCTGATAGGGTGCATAGAGGCTCCCTAATAGCCAATCACAGCCCTTATTTGGCTCCTCCATGAACTTTTATGGTGCTTGTATTGCTCCCCAAGTCTTTTTACATTTATTGCTCATGAGTAAGAAAGGTTGGGGATCCCTACCTTAAAGGGACAGTTCAGTTTAAAAACAAAACTGGGTAAAACAGACAGACTGCGCAAAATATATATAATATAGGTAGTTAGGCAAATCTATAATTTTTTTAATCTATAAAGGCTGGAGTGAGCAGATGTCTAACATAATGGCCAGAGCACTACTTCCTGCTTTCAGCTCTCTAAACTGTTAGTCAGTGACTTTAGGGGGGGGGCACATGGGACATAACTGTCAGTTAGTTTGGGGGCCCGCAGGTCAAATTCAAAAGCAAACTAACTGAACAGTTATGTCCCATAATCCCCCCCCCCCAAGTCACTGATTAGTTACTGACTGCTAACATGTCCCATAATTCCCCACCTCAAATCACTGATTGGTTACTGACTGCTAACATGTCCCATAGTCCCCCCCCTCAAGTCACTGATTGGTTACTGGCTGCTAACATGTCCCATAGTCCCCCCCCTCAAGTCACTGATTGGTTACTGACTGCTAACATGTCCCATATTTAAAAAGGGATCCCGTTCTCAGCCTGAAAACTATAGGCCTGTTAGTCTGACATCAGTAGTAGGAAAACTTTTGGAAGGGGTAATAAGGGATAGGGTACTTGAATACATTGCAGTTCACAATACTATTAGTTTGTGCCAGCATGGTTTTATGCGTAACAGATCTTGCCAGACTAATTTAGTTGCCTTTTATGAGGAGGTGAGTAGGAACCTTGATGCTGGAATGGCAGTTGATGTCATCTACTTGGACTTTGCTAAAGCGTTTGATACAGTACCTCACAGAAGGTTAATGATCAAATTAAGGAATATTGGCCTAGAACATAATATTTGTAATTGGATAGAGAACTGGCTGAAGGATAGATTACAAAGAGTGGTTGTAAATGGAACATTTTCTAATTGGACCAGTGTGGTTAGTGGAGTACCGCAGGGGTCAGTCCTTGGGCCTTTGCTTTTTAACTTGTTTATTAATGACCTGGAGGTGGGCATAGACAGTATTGTTTCTATTTTTGCTGATGACACTAAATTGTGCAAAACTATAAGTTCCATGCAGGATGCTGCCGCTTTGCAGAGCGATTTGACAAAATTAGATAACTGGGCAGCAAACTGGAAAATGAGGTTCAATGTTGATAAGTGCAAAGTTATGCACTTTGGTAGAAATAATATAAACGCAAACTATCTACTGAATGGTAGTGTGTTGGGGGTTTCCTTAATGGAGAAGGATCTGGGGGTTTTTGTTGATAACAAGTTGTCTAATTCCAGGCAGTGTCATTCTGTGGCTACTAAAGCAAATAAAGTGCTGTCTTGTATAAAAAAGGGCATTGACTCAAGGGATGGAACATAATTTTGCCCCTTTATAGGTCCCTGGTAAGGCCTCACCTTGAGTATGCAGTGCAGTTTTGGGCTCCAGTCCTTAAGAAGGATATTAATGAGCTGGAGAGAGTGCAGAGACGTGCAACTAAACTGGTTAAGGGGATGGAAGGGTTAAACTATGAGCTTAGACTGTCGAGGTTGGGGTTGTTTTCTCTGGAAAAGAGGCGCTTGCGAGGGGACATGATTACTCTGTACAAGTACATTAGAGGGGATTATAGGCAGTTGGGGGATGTTCTTTTTTCCCATAAAAACAATCAACGCACCAGAGGTCACCCCTTTAGATTAGAGGAAAGGAGTTTCCATTTGAAGCAGCGTAGGGGGTTTTTCACGGTGAGGGCAGTGAGGCTGTGGAATGCCCTTCCTAGTGATGTGGTAATGGCAGATTCTGTTAATGCCTTTAAGAGGGGCCTGGATGAGTTCTTGATCAATCAGAATATCCAAGGCTATTGTGATACTAATATCTACAGTTAGTACTAGTGGTTGTATTTATAGTTTATGTATGTGAGTGTATAGATTGGTAGGTGTGGGTTAGATGTGCTGGATTTACTTGGAAGGGTTGAACTTGATGGACACAGGTCTTTTTTTAGTACTAGTGGTTGTATTTATAGTTTATGTATGTGAGTGTATAGATTGGTAGGTGTGGGTTAGATGTGCTGGATTTACTTGGATGGGTTGAACTTGATGGACACAGGTCTTTTTTCAACCCTATGTAACTATGTAACTATGTAACTATGTAACATAGTCCCCCCCCCTCAAGTCACTGATTAGCTAACAGCTTAGAAAGCTGTATAGGAAGAAGGAGTGTTCTGGCTATTATGTTAGACATCTGCCCACTCCAGCCTTTATAGATTACATTTTTGCCTAACTAACTGTATTGTTTTATTATCTGTCTATTTAACCCAGTTTCATTTTTACATTGAACTAAGATTTTCAGTAAAACACTAGGGTGCCGCCCTTAGGCGGGTGCTACGATTCTAGGCCTTAGGCTGATGCTATGGCTGTAGGCCTGGATTACAGCAGCACATACACTGGGCCCCTCTCAGAATGCCACACAAATGTTCTGCATTTCCCAGTGTCAGGCAGAGGGAAGCCATATTCTGTAACAGGAGCTCCTCTCCTTTATCCCATTCACACTTGTACTAGCACTGGCATTCATAACTGGATACACTTAAATCCTCAGCCTGTGGCTCTCCAGCTGTTATAACTAAATAACCCTCAGCTCATCCCTCTGCCCTGAATGCCCTTGCTCACTGGAACAGGAAGTGCCTGTCCTCTGTGAAGCTCAACAGGAAACAGTCGGTTCAGCGTAAATAAACTTCCCCAATATCAAGCTGCAACACACTGGCATTTATTAAAGTGAACGACTATCATATTCATGAGGTAATGTTATAAAAATTCTGGAACTTTTTTTAAATAGTAGGCTAGTAAATGCTACCTGATGAATGGTTGCTATGGGTTACTAAACAAGTAGCCAGCTTTAGATCAGCTATTATAGTACCTTGTTGGAGTTTCCTTTATTTAAATATTGAAATTTTATTTAATACATTATATATTTCAGTGATATGTGTCAATTGCATTACCGCCATGCTGAGAAACATTATAAGGGAAGTTTGCTGTTTCATTTTAGCATGATAGCAACATGGGGGTCAGGGTCGGACTGGGCCACCGGGACACCAGGGCCCCAACCCTTGCCATCGCTCCCCCTGCCCAACCGGTCCATCCGACGCGAGCTCAGGGGAGGACTCAGGTGGGGGACCCTACAGGGGGGGTTAGGGGGGCCCCTGCGGGGGGGGTTAAGGGACATGGCCGGCCCGGTGGGCCCTGCACCCCCCAGTCTGAACCTGGAGGAATTTGCCCAAGCTTTAGTAACGTATAGCAACCAATCAACTGGCGGCATTTTTAGTGGTCTATTTATATATCAAAATTTATTGTTGCTATGTGCTACTAGACCCTAGAGCCACCCTGGAGGCTTTTATTTATTTATATATTACAACATTGGGTTGTTCCAGTGTTCAGTGGCTTAAGCATCAGACCTGGGTTCTGAAGTAAAGGGTATTTAGACTCATTATTAAGGATAGCTAACTCAGGGCATTCTAGTTATTGCTGTACTGCACCTCCCAGCATTCTCCATTATCCAGGTTATGTATGAGCCTATACCCAGCAACCAGAATGTGCAGCTGAGGACTGAAGGAGAAAGAGAGGTGGAAGAGGGGAGGGGGGGCGCATAGATTGCACGCTTGTTGCGCTGAGTGACAGCCCTAGTCTGTACGGTGCAACTGCCTTACATACATAATGTATGGAATGGGGTGTGCTTGCATTCCTGCCAGAACAAATGGAGTCTGACCAGCCTCCCTGCGGTGCTGCACCATAACAGGAAGGTCAGAGCCTGGCAGAGAGAGATGGAATCTAACCATGCATTAATGACATTTCCCTACTTGGAGTCAATTGTAAGTCAGTCTTCTCTAGTGTGTTCAGGTGTGGGTACCCCATGGGCACTGCCCATCCCACGCCGTGACTAAAGTGCTTAGTCCATAGCTGCACAGAGTGAATAAAGATTATCAAGCCCAGTCCTTGCTCACTTAGGGACTTAAAGGAAAAAGAAAGTCAAAGTCACTTGGGGGTGCCAAAATGTTAGGCACCCCCAAGTGACTTTGACCACCTACCTTTTACCCCGGGCTGGTGCCCCTGTGAGGAGGGAACAGCACCAGCCCGGGGTAGCTGCCGGCGCTTCCTTCTTCCTGATTCGCTGCGCGCGCATGCGCAGTAGAGTGAAAAGCCGAACTTAAACATTAAAGTCGGCTTTTCACTCTACTGCGCATGCGCCCACCGCTGGCATTCCAGCAACGGAAGCCGGAAGAAGGAAGCGATCCGCTCCAGGTGCCCCGGGCTGGTGCTGTTTTCTCCTAACAGGGGCACCAGCCCGGGGTACGAGGTAAGCGGTTAAAGTCACTTGGGGGTGCCTAACATTTTGGCACCCCCAAGTGATTTTGCCTTTCGTTTCCCTTTAAGGCCCCCCATACACGGGCCGATAGAAGCTGCCGATATCAGTCCCTTGGACCGATTCGGCAGCTAATTGGCCCGTGTATGGGCAGAAACGAGCGGCCTGGCCGACCGATATCTGGCCTGAAATTGGAACAATCTAAATGGGAGGAAATATGTAGAAAAAAATAGAAGCTCACTGGGTTTAGGTTGCCAAATATTTCTTAATTTCATGTTTTGACATTATATTCATTGATAAATCTTAAAGATAAAAAAACCCACATTTGAAAAATAATTGAATTTGCATTTTTTTGCCCATGATTTTCTCCATTCATAGCATATGCTAATTTGGATTTGGAAGGGTTAAATGTGAAAAATTGTACACTTCCGTGTTTATGCAGCTACATTAACACTTCCAAATCCTAATTAACACATGCTAATTAGGATTCGGATTCTGTGGATTCAGCTGAATCTGAACCCTGCGAAAAAGGCCAAATCCTGGCCGAATACTGAACCGAATCCTGGATTCGCTGCATCCCTAATACAAATAAAACAAAAACCATTAAAATTTGTAACGAATGTATATTGCAAAAAAAAGCTCTACGGGGCAGGGACCTCCATCCTCTTGTGTCTTTGACTCAACTTATTGTAACTGTATCTTGTATTTATTGTTATACTTTGTATTTATCTATTATTATCATAATAACCCCCTGTTTGTATTAATGTATTCTACTGTACAGCTCTGCGTACAGCACCGTGCAAAATGTAAGCCTTTGGGGGAAAACATACACAAAACAACCATTTGCAAAAAAAATGCGATGCACAAACTTTAAAAATGACCCCCAATGAGTTTTATTTTGCAACAATTTTTTTCTGGGCCTTAATGCAATTGGGTTATTTTTTTTTGTTTGTTTGTTTTTTGTAAATATGTTAGAACTATGCTTGAGACCAAAAAAAATAGATTGAGATTACTGCATAATAATTTCTTTTTTATGTCAATATATGTAAATAAATTACATAGTTACATAGGGTTGAAAAAAGACCAGAGTCCATCAAGTTCAACCCTTCCAAGAAAACCCAACCCAAACCCAAATGTGTTAGAAATGAGGGTATACAATGTAGGGGTAATTATGTGATGACAGTGGTACCTACTTTAGAAACATATCTGGCCCTTGGGTGACAGTTGCAGCAGTATCTGATACACAAGTGCTGTTTGAGTAAGGATAAGAAATTGTTTCCAGCTAATAAATGCGCAGCTGCTGATGTTGGCACAGCCCGTACAATATGCAGAGAAGGAGGTATTAGTGGGGTGGATAAGAGATACTAGATAAAATAATACGATCTAGGCACCCTTGGTGGCAGCAATGGGCTCCTGTGTACAGAGAGGAGTGTGATTAATGATATTTTGTACCGCCATGTTGGCTAAATGTCAGGAGAGATGGCCAGGAGCATCGGTGTAGCATGCTATGCAGTGTGATTAGATGGTGTTCTAACGAGCAGCTCCCCATTCAGCATGGCAAAGACCAGTGACGACAAGGCATGATCCCTGATCTGCTGAAAAATGCCCAGTTGTAGGTATGGCTTGTCCCCTTTGTGCTCCACCGTTAGTTGGCAGGAGCATAGGCTTCCATGTTCAAACTGGCTCACCATTAGATCTGGAGTAGCCCTACATCTTATGTACACAAACTATGGAGTTGCCCCCCCTTGAGGGGCCTAAAAGTGCATTGGGGCCAATCTGAAGGTCATTAAGGGCAATATTTGGGGCAAATGCTTATTTGCCGATCTTGATGTTCCTGGAACTCCACTAAAGATGAGATTTGGGAATATGCACTAGTATTTTTTGCTGTGAAAAAGACGCCCATACTCCAATAAAAAAAAGCCGGCACAGTATGGAAAAAGTTGCTCTGAATTTCTGACGTTTCACAAATTTTTCGGCGAAGCAAAACGGGGCAGATTTGCCCACCACTAACACGCACTTATTTTACTGTTTTGGTATAAAATATCTGAGGTTAGTGGACCTATAACGCACAAACCCACAGGAAACCATCAAGAATAATGGCCGCTCCGGCAAGTCTGAAACTGAAAAGTGAAATAATTACACGTTCAGTTCTTTTATTATGTCATTCTACTAATCCAAAGGGAACATTTAAAAGTGAAGCTCTAGTGGCTCTACGTCCTTCATTAAAAGGAAACCAATGAGAGCAGGAATTATTTGGCGGCTGTAGCATCCATGTTTGCTCCTCTGTGCCCTATAGAAGTCATTCGAGTCGGCGGCTGTTAGAATTCCCAGGGTAACCCCATCGCAAGCACAGGCTACACGGAGCACATTGCCGGTCGCACTGTCACCAAGTGGGAGATCTTTGGACATGATCCAAGGCAACTAATTATAACCTCCGTGAGAAACGTACCCCCAACCCGTTCACTCCTTTCTTATTTCATTCTTCCCTCTATTTTTAGTCCAGCACTGGCTCCACTGTAATGCAAAGAGGCGGGGAGCGGGATTATTTTTAGCCTATGTGCTATTATACCATACCATGGAGTATGAAGGTACAGCACTGGGCAATGGGAAGATCTGGGAGAAGAACTGCAGTCGCTGAGACTGTCACAGGCTTGGTTGCCAGGCATTGTTTATCATCTTACCTAGAAGTATCAGACATGTATCTAAGGGATAGTTCCTACATTGTGCATTTGGGAACCATTGTAGACTGACTAAGGGTTTGGAACAATAAATTTTATTCTCTTGGATCTTGCAGTTTGCCCTTGAGTAGACCTGGTGAAGTAACCTGCAGTCATTACTGTAGAAAACTGTGTGGGTTCCTGTGTCTATTTTGGTCTTGGCATAGGCAGACTAGACCGCCCTTTCTAGTGCTTTTGTATGTCAGTTTCTGATTGGGCAGCTTATGGGATTCTGGAAACTACCTGCAGTAGTCTTCAGGTTCCAGATTTAAGGTTCTAGAGGGGATAGAAGGTTCAACAGTCACAAAACTAAACCTACTTAATATTAGGGATGCACCGAATCCAGGAATCGGTTTGGGATTCAGCTAAGATTTTTCAGCAGGATTCAGATTCGGCCGAATCCATGCCTCTAGCCGACCCAAATCCGAATCCATGCCTCCAGCCGACCCAAATCCGAATCCATGCCTCACGTGATTTTTTGTCACATAAACACGGAAGTTGAAAATTTTTCACCAATCTCTTTGCGGTTGTCATTAACCCTTACTTGTCCTAATTTTCATAGGCAATTTAGGATTCAGTGTTTTTTTTGGGAAAAATAAGCAGATTCGGTGCACCCCGGCTAAATATATTGAGTCTATTAGTGAACAAACAGGACGGCCTTGGGTTTCTTCTGAATGAATAGAACCTTCTTGACTTGTTTATTATAGTGACACATTCTGTGGTCTAAAATTGGCATCATGTAGGCCTGGTGGGTGGTGGAAAGAATTACAACGTGAAATAGTAATGCTGACTCCATCGACCCCCACCCATGGCAGATAACAGGGGTTTCTGGGAGTATTTCTGCCATAATAGTTGACCTGCCCCAAACTGCTTATCTGGGCTGTATAGACAGTGCAGCCATCAGGGGGTATACAAGTCCGGGGCCCCATAAAATGGAGAGTATAAATAATGTCACTAAAGGGGCTTGTGAGAGGGTTGGTAGGTTTGGGTGGATCATGGCACAACTGGGGAGGGGCTGGGGTGGATTGGGAAGTAATGGTGCATACAAGGATCATTTTTTTTTCATTGGGCCCCAATGGGGACAAGTGGACCAATACTTGGGGCTTCTTTGGGGAAAGACTAATTGTGTGGGGCCCCATGATTACTAATAGCGGCCCTCTGTATAATGACTAACATAATATGCAGTTTGACAATATCAAAGCCTCAAGTATGTATGGGGTCTTAAACCTAGAGCTTGATCCCAAAGCTGCTGTTGAACTGGTCAGGCATGCTGGGAGTTGTAGTGCATGAACAGGAAGGCCCTTCCCAGATGGGGATCTTCCAACAGTGCCATGTCACTGGCAATGCTGGACAATCCCCAGAATGCCCAAGGCTATATTTAAGTCTATGGCGCAAATGTGCAATTTTGGTTCAATATTAATTGGAATTAGTTAGAAGCTCAGCGAGTAGCTTGGCACCTCCACTAATTGCCATGAACATGTTTTGCTGGTGCCAAAGCATTTAAACGTTGAGCTAACTTTTAGCATGTGATAGAATGGCCAATTCTAAACAACTTTTCAATTGGTCTTCATTATTTATTTTTAACTCTTTGCTGTTTTTAAATGGGGGTCACTGACCCCGGCAGCCAAAAACTATTGCTCTGTGAGGCTCCAGTTTTATTGTTATTGTTACTTTTTGTAATTTTCTTTTCTATTCAGCCCCTCTCCTATTCATATTCCAGTCTCTCATCCAAGCCACTCCCTGGTTGCTAAGGTAACTTGGACCCCAGCAACCAAATAACTGCTGAAACTCCAAACTGGAGAGCTCCTGAACTGAAAATGAAATAACTAAAAAACTACAAATAATGAAAAAATGAAGACCAATTGCAAATTGTCTCAGAATATTACTCTCTACATCATACAACCCTTTTGAGGCAGCGGTGCCAGTGGAAGGTGACCCATGGTGCTTAGTGTGCCATAACACAGCCTAAAACATTTCTTTTCATATACAGGTATGGGATCCCTTATCCGGAAACCCGTTATCCAGAAAGTTCCGAATTATGGAAAGGCCATCTCCCATAGACTCCATTATAAGCAAATAATTCTAATTTTTAAAAATGATTTCCCTTTTCTCTGTAATAATAAAACAGTACCTGTACTTGATCCCAACTAAGATATAATTACCCCTTATTGGGGGCAGAACAGTCCTATTGGGTTTATTTCATGGTTAAATGATTCCCTTTTCTCTGTAATAATAAAACAGTACCTATACTTGATCCCAACTAAGATATAATTACCCCTTATTGGGGGCAGAACAGCCCTATTGGGTTTATTTAATGGTTAAATGATTCCCTTTTCTCTGTAATAATAAAACAGTACCTGTACTTGATCCCAACTAAGATATAATTACCCCTTATTGGGGGCAGAACAGCCCTATTGGGTTTATTTAATGGTTAAATGATTCCCTTTTCTCTGTAATAATAAAACAGTACCTGTACTTGATCCCAACTAAGATATAATTAACCCTTATTGGGGCAGAACAGCCCTATTGGGTTTATTTCATGGTTAAATGATTCCCTTTTCTCTGTAATAATAAAACAGTACCTGTACTTGATCCCAACTAAGATATAATTACCCCTTATTGGGGCAGAACAGCCCTATTGGGTTTATTTCATGGTTAAATGATTCCCTTTTCTCTGTAATAATAAAACAGTACCTGTACTTGATCCCAACTAAGATATAATTACCCCTTATTGGGGGCAGAACAGCCCTATTGGGTTTATTTAATGGTTAAATGATTCCCTTTTCTCTGTAATAATAAAACAGTACCTGTACTTGATCCCAACTAAGATATAATTACCCCTTATTGGGGGCAGAACAGCCCTATTGGGTTTATTTAATGGTTAAATGATTCCCTTTTCTCTGTAATAATAAAACAGTATCATTCTGTATTCTGAGCATTCTGTATAACAGGTCCCATACCTGTATAATTAAGTAATGCGTGTCTGTAACTGTCTTTTCCATATGAGTAGAATGTTCATTGCAGCTGCAACTTTGAAACTTTTTCTCTCTCGGCAAACTAGAATATTTTATCTACCCTTTCCATACACAGTTCCCTGCTCCGATACATAAAAATGCATTGGGGTTTTGGGGACTTTTTTCCCCCTCGCCGGGCACTCGGCTATAAATGGCAAGGGCCGAGCTGCTCTCCTCTGTCTGAAAAAGGGCAGAAGTGGACGAAGCTCCTTCCTATAGAGGGACAGCTGAAGAGGTGTAATTTTACAGCCCTGGGTGCCTTGTCACAGTAGTGATTGAGGTGGACAGCAGGCAACAGAACCACCAAGGGCCCCTAAGCGACACAGACAGGTGTGAGGCGAGGCCTATGGGGGGGTGGGGTGGGCAACCAGTTATACAAAAAGGCAGCGTCCAGGCCTTACAGGGGCATAAACCAAGAGACATGCACTGGGGGAATGAGCCGGAGGAGCGCTCCCTGCCCTTGGGCTGCACAGGATTTTGTGGAGAGCAAATGAGATGTAGGAAGAGGGGCAGAATGGGCACTGTACTAATGCTAGCCAAGGGGTGCAAGCTTAGCCAAGCACAGCAATTAGTTTGCCACTTGTCAGACAGGTAGATTTTACCCTGCACAGGCAGGGGCCCCTGGGTTTCTACTAACTGGAGTATGTGCCAGGTCTCTAGAGATATATGTTAGAATGGCAAGGTGAGATCTAAGATGGCGTCCATCTGTCGGTATGAGGGTCTGCGTTACAGAGGGACGGAAAACTCTGCACGGAACATTATTCAGGTAATTATCAGCGGGAAATGGGTACATATGGCATTATTGTCACCCTGCCCCTTTAAAACTCCTTTACACATTTAATATCCACGTGCTGATTGGTTAAGTATCAATTCATTTTTAAGGCATGGCTGCATAGATACCAGTTCAGCCTGCAGTGTGACCAAAGTCATTGCAGTGTGTGGATCTAATATGTGTCTGGTGTTAAAGGGGTTTGTTGGCACTTTCTCTATTCTAGTACTCCTAGCTGTACCCCTTGCCCTACTCCTAGCTGTGCCCCTTGCCCTACTCCTAGCTGTGCCCCTTGCCCTACTCCTAGCTGTACCCCTTGCCCTAATCCTAGCTGTGCCCCTTGCCCTACTCCTAGCTGTGCCCCTTGCCCTACTCCTAGCTGTGCCCCTTGTTCTATTCCTAGCTGTGCCTCTTGCCCTACTCCTAGCTGTGCCCCTTGCCCTACTCCTAGCTGTACCCCTTTCCCTACTCCTAGCTGTGCCCCTTGCCCTACTCCTAGCTGTACCCCTTGCCCTACTCCTAGCTGTGCCCCTTGCCCTACTCCTAGCTGTGCCCCTTGTTCTATTCCTAGCTGTGCCTCTTGCCCTACTCCTAGCTGTGCCCCTTGCCCTACTCCTAGCTGTGCCCCTTGCCCTACTCCTAGCTGTGCCCCTTGCCCTACTCCTAACTGTGCCCTTGCCCTACTCCTAGCTGTGCCCCTTGCCCTACTCCTAGCTGTGCCTCTTGCCCTACTCCTAGCTGTACCCCTTGCCCTACTCCTAGCTGTGCCCCTTGCCCTACTCCTAGCTGTGCCCCTTGCCCTACTCCTAGCTGTGCCTCTTGCCCTACTCCTAGCTGTACCCCTTGCCCTACTCCTAGCTGTGCCCCTTGCCCTACTCCTATCTGTGCCCCTTTCTCTACTCCTAGCTGTGCCCCTTTCCCTACTCCTAGCTGTGCCCTTTGCCCTACTCCTAGCTGTGCCCCTTGCCCTACTCCTAGCTGTGCCCCTTGCCCTACTCCTAGCTGTGCCCCTTGCCCTACTCCTAGCCGTACCCCTTTCCTTACTCCTAGCCGTACCCCTTGCCCTACTCCTAGCCGTACCCCTTTCCCTACTCCTAGCTGTACCCCTTGCCCTACTCCTAGCTGTACCCCTTGCCCTACTCCTAGCTGTGCCCCTTGCCATACTCCTAGCTGTGCCCCTTGCCCTACTCCTAGCTGTGCCCCTTGCCCTAATCCTAGCTGTGCCCCTTGCCCTACTCCTAGCTGTGCCCCTTGCCCTACTCCTAGCTGTGCCCCTTGCCCTACTCCTAGCTGTACCCCTTGCCCTACTCCTAGCTGTGCCCCTTGCCCTACTCCTAGCTGTGCCCCTTGCCCTACTCCTAGCTGTGCCCCTTGCCCTACTCCTAGCTGTGCCCCTTGCCCTACTCCTAGCTGTGCCCCTTGCCCTACTCCTAGCTGTGCCCCTTGCCCTACTCCTAGCTGTACCCCTTGCCCTACTCCTAGCTGTGCCCCTTGCCCTACTCCTAGCTGTGCCCCTTGCCCTACTCCTAGCTGTGCCCCTTGCCCTACTCCTAGCTGTGCCCCTTGCCCTACTCCTAGCTGTGCCCCTTGCCCTACTCCTAGCTGTGCCCCTTGCCTTACTCCTAGCCGTACCCCTTGCCCTACTCCTAGCCGTACCCCTTGCCTTACTCCTAGCCGTACCCCTTGCCCTACTCCTAGCCGTACCCCTTTCCCTACTCCTAGCCGTACCCCTTGCCCTACTCCTAGCCGTACCCCTTGCCCTACTCCTAGCTGTACCCCTTGCCCTACTCGTAGCCGTACCCCTTTCCCTACTCCTAGCCGTACCCCTTGCCCTCCTCCTAGCCGTACCCCTTGCCCTACTCCTAGCCGTACCCCTTGCCCTACTCCTGGTTGTGCCCCTTGCCCTACTCCTAGCTGTGCCCCTTGCCCTACTCCTAGCCGTACCCCTTGCCCTACTCCTGGTTGTGCCCCTTGCCCTACTCCTAGCCGTACCCCTTGCCCTACTCCTGGTTGTGCCCCTTGCCCTACTCCTAGCTGTACCCCTTGCCCTACTCCTAGCTGTACCCCTTGCCCTACTCCTAGCTGTACCCCTTGCCCTACTCCTAGCCGTACCCCTTTCCCTACTCCTAGCCGTACCCCTTGCCCTCCTCCTAGCCGTACCCCTTGCCCTACTCCTAGCCGTACCCCTTGCCCTACTCCTGGTTGTGCCCCTTGCCCTACTCCTAGCTGTGCCCCTTGCCCTACTCCTAGCCGTACCCCTTGCCCTACTCCTGGTTGTGCCCCTTGCCCTACTCCTAGCCGTACCCCTTGCCCTACTCCTGGTTGTGCCCCTTGCCCTACTCCTAGCCGTACCCCTTGCCCTACTCCTAGCCGTACCCCTTGCCCTACTCCTAGCCGTACCCCTTGCCCTACTCCTAGCTGTGCCCCTTGCCCTACTCCTAGCCGTACCCCTTGCCCTACTCCTGGTTGTGCCCCTTGCCCTACTCCTAGCTGTGCCCCTTGCCCTACTCCTAGCCGTACCCCTTGCCCTACTCCTGGTTGTGCCCCTTGCCCTACTCCTAGCCATACCCCTTGCCCTACTCCTGGTTGTACCCCTTGCCCTACTCCTAGCTGTACCCCTTACCCTACTTCTCACTGTACCGCTTATAAGGACATTTTCTATAGGCTCTTTGTGGCTCCTGTATGTAATTAGTATGTCAATGATACAAAATTCAACCTTTGACTGTCAGGGGATGCTGGGAGTTGTAGTCCAATAACAGCTGTAGGGTTGCAATGGGGGTGGTCTCAATGTACATAGGCTACTTCTATTCTGGGCTCCTGACCCGTGGGTTAAACACCCCGCCTGGGTATAAAAGGAGCGAATGACCCTATAGCACCTGTTCCTTTCCTGAAGGGCGTACGAAGGGCATTTCTCACGGGAGGTCACATGCTTCTTTATATACCCATATGAACTACATTGTTATGGAATGTAAGGAAGTGTGTGGCTTCTCTGAGTCCATCTCCGGCCGACATTAACCCTTCATCCTCTGCTTTGCCCTTGTTATCCAACCAGGTGATTCGCTGTATGTTGACATACCAAATGGTATTTAAATAAAGTACTGTGGGACCCATGAGGAACGGCGCCCCAGCATTTATTCAAACAGACATGTGGGGTCATTTGCTATCACTTAGCAAGTAACCCATAGCAACCACTCAGCACTTTGCTTTGACCCTTCCATTTTAGTTAGTATAATGAAAGCAATTATCTGATTGGTTACTTTGGGTTATTGCTCAGGGACACGGTGGGTCTAAGGCAAAGTGCAGACCTGTATAAATACCCTCATATGGGGGTATGTAATTAAAGGCACTAAGTTTGCCCAGGAGCAGTAACCCATAGCAACCAATCAGTAGGTGGAATTTACTGGTCACCTATTTAAAAGCAAGCCTCTTATTGGTTGCTATGGGTTACTGCTACTGGGCAAACTTAGTGCCTTTTATTACATTTAGGGGATCAATGCTTAACCCCAAACATTCTTTCCCCAAATTCATAAGAATGCCAGATGACAATTTAACCCCAAAGCATACAAAAATTCCTTATTCACAAAACAAGGGTGTGGATTATTGGAAATATAATCTTTTTTTTACCAGCGCCAATAGAAACAAATGTTTTGCAATTTATGTTCATTATTCATTATAAATGTTACCATATAGGAGCTGCTGCACCTTTGTGATCCAATTCTATTGCATATTTTTTTCACTTGTTTTCATGATATTAGCAGTTTAGCCCTGCTTATATCCCCAAAGTGTAATGGTGCTGGTAGTGCCTCCTGATGCTTCTCTGCTCAGCTTCTGTCAGTAGATGCCTCCTGCATTAGTAGCTTTTCGCCACCAGGGGGCACTCCTGTTACACATTAGTGATAGTAGTGGTGTAAAACTGCTAGTATCATGGAAATGAAAAGAAAAAGGAAATGAATGTAAATGGAGGTACAAAGGCTTCTATGAGTGTTACACCTGCCCATACCCCAACAAACGATCCTCATATCCCTTCTCTCTTACAGGTCGGTGCATCTGGGATCTGGAAGAAGAAGACCTGCACTATCCTGGGCCTTACAGGCTGCTATGGCTGGTCAAACGGAACCAAGTCCGTCTTCCTTAGAGGTTTGGTCCCCTTCAACCAGCTATTGCAGTACTGAGCCTCAACAGCGCCCCCCCAGGCCGGATTCTGCTGCTGATCAAGCAAAGGACGTTTAATCTAGGAGGTGCCTCCATGTTGTACCCCCACCGGAGGGGCATGTATTTATTTTTCTGTGCTGTTTCTACCCATCTGTCAGTCTAGCAACCAGGGCCACTGAAAGTCATTTAGCTCATAATGTTTTTTAAATCTTCCTAAGGGGGTGTCACCCTTGTGGTCCTTATTCTGCTTGAACTACAGTTCCCAGAATTCCTCAGCTGCTGGCTAAAAGCTTTGGTGATATGCTGGAATATACGAGACACCCCCTCTCCCATTTTATGCTCCTGTTTTTTTCAGAACCCTCCTCCCCTCCTGGTATTTAAACCAGTAACAGGCAGTTACCATTAAAGTCTATGGAGGGGCAAATTGTTCTACTGGCCTTCATGTTGGGGGTGGGTGGGACGTGATATCATTTATTGGTGGAGCTATGGTGTAAGGGGCAGTAAAATGGGCAGGGAAAGGTGAATGGGGCCAGTAAATGGGTAGACTGGGCGGGGTTGTAGGAGGAGCAGGGGCGGGCCCATAGTTATATAGGGTGGCCCACAGCACTGAGGGTTAAAAAGGAGGGATTTATAGGCCAATAAAAAGTACATTGCCGGTAAATTTGTAATACCGGTGCTGCTCCTACCAGTTGATTTACTGTCTAGGCCGGTCAAATACCAACCAGGTGGCAACCCTAGCGCCCAACGAGCTGGAAAATACTAGGAAGCGCCCCATGTACCAATGTCCTAATAACTAATTATCATGCAAATGCCCCTTGTAATCAAAAGAAACAGAATTTGTGTTTTACACAATTGTTACTTTTTGCTTCTGAACTACAGTTTCCAGCATGTTGAGGCTGGGGATGCTGGGAGTTGTAGTTCACAACAGTAGGTCAATAAACAAGAAACCAGTCATGTTAGTTAAAGAGAAAGGGCCATGTATTATTATTCCAACTGAACTGATCTTGTGCAAATAACTGTATTTGCTTGATATTACCCACAATTCCTAGGTACAAGTGGGAAAACTGTAAATTTGCTTTGATTTTGGGTGCTAATGCTGGGTTTATTCAAGTGGGGGATGTATGGCTATATGTTCAAAATGAGTGCTCATTCATAAAATAAACCAATTAAAATGCTTCTCTCTGGTGCTATTTTCTCTCCCTATGGTGTATGAAAGATATGCAGTTTCCTATTTCGTAAAGGGAAAGGGGTCTCAAATGTTGTTGGCTCCCATTGTGTCATTGCCCCAAACCAATCACATGTCCACTGCTAAGAGAGGATTGTCGTGCCTTTACTAGACGCAGCAAGACGCTGCCACTGCTTGTCATGAAAATATGCCCACTAGAGGGCACTGTTTGTTCATATAAAGAACTAAACACAGCTAGGGGGCAGTATGTGCTGCAATATGCCATTGTTGATCAACAGTTTAGCCCTAGGTTAACATATTATTATATTATTTCATATATCAATATGGGGCCTTCCCCAGAGTCTAGAGACAGCCCCACACAATACAGCCAATCAGATTTGTTTTTATTATTCTACCTGTAGTAGGCTGAACAAAGCTAATTTCTCATTGGTCATTAAAGGTTATTACACTTGAGTACACTGTGCTGTTATATTTGCTATAAGACTCCAAGGTGATTACAAATATTGACATACTTTGAAGTCACGTGACATAAATGATGTCACTAAGTACTGATTATAATGTATGATGTAACTAAGAACATTTTGCATGGATACCGCATTCATTCCAGATTAGTCCTATGTGCTTATTTAGGGTCATTACGAGCAGTTTTCTGCTTGACGGTGGCCCTAATAATCAGTGCAGATCACGTACTCGGGGGGAATCCCTATGGCCACAAAAAAGGCCACGTGTGAAACCAACTGCTGCGCTGCTGGAGATAGCAGTGTGTGATTTAGCTTGTGGTTCCGAGGGTGGTGTAACACGTATACAGTGGTAACTATTAGCTGTGACGCCTGGAAGCTGATTCAAGGCTACAGGAACTAAAATAAGCAGCAGAATAAATAAAGTTGTCTTCATAGGGCCCTGCTAAGCTTTAAAGGGACAGTTCAGTGTCAAAATTAAACTGGGTAAAATAGACTGCGCAAAATTAAAAATATTTCTAATATAGTTCATTAGGCAAAAATGTCATCTATAAAGGCTGGAGTGGGCAGATGTCTAACATAATAGCCAGAACACTACTTCCTGCTTTGATTTTTAACAGAAATGTTCCTTTAAAAAGGTGATCACAAACACATATAGTATATTGAACTTAGCTCTGAACCCTCACATAGGCGGAAGGTGATTATTATGTTTGGGGGGGGCATAATAAAGGCATAAGCTACACAGATTATGTCATCAACGTATCCCAAAGACATTTACATTAGTGATGTGCGCATCGAGAAATCCTCGACCCACACCCAACCCTAACCTGCCCGCTTCCAACCCTACCCAACCCAGTTTCTTCCCTCTATTTATAGACCTGCACCCGAACCACCCCGCAATGATGTCACAAAAGGGGCAGCGTGTGTCAGGCGCGCCTATAAATTAGAAAGCAGGCAGAGGAAGTGGGTAAGGTTAGGTCATGGGCAGGGTGGTTGAGCAGAAGAGCTTAACCCGAACCCGTCAATGAACCGCAGTTGATGTGCCGAGGCAGCATAAGCAGTGCCAGGCCAAGTTCTACTGGCCACAAAGGCTCGACTTGCAGCCAACCCACACCCCATGCTGCCGGTTGCTCACAAGCCCCTCCCCCTTCCCTCTGTGCTGCTTGTTGCTCACAAGAGCCCCCTGTGCCATCACTGCTGCTACCCCCACTGTTGGCTGCCACTCATGTTTCTCTGACCTGACCTGCCTGAAATTCATCCAGATGCCGATGGGGCAGGTTTAAAAATTCCGTCAACAAGTCTATGGCCTGAGGTCCATGCATAGAAACATCCGCTAGTTTGGTGGGGTCACCAAATGGACTGATCAGCCCAAAATTGCCCACCTCAAGTGAAGTAGCTTTGTGTCTGGGTTCCCTTCGGTAACCTCAAGAAAGAAATAGGTTACAGATGTTAAATGTTATGTTTTGGGGTTCTGTACCAGCCCGAGGCCACCACTGTCATTTAGCAGTACAGTTCTGTGCCCCTTGTAACTCTCCATCTTCATTTCCGCTAATCAGGCCCAGACTGGGATTCAAAATAGGCCCTGGCATTCCCAGTACCCAGAGGCCCAAATAGCCCCCCCAGCCCAATAAATAGTGACTGTCTGTGGCACCTTACAGCCCCCCTGGCATTCCCAGTACCCAGAGGCACAAACAGCCCCCCCCCCAGCCCAATAAATAGTGACTGTCTGTGGCACCTTACAGCCCCCCTGGCATTCCCAGTACCCAGAGGCACAAACAGCCCCCCCCCCAGCCCAATAAATAGTGACTGTCTGTGGCATCTTACAGCCCCCCTGGCATTCCCAGTACCCAGAGGCACAAACAGCCCCCCCCCAGCCCAATAAATAGTGACTGTCTGTGGCACCTTACAGCCCCCCTGGCATTCCCAGTACCCAGAGGCACAAACAGCCCCCCCCCAGCCCAATAAATAGTGACTGTCTGTGGCACCTTACAGCCCCCCTGGCATTCCCAGTACCCAGAGGCACAAACAGCCCCCCCCCAGCCCAATAAATAGTGACTGTCTGTGGCACCTTACAGCCCCCCTGGCATTCCCAGTACCCAGAGGCCCAAACAGCCCCCCCAACCCAATAAATAGTGACTGTCTGTGGCACCTTACAGCCCCCCTGGCATTCCCAGTACCCAGAGGCACAAACACCCCCCCCCCCCAGCCTAATAAATAGTGACTGTCTGTGGCACCTTACAGCCCCCCTGGCATTCCCAGTACCCAGAGGCACAAATAGCCCCCCCAGCCCAATAAATAGTGACTGTCTGTGGCACCTTACAGCCCCCCTGGCATTCCCAGTACCCAGAGGCACAAACAGCCCCCCCAGCCCAATAAATAGTGACTGTCTATGGCATCTTACAGCAGCCCCTCTGGCATTAGCCAGAACCCACAGATTGCCAGTCTGGGCCTGCTGAGGATTCACAACACATGCTCTGTGCTGCTGGCACTAACCCAAGCTTAGGGACCCACTCACAATATACTGTACAGTATATATACAATATAAATATAAATTTGACATTGCAATGCTAAATGAATCCAGTGCAGTCTGCATCAAAATGATTAAATAATCAGCCCTGTAGCATCAGCTTCTATCACCGATGGCATCTCATTTTCTGCTATGGTTCTGATGACTTCTCTCGCCTCCTAAACTTAGCTTCTCAGCAGCAGCCCAGAGCCCAGTGAGCATGGGCAGTGCCGCTGACACCCAAAAGAAGGCTTAACAAGATTTAAAATGGGAAGTTGCTGGGGGTAACTTTAAAGGCATGGATCATTGCTGTTATGGGGCTGCTGAACCTCAAGCTGGTACAGTAAGTACAGTATAATAATAATAATAATAAAAGTATTTCTATTTTAGGGTTTAGTTTCCCTTTAACCTGAAAAATAATGGTTACACATGTAGTGTGCAAGTGATTTAGAAAACGTTACATTCCTTCCAGTAACAAAACAATCAATGATTCCAGGTACGTCAGATTTTCACCTCCCCGCCCCGAGCCGTTTCCTCAGATGACTGGAGGGCTCCCACCGGCAGCCGCAACGATGATGTAACAACGCCCAGCGCCACGGATTGGCTTGGATAATGCGGTTACCAGTGAAGCACAGAGAGAGCTGCACCAAGTCAGCTTGTGGCTAAGAAACGGAAAACTGCTCGACCCACTTACAGGGCCTTTCGGTAAGAGCTCAGAAGCCAAGGTCTTCTGGTAAGTTCCCCTCCCCCCATCATCTTCATCATTATGTCATGTAACGTCTCTGAGAAGCCCTGGTAAGGCCTCACCTTGAGTATGGGGGGCAGTTTTGGGCTCCAGTCCTTAAGAAGGATATTAATGAGCTGGAGAGAGTGCAGAGGCAACTAAACTGGTAAAGGGGATGGAAGGGTTAAACTATGAGGTTAGACTGTCAGGGTTGGGGTTGTTTATGCTGGAAAAGAGGCACTTGCGAGGGGACATGATTACTCTGTACAAGTACATTAGAGGGGATTATAGGCAGATAGGGGGGTTCTTTTTTCCCATAAAAACAATCAGCGCACCAGAGCCCCCCCTTTAGATTAGAGGAAGAGTTACCATGACATGGGCAGCGCCAAGTCTTGCCCCTTTCCCAAACTCTCCACCCCCTTCCTTTCACTGACACTCAGACTCCGTGTGGGTGAAAAGGCCGCAGCCAAGTTATATAATTGACAATCATATAATTTTATAGTGCCAACACATTACTATATAACAGTATCCAGTGGGATCTCCACCCCTGGCCGCTGAAGGCTACTCCTATGGAGATCCCTTGTTAACCAGCATAACAAATTCCAGAGACTCCTCCCCTTATCTTTTGTCCCTCCTCTTTTACCATTGGCTAATCACTTCTCCTGGCATGCCAATCAGTGTGCTCATTGTCACGTTTGTGCTAGCTTTCCCTGTGGGCCCCAATAAAGAAGGCAGATGCAGTCACACCCTCTGCCCCCCACAGAAGTTACGCCGCTTTTTTAAATGAGAAGTAAAGTTATTTTGTAATGTTATTGTAGCTAGAATGCTACATTTATTCATAGAGTTCCCTCTGTTTAAGATAGCAGCTGCCATTTTGGCTTGGTCTCAGAAGCTTCCATGCTGCAGCTCTGGCTGCTGGTAGCTCAGATTACACAGAGATGGCAGGGGGAGAGAAAAGAGATGGGAGGGGGAGGAAGAGAAGGGAAGGGGAGAGAGGAGCAAACTGAGTAGACTCGTGCCATGTCCTGATGGATTTTTCAGAGAGCAGGAAGTCTGATATAGAAGAACATATACACACAAAAGGAGACAAGAAATCCTGTGTTTCTTTTGATAGAGGACTCCAGCGTTTCTGTGAGTGCTTATGGCTGTATTTACATAGACCATTCTGATAAAGCTTTTCTTCTAGTTTAGGGATTCCTACAAAAGCAAAAGTTGCTGCTTGGTAAAGCTAAGGAAGCATACTACCATTTTATGGCCAGTAGAGGGCAATGTTTTTGGCTGAGGAACAATCATGGCTGCTCTCAGTCATAAAGTAAATGTAGGGAAGTGCTAATTCACAACACTGTGACTTTAAATCTGGGACAACCAAAAACATGGCTGCTGACTACTGCAAAGGGACAGTTCCCAGTCACTGCCTGGCCCAATCAGCAGGAGGGATTTGCTTCTGACCTTGTGACCCTGCTGAAAGAGCTTTGGAGCCAAAAAGATATGAAAGTGAGGCAGATCTGATTCAGGAAGAGATAGGGTTCCACCTGTAGAACAACTACACATATAGGGAACCCCATAATCAGAGCATAGGGAGTTAGTTAACCCTTCCCACTTAGTGAATGGGATTAGTGCAGCTGCCTGAGCTATTGTTAGGGTAGTAATCCCTGTAGGATAGGTAGGACTTCAGCCCTGTAGTGAGTTACCAGTGTGTACACTGGATCTGGATGTGGGATTACCCATCAGCCTCCGTGACACCTGCAGTGAACTCCATCAGGATCCCAAGAAGCCTTTCTCTTCCCCTGCATCTAGTGCTCAGTGAGGATTAAAGCCAGACTGCCCCCCCCTGCCCCTGCTCTGCCCCACAGGATCTGTTCCCGTTTTTCTGCCACCGGGAGTTTGGTGAGACCCTACAGTTACCCACCCCGGGGTGCTACAATCTGGCAACACATAACTCTGCTACCACTACCTTCATACAAGGAGTTAACCTGACAAATAGTGTGCACACTCAAGGTTCTTAAAGTGACAGTGGATATATTTTACACAAAGGGGAATATTGTCAAATATTATGGGGACGATTCACTAAAGTACGAAATAATGCGCGCTATTTTATCGCGTCTAAGTTATCGTGACTTATCGCGCGATTCACTATAAGCATACTTCCGCTATTTTATACACGATATTGTAGTCGTTATTTAACTCGCGAAGACTATTTTTGTGCGGTACTTGACGATACATGCGCTAAATAACGCACGTGTATAGTCGCTGCATATAAATAGTAGCTTATAAATAGTGTATATAAATTGTCGCACACATATAAATAGTAGCCACATATAAATAGTAGCAAAAAAATAGTAGCATATAAATAGTAGCCACATATAAATGGTAGCATATAAATAGTGGCATATAAATAGTAGCATATAAATAGTAGCCACATATAAATGGTAGCATATAAATAGTGGCATATAAATAGTAGCATATAAATAGTAGCCACATATAAATGGTAGCATATAAATAGTGGCATATAAATAGTAGCATATAAATAGTAGCCACATATAAATGGTAGCATATAAATAGTGGCATATAAATAGTAGCATATAAATAGTAGCCACATATAAATGGTAGCATATAAATAGTGGCATATAAATAGTAGCATATAAATAGTAGCCACATATAAATAGTAGCCACATATAAATGGTAGCATATAAATAATAGATGCTTATAAATAGTAGCCACTAGTGATGAGCAAATGTGTTCTGGTTATCTTTAGTGCAAAATTAGCAAATCTTTCAAAAGATCCACGAAATGGCAAAAATGTTGTGCGGGCAAAAAAATTGTTGCCCGCGACTATTATTTTTTGAAGCCTGTGTCAATTTTTGGACATGCAGTGAATTTTTGCGTGGCGATTTTTTCATGCGTTTTGCCATTGGCAGATTGGTTTGCGAAATGCATGAAAAAATTTGCAGCGGGAAAAATTCGCCACACGTCCTGTTTGCGCCCCAGTGTGGCCCTGGATATCAGTGCCAACAAAGGGTTACATACGTAAATGTAAATATGCAGAAATATTACACCCCCCCCCCTGCACAAAATAGAACTCATGCCAAAATGTCTTACTGGATAGTTCTAGCAAGATAATGTTGGAACCTGCTTATGAACAGGGTATGATGTCCCTTTAAGGTGAGTAATAGTGAATTCCCCCGGTGCTAAAATATCTCAGCTAATCTGTGAATTTATTGTCTGGCAAATAAACAAACACACGAGAAATGACTCAGCACTGCACTCCAAGTACATTGTGGTTTGTTTTACTGCTCAGTGCGACCACAAAGCATTTTATGTGGCACGGTGGCTGAGGGGGAAGGATAATATTGCAGCCACGTGGCATGAACGCAACCTGCTTCCGTGTTTTACACCATGGGATGTCTGAGTATATTTAGCAATCATTCTGTATAATTATATTCTCTAGACAAAACGGCTTATTTATATGCAAAGGGAAAATCTACAGGCTCAAGTTGCAATGTTATCTAACCACAAGGCGGCATTTTTTTAGTTCCAGCCTCATTCCACATGACCACTAAGGGTGAAGACACACTGAGCTAGTAGTAGCAGCTACTTTTTCATGGCTACTAAACGCCAGAAAATCCCCTGCCATAGACAATACTGAGAATTGCCTCTGCTAAAACACACGTAGAGACAGTAATCAGTTAATGATCAGCATTGTCTGTTTTAGAAGCCACAGCAAGTAGCTGCTACTAGTAGCTCTGTGTGTCTTCACCCTAAATACTGTCTGCTGCAATGCAACAATAGGGATGCAGATTAGCAGCCATTATTATAATTATTATTATTATTAACATTTATTTATAAAGCTCCAACATATCCCACAGCGCTGTACAATAGGTGGGTTACATACATTGGGCATACAGAGTAACATATAAAGCAATCAATAACCGATACAGGAGGGGAAGGGAGCCCTGCCCAAAAGAGCTTACACTCTACAAGGAGTAACATATAAAGCAACCAATAACCGATACAAGAGGGGAAGAGAGCCCTGCCCAAAAGAGCTTACACTCTACAAGGAGTAACATATAAAGCAACCAATAACCGATACAAGAGGTGAAGAGAGCCCTGCCCAAAAGAGCTTACACTCTACAAGGAGACATACAGAGTAACATATAAAGCAACCAATAACCGATACAAGAGGTGAAGGGAGCCCTGCCCAAAAGAGCTTACACTCTACAAGGAGTAACATATAAAGCAATCAATAACCGATACAAGAGGTGAAGAGAGCCAAAAAAGAGCTAGCCATTATGCCAAATCGCAACCTGGTGATGCCCTGGTCCTAGTGGGCCTCATCAGCCCAGATCCGAACCTTCCACTGGTGTTGGGGGCTCCTGGGGGGTGGGTGAAGGCGGCGGGGGCCATGGGTGGGTGCAGGGCCCCTTAGACAGAAGCCCCAGTGGGCCCTGCACCCCCCAGTTAGACCCTGGTGATGCACGTCGGTTGGGAAAAATGACATGATGTTTACACATCCAATTTTTGTATCAGTCCCATTATATTTTGACCAGTTAAAATGTCGAAATAAGGAAAAATAAAAAACACGCTAAATTTATTATTGAGAATGCTACAAAATGATAATATAAATATATATATATATATACACCTCAAAAAGCACTGTCACCGCACTCATCCATAGTGTGAATCCCGGTGCTCTGCAACTTCAGGACGCCGTCACATCCCTCCACAACAGATAAATTTGAAAAAGATGCGGCACACGGATTATTTGCAAAAAAGTGTATTAAAAGAATCAAATCACATATGCAATATATATATATTTATATTATAACATTATGGTGTAGCACAGGTTTTAAGAAAAAAAACTAACCCTTTTAAAAAGTTTTTTAAGATGAAATAAAACAATTATTGGAAGTTTTATTGAACTATAAAATTCCATGCAAATGAAATCTCTTTACTGACTGTACAAAGCCTGTAAGTGAAATCCTCACAGGGACACTACTCTATATCGCTTGTAGCTAATTTGGCCACATTGGTTGCACTTCTATTGTACTTGTATATGTTATTTAGCCTTGGAGTGCTCCCACACCCCCACCTTTTGTGAGTTATTGTGCAGGAATTAGGGCCAAACTTCCATCTGGTTCTAGCACCGCCACACTAGGGCTGCCACCTTTTCTGGAAATTTCAAATTTAGAGAATAAAGTGCAATGCAAAAAGCCCTTATCTGAGGGGGCAATTACCATAAATCAGTGATAGCCAACCTGCAGCCCTTAGGCTGATGCCACACATGGCGTAGGGCTGATTTTTTCGGCAAGCGGTAAAACGCTTGCCGAAAATTCAGCCCTACGCCTGCTACTTGTGCCTGCACCCGAATGAATGGAATACGCTCGGATGCAGGCACATGTAGCCGATATACGCATGAAAACGCGTGAGAATGCAAAGTCTCGCGTTTTCATGTGTATATCGGCTACATGTGCCTGCACCCGAGCGTATTCCATTCATTCAGGTGCAGGCAAAAATCAGCCCTACGCCATGTGTGGCATCAGCCTTAGTAACCATAGACCTGAACCTTTAGGGGTCATTAGGGAAAGGTTGGGTGTAAAACAGAGGAAAGAGAGAGAGACTGTTACTGAAATAATTGGGAGAGGGAGACCAAGAGACTGCACAGGTGTGAGTCAGATGATGTCGACCCCCAAAAATATTTTTTTCTAATCAATTTTTTAAACATTATTAGTGCTTTAAAAGTGATGTGTAAATGTAATTGCTATAGAGAGTAGTGTTTGCTGAACTCCTGGTTGTTACTGTTTAAACAGTGTTGCAAAGCTCAGTCTCCCCCAGTGAGTCGGGTCTGTCAGGCTGTTGCCTTGTGTTACACTGTTTCATATGCCGGAGCCCCCAGGGCACATGGCTTCTAATAGCAATTATATGTAGCCCACTTTTGCGGATTCAGTGCTGCTACTACTATTAATTGGCGCAACAGGAGCCCTGAGCCCCGCTTACTTTTGGGGCACAGGTATTCTTCCAGTAATGGCGTGCCTCCACCCAGGGATGATACTGTGGGATTGTATTCCCCACCCTGGGATTTAATACTGTAATTCAACCCCTCAGGGGATCCACTCTACTCCCGGCAGTTTTGCCCCTCCCTGGGGTAACTTCTTACCGGCTTGGTACGTGGTCCTGGGTATAAATAAGCTGAACACCGAGGGTTATGATGAACCAGGTGAATCTTTATTTGGGCAGACCTCTCCAGGAGTGTAACACATACAGTCAGGGCACCTCCTCCATTTCTCCACTCGTAGAGAACCTCTCTCAAGGAGCTCTCCCCGGTACTCTCGCCAGAAGACCCTCTCACAGGGCTCTCCCCGGTACTCACGCTAGGCAGACCCTCCACAAAGACTCACCCCGGTACTCTCGCCCAGGTACCCTTGATTTGGAATCTTCCATCTAGTAGGGACTCTCTCCCCCTTGCCTAACCACTGTATGCCCTGATCTTCCAGCTGATGTAATGCTGGGGGGTCTTAACCCCCTCTACACTCCTGGAGAGGAAATGTTGGCCCACTCCTAGAGTGTCCTATAACATGAAAACTGCTTACTCAACCCTATCTATATGGAGCACCTCTGTCCAGAGGTAATCTCCCACAGCACATGGCTGCATCCCTTTATATAAGATTATACACCACCCTGTGGCCGTAACCTGAACTGCAGGGATACTCCCTATTAAAGGAAAAGTAACACTAAAAATTTCAGGATAGGGCAATTATTGGGGGAGAGTAGAATAGATTTTTTAGTTAAAGATTTTTAGTGTTACTATTCCTTTAACTACCAGTGTCCCAGACTATACCCAGTGTCCCTTTAACCAGTACCACCCTGGTGCCTGTCCTGGGGGTATCCATCCTGTGGGGCCTATTTTATTAAACCCCTACACTTATATACAAATAAGTCAGAAACCATTGCAAATATGTAATGAATGTATATTGCAAAGTTGCTTAGAATGATGTTTCCTTTTATTGGGGCCCTTTAATAGAAAGCATTTGGGTCAGTAACAACTGTTATAAAACTCAGATTCCCAGCAACTCCTGACAGCCCCTCTGCCTCAGGCGCTGGCCATTTTAATTGTATAACAGTGGGAGATTCTGCTTGGGAGCCTTCCCGTCATTCAATTATATCACTAATAAATAACAAAGTAACCAGAAAAAAACAAACAGAATAAGTTGAATGTTACTTTATTCAATAGAGGTTTAATTAATATAATATTAATAGCAATTACAGTATAATTCCAAACAATAAAGGTCTCATGTGTAGCTTATATGTATAGCTCAGCTCAGTCTGGACAGTGACCGGACACTCTGTCCTAGTTACATAGGAAAAAGCACTGGGACATATAAATATATAGACTTTATGCTTTTTCCTGTGACCAGTGTTTCCCCATGCAGAGTGTGCTTTCTGCTCTGTAGGGTGCCAGGGGGTGGGTCTTCCCTTCCCTTGTGTTAAGTGCTCAGCTTTAACTGGCACGTGGCTCCTCCTTTGTGTTAAAACTCACCATTAGTGCAACACTGGAATTCCCACCCCCACCCTAGCCAACAGAGCAGGAAGCACACTCAACATTAAAGGGGAACAAATCCCTTCATAACAACGTTAGCCTGTCCCGTGCCCTTTCCCTTCTCAACTCCATTATTGGGGACCACGTAAAATTCCCCATTTTCTGTACCTGGTTATAAAAAGCAGAATATTGTGATATTAATAAGGGTCACCCATATTGCAGTTTGGGAGGGGGGCGGATCTAGATGGGGACAAGCTATTGAAAATGGTTTAGTTCATCTTAAAAGGTCATTTTTAGTTAGGGTTAGGGTCTGAGAAACTTCTACCAGCCGGGGGTGGGGAGGAACAAATGAGGGAGGGGCAATGATGTAAAAGGGGCAGACCTATGACTTAAAAAGGGGTGGGGCTAATACCAGCCTGGCCTTGGCAGGTGTTTTACCAGCTACTTTTAGTATGTTGGTATTATTAGACAATCTGCAGTTGGTCTTCATTTAGGTTGTATATCTCTCAGGCTGGGGTATTTATCTGCTATCTGGTTGCTATGGCTTAATCACCTTACCAACCAGGCAGCAGTTTGATAATATACATGGAAGATGCACAGTAGGGTGCCAAAAATAAAAGACATCAAATTGAAGGAAAAAAAAAAACCCAATACTGAAATCTGTTATTTTGGTTAAGTGACCCTGACAACCAAAAATCATTCAGTTGCGGATTTGAAAGAATTCGAATAAGAAGGCTGATCGCTCAAATAACCATAAACAATAAACATTAATCTCCATATGTAATAAGGCCCTAAGTTTGCCCAGGTGCAGTAACCAATAGTAACCAATAAAATGTTTGTTTTTAAACAGGTGACCAGGTACCGAGTGGTTGCTATAGGTTACTAGACCTGGACAAACTTTGTGCCTTTTATTAAATTACCTCCAAAGAGGAATATCCTTTCCCTAAGGTGACCCTAGCTATAGAGGGAGCCGGTGGGATTGGGTTCCATGCTGTGGGGTCGGAGTAAGATTTCCTTCCTAATACACGTGCAGCCCACGGTCACAGTCTGTTTCTCCAGCCAGAAGCTGGTGCTGCAGCCTCTCACCTCCCTGCGCAGAACTAGGATCGTCTGTTGGATCGGAGCGGATCTGAGGCTGATGTCTACGTTCCCCTCTGCGTCCAAACAGCCGTTATGCACACACACCGCTTCATTAATCACAGAGGGGAATCGGTTTTTATCCATGTTAATGCTGTAAAATAAATGTATGGGAATTTATGTTATTGAATATAAATCTCATTCTTTTCATTTTATCATCCTTGTTGATCCTAAATTAATAGCCCATTACAAGGTTACAGATATATAGAAACATTGGGGTAACAGTCACCCCGCTATAGTTCCAGGGGTACCCAGGGCACAAATAAGCACTCACCCCAAATCCCCCCTAACTGGCCTTCAGGCTGGGCCCCCTTAGCCCATAACAAGGTTACAGATATATAGAAACATTGGGGTAACAGTCACCCCGCTATAGTTCCAGGGGTACCCAGGGCACAAATAAGCACTCACCCCAAATCCCCCCTAACTGGCCTTCAGGCTGGGCCCCCTTAGCCCATAACAAGGTTACAGATATATAGAAACATTGGGGTAACAGTCACCCTGCTATAGTTCCAGGGGTACCCAGGGCACAAATAAGCACTCACCCCAAATCCCCCCCTAACTGGCCTTCAGGCTGGGCCCCCTTAGCCCATAACAAGGTTACAGATATATAGAAACATTGGGGTAACAGTCACCCCGCTATAGTTCCAGGGGTACCCAGGGCACAAATAAGCACTCACCCCAAATCCCCCCTAACTGGCCTTCAGGCTGGGCCCCCTTAGCCCATAACAGGGTTACAGATATATAGAAACATTGGGGTAACAGTCACCCTGCTATAGTTCCAGGGGTACCCAGGGCACAAATAAGCACTCACCCCAAATCCCCCCCTAACTGGCCTTCAGGCTGGGCCCCCTTAGCCCATAACAAGGTTACAGATATATAGAAACAGTGGGGTAACAGTCACCCTGCTATAGTTCCAGGGGTACCCAGGGCACAAATAAGCACTCACCCCAAATCCCCCCCTAACTGGCCTTCAGGCTGGGCCCCCTTAGCCCATAACAAGGTTACAGATATATAGAAACATTGGGGTAACAGTCACCCTGCTATAGTTCCAGGGGTACCCAGGGCCCAAATAAGCACTCACCCCAAATCCCCCCCTAACTGGCCTTCAGGCTGGGCCCCTTAGCCCATAACAAGGTTACAGATATATAGAAACATTGGGGTAACAGTCACCCCGCTATAGTTCCAGGGGTACCCAGGGCCCAAATAAGCACTCACCCCAAATCCCCCCCTAACTGGCCTTCAGGCTGGGCCCCCTTAGCCCATAACAAGGTTACAGATATATAGAAACATTGGGGTAACAGTCACCCCGCTATAGTTCCAGGGGTACCCAGGGCACAAATAAGCACTCACCCCAAATCCCCCCCTAACTGGCCTTCAGGCTGGGCCCCCTTAGCCCATAACAAGGTTACAGATATATAGAAACATTGGGGTAACAGTCACCCTGCTATAGTTCCAGGGGTACCCAGGGCACAAATAAACACTCACCCCAAATCCCACCCTAACTGGCCTTGTCAGTGATAGAATCATAACTTACCTGTAGTTCCAAGGAGAAATGGAGCGCATATGTGTCTCTCCCGATCTGGGATTCTCCTGCCCGGTGCTGCTAAAATTCAGGCTCAGTTTTATATTTTGGGGAAAGCTGAACATTTCCTTGGTTAGAGGGCATTTTTTGCTGAGGGCAGATCCTGCCATGAACAGTACCAGTGTAACCAGTAGCTGAAAAGGCAACAAAGAAACGGTTTATCTCTAAATGACACTGTTACACAGCAAATAATTCCCTCTGCCATTTAACCTTTTATTCTTGAACCAACAAATGTATTTGTAGCTGTAATATTGGTGTGTAGGCGCCATCTCAGTGCCTTGTGCCTGAGTCTGAGCTTTCAGCCAGCGCTACACATTAGAACTGCTTTCAGATAACCTATTGTTTCTCCTACTCCCATGTAACTGGAGGAGTCCCAAGCCGGACTTGGATTTCTTACTATTGAGTGCTATTCTGATACCTACTGGGAGCTGCTATCTTGCTCCCTTCCCATTGTTCTGCTGATTGGCTGCTGGGGGTGAGGGGTCCCACACTAGTCCCACACTATTGCCAAATTTTATGGGACATAAGCTCCCTACATGAGGCATAAGGCCAGTGATTACCATGTCTCTGAGTCTTCTCCCTGCCTGAAGTCCCTGGTACAAAACCATGGAAAGTGCCCCCACCCTGCTGAAGCCTCACTAAGGAGACAAGACTTACCATAGAAGCTTGTTGCTCAGACATGTTTGGCTCGGTATGGCCACCCCAGTACGTGCCAGCGTTCCTCTGAGAGCCACCGACCCCAGCCCTTTATAGACCCTCTCTCCGACGCTAAGGATTTCCTATCGCCTTTCTTGTGGCTTAAGCGGAATAATAAGAGTTTAAAAAAAACAAAAGGTTACGGCGTATTTGTAAAATTTTATGGGGTGGGAAAAATGTAAACGTGATCAGAAGTCAGAATTCGTGGAATAAGTAATTAATAAAACACCTCGAATATCACCTGCGGGGAGAAAATGGGTCATTTATTTGCATATTGAGGGTTTTTGCTGCATAACTGGGTCACGGGGATGTGAAGATCTGCTGTAGCGCATCCAGCCTGGGTTTGGTGTGGTTACATGGCGACATGATCATTTCCTAGAAGTTTTTCTTATATAAAACATTGTACGTCAGAAATAAGTCATGGCAAAGTGTAATGTATTGCCTGAGTTATACAGGCAACTCTGAGTATCACTCATGTATTATACGGGATAATGTACCCCCTACTGTAAATGATAAGGATATTAGCAGTCACTGAGGGGTTCTGTGCCCATATAAAGGCACAAGGCTGCAGGCTGAGTTATACAGGGAACTCTGAGTATCACTCATGTATTATAAGGGATAATGTACCCCCTACTGTAAATGATAAGGATATTAGCAGTCACTGAGGGGTTCTGTGCCCATATAAAGGCACAAGGCTGCAGGCTGAGTTATACAGGGAACTCTGAGTATCACTCATGTATTATAAGGGATAATGTACCCCCTACTGTGAATGATAAGGATATTAGCAGTCACTGAGGGGTTCTGTGCCCATATAAAGGCACAAGGCTGCAGGCTGAGTTATACAGTACAGGGAACTCTGAGTATCACTCATGTATTATAAGGGATAATGTACCCCCTACTGTGAATGATAAGGATATTAGCAGTCACTGAGGGGTTCTGTGCCCATATAAAGGCACAAGGCTGCAGGCTGAGTTATACAGGGAACTCTGTTCTTACCCACAATGGAGAATCCTTTACCAGATAAAAGTATAATGCTGCATAACATGTACTTTTATATGGATATACATGGTTCTCTTTTTTTCCATAATTCCAGCCTCCTGTATGCAGGAATGAACCGTTTGCTCTATGTTCCGGGAGCCCCCCCCCCCCCGCATACAAGAGAGGGTGGTACATATTTACAACCTGGTGCAAGTCCCAGGGCACATTTTGTATCTCCCTATGGACACTGCACCACTGTTTACTGTATGGGCTCTAAGGGTGCCATTTTAACCCCCGGTCTCCATAGTAAACATATTATCCATGTGTTGCTGTAGTTTCCTGCACAATCTAAGAACTTTGCACCCATCTGTACATAATCTGTATCTCACTCAGCTTTCTCTCCTCTTCAGAACCCACTTCCTAAAAAAGAGATAGATTTCTGCCTTTCAATCAGCGTCTGAACTCCTCACCCGCTCCCATAGTGCCGAGTCAGCTCTTTGTGCAAGAAACCACCTTCCCCAGCGAGACGGGGGGGGGGGGGGATCAGCTCATCACATGCAACTATAGGCACCATCTCTCCCTACTATACCTGCTATCCCACAGCCCCAGTCCCTTCCCAGAGGCTATTATCCCCCAACTGCTACTATAGGCACCATCTCTCCCTACTATACCTGCTATCCCACAGCCCCAGTCCCTTCCCAGAGGCTATTATCCCCCCACTGCTACTATAGGCACCATCTCTCCCTACTATACCTGCTATCCCACAGCCCCAGTCCCTTCCCAGAGGCTATTATCCCCCCACTGCTACTATAGGCACCATCTCTCCCTACTATACCTGCTATCCCACAGCCCCAGTCCCTTCCCAGAGGCTATTATCCCACTGCTACTATAGGCACCATCTCTCCCTACTATACCTGCTATCCCACAGCCCCAGTCCCTTCCCAGAGGCTATTATCCCCCCACTGCTACTATAGGCACCATCTCTCCCTACTATACCTGCTATCCCACAGCCCCAGTCCCTTCCCAGAGGCTATTATCCCCCCACTGCTACTATAGGCACCATCTCTCCCGACTATACCTGCTATCCCACAGCCCCAGTCCCTTCCCAGAGGCTATTATCCCCCACTGCTACTATAGGCACCATCTCTCCCGACTATACCTGCTATCCCACAGCCCCAGTCCCTTCCCAGAGGCTATTATCCCCCCACTGCTACTATAGGCACCATCTCTCCCTACTATACCTGCTATCCCACAGCCCCAGTCCCTTCCCAGAGGCTATTATCCCCCCACTGCTAATATAGGCACCATCTCTCCCGACTATACCTGCTATCCCACAGCCCCAGTCCCTTCCAGAGGCTATTATCCCCCACTGCTACTATAGGCACCATCTCTCCCTACTATACCTGCTATCCCACAGCCCCAGTCCCTTCCCAGAGGCTATTATCCCACTGCTACTATAGGCACCATCTCTCCCTACTATACCTGCTATCCCACAGCCCCAGTCCCTTCCCAGAGGCTATTATCCCCCACTGCTACTATAGGCACCATCTCTCCCTACTATACCTGCTATCCCACAGCCCCAGTCCCTTCCCAGAGGCTATTATCCCCCACTGCTACTATAGGCACCATCTCTCCCTACTATACCTGCTATCCCACAGCCCCAGTCCCTTCCCAGAGGCTATTATCCCACTGCTACTATAGGCACCATCTCTCCCTACTATAACTGCTATCCCACAGCCCCAGTCCCCTCCCAGAGGCTATTATCCCCCCACTGCTACTATAGGCACCATCTCTCCCTACTATACCTGCTATCCCACAGCCCCAGTCCCTTCCCAGAGGCTATTATCCCCCCCACTGCTACTATAGGCACCATCTCTCCCTACTATACCTGCTATCCCACAGCCCCAGTCCCTTCCCAGAGGCTATTATCCCCCCACTGCTACTATAGGCACCATCTCTCCCTACTATACCTGCTATCCCACAGCCACAGTCCCTTCCCAGAGGCTATTATCCCCCCACTGCTACTATAGGCACCATCTCTCCCTACTATACCTGCTATCCCACAGCCCCAGTCCCTTCCCAGAGGCTATTATCCCACTGCTACTATAGGCACCATCTCTCCCTACTATACCTGCTGTCCCACAGTCCCTTGCTATCTACAACTATTGATCAGGGAGACCACGCTACCCTATGGGCAGATATCTTCAAAGCCTTCCAGACTTGGATCTCACTAGAAACGGCTCAGATTCCTGTAATGCTGTTTCTTTAACTTTAAGCTGATTTCACACAATCCCAGCCTCATCCAAAGTTACATATTTATAAAACAATATTATTTTTTTTTTAAATTTTGTTTATTGGATTCCAAAAATATTCTTGTACAAATATAAATGAATAAAAACTATATTAATAAATATAATGTTACTATATAGAATCCATTGCAGCTAATACTGCTACCCATCTGCACTGTATAAATGCCAGGCTCTGTCAGCATTTCTCAAGACTCGTTATATTAGATGTTGAACAATGGGTCGGGCGCAGGTACAACCGACAGTGACCATCTTCTTCTCCAGCCTGAAACTTGGGGTACATCCTATCATCTCCCGGCGCAGAACCAGAATTTCTTGTCTGATGGGGATGGAATTGACCCTGGCGTCCATGTTACCCTGTGAGTCCAGACAGCCTGCATGGCGGCACTTAGCCTCATAAATAATATTGGGGTACCTGTTGTTATCCTGGTCATTGCTGTCAGCAAACAGAAAAGAGATTTCACTTATTTACATTATTGTTCAGCAGCTCTCCAGTTTGGAGTTTCAGCAGCAACCTGGTTGCTAGGGTCCAAATTACCTTAGAAACTAAGGAGTGATTTGAAGGAGAGACTGATATTTTTATAGGAAGGGACCTGAATAAAAAACATATTTATAAGCTGCACAGTTAAAAGAAGAAAATAATAATGAAAAAATAATAATAATGACCATTTAAAAAGTTGCTTAGAACTGGCGAACTGGAATTAGTATTTTTTTTTCTTTTCAACTTGATGATACGAATAACTTACACATAGTCCCAGGGTGACAGAGAGCGATTTCTCATCTCCATCCGTAGGCTCTGAATTTGCCCACCGCTGCGAATGCTGGCTCTCACTACCGCAGGGAAACTGGCATCCGCTGGCAGCTGGCAGTCGCCTTGGGGCACGTGGGGATGGGCAGAGGGCATTGTGTTTATCCCTAGCAGGGTGATAGAGACCTGGGGAGGCAGAGAGAGATGCACAAATATGGATTTAACGTCCCGCAACCTGGTTGTTATTGTATGAGTAGAAGTACAGGTATGGGATCCCTTATCCGGAAACCCATCATCCAGAAAGTTCAGAATTATGGAAAGTCCCATAGACTTCATTATAAGCAAATAATTCTACTTTTAAAAAATTATTTCCTTTTTCTCTGTAATAATAAAACAGTACCTGTACTTGATCCCAACTAAGATATAATTACCCCTTATTGGGGGCAGAACAGCCCTATTGGGTTTATTTAATGGTTAAATGATTCCCTTTTCTCTGTAATAATAAAACAGTACCTGTACTTGATCCCAACTAAGATATAATTACCCCTTATTGGGGCAGAACAGCCCTATTGGGTTTATTTAATGGTTAAATGATTCCCTTTTCTCTGTAATAATAAAACAGTACCTGTACTTGATCCCAACTAAGATATAATTACCCCTTATTGGGGCAGAACAGCCCTATTGGGTTTATTTAATGGTTAAATGATTCCCTTTTCTCTGTAATAATAAAACAGTACCTGTACTTGATCCCAACTAAGATATAATTACCCCTTATTGGGGCAGAACAGCCCTATTGGGTTTATTTAATGGTTAAATGATTCCCTTTTCTCTGTAATAATAAAACAGTACCTGTACTTGATCCCAACTAAGATATAATTACCCCTTATTGGGGCAGAACAGCCCTATTGGGTTTATTTAATGGTTAAATGATTCCCTTTTCTCTGTAATAATAAAACAGTACCTGTACTTGATCCCAACTAAGATATAATTACCCCTTATTGGGGGCAGAACAGCCCTATTGGGTTTATTTAATGGTTAAATGATTCCCTTTTCTCTGTAATAATAAAACAGTACCTGTACTTGATCCCAACTAAGATATAATTACCCCTTATTGGGGCAGAACAGCCCTATTGGGTTTATTTAATGGTTAAATGATTCCCTTTTCTCTGTAATAATAAAACAGTACCTGTACTTGATCCCAACTAAGATATAATTGCCCCTTATTGGGGGCAGAACAGTAGGTTAAACTAGAATACATTCTAAAGGTTTGGTCTGTCAGACTGAAGTTAATAGGTCAATATAGGCATTTGGGCAGGCAGGGGTACCCCCACTTACCAGCAATAGGACGGGGTGCATTGTGCTGCTGCTTGCTCTGCTCCTGTGTGAGAGTGGGGATACACTGGGTCAGGCCTGAGATTTTATAGGGCCTTCTTGGGGTTTCCAATGATACGAGGCATCTGCTGTGGTTTTATATCTGTGGGTCAGTGGTTTCTGTGATTTTTGTGTGTATTTTGCTGTATATGTCATGGCAGTGTTACATGCAGTAGGAAATGATGAGGCTGTAAATCACGGTTAGTGAGTCCCACTTAGCGGACGGCCCAGTATAGATCATTAACCAGCACGGCGAGGCAATGTCACTGTGGCAAGTCGGCCAGTATGTCACTGAATCACCTCTCTGTCTTTTATTGTGGTTTCCATTGTACATGGTGAAAGAAAATCACATTATAGCACAATAAAGGGAAAGCGTGCCATAGTGCACACTCTGGGCTCTGTTTGCTCTTTTATAAGGGCAATAGTATGGAGACATTCATGTTGTGGGTTTTAACTGTTTATCTTTCTCTACAGCTCTCTGGGCTGAAAAACTATATTCTCCTATTCATATTCCAGTCTGATATTCAAATCAATGCCTCGTTTCTAGGGTAATTTGGACCCTAGCAACCAGATAGCTGCTGAAATTCCAAACTGGAGAGCTGCAACCTGGAGAGCTTGGTGATGGTTTGTACTGAGAGATAAAGGGGCCAAAAACACACAAAAAATACCATTCCCAGTGCGTATTGATATATAAGGTACACAAGTTTTAAGTTCTTTTTTACATTAATAATGATTTTATCAAATTATATGCATTTCGATAACAATAAAATCTTAATTTAGCTTCCGTATATAGTTCTTAAAGCTTCACTATTCTCCACTCATGCAATCAGCCCGTAAGGGCCAGCTCCGACTGATAGCAGCCCGAACAACCGACATTGAGCTAAAGTCATACTGACAGGCTCCTATACTGGGCCAGAACATGTAAGTAATGTTTATTTTTATTATTATTATTATTAATCAACCCCTAAGCCACCCCAGGCCTGTGTAACCTACAGCCCATTGGCACCCCAGTATGGCAGTAGAGAGAGTAGAATAAGCCCATCCTGCCAAGCACACTAGGCTGTTGCCAGCGCTATCCTTCTATTGTATGTATGTATGTGTGTATGTATGTATGTATATCTTTATTTATAAAGTCCTACTTATGTACGCAGCGCTGTACAGTAGAATACATTAATACAAACAGGGGGTTATTAAGATAATAATAGATAAATACAAAGTATAGCAATAAATACAGATAAATACAGTTGCAACAAGTTAAAGAGTCAAAGACACAAGAGGATGGAGGTCCCTGCCCCGTAGAGCTTACAATCTATTGGCTGAAGTACAGACATATACAGTATAATACTAATGGGTTGTGCAGCCCCAGCTCAGCACGAGTGGCAGAAAGAGATTCCCATGTTCTGCAACTTCCCACTTTCTCAGAAATTCCAGTAGCACCCAACCCTTGAATAATATTACTGTCATGATAAAACTCAGCTCTTCAGGAACATATTCACTTCCTTAATGCAAAGAGTTTCATCACTGGAACATTTCCTTAGGTCCCAAACTATCTTTCTCTTCCTTTGGTGAAACTGAAACCCACCCAGATAGGACCATATAGGCCTGTTCATGCATTCCTCTCCCAGGAGGTCTCCCTAGACCTTTAATATAAATCAATGATCCCCAACCAGTGGCTCGGGGGGAACATGTTGCTCCCCAACCCCTTGGGTGTTGCTCTCAGTGCCCCCAAACCAGGGAGTTATTTTTGTATTCCTGACTTGGGGGCAAGTTTTGGTTGAATAAAAACAAGATTTCCTACCAAATAAAGCCCCTGTAAGCTGATAGGGTGCATGGAGGCCCCTAATAGCCAATCACAGCCCTTATTTGGCTCCTCCATGAACTTTTATGGTGCTTGTGTTGCTCCCCAAGTCTTTTTACATTTGACTGTGGCTTATGGGTAAGAAAAGTTGGGGACCCCTGCTCTAGGGTATATAGTTGCCTATATCTTGTCTGCCTACAAACATTCAGATGAACATGTTCTCCCACCTTCTAATGAGACTAATTCTTTTTTTGGGGGGGAACAGAATGACTTTAGGTAGATCTGTCAGAATATCTCTTGTGTGAACACTCCAACTGAAAAACCTCATAAATGGATAAGTATTACAATATCTTTAGGCTGTAACTCACAGAGGCCAATCAGATGTTTGTTTTCATTAGTTTAACTGCAGTAGACTAGTAAAAATGGATAGTCGACTGGTTGCTTACTGGAACTATGCCCTTAATCTTAATGGTTCCCATTAGCTCAACTCAACCATTCAACAGCTAGGCTGAGCTGATAGGGAACTGAAGCCTGTCTTTGCTTGTGTGACTGCAGGGCTGTGATTGGCTATCCCCCTCCTACCAGGGTCGGACTGAGGGGTGAAGGGCCCACCGGGGTTTCCCCTAATTCCTTTCCCCCTCGCAGGGCCCCGCACCCGACGTCCTCCCCCGAACGCGCGTAATTTAACGCGTCGGGGCAGGAGCGGTCGGGCAGAGGGAGTGCAGGTAAGGGTCGGGTCTGGGCTGCCGGGGCCCACTAGAGCCGGGGCCCAACGGGATATTTCCTGGTGTCCCGGCGGCCCAGTCCGACCCTGCCTCCTACTGTGCTTCTGGCACGGAACCGTTAGGACACGCCCACCCCTCATTTGAAACACGGACAGAGACCTGAGAGGATCTATAGGGAGCCCCAATAAAGGGGCCATTGTTACAGATAGGGTTAATGTTTAGCCCAAAGTGAAACCAGCACCGTATATTATTCATAACTGCCTACAGGGTTAGGGTTTTTTTGTTTATCCTATATGTCTCTTTTCAAATTACATCAACCATCCTCCAGAAATAATAAGGCTAAAACTGAACTCAGAGTATTAGTGGACGTTTTCCATGTTGGTTTCTTGCTCACTTTTACTTCTTTTAAGTGTTCTGTCCTGTTAGCCATTGGCCTAAGCCTTTTATACTAATACTGTGTGAGTCCTGTACCAGTGGAACCTTCATATACTAAGGGAAATTCATTATAGGAGCCGAAATAATATTTTTGTAACCCTATCTTGGTTTAAATTCCTACAGTTTTGTGTAGGGCCACATAGGGTTGACAATCCCTGTAGCTTTAAACCCTACCCTTCTTTATTTCACTCTTACTGGGTAGGTGCCCATGTAACAGATTTTACTATTTATATATTGTACATTATTGGCCCATTGGTTAGACCTCTCCCTGCCACACTCTAACTTAGTGTTTGGTTAGGGGTATATATATGTGTATGTATGTATGTATCTTTATTTATAAAGCGCTACTTATGGGTGGATCTACCTTCTTGGCCTTTGGCAGTTGATCTTTTCAGATGTGATCCAGGAAGCCTGGGATCCACACCGGCCCAGAAGAGTTTGGCCCTAAGGGAAACCATTACCCTTAGAGAAGTCAGGGAGCAGGGGCCCCAAGAATGAGGATGGATATATGTAATAGCACAATCAGCTTTATTTAGAAAGAGCAGCTTTCTGGTTCCAACGAGGAGCAAGGGTATCAGATATAGCTTTTTCTTCCTGATCCACGTCTGCTGTATGGGTTCCGGCCACTAGAGGTAGAAACCTTATGGACTTTGTAGAAACCCTAAGGACTGTGTTACTACCCTGACTACTCTCTACATTGGTGCAGCTTAATTCTGCTCTGCATTGAACCTGCCAAATCCATTTGCTCTACATCTTCATTGTGAGTTTTTATTGCATTTTCCCCGCGTATCAATTGTCTTGTACAATAAAACCAGTTCTGAGTTTGCTGCAAAAACCTTCTGGTGTCCTTTTATTTATTTATTTTGCACACAGCATAAGTGAGTTGTAGTTGCACTACGTCCCCCTTGATATTTCCACCTAGGGAAAGCCCACCCTGTGTGTTAAGGGGGCCATACACGTTACGTCCGCTGGTTTGGCGAGGTCGCCACATAGGGGCTTGGCGAATTCAGGCTAATTCGGTTGTTTAGCCCTGGGGTCAAGCAATCGAATTAGAACAAAGGTAATAGGTAATAATCAGCGAGCCAATGCGGTCCCCAATCCGACTAAATTTTTTAACCTGCCCGATCGATATCTGGTCGATTTCAGGCCAAATGTCGGTCGGGCAGGCCTGTCGTTAGAGCCCATACACGGGCCGATAAGCTGCCAAGTCGGTCTAAGGGTAGAAAAATAGCAAACAGCACCTTCTTGTCTCCATTAAAAAAGCCTTTATTTAATACACCTGGCTTTTTTTCGATCTACGGGACCAATATCGGCAGCTACAATCGGCCCTGTATGGCCACCTTTACAGTCCAGTGTACCCCATTCTCTATAGCCAATCTGACATTTGTTTACAGCCAAAAAGGGGTTACAGTTGCATATTTTATTTTCCTTTTTTTTATTAATCCTTGTAACACTTTAAAAATATAAGCACAAGTAAACAAGACTAATTACAAACAATATATTTTACGTTAAATATCACCGTAGAACATGAATTCAGTATACTGCAATATACATTGCTACAGATGTCTGCACTTACTAGTGCTACTATTACATTTCATCAATGTTTCTAACTACATGGCCAGTTAGGGTGAAGACACACAGAGCTACTAGTAGCAGCTACTTGTCGTGGCTACTAAAACAGACAATGCTGATCATTTACTATGTGTGTTTTAGCAGAGGCAATTCTCAGTACTGTCTATGGCAGGGGATTTTCTGGAGTTTAGTAGCCGTGAAAAAGTAGCTGCTACTAGTAGCTCAGTGTGTCTTCACCCTTAAGGCCCACAGTACTGTTTGCACCATAAACTGGTCAAACACTTGCCAATAATGTCAGCCGCTCCTCAAAACAGTAGCCTTCCTGATATCTGATTGGCAATTGACCAGATATCTTTTAGACTATGCTTATAAGTACATTTAGATGAGAACATTACTGACTCTAGAGGCAGAATCTGGAGAACTGTAGAAACTTTAGCCCCTTTAGCTGCAGGAAGGTGAAGTTTAATAAGTTGGTGGCACTTTAGTTATCAACAAACATATTCATTGTGGAGTTGTCTTTTTGATTGGAGTTTCTGATCAGCCTTTAGTTAAATCCACATAATTGTGATGAAATTCAGTGAAAATCATGAAAATGATCATTCAGTTGGTGAAGATACAATTCCATTGTGGGAACAGGAGTGATTGTCGGCCTTCTTACATTTTATAGATGGGTCGGACACAAGTACAACCAACGTTAACCATCTGCTTCTCCAGCGAAAAACTTGGGGTACATCCTATCATCTTCCAACGCAGAACCAGAATTTCCTGTTTGATGGGAACAGAGTTGACGCTCAGATCCAGGTTACCTTGGGCATCCAGACATTGGGCATGGCGGCATTTGGCCACAGAGATCATCGAAGGGAATCTGTTGTTATCTATGTCGTGACTGGAGAGGAAAAAGGAATCAATTGGTTCATTATCTGCAACATTTGTTCATGGCACTAGGCCTATAATGAGGAAAAGGCAAATAGACCCTCTTCCCAAATCTCCAACCCAATGGACCTTTAGGGCCGTGACAGACGGGGAGATTAGTGGCCCGTGACAAATCTCCCCGAAATGCCATCCCACCGGCAAAAATGTAAATCGCTGGTGCGATGGCATACGCTGCGCAGGCGATTTCCCGAAATCGCTGAAGTTGCCTCGCCACAAGGGAAATTTGTCACGGGCAACAAATCTCCCCGTCTGTCACGGCCCTTAAGTTGGCTTTTCCAAAATTCAGTGTTCCAGACTCCTCAAGGGCAGTCAAACCTACAGTTTTTAAAGCCCTGGACTAAGGTTTCCTGATGGGGCCAGGCACCCCTGTCTTACATTGTACCCTAGAACCACTGTATTTGGAACCAAGCATTTACAAAAATACAGTTCATCCTAAAACCTTTGCCTTTTTAACGTTTTTCCAAAAAATAGGGATGCAACGAATCCAAGATTCAGTCAAGATTCTTTTTTCAGCAGGATCTGAAAATAATGAATTCAGTGCATCCCTACCAAAAAATATAATAATTACCTGTAGTACCAAGGAGTCAGAGAGCGTTTGCTGACATCTTTTTCCAGACCGAGAGACTTCCTTCTGATGTTCACTGTGACATTCAGCACACTTTTGAATTTCAAGTCTATAGGGGGCTGACAGTCTTTTTTAGGATGCTCTGTACTCATCCCATGGGCAGAAAGCATTGTGCTGACTCCCAGGGCAAACAGCAGAAGGGTAAAGTGAGGCTGAGGGCAGAATGGGAATAAAGTATTAGAAGATGAGATTGTGTTTGGAAACGTTTGGGCAGCAGTGGCCTAAAATAAGGCCTGGCCTTGCTAATCTACAACTAATCTACAAATCACAGTCAAAGACTATTGGGGTGCACTGAGTGCAACAACGTGCCGAAGCTGGATATGACTGTACATTGCCTGCAAAGAGATGATTACTGAGACAATAGAAAGGTAATAGAGGACGTCCTACCATAGTGGCTCCCATGGAGGCGGCCATACTTCAGTTGATGCTGCTGCTCCTCTGTAGAAATAAGCCGACTGTTCTGGTCCAAACATCTCTAGACTCTGATATTATATAGGGAGCTCAGCCTGCATTGGGATTTCCATTCTACCTGTAGCATTACGTGCTTTAGCGAGCCTGTGGTTTTCCTCTCTGATATTTTCCCTACAGAGCCGTCAGTGCTGAGTCTGTACAAAACTGGGAAATGATGAACTAACGGGCCACTCGCCCCTGATCTCTGCAAGTCACTCATTAACCATGTCAGATATTCCCAGAGCTGGAAGCTTAGAAATTCCATATCATCCAGCGGCACTGGATGGTATGGAATTAAAGTGTGTTTATGAGGGTTTCCAAATAATGATTCAGTACATACAAAAACAAGATGAAATCATGTTCACTGACAAAAAAATATAGTAACTGTATGTTATTTCCTCAACTTTTCCACGTTTTCTTACCCATTATGCTGTTATACAGATAGCTAGAATCTCAGCCATAAAGCAGGGCAGGACTGCTGCTTACAATGGGGGGATCAGATAGGATCTGTGCCACTGTGACAGAATGCTCTGTTATACAGATAGCTAGAATCTCAGCCATAAAGCAGGGCAGGACTGCTGCTTACAATGGGGGGACCAGATAGGATCTGTGCCACTGTGACAGAATGCTCTGTTATACAGATAGCTAGAATCTCAGCCATAAAGCAGGGCAGGACTGCTGCTTACAATGGGGGGGTCAGATAGGATCTGTGCCACTGTGACAGAATGTTCTGTTATACAGATAGCTAGAATCTCAGCCATAAAGCAGGGCAGGACTGCTGCTTACAATGGGGGGGTCAGATAGGATCTGTGCCACTGTGACAGAATGTTCTGTTATACAGATAGCTAGAATCTCAGCCATAAAGCAGGGCAGGACTGCTGCTTACAACGGGGGGATCAGATAGGATCTGTGCCACTGTGACAGAATGCTCTGTTATACAGATAGCTAGAATCTCAGCCATAAAGCAGGACAGGACTGCTGCTTACAATGGGGGGATCAGATAGGATCTGTGCCACTGTGACAGAATGCTCTGTTATACAGATAGCTAGAATCTCAGCCATAAAGCAGGGCAGGACTGCTGCTTACAATTGTTATGGGATAGGATCTGTGCCACTGTGACAGAATGCTCTGTTATACAGATAGCTAGAATCTCAGCCATAAAGCAGGGCAGGACTGCTGCTTACAATGGGGGGATCAGATAGGATCTGTGCCACTGTGACAGAATGCTCTGTTATACAGATAGCTAGAATCTCAGCCATAAAGCAGGGCAGGACTGCTGCTTACAACGGGGGGATCAGATAGGATCTGTGCCACTGTGACAGAATGCTCTGTTATACAGATAGCTAGAATCTCAGCCATAAAGCAGGGCAGGACTGCTGCTTACAATGGGGGGATCAGATAGGATCTGTGCCACTGTGACAGAATGCTCTGTTATACAGATAGCTAGAATCTCAGCCATAAAGCAGGGCAGGACTGCTGCTTACAATGGGGGGGATCAGATAGGATCTGTGCCACTGTGACAGAATGCTCTGTTATACAGATAGCTAGAATCTCAGCCATAAAGCAGGGCAGGACTGCTGCTTACAATGGGGGGATCAGATAGGATCTGTGCCACTGTGACAGAATGCTCTGTTATACAGATAGCTAGAATCTCAGCCATAAAGCAGGGCAGGACTGCTGCTTACAATGGGGGGATCAGATAGGATCTGTGCCACTGTGACAGAATGCTCTGTTATACAGATAGCTAGAATCTCAGCCATAAAGCAGGGCAGGACTGCTGCTTACAATGGGGGGGATCAGATAGGATCTGTGCCACTGTGACAGAATGCTCTGTTATACAGATAGCTAGAATCTCAGCCATAAAGCAGGGCAGGACTGCTGCTTACAATGGGGGGATCAGATAGGATCTGTGCCACTGTGACAGAATGCTCTGTTATACAGATAGCTAGAATCTCAGCCATAAAGCAGGGCAGGACTGCTGCTTACAATGGGGGGACCAGATAGGATCTGTGCCACTGTGACAGAATGCTCTGTTATACAGATAGCTAGAATCTCAGCCATAAAGCAGGGCAGGACTGCTGCTTACAATGGGGGGGTCAGATAGGATCTGTGCCACTGTGACAGAATGTTCTGTTATACAGATAGCTAGAATCTCAGCCATAAAGCAGGGCAGGACTGCTGCTTACAATGGGGGGGTCAGATAGGATCTGTGCCACTGTGACAGAATGTTCTGTTATACAGATAGCTAGAATCTCAGCCATAAAGCAGGGCAGGACTGCTGCTTACAACGGGGGGATCAGATAGGATCTGTGCCACTGTGACAGAATGCTCTGTTATACAGATAGCTAGAATCTCAGCCATAAAGCAGGACAGGACTGCTGCTTACAATGGGGGGATCAGATAGGATCTGTGCCACTGTGACAGAATGCTCTGTTATACAGATAGCTAGAATCTCAGCCATAAAGCAGGGCAGGACTGCTGCTTACAATTGTTATGGGATAGGATCTGTGCCACTGTGACAGAATGCTCTGTTATACAGATAGCTAGAATCTCAGCCATAAAGCAGGGCAGGACTGCTGCTTACAATGGGGGGATCAGATAGGATCTGTGCCACTGTGACAGAATGCTCTGTTATACAGATAGCTAGAATCTCAGCCATAAAGCAGGGCAGGACTGCTGCTTACAATGGGGGGATCAGATAGGATCTGTGCCACTGTGACAGAATGCTCTGTTATACAGATAGCTAGAATCTCAGCCATAAAGCAGGGCAGGACTGCTGCTTACAATGGGGGGGATCAGATAGGATCTGTGCCACTGTGACAGAATGCTCTGTTATACAGATAGCTAGAATCTCAGCCATAAAGCAGGGCAGGACTGCTGCTTACAATGGGGGGATCAGATAGGATCTGTGCCACTGTGACAGAATGCTCTGTTATACAGATAGCTAGAATCTCAGCCATAAAGCAGGGCAGGACTGCTGCTTACAATGGGGGGATCAGATAGGATCTGTGCCACTGTGACAGAATGCTCTGTTATACAGATAGCTAGAATCTCAGCCATAAAGCAGGGCAGGACTGCTGCTTACAATGGGGGGGATCAGATAGGATCTGTGCCACTGTGACAGAATGCTCTGTTATACAGATAGCTAGAATCTCAGCCATAAAGCAGGGCAGGACTGCTGCTTACAATGGGGGGATCAGATAGGATCTGTGCCACTGTGACAGAATGCTCTGTTATACAGATAGCTAGAATCTCAGCCATAAAGCAGGGCAGGACTGCTGCTTACAATGGGGGGATCAGATAGGATCTGTGCCACTGTGACAGAATGCTCTGTTATACAGATAGCTAGAATCTCAGCCATAAAGCAGGGCAGGACTGCCGCTTACAATGGGGGGATCAGATAGGGATTTTTATTAAAATTAAATAAACAATACAGGAAAAAATATCAAAAATCCAAAATTAAACAAAACATGAATTAATACACATGAATAATAAAAAACTTATTAAAAAGTACCAAACAAAATCATCTTTGCAATTCAAACTCCTTCCACAAAACCATATTTCCCTTATTACATACTCCCACTTCTGGGGTATCCAAGGGGGGCTTGGTGACTTTTGGTTTATTTTTCCCTTTCTCCTTCTATGCTGGGGGTCACTGTGCCATTCTATGCTGGGGTCACTGTGCCATTCTATGCTGGGGTCACTGTGCCATTCTATGCTGGGGTCACTGTGCCATTCTATGCTGGGGTCACTGTGCCATTCTATGCTGGGGTCACTGTGCCATTCTATGCTGGGGGTCACTGTGCCATTCTATGCTGGGGTCACTGTGCCATTCTATGCTGGGGTCACTGTGCCATTCTATGCTGGGGTCACTGTGCCATTCTATGCTGGGGTCACTGTGCCATTCTATGCTGGGGTCAATGTGCCATTCTATGCTGGGGTCACTGTGCCATTCTATGCTGGGGTCAATGTGCCATTCTATGCTGGGGTCACTGTGCCATTCTATGCTGGGGTCACTGTGCCATTCTATGCTGGGGTCAATGTGCCATTCTATGCTGGGGTCACTGTGCCATTCTATGCTGGGGTCACTGTGCCATTCTATGCTGAGGTCAATGTGCCATTCTATGCTGGGGTCACTGTGCCATTCTATGCTGGGGGTCACTGTGCCATTCTATGCTGGGGTCAATGTGCCATTCTATGCTGGGGTCACTGTGCCATTCTATGCTGGGGTCACTGTGCCATTCTATACTAGGGTCACTGTGCCATTCTATGCTGGGGGTCACTGTGCCATTCTATGCTGGGGTCACTGTGCCATTCTATGCTGGGGTCACTGTGCCATTCTATACTGGGGTCACTGTGCCATTCTATGCTGGGGTCACTGTGCCATTCTATGCTGGGGTCACTGTGCCATTCTATGCTGGGGTCACTGTGCCATTCTATGCTGGGGTCACTGTGCCATTCTATGCTGGGGTCACTGTGCCATTCTATGCTGAGGTCAATGTGCCATTCTATGCTGGGGTCACTGTGCCATTCTATGCTGGGGGTCACTGTGCCATTCTATGCTGGGGTCAATGTGCCATTCTATGCTGGGGTCACTGTGCCATTCTATGCTGGGGTCACTGTGCCATTCTATACTGGGGTCACTGTGCCATTCTATGCTGGGGGTCACTGTGCCATTCTATGCTGGGGTCACTGTGCCATTCTATGCTGGGGTCACTGTGCCATTCTATACTGGGGTCACTGTGCCATTCTATGCTGGGGTCACTGTGCCATTCTATGCTGGGGTCACTGTGCCATTCTATACTAGGGTCACTGTGCCATTCTATGCTGGGGTCACTGTGCCATTCTATTCATTATTCCCTATGGTGGCATCTCTTGGGGTCAATATTCCCGTTTCTGTATGCTTGTACCCCATCCCTCACTGGGCAATATTTTAATAATATCGCCTTTTTTTTATACCATTCCTTAACCTTGCGCCCATTCTAGAACCCTGTATCAGCCAATGGCCCGCAGAACCCTGCAGAACTGGTACCATAGTCTGGTTGTGAAGATGCCTACAAATTGCTAATGGGAAATGAGGGTGCTACGTGGTTGGCTGATAGCAAATATAGGCTGCTTGGGACTGGGCAGTTCCTATTGCCACCCTGGGCTGTCAGTACTTTGCCCTGCTCGGATCAGTACAGGGATGAAGGAATGAGCCCAATTCAGCCAGCGCCTATTTATAGGGGACATAGAACTTATTAACCGCAGCCGGTGATGTATTCGTAGCGCTGGAATGTGGGCAGGAACGCATGTAATGCTCCGGCACACACGCCTGGGCTTTTATGTACAGCCAATCACTACACACATCACAAAAATAGAATTTCACACAAAAATAGAATTTCCCCTTCTGTGATCCTGGGAACTGGTATTTATATACATTTTGGTCATCATTCATCCAAAATAACAAGCTCTTTCCGGCAGTAAATGGTACAACTGTACGGGGGTGATTACTGGGGCCCCCGAGAAGCAGAATTAACTCACAGAGCAATAGATGCCTTTTTATTATACTGCTTGGCTGCAATTATCCTTATTCCGAGCCATAGCCATCCTGTTGTGTTATATTGCTCCAGCAAGAAGCCAGATATGTCAAGTTATACATGGGCATGGATTGGCTAATCAGAGCTGAGACCAGGCATGCAAAAGCAAAAGATACCATAAAACTATGGCAGCATAGGGATTCCCCTGTACTAAGCACAAGTCAGCAGGAACAGCCCCCTAAGTTTGCCCATAGCCTGTACAGAGAGATACCATAAAACTATGGCACATAGGGATTCCCCTGTACTAAGCACAATTCAGCAGGAACAGCCCCCTAAGTTTGCTCATAGCCTGTACAGAGAGATACCATAAAACTATGGCACATAGGGATTCCCCTGTACTAAGCACAATTCAGCAGGAACAGCCCCCTAAGTTTGCTCATAGCCTGTACAGAGAGATACCATAAAACTATGGCACATAGGGATTCCCCTGTACTAAGCACAATTCAGCAGGAACAGCCCCCTAAGTTTGCTCATAGCCTGTACAGAGAGATACCATAAAACTATGGCACATAGGGATTCCCCTGTACTAAGCACAATTCAGCAGGAACAGCCCCCTAAGTTTGCCCATAGCCTGTACAGAGAGATACCATAAAACTATGGCAGCATAGGGATTCCCCTGTACTTAGCACAATTCAGCAGGAACAGCCCCCTAAGTTTGCTCATAGCCATGAATAATAGGGATGGGTGGCCCCATGCTGCTCAGTGCATCTATATTTGCCTCACATACTGGCAGTGGCTATGGAACCCCTGGGCACACAGTGCTGGGAACACTTATGGAATGGGGCACAAAAGAGTCAAGCATATTCGCTTTTACCCAGAATCTCCATTATCTTTTGGCACGTTAAACACTCATAGTCCTATGGCATAGTGGCCCCAGTAATCTATAGTGAGTGATGCCTCTGCATTATGGCACAGTGGCCCCAGTATTGCCCTGCTTTATGGCTGAGATTCTAGCAAAAGTATTAATATATGGCACAGTGGTCTAAGTAGCCCATAGTACATGTGACTATTTTATTATCATCACGTCCAGAACTGACCCCAGCATTTCATGACACAGTGACCCCAGCATTTAATGACACAGTGGCCCCAGCATTTAATGACACAGTGGCCCCAGCATTTAATGACACAGTGGCCCCAGCATTTAATGACACAGTGGCCCCAGCATTTCATGATACAGTGGCCCCAGCATTTCATGACACAGTGACCCCAGCATTTAATGACACAGTGGCCCCAGCATTTAATGACACAGTGGCCCCAGCATTTCACGACACAGTGACCCCAGCATTTAATGACACAGTGGCCCCAGCATTTAATGACACAGTGACCCCAGCATTTAATGACACAGTGGCCCCAGCATTTCATGATACAGTGGCCCCAGCATTTCATGACACAGTGACCCCAGCATTTAATGACACAGAGGCCCCAGCATTTAATGACACAGTGGCCCCAGCATTTAATGACACAGTGACCCCAGCATTTAATGACACAGTGGCCCCAGCATTTCATGACACAGTGGCCCCAGCATTTCATGACACAGTGACCCCAGCATTTAATGACACAGTGGCCCCAGCATTTAATGACACAGTGGCCCCAGCATTTCACGACACAGTGACCCCAGCATTTAATGACACAGTGGCCCCAGCATTTAATGACACAGTGGCCCCAGCATTTCACGACACAGTGACCCCAGCATTTAATGACACAGTGGCCCCAGCATTTAATGACACAGTGGCCCCAGCATTTCACGACACAATGACCCCAGCATTTAATGACACAGTGACCCCAGCATTTCATGACACAGTGGCCCCAGCATTTCATGACACAGTGGCCCCAGCATTTAATGACACAGTGACCCCAGCATTTCATGACACAGTGGCCCCAGAATTTTACGACACAGTGGCCCCAGCATTTCATGACACAGTAGCCCCAGCATTTCATGACACAGTGGCCCCAGCATTTAATGACACAGTGGCCCCAGCATGGAAAGGGCATATGACTGACAGCCCCATAGCCAATGACAGTGGAACAGAGATGGCCAGAGGCAGCAGTAGAGAAGCATTTCAAACTGGACAGATGGGCCTTGCCTGAAGGCCTACATGAGTGAGATTTGGGACAATGCCTATTGACTCTTTTACAGACACCTGAACGCCCAGCTTGTCCTATAAAAGTGGCTGAATGCCCAATACATTGAATTTCCCTATATCTGTAACCTTGTTATGGACTAAGGGGGCCCAGCCTGAAGGCCAGTTAGGGGGGATTTGGGGTGAGTGCTTATTTGTGCCCTGGGTACCCCTGGAACTATAGCAGGGTGACTGTTACCCCAATGTTTCTATATATCTGTAACCTTGTTATGGGCTAAGGGGGCCCAGCCTGAAGGCCAGTTAGGGGGGGATTTGGGGTGAGTGCTTATTTGTGCCCTGGGTACCCCTGGAACTATTGCAGGGTGACTGTTACCCCAATGTTTCTATATATCTGTAACCTTGTTATGGGCTAAGGGGGCCCAGCCTGAAGGCCAGTTAGGGGGGGATTTGGGGTGAGTGCTTATTTGTGCCCTGGGTACCCCTGGAACTATAGCAGGGTGACTGTTACCCCAATGTTTCTATATATCTGTAACCTTGTTATGGGCTAAGGGGGCCCAGCCTGAAGGCCAGTTAAGGGGGGATTTGGGGTGAGTGCTTATTTGTGCCCTGGGTACCCCTGGAACTATAGCAGGGTGACTGTTACCCCAATGTTTCTATATATCTGTAACCTTGTTATGGGCTAAGGGGGCCCAGCCTGAAGGCCAGTTAGGGGGGGATTTGGGGTGAGTGCTTATTTGTGCCCTGGGTACCCCTGGAACTATAGCAGGGTGACTGTTACCCCAATGTTTCTATATATCTGTAACCTTGTTATGGGCTAAGGGGGCCCAGCCTGAAGGCCAGTTAAGGGGGGATTTGGGGTGAGTGCTTATTTGTGCCCTGGGTACCCCTGGAACTATAGCAGGGTGACTGTTACCCCAATGTTTCTATATATCTGTAACCTTGTTATGGACTAAGGGGGCCCAGCCTGAAGGCCAGTTAGGGGGGGATTTGGGGTGAGTGCTTATTTGTGCCCTGGGTACCCCTGGAACTATAGCAGGGTGACTGTTACCCCAATGTTTCTATATATCTGTAACCTTGTTATGGGCTAAGGGGGCCCAGCCTGAAGGCCAGTTAGGGGGGGATTTGGGGTGAGTGCTTATTTGTGCCCTGGGTACCCCTGGAACTATAGCAGGGTGACTGTTACCCCAATGTTTCTATATATCTGTAACCTTGTTATGGACTAAGGGGAGGCCCAAACCAAAGCTTAGACCTCCAAATGCTGCTTGAAATGAAAAAGTACACTGACCGCTGGTGGATTTAGTATGTTATTGATTCTTTGCTTGATTTGATTTGGTCTAGTTCATTAATTATTTGCCTTTTTCTTCTATTTCCAGCTTTCAAATGGGGGTCACTGATCCCGGCAGCCAAAAACTATTGCTCTGTGAGGCTACAATTTTATTACTATTTATACTTTTTATTACTTATCTTTCTATTCAGTCCTTCTGCTGTTCATATCCCTGTCTCTCATTTAAAGCAATGCCTGGTTGCTAGGGTAAATAAGACCCTAACAACCATACTGCTGTTGAAATACCAAACTGTAGAAAATAAAAAGTTAAGACTAATTGGAAGTTAGCAGAATACTACTTTACATCATACTAAGAGTTAACCTTTTAGGTTTGAAATTTTCAATATAAAAGATTTAATAATATCTAACACACACGTTTCTCTATGGTTTTGGATCAAAGAAGATTTCATCTTTATTCTGCATATTCTGCATTCAGTGGCCTGGTTTCTATCAAAGTGAAATGACTCACAGCTGAACTGGGCCAGCACCAGTATAACACTGTGGTTAGCCATGTAAGCTGTATTATTCACTGTGCCTGGAAAGCAATTTCAGTTGCCAAATGGAAATAATAAGCACTCACCCCAAATCCCCCCCTAACTGGCCTTCAGGCTGGGCCCCCTTAGCCCATAACAAGGTTACAGATATATAGAAACATTGGGGTAACAGTCACCCTGCTATAGTTCCAGGGGTACCCAGGGCACAAATAAGCACTCACCCCAAATCCCCCCCTAACTGGCCTTCAGGCTGGGCCCCCTTAGCCCATAACAAGGTTACAGATATATAGAAACATTGGGGTAACAGTCACCCTGCTATAGTTCCAGGGGTACCCAGGGCACAAATAAGCACTCACCCCAAATCCCCCCCTAACTGGCCTTCAGGCTGGGCCCCCTTAGCCCATAACAAGGTTACAGATATATAGAAACATTGGGGTAACAGTCACCCTGCTATAGTTCCAGGGGTACCCAGGGCACAAATAAGCACTCACCCCAAATCCCCCCCTAACTGGCCTTCAGGCTGGGCCCCCTTAGCCCATAACAAGGTTACAGATATATAGAAACATTGGGGTAACAGTCACCCTGCTATAGTTCCAGGGGTACCCAGGGCACAAATAAGCACTCACCCCAAATCCCCCCCTAACTGGCCTTCAGGCTGGGCCCCCTTAGCCCATAACAAGGTTACAGATATATAGAAACATTGGGGTAACAGTCACCCCGCTATAGTTCCAGGGTACCCAGGGCACAAATAAGCACTCACCCCAAATCCCCCCCTAACTGGCCTTCAGGCTGGGCCCCCTTAGCCCATAACAAGGTTACAGATATATAGAAACATTGGGGTAACTGTCACCCCGCTATAGTTCCAGGGGTACCCAGGGCACAAATAAGTACTCACCCCAAATCCCCCCCTAACTGGCCTTCAGGCTGGGCCCCCTTAGCCCATAACAAGGTTACAGATATATAGAAACATTGGGGTAACAGTCACCCTGCTATAGTTCCAGGGGTACCCAGGGCACAAATAAGCACTCACCCCAAATCCCCCCCTAACTGGCCTTCAGGCTGGGCCCCCTTAGCTCACAACTACATACACAAAGAAAAGACCAAATCATCGGAACAATCATCTTTATTGATCAGGTTTCATAATAAAGTTAGAACATATAAAAATAAATAAATGTGCATTCACTGCAATGAGAACTTCAGTCAAATAAATACAGTAAATATAATTAAGGGCATATAAGCAACGTACATTGCTACACAGATACCTGCACTACTCAGTGCTACTTATCACGAGCGTTCTGCTCCAAGTGGGAAATAATTTAGGACAGAGGCTTCTCTCATAGTAACGCGAGTGGGTAAAGGACCCGTTATTGTTGTTGTTCCTTGACTTCAGGTCGGACGCAGGTACAACCGACGGTGACCATTTTCTTCTCCAGCTTGAAGCTTGGGGTGCAGCCTTTCATCTCCCGGCGCAGGACCAGGATTTCCTGTTTGATGGGAACGGTGTTGACGTCCAGGTCCAGGTTCCCCTCAGCGTCCAGGCAATGGGCGTAACGGCATTTAGCCTCCGCAATCATAGAGGGGAATCTGTTGTTGTCCATGTCGAAGCTGATGGGAAAAGAACAGACCCAGTGTGAACACATTGAAGCACAGTTAATTATATTCTCTTTCATTTGTACAAAAACTGTGGGGTGGAGTTGCCTTTTAAAGGAAAACTATACCCCTGGCAGTATGTGCCATTGGGTAATCCTAAATAGGAAACTGCCATTTTATGTACTAAGGGCCGCCCCCTGGGATCATAGGAGTCACAGTGCACACAAACAAGCCAAGGCACACATACATGCTAGGCCCCATCAGCCAATGAATGGGCAGAGTTCTGCCTTTTACTCCCATACTACTTCCTGTTACAGTTAGAGCTGCATCACTTCCTGTCAGCTGATCTCTGAGGGAGCACACAGCCCATCACTAAATGGCAGATCATGGGCAAGAATGTAAAAGGGTAATATTTACTGATATATATATTCCAGTGTGGAGAGATTCTTTAGTAGGTCACTTAATATGATATAAACTGTTGGTACGTATTCATTCTGGGGGTATAGTTTCCCTTTAAACCTCCCATATACACTTTAGTAGTTGCAGGAATCAAATGATACAAATAAAATTGAGTTATTTGCACAGCAAGGGGCCATTACCTGTAGTCCCAAGGAGCCAGGGAGCGCTTGCTGATGTCTTTGCCCAGGGCCTGGGACTGCCCACTGATGTTCAGCGTGACTTTGATTGGTTGGTTGAGGTTCAGGCCCCTAGGGGGCGGGCATCCTTTGCTGAGATGGTGCAAATCCAACCCATGGACAGAGGGCGTTGTGCTGACTCCCAGGATAAACAGCAGCAGGGTCACATGACACTGGGGGGGGGCAGAAAAGAGAAATAGCAGTTTGTTACTTTGTACTTTGCTCCAAAACCAACAAAGATCGACCTAAAACCACTAACACTTTTTAACCAATGGAAAGTTTCTTAGAATTACATTTCCTTTCCTTTTTTACGTTATTTTCATAATTTGTTATAGTGAAATATTATAGCAACAGTTAATGTTAAAAATAAAGGGGAATTTATTTTTATAAACCATTGTGGTTATTTGATAAAAGGCACTAAGTTTGCCCAGGAGCAGTAACCCATAGCAGCCAATCAGCAGGTAGAATTTACTGGTCACCTGTTTAAAAGCAAACATCTTATTGGTTGCTATGGGTTGCTGCTCCCGGGCAAACTTAGGGGTATATTTATCATGCTGTGTAAAAAGTGGAGTAAAACATCACTGGTGATGTTGTTTATAGCAGCCAATCAGATGCTTTGATTTTATTTTCTAACTGTTGAAATCTAATTGCTGATTGGTTGCTCTGGGTAACATCACCGGTAATGCTTTACTCCACTTTTTACACAGCATGATAAATATACCCCTTAGTGCCTTTTATTACATATCTAATGGGCAATACCTTTACCAACTCTACATAGAGTTTGAATATGAGGACAAACTAGTAGTAGTTAATCGTCATCTCTTGGCCAAAAATGTGCCATTAGGCATCCCTGGTGCAACCAGAATATAATGTCTCCAAACATGGTAGATCCAAGTGATCTTCTATTGTTGGCTCCCCAGTTAAGGGGATCATAGCAACTGGAGATCCTCTAAAGATCAGGCTCTCTACCATCTACACCAGTGATCCCCAACCAGTGGCTCGGAGGCACCATGTTGCTCCTCATCCCCTTTAAAGTTGCTCCCAGTGCCCCCAAAGTAGGTGCCATTTTTACATATCTGGCTTGGAGACAAGTTTTGGAAGCTTAGAGACACAGTTTTACCCCAAGCAGACCAGCAGAACCCATGGGGCTACCCAATAGCCAATCACAGTCCGTATTTGGCATTTGGTCTCCAGACTGAATTACAGCCTCTACTCTGAACCCTACCCAAGGGCTAATAAATGACTATTTGGATGAGCAATATCTAAACATGAACTGTACCTACTGTCTAATTATACAGGTATGGGATCCCTTATCCGGAAACCCGTTATCCAGAAAGTTCCGAATTACGGAAAGGCCATCTCCCATAGACCATTATAAGCAAATAATTCTAATTTTTAAAAATGATTTCCTTTTTCCCTGTAATAATAAAACAGTACCTGTACTTGATCCCAACTAAGATATAATTACCCCTTATTGGGGGCAGAACAGCCCTATTGGGTTTATTTCATGGTTAAATGATTCCCTTTTCTCTGTAATAATAAAACAGTACCTGTACTTGATCCCAACTAAGATATAATTACCCCTTATTGGGGCAGAACAGCCCTATTGGGTTTATTTCATGGTTAAATGATTCCCTTTTCTCTGTAATAATAAAACAGTACCTGTACTTGATCCCAACTAAGATATAATTACCCCTTATTGGGGGCAGAACAGCCCTATTGGGTTTATTTCATGGTTAAATGATTCCCTTTTCTCTGTAATAATAAAACAGTACCTGTACTTGATCCCAACTAAGATATAATTACCCCTTATTGGGGCAGAACAGCCCTATTGGGTTTATTTCATGGTTAAATGATTCCCTTTTCTCTGTAATAATAAAACAGTACCTGTACTTGATCCCAACTAAGATATAATTACCCCTTATTGGGGGCAGAACAGCCCTATTGGGTTTATTTAATGGTTAAATGATTCCCTTTTCTCTGTAATAATAAAACAGTACCTGTACTTGATCCCAACTAAGATTTAATTACCCCTTATTGGAGGCAAAGCAAGCCTATTGGGTTTATTCAACATTTATATGATTTTTAGCAGAATTAAGTTATGGAGATCCAAATTACAGAAAGACCCCTTATCCAGAAAACCCCAGGTCCTGAGCATTCTGGATAACAGGTCCCATACCTGTACAATTAAGCTGAAGGATAATCAATGCTCAACGTCAATCACAATGGGTTGACCATTAACTGGACTATCTAATATCCATATAAAACTCTGACCCCAAAAAGAACCTTCTATAGTCTCCTTTGGAGTTGTCAGAGTTCTGCTGGTAGAGCACTCACCATGATTGGCCTTCCCAGGGTGTTGGTGCAGCTCATCTTCTTCTCTCTACTTCTCCTCCGTGTAATTAGGAAGGTTCAAGCGACTGATGTGATTTCTGCCTCTCGAGTACCTGACTTTATATAGGGCGAGCAGCCGGCCCTGGGGTTTCCCACTGCGCTCTGGTGTGGTTTCATGGCAGAAAGCCACTGGTTTTCCTCTGTGCGATGCTTACACAGAATAGGAAACGATGAGGTTACAAATCATGATTAGAGAGGCGCCTGTACCTGGAAATTGCCTTTGTATTGATTAGCCGATTTTTACGCTCGGAGGAATCTGATCTGGGATAGAACATTTGCATAGTAAATGGAATTGAGGTTTTTATTTGTAATCGTGGGTGAAAAGTTCAAACGTGAATCTTAAAGTTTTCACTTAAAGTCACTACTTTCAGCAACTCCGTGTAATATCCCTTCATAGTGCAAATCCTTATCTACGGGGGCGCTTGGCACTGAAACTCCCAATATTCAAGTTATGGTTCAAAAACTCAAATGGAAAACTTGAGCATCTGAAGGTTTGAAAAAAGGGAATCATTTAACCATTAAATAAACCCAATAGGACTGTTCTGCCCCAATAAGGGGTAATTATATCTTAGTTGGGATCAAGTACAGGTATTGTTTTATTATTACAGAGAAAAGGGAATCATTTAACCATGAAATAAACCCAATAGGGCTGTTCTGCCCCCAATAAGGGGTAATTATATCTTAGTTGGGATCAAGTACAGGTACTGTTTTATTATTACAGAGAAAAGGGAATCATTTAACCATGAAATAAACCCAATAGGGCTGTTCTGCCCCCAATAAGGGGTAATTATATCTTAGTTGGGATCAAGTACAGGTACTGTTTTATTATTACAGAGAAAAGGGAATCATTTAACCATTAAATAAACCCAATAGGGCTGTTCTGCCCCAATAAGGGGTAATTATATCTTAGTTGGGATCAAGTACAGGTACTGTTTTATTATTACAGAGAAAAGGGAATCATTTAACCATTAAATAAACCCAATAGGGCTGTTCTGCCCCAATAAGGGGTAATTATATCTTAGTTGGGATCAAGTACAGGTACTGTTTTATTATTACAGAGAAAAGGGAATCATTTAACCATGAAATAAACCCAATAGGGCTGTTCTGCCCCCAATAAGGGGTAATTATATCTTAGTTGGGATCAAGTACAGGTACTGTTTTATTATTACAGAGAAAAGGGAAACCATTTTTAAAAATATTAATATTCCATATTAATAAAAGTTTATTTGGATTGGAAAAAAAACTCCAATTCCCAAACCTGAAGTTTGAAAAAAATAAGCCCATAGTTTTAATTCCATGCAATGATCATGTTGGCAAAAACTGAAAGGGTCATTTGCCCCATGTTTTAATATATTGTGGAAACACCATTTGCAGCAATAACAAAGCTCAGACTTTTACGGATGTGCCCTTACCAAGCTGAAGGGCAGCTCATTAGAATTGTAGGTCAGCTGATGAAGATGAAGGTGCAGATGGCATTGGCTGGTCTAGTTTTCCAGTTTCCATGGTTAAACAATCCAGTTGGGGTTTGTTCATCTTCTCAAATTGTTGACCAACAGCTACTCAACCATATAGGAATGTATTGGGTTCCCCAGCTTTTTTCTGGCCTTCATACTGCTTCTATGTGGTACCTCCAGATTTGGTCTCAGGACTCTTAAGGTGCCCATACACGTGAAGATCTGCTCGCTTGGTGAGGTCGCCAAGCGAGTGGATCTTCTCCCAATATCCCCACCTACGGGTGGGTGATATCGGGGAACATGTAGGCTAATTCGATCATTTGGCCCCAGGGCCAAATGGCGGCAATGGGGCAGTCGGTTTGGGGTCCGAATCAAGGAGCCGATGCGACTAAATCTTTTAACCTGCCCGATCGATATCTGGCCAATTTCAGGTCCCTTGTTCCTGCCCCTACATGAGCCGATAAGCTGTCCAAGGGACCCATATCGGCAGCTACAATCGTCCCGTGTATGGGGACCTTTATTAGTGTAACAAATACCTTAGTACAAGTGTTACAAAAATTGGTGCAATGTACCATGTTTACTTCCCACAATGCAGCATGTTAACCCAACGTCGAGTCCCACTGCACCCCAATAGCTCAGTGCAAAACTGTTTTAATACCCACAGGATAACAATACATTTGGCCCCAAAATTAAGATGTTTGCAAACTTCAGTATGGCGTTGGAGGAAAGGCACTAGTGCAACCCAAGCCAAGGTAGGTCCCAGTGAGCTGATGTGCAGTAACAGTAATGGGTGGATAGGGCCAGTGAGGCCAGACCGTGCCTAGAGACACCATATGAACTATATTGGGTACTGCTGCCCATTGTGTGGCTGTTGTTCTGCTCTGTATGAGTTTCTGTAACCCTGCCTGGGTGTAGAAGAACTCTGGCCCCTGGTACCCAATATACTTTGTTCTAAGCACCCCATGTTTTCTGTTGCCTTTATTTAAATGAGGGGGCACCGTCTATAATGTTCTGCTGCATTGTATGATACTGGCACTGCATTTTCAATGCTTTATGTTCTTGCATTTACCCTTCTATGTGTTCTGGGGCATTTAACATAAAGTTGGCTCTGTACATCTAACCATTCTAGGAGCATTAAACTAGAATTAGCACTGCATTTACACAACTGGGTGTTCTGGTGATTATACTCTGCTTTGGTGTCTTTGGTGTCTTGGGACTGCATTTACCTTTTATGTGTTCTGGAGCATTTAACAAAGCTGGCACTGCACCTGTATATCTAACTATCCTGGAAATATTGAACAAGAATTGGCATTGCATTTACACCACTGGGAGTTCTGGTGACAACAAACTGCTATGTATTCTCCGAACTTTAAGCATGAATTTTAACTGCGTTTATACTTTTAAGTATTGTGGGTCACAAACATAATGATGTCTTAAGCATAGGAGCATTAAACAAGCAATTGGCACTGAATTTACACTGCTGGGTGTTAAGGTTACATTGAATATGAAGTTGTCACTTCTTTTACTCTGATCTGAGAGAGTGAAACATGGAGCTGGACTGCATTTATACTGCTATGTGTTCTGGTGCATTAAGCACAACGTTGCCAGGGTTGGAATGGGCCACCGGTAAAAATCCTGGTGGGCCCCAGCTCTAGTGGGCCCCGGTGGCACAGACCCGATCGTTGCTGGCGCTTCCCCTGATGCATTAAACTGTGCGCTCGGGGGAGGACTTTGGGTGGGGGACCCTGCAAGGGGGGTTAGGGGTGCCCCTCCGGGGGGGGGATTAGGGGATGCGGCCGGCGGGGGCACCTGCTGGGCCCTGCACCCCCCAGTCCGACCCTGAACATTGCCACTGCATTCATACTGCCATATATATACTTGATATAAGATATATTTATACCATGAAACATACTCTGTATATATTGGTTGGTTTTACTACTGTTTTATATGTGACAATGTGCATGAAATTGTATTATACTGCATGTAGGTACGGTCAGATGTACAACTTACAGAAAGTGTGAAACCCCCTGCTTCCATTGCACCTGAAGAAAAGCCAACTGCCCCCTTCCTTCTGAAAAAAACCCCAAAATGCATTGTTAGCACAGTTGCCCCTTTTAAACACTTATTCCATATAGTGCTTTCCATTTCCATGCGTGTGTAAGTGTGTAAGTGTGTGTAAGTGTGTGTGGGCTCAGATAGATGCAAGACTGACTCTTCGATTACAGTAAAGGAAGCATTTGTGGTTAGGAAAGGAGTGCGAGACCTTAATGTGAGATGAATGGCAGGTAACCCAGTATGAACTCTTCTTATAGTTACATTGGCATTAGGGGTTGTTCACCTTTTAATTATGATAAAGAGACAATTTGCAATTGGGCTTCATGTTTTATTATTTGTGATTTTTTAATTAGTTCTTTTTTTGCTCTCCAGTTTGGAATTTCAGCAGTTACCTGGTTGCTAGGGCTCAAATGACCTTGGCAACCAGGAAGTTGTTTGAGAGAGACTGGTATATGATTAGGAGAGGGGCTGAATAGAAAATAAGCAATAAAAAGTAACAAAAATACAGAAACAATTATAATGAAATTGTAGCCTCACAGAGCAATAGTTTTTGGCTGCCGGGGTCAGTGACCCCCATTTCAAAGCTGCAAATTAATAAAAAACTAAAATAAAAAAAAAATAGAAAATGAAGACCAATTGGAAAATTGCTAAGAATAGGGCATTCTATCATACTAAAGATTTACCTGAAGGCAAACCACTCCTTTAATGTGGATACTAGCAAATAATTCAAAAATTATAAAAAATAAATAAATAATAAAGACCAATGTAAAAGTTGCTTGGAACTCTATAACATACTAAAAGTTAACTTAAAGCTGAACTACCCCTATAATACTTTTCTTGATCCTTCATTGCAGATTGGTAGGACTATATTAAAAGCCCCTGCAGAAATGCCCCTTTTTATTGGGCACAAGCACTGCAGATTTGCCCACACTGAGCTAAAGGGTTATTGTTACCATCTTGCCCTTCTGGACTTCCTAAACCCGCTCACTTTCCCACAATGCACCTTCCAACCCCACTAAACGCACCTGTGTATCTGTATTTACGCTCAGCTAACGGTTCTGGGTGCCAAAAGGTCTCAACTGCAAATAAGCTTGGAATTTCAGCAGCTATCTGGTTGCTAGGTTCCAGATTACCCTAGCAACCAGGCAGTGATACAAATGAGAGACTGGAATATGAATAGAAGAGGGCCTGCTTACAAAAGTAAGTAATAAAAACTAACAGTAACAATAAAATTGTAGCCTCACAGAGAAATAGGTTTTTGGCTGCCGGGGTCCATCTAAAAGCTGGAAAGAGGCAGAAGAAGAAGACAGATAATTCAAAAATTAGTTGCTTAGAATTGCCTGGTTATCTGACAGTTATCTAACAGTTATCTGACAGTTACTCAGACACTTTCACAGTTGCTTCACCTTCTAACACTTTCACTTGCCTGGTTTAGCAGTAGATCACAGTGCTTCCTCCATACACCAACGTGTCGCCTTCTTCAGGTTCCCAAGGCACATCATTAGTCACATGATCTGAGGCCTAACACTGGTAACCCTGCTATTGGTTATAGGCTACATCTCCAAGTAACTACGTCTCTGACTTACGCTCCTTTAGCCCAGGCTTTGTATAGTCTTATTCTCTGTGTATTGCCATAACCCAACCTTCTTCCACCATCTCCAAAGCAACTCAATCCCATCTACTTATAGTTATAAATTGGGGATACACAGTCTAATCAATAGGGATGCACCGAATCCCAGATTGGGAGAAGGAGAAGGAAAGGTAAAAACTAAGAGAGCTTTATAAGAAAGGTCTATATAAATACAGCCATAAGCACTCACAGAAGTCCTCTATCAAAAGAAACACAGGATTTCTTGTCTCCTTTTTTGTGAACATGTTCTTTGGTATCAGACCTCTCTTTTAGGGCTCATTGAGGTTTAGGGCACGAGTCTGCTCAGTTCTCTCCTCTCCTCCTCCCTTCTCCTACTCCCCCCTCCCATAAGAATGTATAAAAACTCATTCCCCCTCCCCACCTTTGGGAATGTGTGATCTGAGCTATAATGGCTATAACTGCAGCAGGAAGCTACCAAGACCAAGCTAAAATGGCAGCTGCCATCAGAGGGAGCTCCTATGGCTCTTTACTCAGGTATAGTAAAGATTTCTGCTGAATAAATATAGTGTTCTAGGTGGCACTAATGTGGCAAATCTGACATGCAGCAACATTAAACAATTCCAAAACCTAATTATTATATGCCAATTAGGATTCAGTTCGGTATTTGGCCAAATCCCTTACAGTGGATTCGAGGGTTCGGCCGAACCCAAAAAACTGGATTCCGTGCCTCCCTACTAATCAATAATGTTTTTTAAGGTCAACAATCAGATGAATATTTGCCTGTTTGATGAGCTAAAGTTGGCCACACTTATACAAACTGGTGAGTGTTTGGTGCCCCGCCATTTGCATTGTGCCCCATCTATCATGGCTGATATCCATATACTGTGAATATCGATTAGTTTGGGAAATAAGCAGGTTCTAAAATTTCACCTTATCAGCAAACGAAGGCGGCATCGGGAGAAGAAGAAGTGACCAGAACTGTAGGAAGTCAGCCATTCCATGTGTGACCCCCTCATACGGTCTCCAACTGAACAGAGAACATACCAGAGTGTCCCGTGTATGGCCATCTTATGTGTTGGCAGTGTTGGACTGAGATGCCCACCAGGAAACCTTGGCCCATAGGCCCACTCTCTAAACTATTATCCCCCCTCTCCTCCCTCAGCCTCTTTATTATCCAAGTCTCTTTTCTCTATCCTTCCATCTCTTCCTATACAGAAATAGGGAATGACCATGCAATTGGGCAAATAGTTAGAAGCAACAGGTCCCACTGACCCCGGGAGTTCTCCTGGTATCCTGCTGGGCCAGTCCGACACTACATGTTGGGCCAATGGCTGGAGCCCAGGGGGACCTATCAGGAGAAGACTAAATTCACATTCTTTGCCCAGTGGGTTTTCATTCCATTCTGATCAATATCTGACCAAGTGTCAGTATCCCTCAAGGAGGCCATAACATCAGAGCACGTATCCGGATCCTGCTGAAAAAGGCTGAATCTTGGCCGAATCCAAAACTGAATCCTGCATCCCTAACATACATTGTCACTGGCTCTGCTGGAAGTCCCCCTACTAATCCTAGTAGTACAATGCTACTGCCAGTAAGTTGTATTACATAGCGAGGTACACACTTGATATGAATTTCATATTACCACATCCCAACGTTGGTATAATGTGCAGAGGAAGTTGACGAGGCCAGTCTGGTTTGTGCCTGAACGCTATGTGCAATTTTACTGCCATTGTCTTTGCTTCTGAGAAGGCACATTTTAGGCATGGGGGAGTGTATTTCCTGGTACTTGGCTGACACTAGTTTATTTCTAGCAGAAAATAATCAGCAGTCCTGTCTTACACATGGCACACACCCAAGATACACACACAGGATCAGAGCAACAGTCTCACAAGATGCAGAGATGCTACAATGTGAAGCTCATTAACATTTAGAGCCGTGGCCATCATGTCCTTTTACCTACCACTAGCATCTTGCCCTACTGTCTCCATCTTACCCTACCACTAGCATCTTGCCCCACTGTCTCCATCTTACCCTACCACTAGCATCTTGCCCTACTGTCTCCATCTTACCCTACCACTAGCATCTTGCCCCACTGTCTCCATCTTACCCTACCAATAGCATCTTGCCCTACTGTCTCCATCTTGCCCTACTGTCTCCATCTTACCCTACCACTAGCATCTTGCCCTACTGTCTCCAATTACCCTACCACTAGCATCTTGCCCTACTGTCTCCATCTTACCCTACCACTAGCATCTTGCCCTACTGTCTCCATCTTACCCTACCACTAGCATCTTGCCCCACTGTCTCCATCTTACCCTACCAATAGCATCTTGCCCTACTGTCTCCATCTTGCCCTACTGTCTCCATCTTACCCTACCACTAGCATCTTGCCCTACTGTCTCCATCTTACCCTACCACTAGCATCTTGCCCCACTGTCTCCATCTTACCCTACCAATAGCATCTTGCCCTACTGTCTCCATCTTGCCCTACTGTCTCCATCTTACCCTACCACTAGCATCTTGCCCTACTGTCTCCAATTACCCTACCACTAGCATCTTGCCCTACTGTCTCCATCTTACCCTACCACTAGCATCTTGCCCTACTGTCTCCATCTTGCCCTACTGTCTCCATCTTGCCCTACTGTCTCCATCTTGCCCTACTGTCTCCATCTTGCCCTACTGTCTCCATCTTGCCCTACTGTCTCCATCTTGTCCTACTGTCTCCATCTTGCCCTACTGTCTCCATCTTCCCCTACTGTCTCCATCTTGCCCTACTGTCTCCATCTTACCCTACTGTCTCCATCTTGCCCTACTGTCTCCATCTTGCCCTACTGTCTCCATCTTATGCTACTGTCTCCATCTTATGCTCCTGTCTCCATCTTGTCCTACTGTCTCCATCTTGCCCTACGGTCTCCATCTTATGCTACTGTCTCCATCTTGCCCTACTACCAGGGGCGCTTCTGCCATGAGGCGAGTTGAGAAACTCGCCTCAGGCGGCAGAAGCGCCCCAGTTACAAGGGGCGGCAAAAAGCCGCTCCTGGTAACTTTAAGAGCCGAATTTCCAGTTTTTAAACCGGAAATTCGGCTCTTCTAGTACAGAGAGCGCAATTGCGCTCTCTGCACTAGCGATCAGACCGCCCCCGGACCCGCTCCTGCGCTGGAGAGGTAAGGGGGGGGGGGAGCGGCATCCAGGAGCCGCCTCAGGCGGCAAGAGGGGCCCAAACGCCCCTGCCTACTACCATCTTGTTTAAGTGTTGCCATCTTGCTCTACTGATGCCATCTATCCCTACTGTCACCTTTTTGCCATACTGTCACCTCCTTGCCCTACTGCTACCACCTTGCTCTCTGGGTGCTATCTAATCCTGGTACACCTGCTATCCCCCCATTCCTTATCCTACACGTCTTTGAGGCCCCCTGGAAATTACAGGGCAACAACAGGGAAGTCAGTTTGGACCCTCAAAGGCGGCCCTGCAACTGTGTCGGGTTACTGATAGGATCTAGCAGTTTGGTGTCTGACAACTAATATTGACATTGCTGGTGGAAAATCATTTGTACAGTGGAAACTGTGTTTTTAATGCTAACGCTCCCCACAAACCACAAGAGCAGTGCATGCTGGGAGGCACCGCCACTAATTTGCATGTTACTTAATTTAGAGAAGATATTGCTGACCGGAGCTGTGATGAAATCAGGTCACATACACAGGGCTGAAAAAAGCAACATTGATGTCATTGCAGTATTCTAATTATAGTGCAATACCCCCCAACACAGCACAGAAACCCCTAATATCCCTATCCCTGTAATCTGTTCCTTCATACAGTAGGAATAAATCCCATTTATATACTGAAATCCAGCTGCAAAACTGTTCTTCTCTTTCTGCATCATTTGAAATCCTGGCAGGGGAGGAGGGACTAAAACACTGATGTTACACATTGTAACAACTTCCCCACAGCTTACAGACAGCATGCAGGAACTACATAACCCACAATGCATTGCACTGGGATGTTCCTTTCCTTATTGACATGTGTGCAGCAGGGAATTGTGGGATTGGGAGGAGGCAGGCTGAAGGCAGGCTGGGGACAGGCGACTACTGTTACATTTTATTTGAGTCACAAAGTAGCCAGCCAGATCAGCGGGGGAACAGGGGGCGGGGCTTAGTGAACTGTTCCAAACCAGATTATTACATTAAATATCATGAAAAGGCGGCATATTTTTTAACTGCAAAGTTGTGGTCGGGTGAAGTTCCCCTTTAATATTTAGTATATAGTACTGGATAGAAAATGTAGGAAAATAAGCCCATTCTCGGGGGTAATGCTAAAGCCTGACGTGCTGACCAGCATTGCTCATTGTGTGAAGAGACTGACTAATCCCGACGTCATGAGTCGGAAGCAGCAGCATTATCTGCATGATATCATTAGCGAAATGTAGGGCAAGATGGCGGGAGCAGCTTTGTCACCCATTTTCCTTTCCACGGCAAATGTATGCAAATCACAAGGCTAGAATTTTAACATGTAAAATTTCACTTTTAAACTTTTCTCCGTGTTCATTAGTACCAGAAATAGAATTTTATTTTTTTTACTGTATCAACTTCACCACATTCACGTATTGGCACGGAAACGATACCCGCACATGGGTACTAGGGGTATGAATGCTCTGTTATACAGATAGCTAGAATCTCAGCCATAAAGCAGGGCAGGACTGCTGCTTACAATGGGGGGATCAGATAGGATCTGTGCCACTGTGACAGAATGCTCTGTTATACAGATAGCTAGAATCTCAGCCATAAAGCAGGGCAGGACTGCTGCTTACAATGGGGGGATCAGATAGGATCTGTGCCACTGTGACAGAATGCTCTGTTATACAGATAGCTAGAATCTCAGCCATAAAGCAGGGCAGGACTGCTGCTTACAATGGGAGGGGATCAGATAGGATCTGTGCCACTGTGACAGAATGCTCTGTTATACAGATAGCTAGAATCTCAGCCATAAAGCAGGGCAGGACTGCTGCTTACAATGGGGGGGATCAGATAGGATCTGTGCCACTGTGACAGAATGCTCTGTTATACAGATAGCTAGAATCTCAGCCATAAAGCAGGGCAGGACTGCTGCTTACAATGGGGGGATCAGATAGGATCTGTGCCACTGTGACAGAATGCTCTGTTATACAGATAGCTAGAATCTCAGCCATAAAGCAGGGCAGGACTGCTGCTTACAATAATCATCATCTCCACTGCGTCTATCTATCTATCTATCTGTCTGTCTCTGTCTGTCTGTCTATCATCTGTCTCTGCCTATTCACACTTCCACTCTCACAGACAGAGATCTAATACAGATCAGAGGTCACATTCATTGTTACATCCTCCTTTTATACATATATATTTCCCTCCATTCTTTAGTACACGAGCCACAAATATTAGGTTAACTTTGTCGTTAAACAATTTTATTTTCTCTTTTCTACAAACTTTATTTGGTTTTAGAAACAAGTAATTTCTAATGTGTTTATTCGGCACCACTATGGCCCCATTCATAAGCATTGCATTCCCCTCCTTGTTCCATCAACTCGAATCAATATCCCTTATGTATGTCAATGAATTACTATAATATAAAATATAATAATAATATAATACTCTGTGTATTCTTGGTTTTCTGTCGTTTATATATAGATTTTCCTCCACATGAAACTTGCTTCACCGTAAGGAGAGGGAACCCAAACATACACAGACTGGCAGATTTTCTTTCAATAAATATTAGTGATATTAATGATATTATGAGAGCATTTGCAATTGGTCTTCATTTTTATTATTTGTGGTTTTTTATTTATTTCAGTTTTTGTGCTGCAGCTTTCCAGTTTGGAATTTCAGCAGCTATCTGGTTGCTGGGGTCCAATGTAACCTAGCAACCAGGCAGTGGTTTGAAAGAAAGACAGGGAATATGAATAGGAGAGGGCCTAAATAGAAAGAAAGGTAATAAAAAGCAACAATGGCAAAATAATTGTTGCTTCATAAAATAATTTTTCAACTGCCGGGGTCAGTGACCCCCATTTGAAAGCTGGAAAGAGTCAGAAGGGGAAGGCAAATAATCCAAAAAAGATAAAAAATAAAAACCAATACTTACATGACCTAAAATATAATTTTAAACAACTATAGTGAATAATGGATGACAGGAGAAAGCAAAGGTCACTATGGGTTTAGGCAAATGGGACATACCATTGGGGAATTAAGCACCTTCATTTCTATAGGTGATGGGCATCATTTAAAAGCCCCGCCCACTTCCTCCAAAAAGAAGGAAATGAGTAACTAGGAGGCCGTACATTGTTTACATAGCCCCGCCTCCTCCAGATTCTGTAATGATGTAGCAGGGAGAGATTTACTGACATCAAACAAAACCTTTTTACCCTTTTCCTGTTTGTACCCTACTTTTATTTCCCCCCGATAAGCAAGGGTGTACGTGTTCATTCCTGAGTAAGACTTTCCCATCGTCATCATGAACGTTTTCCCCAGTTGGTGACTTTTTGACTTGAGATTTTGACTTAATACAGTAAAACTTGCTATGATTTGCCCCTTTTTACCCTTTATTTAGTCATTATTATAGTAGATTTATGTGGTTGTATTCTGTCCCTAAGAAATATTGTTTGTGTTCTATAATATTATATATATATAGTCTGTACCTAAGAAATATTGTTTGTGTTCTATAATATTATATATATATAGTCTGGACCTAAGAAATATTGTTTGTGTTCTATAATATTATATATATAGTCTGTACCTAAGAAATATTGTTTGTGTTCTATAATATTATATATATATAGTCTGGACCTAAGAAATATTGTTTGTGTTCTATAATATTATATATATATAGTCTGGACCTTTTTGTTTTTTATATATATATATATATATATATATATATATATATATATATATATATATATATACAGGTATGGGACCTGTTATCCAGAATTCTTGGGACGGGGTTTTCTGGATAAGGGATCTTTCCATTACTTGGATCTCCATACTGTATATAAAAGGGGTGATTTGCCTTTAATTTAACTTGTAGTATGGTATAGAATGGCCAATTATAAGCAACTTTTCAATTAGTCTTCATTATTTGTTTTTCACAGTTTTTTTAATTATTTATCTTCTTCTTCTAACTCTTTGCAGCTTTCAAATGGGGGTCACTGACCCCAGCAGCCAAAAACTATTGCTCTGTAAGGCTCCAGTTTAAGTGTTATTGTTTCTTTATATTACTTATTTTTCTATTCAGCCCCTCTCCTATTCCTATATCAGTTTTTTATTCAAACCACACCCTTGTTGCTAAGGTCATTTGGATCCTAGCAACCAAATAACTGCTGAAACTGGAGAGCTGCCAAACAGAAACTGAATTAATTAAAAACTGCAAATAATAAAAAACATAGACCAATTGCAAATTGACTCAGAATATTACTCTCTATTTCATACTAAAAGTTAACTCAAAGGTGGACAATCCCTTTAAAGTATATTAAAAAATCATTTAAACATTTTGCCCCCAATAAGGGGTAATTATATCTTAGTTGGGATCAAGTACAGGTACTGTTTTATTATTACAGAGAAAAGGGAATCATTTAACCATTAAATAAACCCAATAGGGCTGTTCTGCCCCAATAAGGGGTAATTATATCTTAGTTGGGATCAAGTACAGGTATTGTTTTATTATTACAGAGAAAAGGGAATCATTTAACCATTAAATAAACCCAATAGGGCTGTTCTGCCCCCAATAAGGGGTAATTATATCTTAGTTGGGATCAAGTACAGGTACTGTTTTATTATTACAGAGAAAAGGGAATCATTTAACCATTAAATAAACCCAATAGGGCTGTTCTGCCCCCAATAAGGGGTAATTATATCTTAGTTTGGATCAAGTACAGGTACTGTTTTATTATTACAGAGAAAAGGGAATCATTTAACCATGAAATAAACCCAATAGGGCTGTTCTGCCCCAATAAGGGGTAATTATATCTTAGTTGGGATCAAGTACAGGTACTGTTTTATTATTACAGAGAAAAGGGAATCATTTAACCATTAAATAAACCCAATAGGGCTGTTCTGCCCCCAATAAGGGGTAATTATATCTTAGTTGGGATCAAGTACAGGTACTGTTTTATTATTACAGAGAAAAGGGAATCATTTAACCATGAAATAAACCCAATAGGGCTGTTCTGCCCCCAATAAGGGGTAATTATATCTTAGTTGGGATCAAGTACAGGTACTGTTTTATTATTACAGAGAAAAGGGAATCATTTAACCATGAAATAAACCCAATAGGGCTGTTCTGCCCCAATAAGGGGTAATTATATCTTAGTTGGGATCAAGTACAGGTACTGTTTTATTATTACAGAGAAAAGGGAATCATTTAACCATGAAATAAACCCAATAGGGCTGTTCTGCCCCAATAAGGGGTAATTATATCTTAGTTGGGATCAAGTACATGGATAACAAATCCTGTACCTGTATATATATATATATATATATATATATAATATATTATTAATAAGAAAATGACACTGCTTGCACAATATATATATATATATATATATATATATTTATTTATTTAATATATTTACTGGTATTTACATGTGCTGTAGATGCCTCTCTGGTGCCACCTACTGGGGGTCGATATGAGAGCACGCAGTGGGCAGTACATATTACATATTACATATCAGTATCTCGTTGCTCTCAGTCTGGGGGATCATGTATTTTCACAGCTAAGACACCTACATTACGTGTTTTGATGCAGGGAAAGTAAAATGTATGGGTGTGCGAGGTCCACTGGGGCTGTTACCCCGGGGGCCACTGCTCCCACTATGGGGCCCGCTTGTTCACCCACCACAAGCCTCTGCTCAGGTTCAGGTCTGGGTCAGCAGGGCCTGCTGGGTTTTTTCCCAGTGACCCACTGGCCCATTCCAACCCTGCCCAGTACTAAAACGCAATCTACCCATCAACAAGGTATATACTACTACAGGGGCACTGGTCCCTAACCCATAGTAATAGGGTCAGACTGAGGTGTGCAGGGCTCACACTCCAAGGGCCCAAGGGCCCCCACACCCCCGGGGGTCCCTGATGGAAAAGGGAGATCAGCAAGCGAGTGCTGGCTGGGATCGGGTCTCGGTGGGCAGGGCCTACAAGGGCTGCGGTAACCAATCAGATATTTGCTTTCATTGCAGAGACATCAACCCCCATGCTCTGCCCAATCTCACTGCTCGGCTCTATGTAGCAGTTGGGTCAGGGGAGGAGTTTACTAGTGATTCCCCCTTGCTGGGGCTTTTGTCTGACTAAAAAACCTACTTTAACTTGCTGTAAAAGAGCCCAGTGTTATTAGTAAAGCTTAGCCAAATGCGCACTGTTTTCCCTGCTACAGCAAAGACTTAGGGCAATGGCACTAGGGGAGATTAGTCGCCCCATGATAAATCTTCATTACCACAGGCAACTAATCTCCCCGCAGTGCCAACCCCCCGGCAAGAATGGAGTTTCATCTAAGGGAAGATTTCCAGCAGGCCCATCCCAGCCCGGAGCCCATAGTTCCCAAATACGGCAAAAACAGAGAACTATAGAATATTAAAAGGAAGGGATATACATTGTTAAATTAATAATTAACTTTCTTAGATACTAGGGATAATCCATGTCTCTCCCAAAGCCATAAATAAGGATTGTCAGTTTCATATAACCGGCAGTTAGTTGGCTGGAAGGTCACATGTCTTTGGGAATGCCAGTCAGCGAGTGTCGCTCATCAGAGGAATATACCAAGATCAGAATGGGACAGGGGCTGTTCAGAAACTGGGAAAAGACACCAGTCCAGTATGGAAAGCCCATGCATTGCCGTACCCTATATAAGGGGCTATACTGGGGCTCTAAGCACCGAGTTCTTCCCCAACACAAGTGAGAACAAGAGCAGGAGCAAGAGAGAAAGAGACTATCATGGCACCGAGGAGCTTTACTCTACTGACCTTGGTAAATCATCTCCATTGTGTAGGTTGTGTTATAGGGGAAACCATGTTCCATAATTTCTATTGTATTATTCTCCTTGTGAGAGCGAAGGTGCCACAGTGTGAGCAGCATCTTCTTCAGGTTGTGCAACACCAAGAATAAGTGTGATGGGGGGGGGTTCAACTTTAAACTAGTAGAGTAATATTCTAAGACTATTTGCAGTTGGTCTTTCTTTGTAGTTTTTAAAATATTTAGCTGCTCTCCAGTTTGGAATTTCAGCAGCTATCTGGTTGCTAGGGTCCAGATTACCCTAGCAACCAGGCACTGATTTGAATAAGGGACTGGAATATGAATAGAAGAGGGCCTGAATAAAAAAGGTAAGTAATAAAAACGTACAGTAACAATAATATTGTAGCCTCACAGAGCAATCGTTTTTTGGCTGCCGGGGGGTCAGTGACCCTCATCGAAAAGTTGGAAAGAGGCAAAAGGAGAAGGGAAATAATTCAAAAACTATGAAAAAGTAACAAACAAAGTTAACCACCCCTTTAAAGATCTCTCAGAAAGCTCAAACGCTACTGCACGTAGAACAAGGTTCCTTCTATTAAACAAATATTCTATTGGCTGGGGTTGGCCCCTCCCCATCTGGGTAGAACCAAGGTGCTATTCTGCAGCTGGAGTTTGGCCATTGTGGCCTATGCCTGGCACACAGACTTTCTATATACATCCTGAGCGAAGAATGTTTCATATTAATCAACTTATTTATACACTGGGGGTCTTTGTGGGTAACAGAAGAGGGGTTCTTAATTATTTTCGCCTTTGTTTTTAGGGCACATTACAGTAAAATAAGGAGAAAAATATGGAGCTGGGGGTCCAACTATCCTGCATTGCCCCTGTCCCCATATACTATAAATTCTACCCTTCGAATTCTGCTTCTAATGCCGCTAACACGTTTGTTTTATGGAACAGGCGGCTCTTTGGGTTTCCCAGGTGGCTCCAGCGTTCCTACCAGAAGGATATTTCCCACTGGATGAGCCGTATGGGGAATTCCCTTCAGACCCCGCTGAGAAATGTGACATTAAGCCCAACAGAATGAGGTTTCCTAGAAGCATCAACCTGGATATCAGCATCATCGACACCAGTTACATGCACAGCCTAGTGGCCATCCCTGGTATTGAGAGCCGCTCTCTTGCCCCCTGGCACTACAGGTAGGGCTTGTGTACCCCACACACGCGCCCTGCTAATATCTCTGAGATAAGGGAATTTATTTATATTAGCAAAGTCAAGGAACTGGGGTATAGCTTGTGCTGCCTTGGGCCAAGTGTATGGGATAATGTACCCCCTACTGTAAATGATAAGGATATTAGCAGTCACTGAGGGGTTCTGTGCCCATATAAAGGCACAAGGCTGCAGGCTGAGTTATACAGGGAACACTGAGTATCACTCATGTATTATAAGGGATAATGTACCCCCTACTGTAAATGATAAGGATATTAGCAGTCACTGAGGGGTTCTGTGCCCATATAAAGGCACAAGGCTGCAGGCTGAGTTATACAGGGAACTCTGAGTATCACTCATGTATTATAAGGGATAATGTACCCCCTACTGTAAATGATAAGGATATTAGCAGTCACTGAGGGGTTCTGCGCCCATATAAAGGCACAAGGCTGCAGGCTGAGTTATACAGGGAACTCTGAGTATCACTCATGTATTATAAGGGATAATGTACCCCCTACTGTAAATGATAAGGATATTAGCAGTCACTGAGGGGTTCTGTGCCCATATAAAGGCACAAGGCTGCAGGCTGAGTTATACAGGGAACTCTGAGTATCACTCATGTATTATAAGGGATAATGTACCCCCTACTGTACATGATAAGGATATTAGCAGTCACTGAGGGGTTCTGTGCCCATATAAAGGCACAAGGCTGCAGGCTGAGTTATACAGGGAACTCTGAGTATCACTCATGTATTATAAGGGATAATGTACCCCCTACTGTAAATGATAAGGATATTAGCAGTCACTGAGGGGTTCTGCGCCCATATAAAGGCACAAGGCTGCAGGCTGAGTTATACAGGGAACTCTGAGTATCACTCATGTATTATAAGGGATAATGTACCCCCTACTGTAAATGATAAGGATATTAGCAGTCACTGAGGGGTTCTGTGCCCATATAAAGGCACAAGGCTGCAGGCTGAGTTATACAGGGAACTCTGAGTATCACTCATGTATTATAAGGGATAATGTACCCCCTACTGTACATGATAAGGATATTAGCAGTCACTGAGGGGTTCTGTGCCCATATAAAGGCACAAGGCTGCAGGCTGAGTTATACAGGGAACTCTGAGTATCACTCATGTATTATAAGGGATAATGTACCCCCTACTGTAAATGATAAGGATATTAGCAGTCACTGAGGGGTTCTGTGCCCATATAAAGGCACAAGGCTGCAGGCTGAGTTATACAGGGAACTCTGAGTATCACTCATGTATTATAAGGGATAATGTACCCCCTACTGTAAATGATAAGGATATTAGCAGTCACTGAGGGGTTCTGTGCCCATATAAAGGCACAAGGCTGCAGGCTGAGTTATACAGGGAACTCTGAGTATCACTCATGTATTATAAGGGATAATGTACCCCCTACTGTACATGATAAGGATATTAGAAGTCACTGAGGGGTTCTGTGCCCATATAAAGGCACAAGGCTGCAGGCTGAGTTATACAGGGAACTCTGAGTATCACTCATGCATTATAAGGGATAATGTACCCCCTACTGTAAATGATAAGGATATTAGCAGTCACTGAGGGGTTCTGTGCCCATATAAAGGCACAAGGCTGCAGGCTGAGTTATACAGGGAACTCTGAGTATCACTCATGTATTATAAGGGATAATGTACCCCCTACTGTAAATGATAAGGATATTAGCAGTCACTGAGGGGTTCTGTGCCCATATAAAGGCACAAGGCTGCAGGCTGAGTTATACAGGGAACTCTGAGTATCACTCATGTATTATAAGGGATAATGTACCCCCTACTGTAAATGATAAGGATATTAGCAGTCACTGAGGGGTTCTGTGCCCATATAAAGGCACAAGGCTGCAGGCTGAGTTATACAGGGAACTCTGAGTATCACTCATGTATTATAAGGGATAATGTACCCCCTACTGTAAATGATAAGGATATTAGAAGCCTCTGATGGTTCTGACTTTTGAAAGAGTGTAGCAGAAGCCAGCATTGTCGGATTAAACAACTTTTCATCCAGGTTTGTGTGTAAAATGCCTGTGTTTTCCTATTACAGACTCGATGTGGATCCAGACCGATACCCCTTTGTTATTGCCGAAGCGACCTGTCTCGGTTCCGTCTGTATGGACTCTAATGGGAAGAAAAATCCGGGCCTCGTGTCTCTCCCTATCCAGCAGGAGGTGCTGGTTCTGCGCCGGGAGCAGAGAGACTGCCGCTATGTCTATAGGCTGGAGACTCAGCGCGTCACCCTGGGGTGCACCTGTGCCAGACCCCTTACACTCCCTTAGATGTTATTATCAGGGTAAAGTCTGCCCTACTGTGTATAATAAGGATATTACAAGATAGTGATAAACCAGTGCAACCTAGTATACGCATTAAAGGGGTGGTTCACCATCAGGTAAACTTTTTATGGGGTTATGTAATAAAAGGCACTGTTTGCCCAGGAGTAGTAACCCATAGCAACCAATGCAATGCCTGCTTTTAAACGGGTGACCAAAAAATTCTACCTAGTTGCTATGGGTTACTGCTCCTGGGCAAACTTAGAGCCTTTTATTGCATAGGGGGGTTAGTATGTTATAGAATGGCCTATTCTTAGCAATTTTTCAGTTGGTCTTCATTTTCTATTTCTTTTTAGAGTTATTTGCCATACTCTTCTGACTTTTTTCAGTTTTCAAATGGGGGTCACTGACCCCCCTGCAGTCAAGAAACTATTGCTCTATGAGGCGATAATTTTATTGTTCATTTTTATTACTTATCTTTTTTATTTAGACCCTCCTCTATTCATATTCCTGTCTTTCTTTCAAACCACTGCCTGGTTACTAGGCTACACCGAACCCTAGCAACCAGATAGCTGCTGAAATCCCAAACTGGGGAGCTGTTGAACGAAAAGTTAATGTAAAGGTGAACAACCCCTTTAGTTACATTACATTATACAGGGGTTAGACGTGATGACATCACTACTCTCTGTGTATAAGGATATGTTTATGTGTTTTGCGTATTATTCGCTATTTATATTTTATAATATTTAAGTCTTGTATGTACTGTAGAATTCTCTGTAAATTTAAAGCTGATTACTATATAGAGAGTGTGTGATTTAGAGAGAGAGAATGCCCTGTAATATACAAGTGTGGCGTATTCCCTATTTCTCCGTAAGTATAAAACATGAGTATAGGTAATACATTTAAGGAGTTTTATTTATCTACTTAGATGACCCATGCAGGGCAGGGCAGTAGTATATAGTGGTCCTTATGTAGGGGTCCCGGCCTGCCCTCTATGACCCCCCTAATGACATGGGGTTGTTGGACATGTATTTACAGTACTGTTGGTGCCCATAGGGCTGCTGTACAAGCCTGAGAGTACAACAGCTGTTTTGACATAAACCTATAGCCCTGGCAGCCCTGCCCTAATGCAGTTAGTGCCCCCTATGCCTGCACTTCTGCGTCAGCTGCAGGGGCCCCTGAAAGTGAATTGGAGAGGCAACAGTCTGTTTAGTGGGGTTCATTTTTTTTTGTCAAGAATTGATATAGAGTGTAAGCTCTACGGGGCAGGGACCTCCATCCTCTTGTGTCTTTGACTCTTAGTTTATTGCAACTGTATCTATCTGTATTTATTGTTATACTTTGTATTTATCTATTATTATCTTAATAACCCCCTGTTTGTATTAATGTATCCTACTGTACAGCGCTGCGTACATAAGTAGCACTTTATAAATAAACATATACATACATACATACATATAATGGGGAATTACTACCCTAACCCCTGTGTGCAATGAAGGAGATGCAAGGATACTGGTGCTGCTGAGTGGCCAAGGGGGGGGGGTCCTGGAGAGTAAAGACCTATCTGCGTTGAGTTTAGGGGTTCTCCCCCTCTTTGTCTGGTTTCCTCCCACTAACTTATATCAAGAACAATAATTTAAACAATTTATATGTCAGTACTGGGTTTAAAAAGCAAGCACTGTAATAAAATTCATAATGAAAATAGTCCGCAGGTGGTCCGGGTGCTCAGGGCCCCCAACCCGTAGCCAGGGATAAATCCCAAACTTGAAAACTTGAAGAGGTAACACCAAGCACACCGGACAGGGGTATTCTCTTAAAAGTTGGTCTTTATTCATCCATTTAAAAACACAAAGCCTGACGCGTTTCGTGCAACTTAATCATAGGCAGGAAATACACACACATCGTTAAAGGTTTAAATAGCAAATTAAAATAGCAATCTGTGTCATTTTGCTATTTAAACCCTTTATGATGTGTGGGCATTTCCTGCCTACGATTAAGTGCACGAAACGCGTCAAGCTTTGTGTTTTTAAATGGACGCATAAAGACCAGCTTTTTAGAGTATACCCCTGTCCGGTTTTCTCCCACTGTCCAAAGCATCACATTTGGGTAACGTGGCTCCAGTACTGGCGCTGAATTGAAACCACATGGATATGAATGATTCAACATGTTCAGTCTATCTGTGTTGTATCAGATGTGGGTTAAGTTGCCCTTTAATCTCTTTCCTGTGGGACGTGGCTGGCCTCTAACAGTGGCATTCTCCTTATAGTATTTGCCCGTGTCTGTGATACATAGAATAGTGACCTGCCCGGCCCTGCAGCAGTCAGACACCATATCAGACGCGACTCAGTAGCCCCCAGCTGATGTTTGAGGTGTGGCTGGAAGAATTGTTGTCGCATAACCCACATATCTGCCCAACGCTCTGAGTCAGCGCAGTCAGGGGAAATCCAAGTAACAAAGTGTCAGCCTTACAGCAATGAAACAAATGGCTGCCAGTAACCTGCTAGCGCTGACTCTCCCCAACCTACATAGCCCTGCGCACTAACGTACCGGCGATGATAAACACCATGGGGGCCACAACGTAGGCTCCTTAGTAGAGTCCCAAACTGTCAGTTTTGGGGATTTTAGCCCTTTCTACAGCTGGAAATGAGCAAGAGCTCTAAGCAGTAATATTTGCATAAATGGCCCCTCCCACCCCCGATGAAAGGGCTTTTTAAGAAAAACAGTGGGTTTTGGTGAAGCCACATCAGAAGGATTGTTGTTTTTGCAAAAATGCAAATGAAATGCGAACGTGAGAAGAAACTGCTGGATTCCCAGCATGCACCCCTGTAAAGGTGTCTCCTTGTGGTGACGAGGGGTCTGTACATGTACAACTCAGGGGATGCTAAGGGTTAATGGTTAATTGTCTCGGATTGTCCCTCATCAGCTTCATGTATGAACTATTCTAAATATCATTGGTATAAATGATTATACTAAACACATGCAGTGTTATATATATCCTTATAATATACACGATTCATAAATATCCTGTATATTATATCCTTATAATGCACAAGAGCCACAAAATACTGTAAATTATATCCTTATAATACACAAAAGCCGTGACTATCCTGTAAATGATATCCTTATAAACGGAGCGTAGTGATGTCATTGGTTATAATGGGAGCTTAGTGATGTAATTTCTGTCACATGACTCACTGAAACTTGTATATTATAATAAATAAAGTAACCCTTGTTGTAAAATATGAGGATATTATAACTTTGGAGTTACATGACCTGTATAAAAGCACCCAGCCTTCAGCCTTGAACCTTTATTTGGCCATGGAACTCCTCAGTGACTTCTAATATCCCTATATGTTACAATAGGGGGCACTTTATTCACTATATATTATAAGGAACTCCTCAGTGACTTCTAATATCCCTATATGTTACAATAGGGGGCACTTTATTCACTATATATTATAAGTAACTCCTCGGGGACTTATAATATCCCTATATGTTACAATAGGGGGTACTTTATTCACTATATATTATAAGGAACTCCTTGTGGACTTATAATATCCCTATATGTTACAATAGGGGGCACTTTATTCACTATATATTATAAGGAACTCCTCGTGGACTTATAATATCCCTATATGTTACAATAGGGGGCACTTTATTCACTATATATTATAAGGAACTCCTCGTGGACTTATAATATCCCTATATGTTACAATAGGGGGCACTTTATTCACTATATATTATAAGGAACTCCTCGTGGACTTATAATATCCCTATATGTTACAATAGGGGGTACTTTATTCATTATATATTATAAGGAACTCCTCGTGGACTTATAATATCCCTATATGTTACAATAGGGGGTACTTTATTCACTATATATTATAAGGAACCCCTCGGGGGCTTATAATATCCCTATATGTTACAATAGGGGGTACTTTATTCCAGGGGCAGGCCAAGCCGACGGGGCGCCCTAGGCAACCCGGTCGGCCAACTCCGCCCACCTCCCCGCCCCCCCAAACGGCGCATGCACGCCAAAGCACAGGAGGCGGTGCAGGGAGGGGGCGGTGCGATTAGATTGGTCATGGCGGAGGCAACGACAAAGTAGCACTAGGGGTAGGCAGTCAATCGTTGCGCCCTAGGCAGCTGCCTCTTCTGCCTACCCCTAGTTCCGGCCCTGCTTTATTCCCTATATATTATAAGGAACTCCTCGGGGGCTTATAATATCCCTATATGTTACAATAGGGGGTACTTTATTCACTATATATTATAAGGAACTCCTCGGGGGCTTATAATATCCCTATATGTTACAATAGGGGGTACTTTATTCACTATTTATTATAAGGAACTCCTCGGGGGCTTATAATATCCCTATATGTTACAATAGGGGGCACTTTATTCACTATATATTATAAGGAACTCCTCGTGGACTTATAATATCCCTATATGTTACAATAGGGGGCACTTTACTCACTATATATTATAAGGAACTCCTCGGGGGCTTATAATATCCCTATATGTTACAATAGGGGGTACTTTATTCACTATATATTATAAGGAACTCCTCGTGGACTTATAATATCCCTATATGTTACAATAGGGGGCACTTTACTCACTATATATTATAAGGAACTCCTCGGGGGCTTATAATATCCCTATATGTTACAATAGGGGGTACTTTATTCACTATATATTATAAGGAACTCCTCGTGGACTTATAATATCCCTATATGTTACAATAGGGGGCACTTTACTCACTATATATTATAAGGAACTCCTCGGGGGCTTATAATATCCCTATATGTTACAATAGGGGGCACTTTATTCACTATATATTATAAGGAACTCCTCGGGGGCTTATAATATCCCTATATGTTACAATAGGGGGTACTTTATTCACTATATATTATAAGGAACTCCTCGGGGACTTATAATATCCCTATATGTTACAATAGGGGGCACTTTATTCACTATATATTATAAGGAACTCCTCGGTGACTTATAATATCCCTATATGTTACAATAGGGGGTACTTTATTCACTATATATTATAAAGAACTCCTCGGGGACTTATAATATCCCTATATGTTACAATAGGGGGCACTTTATTCACTATATAAACGGTGCTTGGTGATATCATCAGTTGGTATTGGTGCTTAGTGATCACTTACCTGAGCTTAGGGACCCACTTACAATATAATGTCATATGAGGAATATATGAGGAATTTTGCATAGAAGCATCCAACAGAGGAGCACCCCCTAGTGGCATTGTTCTATTGGCAACGTAAGCATCATGGCAGCTTTCACTGGTACGTGTAAATAATAATTCACAAAGAAGGGATTAAATAATGATGATAGTTTCAATATAATTAGATCATTTCCCACGGTTAAAGAGGTGAGAATGTCAGCTAATGAACTTGAAACATTGTTTTGCCTCTTTGTTTTTCAGAAGTGGGTCACGTTCCATGCATGGGTTCTGCGGGTTAGGCTGCTTTGCAAGATGTCACAGTAGGGCAAGATGGAGACAGTAGGACAAGATGGAAACAGTAGGACAAGATGGAGACAGTAGGGACAAGATGGAGACAGTAGGACAAGATGGAAACAGTAGGACAAGATGGAGACAGTAGGGACAAGATGGAGACAGTAGGACAAGATGGAAACAGTAGGACAAGATGGAGACAGTAGGGCAAGATGGAGACAGTAGGGCAAGATGGAGACAGTAGGACAAGATGGAAACAGTAGGACAAGATGGAGACAGTAGGGCAAGATGGAGACAGTAGGACAAGATGGAAACAGTAGGACAAGATGGAGACAGTAGGGACAAGATGGAGACAACAGGGCAAGATGGAGACAGTAGGGCAAGATGGAGACAGTAGGGCAAGATAGAGACAGTAGGACAAGATGGAGACTGTAGGACAAGATGGAGACAGTAGGGCAAGATGGAGACAGTAGGACAAGATGGAGACAGTAGGGCAAGATGAAGACAGTAGGACAAGATGGAGACAGTAGGGCAAGATGAAGACAGTAGGACAAGATGGAGACAGTAGGACAAGATGGAGACAGTAGGACAAGATGGAGACAGTAGGACAAGATGGAGACAGTAGGACAAGATGGAGACAGTAGGGCAAGATGGAGACAGTAGGACAAGATGGAGACAGTAAGACTAGGTACTGACAGTGGGCAAGATGGTGGCAGTGAGACACAGGGCTGTAACTAGGGGTGGGCCGGCAGGCACATACCATGAGTACAATTGAGGACACATGTATCAGGGGGCTGCAGGCAGGTATATGGGCATTAGGGAGAAAACAGTGATCAAGTGGGAGGGGCTAGAGGCAGGGTGCCGGGCTAAGGGTTTTATACAAATGGCCAGTAAATGTCACTGTGTACAAGACTTGTGCTGTGGATAGAGAGTACTTTCTATATTGTGGAGTGTAAAGCTGCCCATACACCCAAAGATCTGCTTGTTTTTGCAAGATCACCAAACAAAAAGATCTTTCCCCAATATTCCCATCTTGAGATATTGGCAATACTGGGCTGATCTGATCATTTGGCACTCGGGCCACTGATCACATTACATAGTTACATAGTTACATAGTTACATGGGGTTGAAAAAAGACCAGAGTCCATATAATATATTATAATTGTCCCAATAAAGGCCAACAGGGAGAGAAACTAATTAACTCACTGATGCAGCTCTTGTCCTGCAAACCGTATTTGGGCCAGATATTGGTTGGGCAGGCCTGTCACATGACCTCATACACAGGCCATTAAACTGCTGACTCTTTTATTGGCCCAAGTATAGCCATCTTTACAGCTGAACTTCCTGATAGAAGTTGTAATGGCTGAATAAAGCTATTAATATAGTACTGTTAGCATATATTTCACCTTGCAGAGGTATTCCCTTGTACTAAGCACTATTCAGCAGGAACAGCCCCCTAAGTTTGCTCATAGCCTGTACAGAGAGATACCATAAAACTATGGCAGCATAGGGATTCCCCTGTACTAAGCACAATTCAGCAGGAACAGCCCCCTAAGTTTGCTCATTGCCTGTACAGAGAGATACCATAAAACTATGGCAGCATAGGGATTCCCCTGTACTAAGCACAATTCAGCAGGAACAGCCCCCTAAGTTTGCTCATAGCCTGTACAGAGAGATACCATAAAACTATGGCAGCATAGGGATTCCCCTGTACTTAGCACAATTCAGCAGGAACAGCCCCCTAAGTTTGCTCATAGCCTGTACAGAGAGATACCATAAAACTATGGCAGCATAGGGATTCCCCTGTACTAAGCACAATTCAGCAGGAACAGCCCCCTAAGTTTGCTCATAGCCTGTACAGAGATATACCATAAAACTATGGCACATAGGGATTCCCCTGTACTAAGCACAATTCAGCAGGAACAGCCCCCTAAGTTTGCTCATAGCCTGTACAGAGATACCATAAAACTATGGCACATAGGGATTCCCCTGTACTAAGCACAATTTACACAATAATTAGAATAGTGGCCTTTTAACGAAATTATCTAACACTCACTGTTTCCTCTGGAACCAAAAGTTGTGCTAAATGCCTTGTGTGCACCAGATGCATTAATACAATCGGCTCCATCTGCCAGTGACTGGGGACCTCATATACATCTACGGCTATTTTATTATTATTATTAACATTTATTTATAAAGCGCCAACATATTCTGCAGCGCTGTATATTTTAAAGTGAATCTTCATATCGGATCCACATGTATTTCTGCGTGGCCCCATATGGGCACCCGGGATGCAGCAGCAGCTTTTTCTGAATGTTTTGTGGTCACGCCGTATGCAAAGCTTGTGTGCAGCGCTTCCTATGGCGCCTCTTTCCAGCCCGCCGGCTGCCCTGGGTACCTCCTACGCTTTCTCACTATGAAGCAGTTGCCCTTAGACTGCAGTTGCGGTCACATGATTTTATCCGGCTGACAGTTTCCATCGGTGTACTGCAGATCAGTGTGGCTGCCAGTTTGATAAGACTGTGGTCAGACTTGATAAGGCAGGGGAAATGCGAATCAGCTGGTTTGGTTTCAGATGGAGCAGTACCTGGAATGGGTCACAGAGCAATGCGAGGCATCTGAGAAAAGATAAATGTCTAATCATCTGTATTAGAGGAGAACTAAAGCCTGAGTAGTGCAGAAATGTTGCACATTATGTTTTGGGCTTGTGTACCAGCCCAAGGCAACCACAGCCCTTTGGCAGGGAAGATCTGTGCCCCTGAAGATGCCCCCAGAATATAAAAGTCACAATAAAAGGCTGATTATTAAATAATACAGATTGTGAGTAAATGGCAGCTTTGAAACCAGTGCAGTCAGCATCAAAATGTAACAACCAGCCCTGTAGCATTAGTTTCTATGACAGGCCAACTTTATTTTCTGCTTGATAATTTGCCTCGGCCCCCTAAGCTCAGCTTCTCCACAGCTGCACACTGAGCATGGGCAGTGCCACTGACACAGTATCCAAGATGGTGACCTCCTGTGACAACTCTGAAGTACAGGATCATTACTATTATAGAGATGCTGGACCTTTAGGCATTGTTCATATTTAGGGTTTATTTCTCCTTTAAAAACATTTAGCCAAACCAAACCCACCCGAACGTTTCATAGTTCTCAGGGCAGGTTCAGTCTCTCACAAACCCTAGTGGGTAGTGATGTTTCGCCAGGCATGGATTCGCGGCAAACTTCCGCGTTTCGCCATTGGCGGATTGTTTCGCGAAACGGATGAAAAAATTTGCTGCAGAAAAATTCACCGCACGTCCAAAAGAATAGCCGTGCGACAAAAGAAAAGCCACGGGTGACGAAATAATAGCCACGGGTGACAAATGAATAGCCGCGGGCGACAAAAGAATAGCCGCGGGTGCCAAAATAATAGCCACGGGCGACAAAAGAATAGCCGCAAGCGACAAAACAAAAGCCACGGGTGACGGAATAATAGCCACGGGTGACAAATGAATAGCCGCGGGCGACAAAAGAATAGCCGCAAGCGACAAAAGAATAGCCGCGGGCGACAAAAGAATAGCCACGGGCGACAAAAGAATAGCCGCAAGCGACAAAACAAAAGCCACGGGTGACGGAATAATAGCCACGGGTGACAAATGAATAGCCGCGGGCGACAAAAGAATAGCCGCGGGCGACAAAAGAATAGCCGCGGGCGACAAAAGAATAGCCGCGGGTGCCAAAATAATAGCCACGGGTGACAAATGAATAGCCGCGGGCGACAAAAGAATAGCCGCGGGCGACAAAAGAATAGCCGCAAGCGACAAAACAAAAGCCACGGGTGACGGAATAATAGCCACGGGTGACAAAAGAATAGCCGCGGGCGACAAAAGAATAGCCGCAAGCGACAAAAGAATAGGCGCGGGTGACAATTTTTTTTGCCACGACATTTTCGCCGTTTCGCGGATCTTTTGAAAGATTCGCAAATTTTTCAGCAAAGCGAAACGGAACAGATTCGGTCATCACTACTAGTGGGGTCTCTCCTACAGTTCTCAACAGGTCTAGTGATAGTTACGCTCTCAGGGGTGCAGTACAAATACAGTTCTGCACCCCTGATGCCATATTATTTGGGTGAAAATGATCCAGTTCTGGATTATACTGTGAACATTTGCACTTTGCCCCCCCCCCCATCTGCCCCTTATAAATACCATGCTGCTGAATGTAGGACTCCAATATGGAGTCTATCCCAGTAGAGTGCTCCCTGCGTTCAGAATCCTGGCATTCATGAGGGGCCCCTTAGTTCTCTAGATTTGCTACCAGATTCATTTTAAAATAGCCCCTAACATCTTTGTTCAATGTTTTCTCTGTTGACCCACAGCAACCAATCAGAAGGTGAGCTGGGAGTACTGACTGCCCAGCAAGGCCTGTGGTGATAGGCTGAACCATACTGTCACAGTGCAGCCATTATGTGGCCTAGTTTTCCAACAGGAAGTGAGTGTTGCTAGGGGAAACAGCCTGCCCAGTTACCCAGAGACTGTCTCAGGCTGTGATCCTTAACAAAATAGAAATATAAAGAGATCCTAACACAGAGTAATTCTGGCCACGTCAGTCACACAAGAATGTCTCCTCTCAAACTATCTGTACTAGTTATCCCTACTCTAGAGGAGTGCTTTCAAAGCTCTACCAAATATTATTAGAGGCGTACTCCCCACCCAACCTACCCTACATGAAGGCCTGGGAGGGAGACTTGGGGTAGCCATTAAATGAGGATCCATGGATAAAGGTATGGGACTCAACGGCCCACAGCTCAATCAATACATCTCTGCTGGAAGCAGGATATAAGGTCTTGCTAAGATGGTACTTGGTCCCTGCAAGATTACATAAGATAAACAATGCATACAGTTCCCTGTGCTTTAAGGTGCCCATACACGAGCAGATCCGTTCGCTTGGCAATGTCGCCAAGCGAGCGGATCTTCCCCCGATATCCCCACCTACGGGTGGGCGATATCGGGGAACATTTAGGTAAAAAAAAAAATAATCCGATCGTTTGGCCCTGGGGCCAAACGATCGGATTATGTGGACTGCAATGGGGCAGTCGGATTGGGGACCGCATCAACGAGCCGATGTGGTCCCCGATCTGACCAGATTTTCTAACCTGGCCGATCGAGATCTGGCCAATTTCAGGCAAGATATCGGTCGGCCAGGCCGCTCTGCTCTCCCCATACACGGGCCGATTAGCTGCTGAATCGGTCCAAGGGACCCATATCGGCAGCTATAGTCGGCCCGTGTATGGGGACCTTTAGAGGATGCGGAGAGGAGGGCACGGCATATCATATCTGGTGGCAATGTCCCAGAGTTCAGCGCTTCTGGAGCAGGGTTTATGAACGAATTTTCTCTGTAACTGAGATAAACTTACGTAAATCTCCAGAACAAGCTTTGATAGGAACTAAAATCCCGAATATAAATAAACTTTCGAGAACTCTGATTACCCAAATTTTCATAGCAGCTAAACTGACTATAGCTAAATCATGGAAATCTCCACTTTTACCAATAAAACAACTCAAACATAAAATAAACTGGATTTTAGTAAATGAGAAATTAACAAGTATCCTAAATGATAAGCAAACACAATTTCAGAAAATCTGGGAACCATGGTTATATTACATATCACACCAACCAGAGAGACCCATGCCCTCCTCTCCAACTGAATTATATAAATAAAGACAAGGTAAAAACAAACGGGAAGACTTATCTCTTACCCCCCTAGAATAAACTGCATTAACTTTGCTATCAGCTAACTCAAGGCCAGCCCTCACATCTATGACTATGTGAGAACAATAACCATTCTGACAGGAACTATTTACATTACAAGGAAATTAAGGTCCCCATACACGGGCCGACTATAGCTGCCGATATGGGTCCCTTGGACCGATTCGGCAGCTAATCGGCCCGTGTATGGGGAGAGCAGAGCGGCCTGGCCGACCGATATCTGGCCTGAAATTGGCCAGATCTCGATCGGCCAGGTTAGAAAATCTGGTCGGATCGGGGACCACATCGGCTCGTTGATGCGGTCCCCGATCCGACTGCCCCATTGCCGCCCACATAATCCGATCGTTTGGCCCCAGGGCCAAACGATCGGATTTTTTTTTTCCTAAATGCTCCCCGATATCGCCCACCCGTAGGTGGGGGATATCGGGGGAAGATCCGCCAAGCGAGCGGATCTGCTCATGTATGGCCACCTTTAGGGAGGAGAGAGTAACGCACCATTTGTTAATTTTGTTAAATTTGTTAACCTTGTTGATTTGTCTAAGGATATAAGTTTGTTACGTGCTACAAGACACGATCTCTTCCAGAGCAATTACAACCTCAGAAAACTTGTACACCAACGGCTGGGAGGATCTTTATCACGGCAAGCTACACAACGGAACAATCAAAGGTTACAAACGTATCGAACTCAACACTATCTGCTATCCATAATAAAAAGTAACAAGCTTCAGGATAGGTCTGGGACTCAAAAAGGAAAGATTCCAGCCTACCCATAAGTACTTTATTAATAAAGAGACTCAGGACACAAAATTGATCATCAATCATCGGTTTATTTTACAAAACCTTGCTGCAAAACAATTTCTTCTTGACAAACTTATTTCTCTGTATAATTGTAAAATCATTAATAAAAGTTTTAAAAATGAAAAAAAAAAAGAATGTCTCCTCTCTTTCCCAGCATTATCTAAAATATGAATGGTATTTAGACACCCCTGGTTTGTATTGATCCTGTATCCACCTATGTGGCACGCTAGGGACCTTCCAAAGCAGCCAGAAATACCAGTCATTCCCCTTCCCCACACCCTGGTTAGACAGTAAAATATAATTGTCATGTAAGTAAAGAGGCTCTGGGGGTAAGGCCAGGGGCAGAGGTACAACGGCTCACCCTGTCACTTATTTGATACCTGTCTAGTACAGCTGCTGGAGGCTGGAGCAGTGAGCCCCCCCAGGAAAGCAATCCAGCACCCCCCCATCCCCCCATAGATAGTGATCTTGATCACCCAGTACAACTATGCAGGGCTGCCATGGATAAATAGTAGAATTATCCACTCAATATCCAGCAAACTATGTCAGACCCTTCCCAGAGCCTATTATCCCCCCACTGCTACTATAGGCACCATCTCTCCCTACTATACCTGCTATCCCACAGCCCCAGTCCCTTCCCAGAGGCTATTATCCCCCCACTGCTACTATAGGCACCATCTCTCCCTACTATACCTGCTATCCCACAGCCCCAGTCCCTTCCCAGAGGCTATTATCCCCCCACTGCTACTATAGGCACCATCTCTCCCTACTATACCTGCTATCCCACAGCCCCAGTCCCTTCCCAGAGGCTATTATCCCCCCACTGCTACTATAGGCACCATCTCTCCCTACTATACCTGCTATCCCACAGCCCCAGTCCCTTCCCAGAGGCTATTATCCCCCCACTGCTACTATAGGCACCATCTCTCCCTACTATACCTGCTATCCCACAGCCCCAGTCCCTTCCCAGAGGCTATTATCCCCCCACTGCTACTATAGGCACCATCTCTCCCTACTATACCTGCTATCCCACAGCCCCAGTCCCTTCCCAGAGGCTATTATCCCCCCACTGCTACTATAGGCACCATCTCTCCCTACTATACCTGCTATCCCACAGCCCCAGTCCCTTCCCAGAGGCTATTATCCCTCCACTGCTACTATAGGCACCATCTCTCCCTACTATACCTGCTATCCCACAGCCCCAGTCCCTTCCCAGAGGCTATTATCCCCCCACTGCTACTATAGGCACCATCTCTCCCTACTATACCTGCTATCCCACAGCCCCAGTCCCTTCCCAGAGGCTATTATCCCCCCACTGCTACTATAGGCACCATCTCTACCTACTATACCTGCTATCCCACAGCCCCAGTCCCTTCCCAGAGGCTATTATCCCACTGCTACTATAGGCACCATCTCTCCCTACTATACCTGCTATCCCACAGCCCCAGTCCCTTCCCAGAGGCTATTATCCCCCCACTGCTACTATAGGCACCATCTCTCCCTACTATACCTGCTATCCCACAGCCCCAGTCCCTTCCCAGAGGCTATTATCCCCCCACTGCTACTATAGGCACCATCTCTCCCTACTATACCTGCTATCCCACAGCCCCAGTCCCTTCCCAGAGGCTATTATCCCCCCACTGCTACTATAGGCACCATCTCTCCCTACTATACCTGCTATCCCACAGCCCCAGTCCCTTCCCAGAGGCTATTATCCCCCCACTGCTACTATAGGCACCATCTCTCCCTACTATACCTGCTATCCCACAGCCCCAGTCCCTTCCCAGAGGCTATTATCCCCCCACTGCTACTATAGGCACCATCTCTCCCTACTATACCTGCTATCTCTCCCTACTATACCTGCGATACCTGTAGCTTCCAGAATCACCTTAATCTGGTTATACACTATAAGATCCTAAGGTGGGTGGTATTGACTAATCCAATAGTTTGGCCCTAAGGAAGAGAATGAAGGGAACATGAGCCATTGGAGGGAAGACTGCATCAATGAGCTGATGCAGTCCTGGATCCGACAGCAAAATCAAACCTGCCCAATTGACATCTGGCTGATTTTTGGCCAGATATTGGTCGGGTAGGCTTGTCTGAGGACCCCACACTCAATCAGATAAGCTGCTGAATATGCTGATAGTTGCATATTTATAATTATCATAAGCGACAGGCAATTTGATTGGGTTGCAATAATAAAACTCAAAGGCAAAGGTTCCAGTTTGTATAACAAATACACTGCAATTGAGATGCCACTAAGGCCAGTAGCTAATTTGCCATTATCCATAAATCAATGTTCATCCCCTTCCTTCTGGTTGGCTGATTATTCAGCACTTATCTCAAATCTAGGGCACGATAATTCTTAGAGTTAAAACGAAAGTTGACAAGTTTGTGCAAAGTAAGATTTTCTTGTTGTGGTGGAATACTTGCAAAGTCTTTTTTTTTTTTTTGCTAATACTTCTGGTACTGGGTATTACACCTCAGATGCAGTAAATATGTATGGGAGGGGTCTACAGGCTCTTATAAGCCATCCGCCCCGGCTATGAGTGGGATCAAACCTCATTGCAGCATCTCTGGTACGCAAAGTCCTCCAACACAACTAATGGCAAAGCTGAACAAGAGGCTCCTCCTTGGGCAGGTAGGGCAAATGGGGCATCTTTTTATAAATTAAACCATCTCATCCATCTATAAATGACTAGGCTTGTTCAGATGGAAGTTATCTGGGTAACTTTACATTGGGTCTTTTTGTATTATGGTGTTTTGTTTATTCTTCCATAAGGGACTAGGGGGGCGGATGGAACTACAAAGAGGATTGCGCCTCAGTCTTCGGGTGTAAAATATATAATACAGGGGTGGACAACTTGAGACCTTCCAAAAGCTGTTGACCTACCATTCTAACCTAAAACAAGTCCTTTCTATCCAAAGGGAGGCTTGTCATTGAGACCACTTGGAAATTGTTTCAGGACATCAATTATGGCTGAGGATTTCAACCTTTATTGGGTCCAAGCCCCACTTTAATGTCTAAAATTCAACAAGTACCCTCGGCAGACGCAAGGTTACAGATATCAGTCAAAGCTCCAAGATTGTCCAAGGCAGCAAATAAGTCTACAAACCATAATTTTACCCTTGTAAGAGTATCTAGGAGAGCAAGTAGACCCTTTGCCTAAATTTACTATAACTGGCCTTCAGGCTGGGATCCCCAGTCACTTTTTAGCCACCCCCAGGGGAGGGCCAGACCCACAGTTTGGAAACTACTTACTTATTGGCTACATCAGTGTTTTTGAACATGGGACAATATGGCTATAAAGCCTTGGGCCTTGGGATGTCCTGGATTCCATAACCAGTTTGTGACTGACTCCTTAATGGCAATCAAGGATCATCAAAATCTGTTTATTTGTAGTGACGCCCAGTACCCAGTACATGTGAGAATGTATTTCTCTTTTTGCAAAAAATGTCACCCATTCCACCCGAGCTTGTATAATTAGAAACTTGGGCCAAACGCCTTAGTCATTATAAAACATAAGTATAATGCTTTCTAGAAATGCAGAATAATGCACATTATATGTAATTGCATAGAGGGTGTTTGTACGTATACAGGTATGTGACATGTTATCGGGAAACCTGTTATACTGAAAGTTCTGACTATATCCTATGGGTTTCATTTTAATCAAAGAATCAACATGTTTAAAATTATTTCCTTTTTCTCTAGTATAATTTAGACAGTACCTGTACGTGATCCCAACTAAGATATAATTACCCCTTATTGGGGCAGAACAGCCCTATTGGGTTTATTTAATGGTTAAATGATTCCCTTTTCTCTGTAATAATAAAACAGTACCTGTACGTGATCCCAACTAAGATATAATTACCCCTTATTGGGGCAGAACAGCCCTATTGGGTTTATTTAATGGTTAAATGATTCCCTTTTCTCTGTAATAATAAAACAGTACCTGTACTTGATCCCAACTAAGATATAATTACCCCTTATTGGGGGCAGAACAGCCCTATTGGGTTTATTTAATGGTTAAATGATTCCCTTTTCTCTGTAATAATAAAACAGTACCTGTACTTGATCCCAACTAAGATATAATTACCCCTTATTGGGGCAGAACAGCCCTATTGGGTTTATTTAATGGTTAAATGATTCCCTTTTCTCTGTAATAATAAAACAGTACCTGTACTTGATCCCAACTAAGATATAATTACCCCTTATTGGGGGCAGAACAGCCCTATTGGGTTTATTTCATGGTTAAATGATTCCCTTTTCTCTGTAATAATAAAACAGTACCTGTACTTGATCCCAACTAAGATATAATTACCCCTTATTGGGGGCAGAACAGCCCTATTGGGTTTATTTAATGGTTAAATGATTCCCTTTTCTCTGTAATAATAAAACAGTACCTGTACTTGATCCCAACTAAGATATAATTACCCCTTATTGGGGCAGAACAGCCCTATTGGGTTTATTTCATGGTTAAATGATTCCCTTTTCTCTGTAATAATAAAACAGTACCTGTACTTGATCCCAACTAAGATATAATTACCCCTTATTGGGGGCAGAACAGTCTTATTGGGTTTAATTATGGTTCAAATAATTTTTTAGTAGACTTAAGGTAAAGAGATCCATATTACGGAAAGAACCCTTGTCCGAAAAACCTCAGGTCCCGAGCATTCTGGATAACAGGTCCCATACCTGTATTTATTTATTTAGCACTCCTTGAGCAGTATACCGCATGGGGGTGTATATAGTTTGCCATTGTTTTACCAATTAGAGTTTCTTTTTTTATTTCAACGGCATTACACCTATCAAAGCTTTTACTACTTAGGGCACAGGACATTTTAAGTTCAGGCCCCCTTTTCAGTTTGAAGACACACGGAGCTACTTAGTAGCTGCTACTTGTCACGGCTACTAAACGCCAGAAAATCCCCTGCCATAGACAATACTGAGAATTGCCTCTGCTAAAACACACGTAGAGACAATTATCAGTAAATGATCAGCATTGTCTATTTTAGTAGCCATAACAAGTAGCTGCTACTAGTAGCTCCGTGTGTCTTCACCCTCAGGGTCCAGCATTTGATCAGGTCCCCCCTTGGCTCACAGCAATGTGTTCACCTCCTCATCATTCAGGGGTGTAAAGGTGGCCTTACACGGGCCAATTCTAGCTGCTGATATCGGGCCAAACGACTGAATTAGTCTAATATCGGCCCCCCATAGGTGGGGATATCGGGATAAGATCTTACCGTGTATGGGCACCTTTAGTACAGAGGAAGCAGTTGCTGGGGGGCCAGCAGTGTACGGGGCCTAATTAATGTGCGTTTTCAATATAAGTTGGCAGAACAGGCAGAACTTTGGGGCCCTAAATTGACTTTGCTGTGGAAAACACATTTAAGACTCCTGTCTTCTCCCTGTTTCCACCAACCAGCTCAGCAGTGTCAGTTATCAGAGACACCCCACTGGGTTTTTAAGAGAACCAACAAATATTCTTCCCAAATATCACCCTAACTGGACTTCAGGCACCACCTTGGGCCCCCTACAGGGGCCAGCTTCATAATTAAGTAACCATTTCCTACCTATTTCTATGTTAACCTTTTCATTTAGCCAGAGAGGTTTCTACATTAAAGGGGTAGTTCACCTGTAAATGAAATTTCATATGATATAGACATTACTATTCTGAGAGAATTTGCTATTTGTTATTTGGCTTTTTGTTAAGCAGCTCTCCAGTTTGGGTATTTTAGCAGCTATCTTGTTGCTAGGGTCTTATTTAATCTAGCGACCAGGCAGTGGTTTGACTGAGAGACAGGAATACGAATAGGAGAGGGGCTGAATAGAAAGATAAGGAATAAAAAGTCACAATAACAATAAAACTGGAGCCTTACAGAGTAATAATTTTTTGACTCAGGGGTCAGTGACCCCCATTTGGAAGCTGGGAAAAAGTCAGAAGAAGAAGGCAAATAATTAAAAAACTATAAATAATAAAGACTAATTGAAAAGGTGCTTAGAGCTTGCCATTCTACAACATACTAAAAGGTGACCTTTGCAAGAGGCAAACACTACTTGGCGGTGGTTGATATTCATCCTTATGTATTTATACGCTACATAGATGCCCTTATCATACACACATATGTACAGAAGGACCTCTCTTGGGGGTTTCTACATGGCCGGTGCCCCCCCTACCGTAAGCCATGACTTGCCCAAGTGCAGTTGGCATGGAAACCAATCAAACCTTTGCGTTTATGTTCAAACTTGCTGCTAAACATTGACCGCTATTGGCCTTTGCTACACTGAGTACCTATATTAGTAATTCCGCCCTTCTACCCTGAGCTTGGCCTAATTCTCATAGCAATCTTGTATATGTGAGTGCGCTTGTTTGGCTGCGAGAGGAAACTCCTACACAACTAATACTGTTTCCAAAACCCATAAAGGTCTTCGAGATTCTGGGTTCATTTATTATCAGGTGCCAAGTCTTTTACACTGCCTAGTAACCCTTAGTAACCAATCAGCAGTTAGCATTTACTGCTGTTTCAAAGAAACTTCTGATTGGTTGCTAGGGAGGTCGCTGAACCTGGGGGTACCTTTGCTATTACATTACTGCTAAAGTTGATGGAAATGGTGTCTGTGCCTCGGTGCATTAATGGCTTCTCTTATGTTGTGTTACTCTAGGCCCTGGCGTTTCTTATTCTTGTGCTGATTATAAATCAGACAGAAGCGGGGGATAAAAAACCTTCATCAAAGAAGAAAAAGGACAGAGGTAGCAAAATAAAAGATTGGATCCGTGTGAAGATTGATCATAGCAACCCGGGGGTCCCAGAGCCACCACCGTACAGCGCAAGAAACATAGAGGGCCGTTCCATTGTTCCCTGGAAGTATGAGTAAGTACCCCACTGATATATCATTGAATTGCCCCATTTGTTCTGGGGACATTATACGGTATATAGAATTGGCGCTGGTTATTATAAATGGAACTGGCACTGCTTTCGACACATTGTTTGATTTGGGGTTATTATACATGAAATTGGCACCGTATTTATACAACGATTTGTTCTGGGGACATTATACGGCATTTAGAGTTGGTTCTGGTTTTAACACGTTGTTTGATTTGGGGTTATTATACATGAAATTGGCACCATATTTATACAATTATTTGTTCTGGGGACATTATACGGTATATAGAATTGGCGCTGGTTATTATATATGGAACTGGCACTGCTTTTGACACATTGTTTGATTTGGGGTTATTATACATGAAATTGGCACCGTATTTATACAACGATTTGTTCTGGGGACATTATACGGCATTTAGAGTTGGTTCTGGTTTTAACACGTTGTTTGATTTGGGGTTATTATACATGAAATTGGCACCGTATTTATACAACGATTTGTTCTGGTGACATTATACGGTATATAGAATTGGCGCTGGTTATTATATATGGAACTGGCACTGGTTTTAACATGTTGTTCAATTTGGGGTTATTATACATGAAATTGGCATTGTGTTTATACAACGATTTGTTCTGGGGACATTATACGGTATATAGAGTTGGCGCTGGTTATTATATATGGAACTGGCACTGCTTTTAACATGTTGTTCAATTTGGGGTTATTATACATGAAATTGGCACCGTATTTATACAACGATTTGTTCTGGGGATATTATACGGTATATAGAATTGGCGCTGGTTATTATATATGGAACTGGCACTGCTTGTAACACATTGTTTGATTTTGGGTTATTATGCATGAAATTGGCACTGTATTTATACAACTATTTGTTCTGGGGACATTATACGGTATATAGAGTTGGTTCTGGTTTTAACACGTTGTTTGATTTGGGGTTATTATACATGAAATTGGCATTGTATTTATACAACTACATAAATACACAAAAAGAGGTTGTGGGAGCACTCCAAGGCTAAATAAAGTATACAAATACAATGGAAGTGCAACTGATCTGGCCAAATTAACTACAAACATACAAAAAGAAAAAGGGATTGATCAATGCACATTCCCTGGCCCTGTTTCATAAGTAAATTGTCTGTTAGTTTCATGCTAGTGCATACAGTATATTGACAAAAAACAGGGGTTTTTAGTTACAAAATTATGACCATAAGATTGGTAAGCCCCCATACCACGTCAAGGCAAACCCCGTATGGTGGTCCTATCTATTTACCTCTGGTCATATTTTTCAAAGGCTGGCACTCCCGTGCACTATTGCCATTCTTGACCTGGGGGCTGGTTTGAATCAGAGGGCTTAGTCACTCCCATGCCTTTTGCTTATATAGAGAGAGATTGCCTGGTTCCCCAGGCCCAATCCTTCCCCGCGTGTGGCTTGTAGAGGAGAAGACTGCCCATTAACCAACACCCATTCTTTTTAAAGGCATAAGACCACCATTAAAGGGACGGGTGTGGGGGTGCTGAACCCACATGGAAGTTTGGCCATTTGGCATTGTATTTATACAACTATTTGTTCTGGGGACATTATACTGTATATAGAACTGGCGCTGGTTATTATATATGGTACTGGCACTGCTTTAAATATGTTGTTTGGGGTTATTAGGGCCGTGACAGATGGGGAGATAAGTCGCCCGTGACAAATCTCCCTTGTAGCGGGTGACTAATCTCCCCAAAATGCCATGGCATACGCGGCACGGCGATTTCCCGAAATCGCGGAAGTTGCCGGTGGGATGGCATTTTGGGGAGATTAGTTGCCCGCGACTTATCAAAGCCTACTCTACCATAGAAAGGTCATAATGAAGACAAAACACACGGACAAATCATTTCCATGTTCCTTTCCCTGCAGGCTCATCAAAGACAGCGAGAGGATCCCGTCCAAACTGCACAACGTCACCTGTTCCAGTCACTGTGTGGGCTTCGAGATGATGCTGAATGCCGTCCCAATACATAAACAAATCCCAGTGCTCAGAAAAATAAAGGGCGACATGTACATTTTGCAAACCATGATACTGACTGTCGGCTGCACTTGTGTCCACCCCGAAATCATCGAGGCAAAACCATGATGGGGGCAAAGTAAGAGAATGGGGGTGCCAGCGATGCAAGAAGATTTACGCCACAACTGGAAAGATGATTAAAAAAGGAATCGGACTAAACGTTACTGAAGGGCGGTCTCTACAGTCTCCATATATCCGCACCGACCCACTTGGGTATTGGGCAAGAGTCAGGAGTTCCATATGGCTGAAGTCAACAAAACTCTTTGTAAACTGTCCATAAAGGGGCACATTTCATTGGAACGGTATCAGATGGGTCGGGATCATGCTTAAATGTGCCTCAGGGGCGGCCACTAACAGAAAATCAATGGGTGACTGTGATGCAATAGGACTGTCCAAACAGTCACCCCTAGCTGTCATACTTGCCTGATGTTGGTATAGCGAGGTCATAACTATCTACACCTTTATTATCTAGAAATAAAACAATGGGGGGGGGGGGCATCAGGAGTTTGCTAGTCAGTTAGCTAATGGCTGCCAAACCAATTAGAGCAGGTAGTAGGTAAGCAAAGAGATCATGTAACAGCTTATTGGTGTTAGTGCGCAGGGCAAATTATGCCTAAGGAAATGCCCAGAAGCTGCCAACCAATTTTGTTTTTCAGCCCATCCATTGTGAACATGGTGCCCAAAAATATTCACATCGTCTGATTTCACATCGTCAGTCCTGCAGTGCTGGGCCAGCATACAGTTTTACTATGCTAGGAAATGTAAGTGGCAACAAACAATGGCTCCCTTTAACTGCCATTGATCCAACGTTGGTTCATGAAGAACAGAAAGAACGGGACTGACCAAACCAGATTGGGGGCAAAAAGCTGAATACTGATCAAAAGCAAAGGACCCATATTATGATAAGTATCTGTATACGCCTGCCAACAACATTCGTACTGTAAAGGTTGGGGGGTCTTCCAAGATCTTTGCCAACCCTGTTTGACTGTTCCAGCTACAGAGATACTCAGAAGTCACCTTGACCACGGCTTTAGGTTGTCATGTACCACCTCTTGATGACTTGCAGCCACATCATTTACAGTAGGGGGTATTTCCAAGATCTCTATGGTGAAGCTACAGCGGCTGAGCTTCCAGTTATCCCTACCCCCATGTTCCCATAGCCCTGCCATGCTTGCCGACACACTCCTGCCTCGGTCAGCACAAAGGACTTATTCCTAATTCAGCAAGGCTTGGCAACAGTGCTTACACCTCCGCAGGCAAACAAACCATACATCCCTCTCTAGCGATACTTCTTCAGTCATGACTACGTGTATTGATGGGGTGTAAGTTGCAATGGTAGGCACCATGCAAATGTCTTTCTAATGGTTCTGCTGTATATAAGTTATAATTATTTATTGAAATAAATAACCAGAGCAAAAGGTTTGTGTGTTTATTGCTTTAAGTGTAAGTGGAGGAGGTAAGTACGGCACTGTGGGTAAGTACGGCACTGTGCTGCTACAGCATTGCCAGCCAGTAATATGCACAAAACAATCACATCCCAGAAAGTAGTAACTTCCATCAGTCACATGTGATCTCCATTTGCACCTTAAAGACCAAAGGGCTAATTTACAAAGACATAAGTGTAATTACCAGTAGCCTCCAATCAGGTTGACGCTTCATTCTACACTGTCCACAACTTAATTGCTGATTTGTTGCTATTGCTGCCTCCATTTATCTAAATGAGAAATGATTGATCTCTCCAGCTAGTGAGCATTTCCAGGGAGAAAAATGGCAGCGGCAGTCACTGAGTGCAGAATAAGGCCCGGGTACCTTAGTCCTAATAGTAAATAGCAGTAACCAGCAGTGGGAGGGTGAATAGGAAAATAAAGGGGTATGTTATAGAATAGGCAAGTTCTCAGCAACATTTCAATTGGTCTTCGTATCTTTTTAAAATTTGCCTATTGCCTTCTTCTACCTCTTTCCAGCTTTCAAACGGGGGTCACTGACCCCGGCAGCCAAAAAACATTGCTCCGAGGCTACAATTTCAAAATCGTTCTTTTAACCGCAAATCTTTCTATTCAAACCCACTCCTATGCATATTCCATACTTTATCAAAATGGCAGACTGTTCATTCCTAGCAATCCCCTAGATCTGACAGTGTCAGAATATTTTATACAAAGTATTCCCAATGCAAAAGTACCAGCCTGCCTGGGTCCTGCCGAGCTGGGAGCTCGGTTCCCATTAATATCTGAACTTGTCCATTGGTCAGAACCCCCCACACCAACATACACACTAGTTCTATAGTCTCTATAACAGACTCTCCATTGCAACAAAAGACAACCCGTAGCTTTCTATGGATTTGTAGGGGGATCAGAGAACTCTTTCCCCCTGTTTCTCAGTCTGTGACATCATCCAGCCCAGTTACAGACTGGGGAGGGACCCAATTGGCTGGATGCCCCAGGGCACTGTTGGGAGAGAGGAGGCGTGCCGAGGTTTTGAGCCAAAAATCAGGGGCGGGCCCAGCAGTTTATAAAGGGAGCCCCTGTTTTGCCAGCTTTTGGAAGAGAGATCCAGAGTGAGTGGCCAGTACCAAATATTGCGAGTTCAGACTGCTGGTTGTTACAAAGTCCTCTGGGGAAGGGACTGAACTGAATAAAAAGGGTTGTGGTCTATCCGGATCCAAGTTGGGACTGGGCACCTAGAGACTGTGCTAGGAGTGGATAGACTGCACGGGTTCCTCAAGTCAGGATAATCAATTATCCATAAAGTTGTGTTTATACTATTTCAGTTATACAGGTCCTTTTCAAAAAATTAGCATATTGTGATAAAGTTCATTATTTTCTGTAATGTACTGATAAACATTAGACTTTCATATATTTTAGATTCATTACACACAACTGAAGTAGTTCAAGCCTTTTCTTGTTTTAATATTGATGATTGTGGCATACAGCTCATGAAAACCCAAAATTCCTATCTCAAAAAATTAGCATATCATGAAAAGGTTCTCTAAACGAGCTATTAACCTAATCATCTGAATCAACTAATTAACTCTAAAAACCTTAAAAAGATTCCTGAGGCTTTTAGAAACTCCCAGCCTGGTTCATTACTCAAAACTGCAATCATGGGTAAGACTGCCGACCTGACTGCTGCCCAGAAGGCCATCATTGACACCCTCAAGCAAGAGGGTAAGACACAGAAAGAAATTTCTGAACGAATAGGCTGTTCCCAGAGTGCTGTATCAAGGCACCTCAGTGGGAAGTCTGTGGGAAGGAAAAAGTGTGGCAGAAAACGCTGCACAACAAGAAGAGGTGACCGGGCCCTGAGGAAGATTGTGGAGAAGGACCGATTCCTGACCTTGGGGGACCTGCGGAAGCAGTGGACTGAGTCTGGAGTAGAAACATCCAGAGCCACCGTGTACAGGCGTGTGCAGGAAATGGGCTACAGGTGCTGCATTCCCCAGGTCAAGCCACTTTTGAACCAGAAACAGCGGCAGAAGCGCCTGACCTGGGCTACAGAGAAGCAGCACTGGACTGTTGCTCAGTGGTCCAAAGTATGTCATTCGGAAATCAAGGTGCCAGAGTCTGGAGGAAGACTGGGGAGAGGGAAATGCCAAAATGCCTGAAGTCCAGTGTCAAGTACCCACAGTCAGTGATGGTCTGGGGTGCCATGTCAGCTGCTGGTGTTGGGCCACTGTGTTTTATCAAGGGCAGGGTCAATGCAGCTAGCTATCAGGAGATTTTGGAGCACTTCATGCTTCCATCTGCTGAAAAGCTTTATGGAGATGAAGATTTCATTTTTCAGCACGACCTGGCACCTGCTCACAGTGCCAAAACCACTGGTAAATGGTTTACTGACCATGGTATTACTGTGCTCAATTGGCCTGCCAACTCTCCTGACCTGAACCCCATAGAGAATCTGTGGGATATTGTGAAGAGAAAGTTGAGAGACACAAGAGCCAACACTCTGGATGAGCTTAAGGCCGCTATTGAAGCATCCTGGGCCTCCATAACACCTGAGCAGTGCCACAGGCTGATTGCCTCCATGCCACGCCACATTGAAGCAGTCATTTCTGCAAAAGGATTCCCGACCAAGTATTGAGTGCATAACTGAACATAATTATTTGAAGGTTGACTTTTTTTGTATTAAAAACACTTTTCTTTTATTGGTCGGATGAAATATGCTAATTTTTTGAGATAGGAATTTTGGGTTTTCATGAGCTGTATGCCACAATCATCAATATTAAAACAAGAAAAGGCTTGAACTACTTCAGTTGTGTGTAATGAATCTAAAATATATGAAAGTCTAATGTTTATCAGTACATTACAGAAAATAATGAACTTTATCACAATATGCTAATTTTTTGAAAAGGACCTGTATAAAGTTATTCTTGCTGCAAACTGTGTGCTGTGTTTTTCCTAGTGGAAATCCCCTTGAGGTGTGCTCTTCACTGTCCACTAGGGGGAGGCACGGCGCTAAAATCCCAGTTCCCAGTATCTTTCACTATTCGCAAAGGGGACCCAAATTTCCTGTTAAGTATACAGCCCTAAATAAGCGAGTATGTGCCAAGAAAAGGTTACAGATTTCTGGACTGGCGCTCCGGGCATGGCAGAAACAAGATATAATAGTTCCCATGTAACAGATACTTAGTAACAGGTTTTATTTGAGATCTTTAAAAAGGTACAAACTGCTGCATTCTGAAAATGTCTGAAATGCCAAGTTAAAACTGTAAAAATGACAATATTGCACAAACCTTTGTGACGGCACGAGCTGCAAAGACAATACACCCACAATGTCCAAATGAAAAATCAATCATCCCGCTACTAAAACACTTTGATAAAAGACAATATTTATCCTTCTTTGGGCAGAAGTAAAATGCATAAAAAGACAAAAGCAGCGATACTACTAGTGTAGTAAAGCCCAGATATCCCCTGTGGCTCTCAGCAGTGTAAAATACCCATTAAAACCTACACACAGAGCCAATTCCCTGGGGTGTAACTGCCACACATAACTGCAACATTTAAGAACTATATAAAAAAGGAAATATATACAAGCGATAGGGCCATACACACAATGTATGTAGAAATACTTGTTCCTAAAAGGCAGAACATTAAAACCAATAAGGGGACACCTTGGTGCCTTAAGGCAAATCTGAAAAGTCAACTTTGTAAAATCTTCAGCGATAATGGATTTCCAGGCCAAGTCACGCCAGCCAATAGTCTTTTGCCTCCATTTCGGAGGGAGAGGTGGGTGGGGCTTGTTCACTAGATTAGGAAGACGATGTTATCGGACACCATGATGTGGTTGGCTTCTTCCATAAGCTCCAAAGCCGCCTTCACCTCGGCCTGGGAGAAGGGAGAGTCATTCCTCTTGTTGATGGCCTCCATCAGGGCCTCCATGGCAATGGACTGAGCGTGGGCAGATTTGAAGGCCCCCAGCAGAGCAGACTTAAATGCTTTCAACCTGGATAGAAACAAAAACTTCCATTAAAAACAGCATCTTCCACTATTCAACTGAAACTTCCCACTCATGATCAAGGGGCAACACACCCTCCCCCAAGGGGGCAACACACCCTCCCCCAAGGGGGCAACACACCCTCCCCCAAGGGGGCAACACACCCTCCCCCAAGGGGGCAACACAACCTCCCCCTATACCAAGGGGCAATACACCCTCCCTAATACAACAGATCAGGGCTTGGTCACCGTACCTTCCACCTGTACAAATGAAATACCCATAATGCATTAACCCATGCATAAACTGAAGTATTTATTTCCCTGCTTTTTAGTTCAGAGGAACTGTGCAGCAACAAAAGCAGCAATAATCAAATTTTGCATTCCCAGCTGAACATCCAGTAATATGAACTTCTAACTTATCGATAGAAGGGAGGCAGCAGGGAACAGATGTTTATACAGAGCTCATTGGGTCTCTCCAAAATGTCCTGATTACAGAAGGGCAAATGCATTATAAAAAAAAAAAAAAGAAACCTGATGCCCATACAATAGGGAAGAAAAAGACCAATTGAACAAAGCCCCTTAAAGCTGAACGGTTACCTACAAGATCGCCTAAATGAGAACGGACAGACTTACCTCTCACCGGACAACCCAGGTTTTGCAGAGGAATCCGTTTCCATCTCCTCTTGCCCATTCACGGGTGTTTTTGGCGTATGCACTAAGGTGAAAAGTAAAATAAAGGATTTCACAACTTTCAAAAGTAGGCTCTCAACCTTAGAAATATGAATTTAATAATCACATGTGGCTGTATAATAGAAAGCATTTCTAATTAGGAAAGCTACACAGGGTTTGGTATATACCAGCTGGCATTGCTTGCATTTGCACCAACAGCCGATACAGTAATGCACACTGCGCAGCTCTGCTAGAGCAACATAACCACAAACCCCACAGATTTAATTTTTAGTTAAAAATCATTGCTTTAAACAAAATAAGTATCAGATGTCGGGAAGAGGAAATGCAGTCAGCAATAACTGGTAAAAAAAAAAAAAAAATGTATTAAAAAAAATTAGAAGTCACTTTCAGCCTTGTGCTTTTATATGGTCATGGAACTCCTCAGTGACTTATAATATCCCTATATGTTACAATAGGGGGCACTTTATTCACTATATATTATAAGGAACTCCTCAGTGACTTATAATATCCCTATATGTTACAATAGGGGGCACTTTATTCACTATATATTATAAGGAACTCCTCTGTGACTTATAATATCCCTATATGTTACAATAGGGGGTACTTTATTCACTATATATTATAAGGAACTCCTCAGTGACTTATAATATCCCTATATGTTACAATAGGGGGTACTTTATTCACTATATATTATAAGGAACTCCTCGGGGGCTTATAATATCCCTATATGTTACAATAGGGGGTACTTTATTCACTATATATTATAAGGAACTCCTCGGGGGCTTATAATATCCCTATATGTTACAATAGGGGGTACTTTATTCACTATATATTATAAGGAACTCCTCTGTGACTTATAATATCCCTATATGTTACAATAGGGGGTACTTTATTCACTATATATTATAAGGAACTCCTCGGGGGCTTATAATATCCCTATATGTTACAATAGGGGGTACTTTATTCACTATATATTATAAGGAACTCCTCTGTGACTTATAATATCCCTATATGTTACAATAGGGGGTACTTTATTCACTATATATTATAAGGAACTCCTCAGTGACTTATAATATCCCTATATGTTACAATAGGGGGTACTTTATTCACTATATATTATAAGGAACTCCTCGGGGGCTTATAATATCCCTATATGTTACAATAGGGGGTACTTTATTCACTATATATTATAAGGAACTCCTCGGGGGCTTATAATATCCCTATATGTTACAATAGGGGGTACTTTATTCACTATATATTATAAGGAACTCCTCTGTGACTTATAATATCCCTATATGTTACAATAGGGGGTACTTTATTCACTATATATTATAAGGAACTCCTCGGGGGCTTATAATATCCCTATATGTTACAATAGGGGGTACTTTATTCACTATATATTATAAGGAACTCCTCTGTGACTTATAATATCCCTATATGTTACAATAGGGGGTACTTTATTCACTATATATTATAAGGAACTCCTCAGTGACTTATAATATCCCTATATGTTACAATAGGGGGTACTTTATTCACTATATATTATAAGGAACTCCTCGGGGGCTTATAATATCCCTATATGTTACAATAGGGGGTACTTTATTCCCTATATATTATAAGGAACTCCTCTGTGACTTATAATATCCCTATATGTTACAATAGGGGGTACTTTATTCACTATATATTATAAGGAACTCCTCAGGGGCTTATAATATCCCTATATGTTACAATAGGGGGCACTTTATTCACTATATATTATAAGGAACTCCTCTGTGACTTATAATATCCCTATATGTTACAATAGGGGGTACTTTATTCACTATATATTATAAGGAACTCCTCGGGGGCTTATAATATCCCTATATGTTACAATAGGGGGTACTTTATTCACTATATATTATAAGGAACTCCTCTGTGACTTATAATATCCCTATATGTTACAATAGGGGGTACTTTATTCACTATATATTATAAGGAACTCCTCAGGGGCTTATAATATCCCTATATGTTACAATAGGGGGCACTTTATTCACTATATATTATAAGGAACTCCTTGGGGACTTATAATATCCCTATATGTTACAATAGGGGGTACTTTATTCCCTATATATTATAAGGAACCCCTCGGGGGCTTATAATATCCCTATATGTTACAATAGGGGGCACTTTATTCACTATATATTATAAGGAACTCCTCGGGGGCTTATAATATCCCTATATGTTACAATAGGGGGTACTTTATTCCCTATATATTATAAGGAACCCCTCGGGGGCTTATAATATCCCTATATGTTACAATAGGGGGCACTTTATTCACTATATATTATAAGGAACTCCTCGGGGGCTTATAATATCCCTATATGTTACAATAGGGGGTACTTTATTCACTATATATTATAAGGAACTCCTCGGGGGCTTATAATATCCCTATATGTTACAATAGGGGGTACTTTATTCACTATATATTATAAGGAACTCCTCGGGGACTTATAATATCCCTATGTTACAATAGGGGGCACTTTATTCACTATATATTATAAGGAACTCCTCGGGGGCTTATAATATCCCTATATGTTACAATAGGGGGCACTTTATTCACTATTTATTATAAGGAACCCCTCGGGGGCTTATAATATCCCTATATGTTACAATAGGGGGCACTTTATTCACTATATATTATAAGGAACTCCTCTGGGACTTATAATATCCCTATATGTTACAATAGGGGGGGGACTTTATTCACTATATAAATACATACACCAGGCCGCTTTCAAGGTGAGGGGGGGGTGGAAGGGGCCTGGTGAAATTTTCTTTGGAATGGGGGCAGGTTTACGTAACTTATGCAAATACTTATGTAACTTTTATACCAAGCAATGACGGGCAGAGCAGGGGCAGGAAGGAGTGTAGGATTTAAATTAGGGCAAACTCAACTGACCCCCAATGAACGGACCATGGGTGTACTAATTGAACAAAACACTTTTATAGGGTAACATCAACTGTTTATATTGCACACAAAAGGAGTGTGGCCAAAATGTTGGTACTGCATTAGTATTGTGTGTTTTTCCATAGCTGTGCCCCCATAATAAAATTTGGACCAGTTATCTGAACAGAACTGCATTAGACTGCCATTCTAAAGACACATTTGAGCCCGCTGCAAAATGCTGAAACCTCCCATTTCCTTGTATAGGAAGCCTGATTTTCAAGTTACTGAATAAAGTAAAGGGGACATAGTACCAGTTCACAGGCTAAAGGAGGAAATGCCCTGAGGTGCCATAAGCCACACAGACTAGGGCTACTGACTGCCTAATCTGGCAGCTACCTACTCTCATTTCCTACAGGAGCTGCCAGGGGAACATCCTCCGAATGTTGAACTAGAACCCCCATCATCAACAACCTTCCCACAGGTGTAGGTCACTGTTAAATTTAACTTTAGAAAGGCGGGCAAGTTAATATGCAGCTCAAACATTGCTCGGGGGAGTGGCTGGTATAACCAAACATGGAGTAACAGAAGTGTATGGCAGAAAAGCTCCAGAAAGAAGACATACCAAGCAGTGATGGGAATACAGTATGCAGGACAATACTGGGGGTACAGCACTTAGAGATGAAGGCAGGGTAGGCTTACCAACAGGGGTTTCATCTTCTGTATCACTAAACTCATAGGGATCATGTGACTCCCCTTCTTGTGCACGACGCTTCTTCCTACAAATGAAGTTAATACAGATTAGTGAACCAAGTCCCATAAAGAGAGTTACAGATTAAGTATAAACTGCATCTAGTGCATCCAGTTATAAAAATATAGCCATATAAACCGACCTTCTCTTCTTGGCTTCCCCATCAGGCTGCGTCTGCTGCTCCCCCTCTGTGTCAGAGTCCTCATCCCGTCTCCTCCGCTTTTTCTCTTTTTCCAGTACCTACAAATCAGACCCCCAAAAGTGTTGGTTACAAAAGCATTACAGCTGTTTCTAAATTAATCTTTCCCCCCTTTCTTCAATCTTTCTACATGTCGGCTGTCAGGGTCCGTTACAATGGACAGTCAGCTCTAACACGTAGCTGATCTCTGCTCCCTTGGCTGATGAAAGCCTGCATGTAGTCAGATAGTGAAGAGAAAGCTAATGGAGTATATTTACAAAGATTTTATTTCCACAAGATAAACCTTTATTGTTTTCATTACATTTCCCCTTGTATTGATTTTACTTTGAACTGTAATTCCCTGCCCTGACCACTAGGTGTCACCAATAAACCATTTATACTCTGCATCATGATTTAAGTATAAGAAACCCTGCATTAGATGACAGCTAAGAATATATTATTTCCTGGTACTTATATTTATATAACACCAAGATTTCTGCAAGGTTTTACAGAGAATCTAGTCTCCATTAGTGGAGCTTACAATCTAAGATCATTTACCTGCCAGAGCCAAAGTCAGGGCTACATGGCAGACATACTACCCACTGAGCCACCGTGCTGCCCCCCAAGTGCAGAATAAAACAAAAGCAGGTGGATACGCCAGACAGGATTTTAGCGTTTATGTGTGATTACCTTCTTGAAGTACGCATACTGTACAAGCTCTATGGCAGCCTCAGCGTCCTGTAGTTGCACAGTCTTACTCATTCGCACTTTCGCATGTGCTGTGGACAGACGGATGAGGGTCTCCAATGTACGTGCAGTAACAGGGGAGGTCTGGGAGAAGAGTAAAAAAAATATATATATATTATATATAGGCAAAAAGAGTACCGCACACGTAGGGACTTTATGAAAAAACAAAAAAGGTTTATTGAGATATAGATATATATATATATATATATATATATAGATAGATATAGATATATATATATATAGATATAGATATATATATAGATATAGATATATAGATATAGATATATAGATATATAGATATAGATAGATATAGATAAAAAACTAAAATGCCTTAATTTTGCTATGTAGAGAACCATAAAAACTGCTGTATAGTTTCAATGGTGTATGTAGTCAGAACCAGCAGTGCACAGTTGAGCAAGGGACTGACCGATAACATGCACAAATAATTAAAATGTACATTAGAGAATTTTATTTAGGTTTCATTATGCAATAAGTTAATCTATGGGCTTACATGTGGTGTTTTGCTGGAATACTTACCCTTGCGACGTCTGTGCTCAGCTGATCTTGGTTCCGCAGGCGTGAATACTCCTCCGCAATAAAGCTGGCAGCCTCTTGCGTCAGCACCGGTTTGAATATTTTGGCGACGTGGACGTATTTTCGCATGAATTCGACGCTAAGGATCTTCTCCCTTCGAACGTAAAAGACAAATCATTTTAAAACTTTTAGTATGTAATAGAATGGCCAATTCTAAGCATCTTTTTAATTGGTCTTCATTGTTTATTTGTTTTGGTTTATGAGTTATAGGCCATCTTGCAACTCAGCAGTTTTCAATGGGGGTCACTGACCCCCAGCATAAAAAAAAAACAAAAAAAACACAATTGTTCTGTGATGCTCCAGTTTTATTGTTACTCTTTGTAACTTTCTTTTCAGGCCTCTCCTATTCATTCATCAGTTTCTTATCCAAACTACTCCCTGGTTGCTAAGGTAACTTGGACCCTAGCAACCAAAAAAAACTGCTGAAACTACAGAATGGAGATCTCCTACACAAACAAAAATAAAGACCAATTGCATATTGCAAACAGCAATGCTGCAAAGTGCTGGCCATGGGTATTATGCCCAGGAATACAACTTGGTCAATAAGTGACCTTGGTCACAATAAGAAAACACTTACTTTCTCTTCTTAACCCCATGGAGAAGACTATCGTGCTTCTCATACACTTGCAGTTCCTGCTGTTCCTCGCTGGTAACATTGGGATCGTTGGTGGCAAGAATATCCACTGCGCTGCCCAGGGGCATAGCTGAAACACATTGCAAATGTAACATTAACCTCACTCCAAGAATGAAAACATAATAAATCACATTGCTGCTCAATTAAGAGTCCTCCATTGGACCCAAAATGCCAGAGAAGCTTGAAGGACAGAACTGATGCTGCACAATAGTTTAAAGGGGACAAATGGCATAACTGGAAATCCCCCTAATCTTGTAGGCAGTAATAGTGGATGGGTGCTGGTTTCACGCTGGGCTAAAAACTAGTGATGCACCGAACCCAGTTTTTTGGGTTTAGCCGAACCCCTGAACCCCTCCCAATGTATTCAGCCAAATACAGATACGGGGTAAAAATTGTCGTACGCAGCAAGATTTTTCCCCCCTAACATTTAACCATCCCCAATGCTAATTAGGATTCAGAATCGGCCGAAACCAAAGCTTGCCCAAAAAGGTTGAATCCTGGCTGAATACCTAACCGAATCCTGGATTCAGTGCATCCCTACTAAAAAACCATCACTATTGTTAAAAATGGCCCCTTTATTGGAGTTCCCCATAGATCTGCTACAGTCCTGTCCATGTGGCAAATGAGGGTGGGCCGGCCGGATAGCCATGGGTTGGGGCCAACCTTTGCATAACATTTTCGGGTCACGCGCTTCTGCTTGCTCTCCCAGCCCGTGGCCTTACAACTGCTGGCTTCTCTGTTCCGGCTCTTATTTATGAGTTTATAAAAAAAAAAAAAGGGGGGGGACTAGCCGGGACCCACACATCACTAGTGGGCATGTTCTAACAGTCCCTGCCAAAAGCACAATAAGGGGGGCAGCCAATCACAGCCCTGCAGTCACACAAGCAAAGACAGGCATCAGTTCCCCTTTAGGCCTAGCTTCTGATTGGTTCCAATGCTACAGAGTAGTGTCCCAAGTGCTGCCGCCCCCCCATGCACACCCTGGGAGGTGGAATTGAAACAGATGGGCAAGACTAGTAAGGTTTCAGATATATTAGACAAATCAGCACATTCCTTCTATATTTAAAGTATTGCCATATTCTTGTTATCCCCATTAAGGCACAGATAAAGCAAAGCCAAACTTACCATCACCGTCCTGCTCTCCGGCAGCTCTATATCGGTGCATTCGCAGAACATGGTCGGATATCTCCCTGTCCTGTTCCGGGTCCATCTGATCCAGCATAATGAAGAGCAGATCAAAACGAGACAAGAGAGAGTCCTGCAGGCCAATGTTGTCCATTGGAGTTTTATACTGGTCATACTGTTCAGGTGATGAAAATACAGTCAGTAAATAAAGTCAGTCAAGTTCAAACAATAACATAGTAACAATACATATTATAATGTGTGTGTTGAAGGTGAACTCAAGAAAGGTACAATTACCCCTACGCTTACGGCCATATTTTGTGCAAGCACAGTAGCAATATATTAAGCTAAGAGAGCAGTACAATAGTGAAGTTGAAGGACTAGAAGACTCACCCTTCCATAGACAGGGTTAGCGGCAGCCAGCACACTGCAGCGGGCATTTAGCCGGGCATGAATGCCAGCTTTGGCAATGGTCACGCGACCCTGTTCCATGACTTCATGGATTGCTGTACGGTCCATGTCAGACATTTTATCAAACTCATCAATGCACACAACTCCCCTGTCTGCCAACACCATGGCTCCAGCCTCCAGTCTTCTTTCACCTGTTACAGAGAAAAACAAACAATGTCTTAAGGGAAACCTATACCCCCAACAGATAATATAAACTAAGTGGCCTATTAAAGAATCTCCCCAAACTGGAATATATATCAGTAAATATTGCCCTTTCCCCGAGCCGCCATTTAGTAATGGGCTGTGTGCTCCCTCAGAGATCAGCTGACAGGAAGTGATGCAGCGCTAACTGTAACAGGAAGTAGTGTGGGAGCAAATGGCAGAACTCTGCCCATTCATTGGCTTATGGGGCCTAGCATGTATGTGTGCCTTGGCTTGTTTGTGTGCACTGTGAATCCTATCACGGGGGGCAGCAGTTTTCTATTTAGGATTACCCAATGGCAAATTTAGTATATGTTTCAGGTAAGTAGAGATTGCAGTAGGAATCAAATGAATGTTCCAATTACACCAATGGCCCCATGGTCCCATTCCTAGCTATGGTATCATGCAGGTTGAGTTAAGACTCTATGCTCCATACAGAGCCAACACTGACACACACACACAGCTAGAAGTGTTTAACAAGTCAAAATCCATGGCAACATAACTCGGTACTCACCAGTCTCCTGGTCAGTGGTGACTGCAGCAGTTAAACCCACTCCTGATGAACCTCTACCAGTGGTGGGGATAGCACGGGGGGCAGTGCAGAGAACATATCTTAGAAGCTGGGACTTTGCAACGGAGGGATCCCCTTTAAGGAAAAAAGGAAATTCTGATTGGGATATGCCAATAGCTTAATGTTAAATAAAACATGGTCAGAATGAACATGAAATCAAAAAGTGCCAATCTTGAAATTCTGGCTGTTATTCTACACCATTATAGAGTCATTTTGATTATTAGCTGGACCCCCAACCCCCTAAGTAATTATATGGCCCACTTAAAGATATACGTGTAATGTGTGGGCCGGCACAATACGGTCAGGACCTTGGCAAACCATTAGCAGGTGGGTTTGGGTTCAACCCGCGACTTTACACTGCCGGCTTGCACTTCCGGATTTATAGGCACGTCAAGGGTTGGGCACAGATCTCTAAATAGAGGGGAGAAGCCGGGTCGGGCAGGGTTGAGTTTTTCTCGACCCGCACATCACTAGTGTAAAGCATTTATTACCTATTAACAGGACGTTAATATCTCCTCTGATGCGGGTTCCATTGTCCAGCACTTTCTCCACACCTCCAAGGAGCATACAGAGTATTGCCTTCTTGATGTATAAGTGCCCATGTATACTGGGAGCCAGCGATCGAGACAGCTGCTCAAATATATCCTGAAATGGAACAAATAGCTTCATCTCCAACCGGACATAACATTTCAAAAGCAAGCAGCAAGCTGGCCACCCAGTTCAGCAGTATGCAATGGGTGAGCTTTACAATTCAATAATGGCAGATGTTTGGAACAGTACACATAGGTCATCCCTTTGCCCTTACCTTGCTATGGCTTTTGCTGAATTTCTTAATCTTGGCCAAATCGTCAGCTGAAAAGACTGGAGTCACCTCTTTACTCATTTGGATTACATTGCAGGCAATCAGTATGGTCCTGAAAAAGTACAGAAAGTTACCAATATATTAAAAAAAAAATCTCCAATAGGTCCTTCAGGTTAACTTTTAACATGTTACAAGATGGCTTATTCTTAGCAACCTTTTCTAGCTTTCTAATGGGAGTCACTGACCCCGACAGCCAATAAAAATATTGCTTTTTGAGGCTACAACTTTATCACTTACTTTTTATTACTTATGTTTCTATTTATGTCCTCCTCTATTCATATCCCTGTCTCTATTTCAAACTACCAGGTTGCTAGGTTAAATTGGGCCCTATCAACCAGATAGCTGCTGAGATTCCAAACTGGAGAGCTACAGAAAAAAATCAGGCCCCTGCTACTGCTTGTATGGCCCTAATATACTACTACATAAAGCACTATACTTCTACATACACATATAAGGCAATTAAAACAAAATGCTTACCTGAACGAGGCAGACGTGTAGCCATTTTGTTTGGACGGCAAACAGCGGTATGTGCCGATAACCTGGACACGGTCTCCCGGTTTAACTTTGTCAACCAGATCATCATCTAAAATGATGTCTACAGACCGGGGCAACTGACCGGCCGGTGCTTTTTCTGGCATCTCCTGGATGGTAATTGTTTGGTGGTCTTTGTAAATAGAAAGGCCATACTCTGTCTCGAGGGGGTTATTCTCTTCGTCCTGCAAGGCACAAAGCCAGCACCAAATTACATATTAAACCAAATTCAGCTTTCAGATACTTCGACCAAAGATACTAAACAAACCACTAAGGCCCAGTAATTATTACCTTTGTAGGATAAACAGCACTGGAGGGAAATGCCTCTAAGCTGGTCAGGTCTGTATATTTCCTCTCTATGGTCTTCTTCGTGGCTGGGCAATAATGGACACTTCGAACTACTTTCGGCCGGACCAAAGAACCTATAAAATCAGGAAAATGATGCTATTACACGATGAGTAGTATTAAAGGAAAGGTAAAAACTCAGTAAGCTTTATCAGAAAGGTCTATGTAAATACAGCCATAAGCACTTACAGTAATGCTGCACTGAGTCCTCTATCAAAAGAAACAGGATTTGTCTCCTTGTTTGTAAACATGATGTTCCAGTGTCTCTCTCAGAAACATCCTTAATTCCCGTGGCCAGAGTCTGCACAGCTCTCCCCTCCCACGAGAATGCTAAAAACTCCCTCCCTTAGGAATGTGTGATCTCACCTATAACAGCGAGACTGCAGGCAGGAAGCTACATAAAATGGCAGCTGCTACCTTGAGCAAACAGAGAAAGCTTCTAAAGCCGTTTACTCAGGTATGGTAATGGCTTCTGCAGAATACATATAGTGTTCTTGATGGCACTAATGTGGCAAATTTATTGGCAGTAAAATGACTTTCCTTCTGCTTTAAAACCCTGAATTAGCAGTTGCCCCTCTAGCCATCAGAACAAGGTATTGGATAGTTTTTACCATCTTTGATTTTGCCAGGAATTCCTTTTGCCGGTCCATTGCTTGCAAAGTATACTACTATTCGGACTGTGTGAATAAAACTACAAATTTCAATGGAATCAAATCCTGAGATGGAGTGGAATGGAACCCAGCGTCCCAGGTTAGCGATTGAAGGCTCTGGGTGCCTAACAAATTGGGACCAAAGTGAATTTGGGTTTTGTTGCCCTTTAACCCGCTTTATACACCTCTGAAGTGCCCTAAACTGTGCCATAGTCAGTGTGCCCTGCTCCATTCACCTGAGAGAAACGCAAAGTACGCAACCAGAATGCCACAGACTTGGCCAGCTTAGCGGAAATAATATCCCATACTCACACTTTGTTACTATGCCTTCTACACAGACAATGCAACTCAAACAGCGGGAAGTCAGGGTGCGAGGAGTCACGTGTTTGTTGCCAAAGCTCCCCTCCAGGCCAATGTAGAACTCTTCGTACTGCTTGGCGTAAGTGCCATCAATAGAGGCAACAAAGTCCTTTAGAGCTCGCTGGAATGCAATGAGACCCTCGAAGGCGTTGTTCATGAGCCTGGGTTGTTAAAAAGGTTTGAAAATTTTGTTGAATGTAAAATAATGTCAACATAAAAGATAATGAATAGACAAGAGCTTACTATCTAGCGCAGGGATCCCAACCAGTGGCTCAGGGGCAACATGTTGCTCCCCAACCCCTTGGGTGTTGCTCTCAGTGCCCCCAAACCAGGGAGTTATTTTTGAATTCCTGACTTGGGGGCAAGTTTTGGTTGAATAAAAACAAGATTTCCTACCAAATAAAGCCCCTGTAAGCTGATAGGGTGCATAGAGGCACCTAATAGCCAATCACAGCCCTTATTTGGCTCCTCCATTAACTTTTATGGTGCTTGTGTTGCTCCCCAAATCTTTTTACATTTATCTGTGGCTCCCGAGTGAGAAAGGCTGGGGATCCCTGCTCTAGTGGGACAAAGTTTAGGGATAGCTACTGATGATACTTACATGTTTGCTCTCTTCTCATTTTTCTTCCGGAGATCATTAACGTTGACAATCAAGCGGTACTGGTTCTCACTGATCATGTCCCGCACTTTGCTTTGGTAAATACCTTGGTCTTCCTAATAAGAAACAGAACACACAGGGTTACAGTTAGGCAGAGACATTACAGTTCAGCAACACAGGCTTAATTTCATATGTGCCTTAAGGTCCCCATACACGGGCCGATTCTAGCTGCCGATATTACATAGTAAGTTGGGTTGAAAAAAGACATACGTCCATCAAGTTCAACCATAATGCCTATATATAACCTGCCTAGCTGCCAGTTGATCCAGAGGAAGGCAAAAAACCCCATCTGAAGCCTCTCTAATTTGCCGCAGAGGGGAAAAAAATCCTTCCTGACTCCAAGATGGCAATCAGACCAGTCCCTGGATCATTGATCCCTTAGACAGATTCGCCAGCTAATCAGCCTGTGTATGGGCACTACCGACAGGCCTGCCCGGCCGATATCTGGCCTGAAATCGGCCAGATCTTGATCGGGCAGGTTAGAAAATCTAGTCGGATCGGGGACCACATCGGCTCGTTGATGTGGTCCCCAGACCGACTTTTGCTATGCTCGTCGTTATAATTTGATCGTTTGGCCCCAGGGCCAAATTATCCTGGATTCTCCTGATATCGCCCCCCAGTAGGTGGGGGGTATCGGGAGAAGATATCGGCCCATGTATGGGGACCTTTAGGCTTCCAAACAAGTGAATCTTCCCCTGTATCTATCAAACAATCAAAGCCTCATCCTGTAGTCACTGGCTGAGCTAGCTGCATATTCAAACTGAAACCTTGAACTACAACTCCCAGCATCCCCCACTAACCCACTTGGACATCAACAGCCCAGAGGCCAGGGAGGCACTGGCAGGTTTGCCTTGTTGCAAGCAGACAGCCCCCCCCCCCCCCTATATATTTTTTATAGGACAAAATTAATGGCTGTTTGTGCCTCAAATAAAATACTTCATGTACAATACTACTACTGCTAGTATGACTACAACTCCCAGCATACTTTGAGCCTTGACAATACAGCACTCAATGCAGGGAATTGCAGTTAAACAACATCTGGGAAGTGGAAGAGAAGAAACAGGGCCGTATAATCCCGTAATTGACTCTCCATTCTTCTAGGCCTGTGACTAAAAGAAACCTGAACAGGTTGTACAAGGGATTCTGGGAATTGTAGTTCCTCAACAGCCAGCCGGTTCAAGGGGCTACAGCTATAACAAAATCGGGCTCACCTCATCATCAAGGAAATCAAGGTATTCCCTCTGCGCCTCCCGCATCTCCTGATCTTCCAGCTCGGTAACGGCAGGAGCGGCCATAGCGCTGACACGAAGCTCTAAGCGGGGAGAAAGAAAAACGTGACAGAGACGGGACACGGACAATGTATGGCTGCCACAGACTCCCTATCCGCACCGGGCTGACTGGCGCGAAAATTCTTCAAGCTCCTCCTACTTTCCCGCCAAACTCTAACTAAGACGCCGACTTCAGAGCGTTTTGATTCGGTGAGTAGTTTGGCGGCAAAAGACTACTGGCCAATGGGATTGAGTCATTGTCCCGGGTGGGCGGGATATAAAAGTGTAGAAAGCGGATCTGGTAGTGGAGAGGGCGTGGAAAAAGAACACAAAGGGGAGGGGCGAGTGAGAAGGGCGGGAATGGGAGTGTCTGAGGGATTATAGTCACTTGTCCGGCCCAGAGCGTGTGCTTTCGCCATTATGTAAGAGGGCAACGGTATGAGAGGAGTTTAGTGGTGATTCCTGTGTTTTGAATGCTGTCCTCCTCAAGTGATTTACTCCACCAGGGTTGCCAGGTTGGCGGGCTTTCTGCCAAATTGGACTACTAATTTAAAGCCCAGGGGGGTTTCCAAAGTACAAACCCGCCAAGGTACAAATTTGGGTTCGTTTTTGGAGCCTTGGCGGGTTTGTAGTTTAGAAACTAGCCAAAGTTTTATTCCTCTGACATGTCTATCCCAGTGCATGCTGGGTAATGTAGTTTGTCTCTTACATTTAGCCTACAGCTAAGCTTAAGATAAAACTACAATACCCAGAATGTAATTTTAGACAGAAGCTCCCTTTCTATTCCTCTTTGCTGAACCTGAAGCAGCAGATCTACAGTAACCTGCAGGGACTGGGCACAGAGGGCAGGGAAGCATCATCCATCTCAGTAACTGGAGAGGGGGCGCAGGGCATGGGTAGTGATTATACACTGTAAACAAAAGCTATATTTTCCCATCTATACTTTTATTTTTTTAGACATTTTCGTTCATTGCACATATTGGGCTATTTTTGGGCTACTTTCAAAGTGGCTTTTGGCTAGTTTTGGGCTATTTTAGAACTGACTTTGGCTGGTTTGGAAAAATAAATCTGGCAACCCTAGCCCCACCCCACCCAAAGAGTTACAAAGCTGCCAACCATTGTGCTGCCAATTGGCACAGTATCTAATGCAAAGTACAATATTTGTACAATGGTATAACTATAGGGGAAGCAGACCCTGCTATCTCAGGGGGTCCGGAATGCTGGGGTTCACTCCCTCTATAGCTGTTGTAGTCCCCACTGCATACTGTACACAGTAACAGGCAGGTACGGGGTGACGGCTAGGAACCTCTATGCACTGGGCCTCTCCGAAGATTTTTGTGGGGGAGGGAGGATTCCGGCAGATTTAATTCCCTTCCATTGCTAGTATACAATGGTGTGGGCCCAATTTCTATGGAGGCAATCAAGGAGGGTATTCCCAATGTAGGAAGCAGCAAGGCCAAGAAATGGCGGTAGTAGTGGGAGGGGCAACCAGGTGGTTGCTTTGAGGGGCGGAGGAGTCACCCAGGAACGTATGGACAGTTTTACCCCAAGCAGAGCCTTCTGCAGGCCGGCAGTCCACATGGAGCAACCAAATAGCCAATTACAGCCCTTATTTGGCATCCCCAAAGAACTTACTTTTGGGTTGGGAGCCACATAAGGTTGGGGACTGGGATTTAGATTGAGGTACACTGAGCGGTGCTGTGGGTGTGATCCAGGCTTAGGGTTGCTTGGCCTTCCTATATATTTGCCATGTTAGTAACGTTGGCATGAAGCACCATTTTCAACAGTTAGGCCTGTAAAATACAGACCAGGTGGCAACCATAACAGGCCTGGGCAAGATGTGCCAGAATGGAGGCCAAATTGGTGTCTTTTCCAGTAATTTGTGAATGTGATTCTAAAACATCGAGAGTGGGCCCATGTGTATGTTGGAGGTAGGTGTTGTGGAACTATATCTCTCAGGTAAGTCAGTAACAATGAGCACCAGTGGTCCTTAACATTAACCTTTTTATTAACAAGTACATAATTGGTTCACTTGGAGATAGAACAGATTAGGCAGTACAGCTATTGGCATATGTTATTAGTTTATTTTTTAGTTTACAGCCCCTTTAATTTCTCTAATTCCTCTCATTTGTATGAACTTTTTGTACCTCTCTCCTGATGATCCTGTTGGAGTTACTAGATCACTGCAAGCAAAACTCACAGCAACCATAGTGTGTAGTACTGATATATAACCAGCAGAGGTCCTGCAAGATTAATAAAAAGAT